>NC_059429.1:18334117-18934117 GCF_021028975.2 Sphaerodactylus townsendi
CCCCCCCCCCCCCACCCCCCCCCCCCCCCACCCCCCCCCCCCCCCACCCCCCCCCCCCCCCACCCCCCCCCCCCCCCACCCCCCCCCCCCCCCACCCCCCCCCCCCCCCACCCCCCCCCCCCCCCACCCCCCCCCCCCCCCACCCCCCCCCCCCCCCACCCCCCCCCCCCCCCACCCCCCCCCCCCCCCACCCCCCCCCCCCCCCACCCCCCCCCCCCCCCACCCCCCCCCCCCCCCACCCCCCCCCCCCCCCACCCCCCCCCCCCCCCACCCCCCCCCCCCCCCACCCCCCCCCCCCCCCACCCCCCCCCCCCCCCACCCCCCCCCCCCCCCACCCCCCCCCCCCCCCACCCCCCCCCCCCCCCACCCCCCCCCCCCCCCACCCCCCCCCCCCCCCACCCCCCCCCCCCCCCACCCCCCCCCCCCCCCACCCCCCCCCCCCCCCACCCCCCCCCCCCCCCACCCCCCCCCCCCCCCACCCCCCCCCCCCCCCACCCCCCCCCCCCCCCACCCCCCCCCCCCCCCACCCCCCCCCCCCCCCACCCCCCCCCCCCCCCACCCCCCCCCCCCCCCACCCCCCCCCCCCCCCCCCCCCCCCCCCCCCCCCCCCCCCCCCCCCCCCCCCCCCCCCACCCCCACCCCCCCCCCCCCCCACCCCCCCCCCCCCCCACCCCCCCCCCCCCCCACCCACCCCCCCACACACCCCCCCCCACCCCCCCACCCCCCTCCCCCCACCCCCCCACCCCCCCCACACACCCCCCCCACACCTACCCCCCACCCCTCCCACCCCCCCCCCCCCCCCCCCCCCCCCCCCCCCCCCCCTCCCCCCCCCCCCCCACCCCCTCACCCACCCTTCCCCCCCTCCCCTCCCCTCCCCTTCCCTCCCCCCACCCCCCCCCCCCCCCCCCCCCCCCCCCCCCCCCCCCCCCCCCCCCCAGGGGGGGGGGGGGGTCGAATTCACATTTCCTCCCCTCGATAAACTAACCCTAATTGAGTTACTCAGGTTCCTAATGGCCTCCGCTGGCACAAAACACACCATTGTAACGGCAATACGTGTGGAAACAAACCAGCCACTCTTTCTCCTGCTAAGCCATTAAATTAGAGAGTATTCAATTAATAACAGCTGAATATTCTGTCACATTTAGGAAGATGTATGGTAAGACAAGCGAGTTGTGATGTCTCTGACAGAAATGATAAAAGTTCTCCTGACACCGCCTGGCAGATACTTGGCTCCTGCTGCGGCCCCCTCTTCATGTTCTCAAACGTCAGCGCAGACACAAGATCCAGGCCCGGCTTCAAAGGAGGCGGGCTCCAAAGAGAATGGGAAACCTTTGCCAAGGAATTTCATGGCAGCTCCTCCCAGTTTCCTTCTGGGAGCCATTTGAATCCACATGGGCTCTCTCTCTCGCTCTCTTACATGCATACACGGGCAACACACAGAAAAATCACTCCTAGGCCACAATGCAAAATGTGCAGAAGCAAACAAGCAGTTTCTATAATGTGGAGCAAGTTTAAATCATTACGCTACCATTAATCAGTTTTCTACTTTCTGTTCCCCGCAAGTAGAATCTTCAGGGATATGCTCCTACTAAAACAAATAGGAGCTGCTCACAATCCTGTGAGGTAGATCAGGCTGTAAGAGAGCAGCTGGCCCAAACAGTGAGCTTCTGTGGCTAGGGTTGGAGATTCGGACAGTCCAAATCCGGGGTTTGAACCAAACCTGAACTGATTCAGACAGATTTGGATGAGTAGGGTCCGAATCCGAGCCATCCGAATCCCAACCAATCCGAATCCATGGGATTTGGATCAGCAGCTGAACCGCATTTTTATTTTTTTCTGTTTTTTCATGTTTCAGCCTGCAGCGGGTGCATTTTTAGATGTATCAGCACCAAACTTTCAGGGTATCATCGACAGACTGGTTTGATGATACCCTCCAAGTTTGGTGCAGTTGGATCAGGTGGTCTAAAGTTATGGACCCTCAAAGGGGGTGCACCCGTCCCCCATTGTTTCCAATGGGAGCTAAGGAGATGGGGCACCCCGTTTGAGGGTCCATAACTTTGGCCCCCATGAACCAAACTACACCAATCTTGCGGGGTATCATCAAGACAGTCTCCTGATAATACCCTGAAATTTTGGTGCTTATATGTCTAAAAATGCGTCCCTTGACAGGCACCCCCCCAAAATTTGCTCAAGATTCTTTGTTTTGCAGTGACTTTGCTCCATTGCAGTCAATGGGGAGTTTCTGGTGGAGGGCTGTGGAGTGCACATTTCTGAAGGTACAGTCACAAAATTTTCAGGGTATCTTCAGAAGAGTCTCTTGATGATACCACCCAGGTTTGGGGAACTCTGCTTCAGGGGGTTCAATTCTATGGGACCCAAAAAGGGTAGGCCCCATCTTCCACTGCCCCCTGAAGCAAAGTTCCCCAAACCTGGAGGGTGTCATCAAGAGACTCTGCTGAAGATAACCTGAAAGTTTTGTCATCAAGATACGTCTACAAATGCATCCCCTGCAGGCCAAAACATAAAAAAGACCCAAAAAACCCCGTATCCAAAATTCTTGGACGTTCCCACAGATTCGGTGCATTTCGAATCTGCAAGGTTCAGAATTCTGCCAATCCGAGCTCACTTATCCGAATCTGGTCCAAATCCGAATCAGAACGAATCTGGCTGGTATCGACCAACGCTATCCATGGCACAACAAGGATTTGAACCTGGGTTTCCCTGAACCCAGTCTGACACACTTACCTACCACTGCATTGGCTTTCACTGAGTTTCCTTCAACTGGCTTACAAACATGGATGCTGTGACTGTTTTGATTATTAAAAAGTTCAAAAAGGAAACCCCCATGTTTCACTTGAGTTGGTCATGATGCAAAAGTAATGTTAAAAAAAAGTCTCCGCACATTCTCACTTGAAAAAATGTAAAGCAAGAAACTGGGGGGGCGGGGCAGACTTCAAGTTAGCCCAGCAGCCATGCTTGAGAAAGGTGTGAATACCCAAAGGAATATAAGTGGACAAGTTTTGACTACATCATGCTTGAATCTTGGAAAGCCAGGTAGACATAGATGCCTCCGAGCAGCATTAAAACCTGGGCATTATACCCCAAGGTTATACAGTCTCAGTTGCAGACAAGGTCTCCCACCTCATTCTCCCCACATGAACTGTGGCCAAACATGCTTTCCTGTTAAAATGCCACATCTGTGCACTCTTTAGAACAGGCACTCCTTAGAACAGACAAAGAATGCCTGAATCTGTTAATACATTTCAAGTAAGTTTCTAGTCCTCATTTTTACAGGTAACCCCTGTGAAAATGTTGCCATCAAAACCATGAAGGAACAAAACACAAGGATACAAAATATCCCCCCCCCGAAAAACAGAGCAAGACAGCTGCTTGTGTGACTCCTACCTTAATGTGTGAAGACTTTTTCACAGAGCCATTGTGGATTTGGGGGCACTGTGTGTCCATGGTTTTGTAGTTTTAGCCCCTAATGTTTTTCCCGCATCTATGGCCAGCATCTTCAAAGGCATGTCATGGTAAGATGTTTTTCTCTGCCATGGAGAGAAACACATCTTACCACGAAAGGCCTGTGAAGATGCCAGCCATAGATGCGGGAGAAATGTTAGGGGCTAAAACTACCAGACCACGGCCACACAGCCTGAAAAAAATGACAACAGCCAGTTGATTCCAGCTGTGAAAGAACAATTCTTTTTCAAAGAGTTGGCTTTAATATTTTCCTCAGGAGGGTGCAAACCATATTGTTTAGAACACATGTTGACACCAACTTTATTTTTTTTAAACAAAACTGGTCTACACTTGGGCCTTTTCTACAACGAGTATAATATGCTGAGAATAGTGGTGAGGAGAAGGTCTCTCCCTGCTCTGATTCCAGTGAGGTGGAGTAGTAGTAGCAGTATCCATCTGTTGCATCCAAGATGCGGATGGTACGGACTGTGTGCATAAAAGTGAGCAGGAATGCAGTTTTTCCCCATCCCCTGCACTGCAGGCAGGAGCTAGAGTATGGCTGGACGAGCGGGAAGCACCTGAGGCATTGTTCGGAGTCTGAGCAGACAACAAGCAAAGCTGTAGTCATAACTAGTCCAGAGTCAGGGCAGGCAGCAAGCAAAGATGTGGCCCAGGCAGTCCAAAGTCAAGACACAGGCAAGAGATCAGGCACGCAGGTTGAGAGCTTGAGGTCAGAGGGAGACCAGGCAAGTGGAGCTTACCAGGAAGTATGCTGATTGCACACAGGCAGAGCCAAGCCCAAGGAAAAGTTTATATAGAACGTCCTGGCTAATAAGGCTGGGATACGGCAAGAGTTCAATCTGCCTTGAATGCAGATGCCTCCATCTGGCAGAGCCTTCTGCCATGCCTTGCAGCAACATGAGCACGTCTCCCTTGACTCTGCAACTGTAGCCTCCGTCTTTGCCTCCTTGGAGCAGCACGCTCATTACTCGGCTCTTCTGAGATTCCTGAAGGCTCTCCCAGCTGCACAGCATCAGGCTCTGCCCGAGCTTGCAAGGAAGGGCTTGGAACTGGCTCTGCTGCCTGCATTTCCTCACGAGGAGCCAGTTCTGAATGCACCATGTCTTCAGGCTCTTTATCAGAATTCTCAGTGCCCAGGGGTTGGATTATGACACCCTCTGCCTTCCTTCAGTAGTCCCCAGTAACCACTCAAATGCTGGAGGTTGTCTGTTTCCGATGGACAAAAGGCAACAGGGCCCAGAGAGATGCGAGAACCATTCCTGTATAGTCAGATTCAAGTCCAGGATGCTTTGACTCTCAAAGTCTTATACCCTGAAACTCTTGTTGGTCTCTTGCTGGACTCGAATCTAACTGTTCTACTACAGCCCAACATGGCTGCCCTCTGACACATGTTGGCATTGTTCCTGTACTTACAGAAAACAATATTACACAGGCCTCCTTCCTCTCTGCAGTCCCCCCTTCTCTTGGAACCGAGTGGCATTTTTTCTACACCAGTCCCACTCTTTGGGAGTTAATCTAGTACTACGCTTTTGGAGATCTGGAGGAAGTGCTGGAGTAATAGGGAAGACGAGTAACACCATGTCATTTTAATCATCCTTACAGGCACACTCCATAGGCCCCCAGTCACACAGTTTCACAGCACCCAGAGCTGTTCATTTTATGGTGGCATAAACTTTGGAAGCCAGAGATCTTAGACACAGGAAGCACTGCCCTCTGTTAGCAGAGATATACCCATTTATATACCAATAACACTTTCTGAATCTGACAAAGTGGGTTACAGCTCGCAAAAGCTTGGGCCACGAATAAAATGGCTAGGTGTCTCCAAGGTGCCACAAAACTCATTTGCTGCCTTCATTTTTTCACCTCCTCCATTTCTGTACACTGAGACTTTACAAAAGGCTCAGGGGCAACGAAAATGGCTGCAATTTCCAAACTAGGTTAGCATTTGATAATTAGAATACACCAAGGAGCCACCAGCTGGGTGATGGAAAGTGTCATCAAGCCTCAGCTAAATTACAGCAACCCGATAAGGTTTTCCTGCCCTGACTTAGATACCGGGGTTGCTATTCAGAGGCAGGCAATGGCAAAGCAACTTTGAACATGTCTTATCTTGAAAACCCTACAGGGTAACTGTAAGCCAGTTTCCAAAGCAAGAGATTAACAGATGTGGCTTGACATCGCCTGCCCCGGTTTAGCAACCCTCGGCTTCTTTGGTGGTCCCCCGTCCAAGTACTAACCAAGACCAACCCTACTTGGCTTCTGAGGGATTAACAGTTTGGCTTAGCCCAGGCCACCCAGATGAAGGCAGCCACCATTCTGGGTTTTAATAAAGATTTGCAATTAAAACAAGCAATCTATTCTTGACCTAGAGCCATGGTGGCGAACCTATGGCACTCCAGATGTTCACAGACTACAAATCCCATCAGTCCCTGCCAGCATGGCCAGCTTTTAGCTGTTAACAAGTCTCAGCTGTAAGAGTATCAGCATTCGCACACAGTGCTATCAGTTCATTATCTGCATTAATGTGCTGTACTTTCAACGTGACGAAAGAATGTCCTCTTGTATTGAATCAATCTATGGAGTAGCAGAGAATAAGGCGAATCCGTCTGTGCGGAATATGAACGGAATGCGCTTATTTTAGCCGTTTTCAAGTAGTCTTCATCAGATCAGATGCTCATTCTAGCAGCCATAATTGGGGTAAACATTCTTTGGTGAAACCTTAACATCCATGCACATCCCCATCAAGTTTTTATGCCTAATAAAGGTTTCCTGTACTGTACTGAACTGATAGTAGTGCGTGCGAATGCTGATACTCTTACAGCTGAGACTTGTTACAGCTAAAAGCTCTGTCCTTGAAGATATTGAGCACATAGAGTGTTGTTGTATATTATCATTGTTGCACTTGTTCTGTTGTATATATGCACTTTATTGTTTGATACACATTTTTGAGCACTTAAAAAGCGGTGGATGCAACGCGTTTCTGATTGTATATTTCTGAAATATTGTCAAAACAATTTGCATGAGTAAGCAATTACGTTCTAGACACGGCTGAAAACAGCTAGTGATTCTTCGATCTTAAATATCTGGTACAATCACTTCACTTTTCCAGGAGCTTAAAAATACCCCTGGATTGTGATTTCCTGCTTGTTCAGTGGATGCCATCTTGGGACTTAGAAGATCTGGCCAAAGCCCATCCTTGCCAATGGGATGTAGTGGTTAAAGTTTCGGATTAGGATCTCGGTAAGCCAAGTTCAAATTGCTTCTCTGCCATAGGTATGCTCAGGCAGTTCACACACGCTGTCAAAAGTTACCACACAGGGCTTCTCTGAAGACAACATAGAGGGGAGGAAAGTCACATAAGCTTTGGGTTCCCATTGGGAAGGAAGGCAGGGTGTCATGAATAAATGAATAGACGAAAACAGCCTTGGATACGTCCCCGTTTCTTAGCCTCGGTTTGTCCTCCCCAAACCAGGAACGGCAATAAACTCCGGCAAACTATTAATCTAAATAAACAATCCATCACACACCCAAATGCTTGGGGCTTAAACATCCAAGCAGGCACAGCTCCGGCTAATGCTTACTAAGAGTTAAATCATCTTTTGCCCGGGAGGTTAACACGCCTACCAGTCAGACTTCTGCAATCCATTCCAACGAGAAAATGTTGGCCGGTTACCACAAGCCGCTTTTCATGCTGTTGATGCTATTTTTTTTTTAAAAAAGGTTGTTCTTCAATGGCCTTGTTTGAGGATACATTTTAGTTGCTAAGAAACTAGTTTCCCTTTGTATGCTCCAAGGGGAAAGACAAAGAGTCTGTCAACGTAACATGCTATTTTGACAATAGCCGTAACGTAATCATAAAATGATACAGTATTTCTGAATTCCACCCCCCCCCCTTTTTTTCACCATTTGCTAATGTGGTTTAAATATCATATTCGTGCATGTGACACATATACAAATATATACACACAGTAGCTATACAATATTCATTCCTTAAATGCACACAGGCACACGATAGTTAGAGAATCCATTGAACCAAATACAGATAACAGGCACACAGGCTCCCGAAAGGAACACGAAGTTAAGCCCTGTGAGATTCAAGATATGCAGCCTTTTCTCACTTCCCTTTGATACAGCAGAGACAGCCAAAGATTTTTAATTAGGGGAGGAACATCTATAACCAGTCGTCTCCTCTAGCTCCCCCCACACTTCTCTACTATTGCCATGGGAAGAGCTCCACACGCTCCAGATTTTGCTACACAGGAAGATAGAATGTGGACAGTAACAGACCAAACCACACCAAAGTTAACAAACCAAACCAAAGTCTATCCTCTGCTCCAACCCACAACAGCTCAGTTGCTTCAAATGTGACAGTACTTTTACATGGAAAACGCTTTCGGGGTAAAGTGTGCTGCTCAACACATTTACTGCACACACACTTGAGTCTTTACAGCACAATAAAAAACAACCAAAATACCACAAAGTACCACAAAGTGTGAAGTACCACACAATAAAAAGTACCACGAAGTGTGAAGGAATCACGGGTGGACACTCTGCCAGAGAACTCTCCTGAGGACACTCAACCGGGACATTCCCACTGAAATCCACATGCGATAACAAGGACCACTATGCTTTGTTCCAGAAGAACAGCTCCACCAGAGACATTCAGAAGGGACAACGCATGTTAACATCTTCCAGTAGGGACTCCTAGTCATGATCGTTGTCACCTCAAACTCCAAGAGTACAAAATAGTGAGTGATAAATCCTTTAGCTTTAGAAGTTTTCTTCTAGCCTCAAGAGCTGTTCCATTGAAGGAAGAACTGCTTAAGTTGAGTGTAGGCTCCAAATATTCCACGGTAGGATACAGGATCTGGACCAGTAAATTTGCACCAGATTCGTGGCTGCATTAGAGATCTATGACAGGCACCTGGACTTTAGTGTTAACTGTCAATTCAAAATAGGGATGCTCAGTGCAATTAGGTATTATTGCCTCAGCTGCTCAATGATACCATATTTCTGGTGCAGTGTTGAAGAGCCAAGCCATTTGTCCTATTGGAACTCCACCCTGGTGCTCTTCATGCACCTCTCCTTATTCCACTGTAGGATTACTGGCCAAGGTCTATATGGCAACTGTGACAGTTAAAAGCACTCAAGTGGACAAACGTCCCCCGACCCCGAAGAATCAAGACCTCTGGCGGAATGCAACTACAATCTACTTATCCAGATTGCCCCGTGAGCAGAAATCAGCACCTTTCACTCCACCAAAGAACGAGCTTTGGAAGTAATGGTGTGGAAGTATGTCTAGCCCAGGGGTCTGCAACCTGCGGCTCTCCAGATGTTCATGGACTACAAATCCCATCAGCCCCTGCCAGCATGGCTTATGGGATTTGTAGTCCATGAACATCTGGACAGCCGCAGGTTGCAGACCCCTGGTCTAGCCCAAGAATGATAAGAGCAAAGGCTCCTTTCCCTTTTATGTACCCAGCCCCCTTGACTGGTGTACAGCTCTTTACTCACAGTGCAGAACACACCTTTTTTTTTAAACCAACCTGAAATGTAGACAGGTCCTACTACATAACACAGCTGACAAGGAGGGTAGGACCAACAACGTAAGCAAAAAGCTACCACGCATAAGCCGTAGCATCCCCCTAGCAGCCAGAGCAAGTTCCATATTTTGGGGAGGGGGCTGGGAAAAAGAGTGCTCAGAGCCCCCCCACCATGTCCACTATTAGCCCCCCCCCTTCTTGCTCACCAGCTCACCCAGGAATGCTTTTGATTGTTTGAATTTAATAGAACATTGTCATCATTTTAAGTCACAGACGACTTAGGCACACTGAGTCGTTCAATCTGTACTACCCAATTCGGGGTTGTTGTGAAAGTTGTCCAGACACGAGAACGAGTGAAAAGTACCGTGACTCAAAACATCGATATGGGTTTCTCAAGACCTTGCCACACAAATGCTAGAAGAACTTCAGGGGCTACCTGTTTGTTTCCAGATGCAATTCCAGGTGCTGAATGGCTGGGATAACTACAAGGGAGACACAACTAAAAGGCATTCAGGAGCAGCAAAGAAGTTAACAAGAGCACCAGTGGAAACTGTGGCTGGGAACTGCTGCAAACACCCCTAGGAAAAAATAATATTAAGCCCTTCCCCCTCAAGGAGCCGTGTGGCGTAGTGGTTAAGTGCTTGCACTGCCACTCACATGGTTAGGAGTTCGAGCCCCCTGTGGGTCAGATATCCTGGCAGTTGGCTCATGGTCAACTCAACCATCCATCCATTCCTTGGTTGGTAAATGAGTACCAAGCTCATAGCTAGGGGGTAAAGAATAGCTCAGGAAAGCAATGGCAAACTACCCCACAAAAGAGGCTTGCCTATGAAATTACTGCTCGCAGTGGTACTCCAGGGTTGGATACGACTGAAGGGGAAACTTTACCTTTTTTACCTCCCCCTTTAATAACTGGAGGGTCAGGGCTAACCCGATCTTGTCAGATCCCAGAATATTAAGGAGGGTCAGCCCTGGTTAGTGTTCGGATGGGAGACTGCCAAGGAAGTCCAGGGTGGCCACACACAGGCCATCAATGGAAAGTTACCTCCGAAAGTCTCCTGGCTTGAAAACCCCGTGGGGTCACCATAAGAAGGCTAAAAAAAGCCCCCCCCCCCCTCAAATGTATTTTTGGAGCAAAAAATCAAACCTAAAGAAAATTTGGCTCCACGTTACTCAGAGCCCACTCACACCGTATTGGAAATATCCACATCCAGAAATAATCATTGGGTTGGGGTTTTTTTTGCTTTTCTCAGGCTTCCAGCTTCCCATGGAAACTAGCTCCTCTAAGCTGCTTTCCTCGGTCACACGTTGTCTCCCCCCTATCCAGCAAACACCACCAAAAGAGTATCTGTTAACAAGGATTCAAGATTTCGCGAGGCTGCGGCAAGAACGCCGCCGAAAGGAACCACGCAGCCTTGTTGATTCCCTACCTGGATATATCTGGAATGTAAGATACCCAAATGCCTACCCCCCCCCTCCCCAAAATGGCCAGTGCATGTCATGTCTGCATTTCTGCAGCTCCAGGACCAACATCTTGAAGACTCGCTTGGGACAACAGCCCTACAATTATCATTATGCCTTCCAATATGATGTATTGTTGAAGGCTTGCTATTTGCACCCTTTACTTGTGAACAGACAATGGTTCTTTCCTCCACCCTGGACATTCCAACAGGTATATATACTCCACTTGCTTTCCTATCCTACTATCAGATCCTCTGAAGATGCCAGCCACAGATGCAGGCGAAACGTCAGGAGAGAATGCTGCTAGAACACGGCCATACAGCCTGGAAACCACACAGCACCACAGAGTTATCCTAAACCCATTTTATTTCTACGCTACACTTTCCAGGGGGTGGGGGGGGAGGGGGCGTAGTAGATGAGCTGGACAAACTAGCACTCATTTAAGCTAGCCAGGAGTTTAAAAATCAGGAGGATTCCATCCACAGGCATTTGGTGCATACAGAATCGATACCTGCAGTTTCTTAAAAGCAAGGATATCTGAGACGTTCAGTGGAATTTCTGTGGATTTCCCATATCCTGGGGTAGGATGGAGGAAAACTGCATGGGAAAAAAGGCAGCCTTTGTAAATCCCCGAACACGGAGATTAGTTCTCATATTAATTAGAGAGAGGGGGTCATTTAGATTTTCTGCCTCAGGCATCAGAATGTCTTTTGCAGGCTCCGTCCCTTCTTCCGAGGAGGAGGAGGAGGAGGAGGAGGAGGAGGGGAAGAGAGAGCAAAGGATGAATTTAGCATCAGACTGGAAAATGTATTCCTAATTCCCTTCCTTCCTTCCTTCCTTCCTTCCTTCCTTCCTTCCTTCCTTTCTTCCTTCCTCCTTCCTTCCCTTCCTTCCTGCCTTTCTTCCTTTCTCTTTCCTTCCCTTCCTTCCTGCCTTTCTTCCTTCCTTCCTTCCTTCCTTCCTTCCTTCCTTCCTTCCTTCCTTCCTTCCTTCCTTCCTTCCTTCCTTCCTTCCTTCCTTCCTTCCTTCCTTTCTTTCTGCCGTTCGTTCGTTCGTTCGTTCAGTCACAGAATAGTTTGACCTATTCTGGGGCATGTGTAGCAGCATGGAACCCAGAGGAAACTTCACGGCTGGCCCATGTCTGGCACTGAACTATCTGCAAGTGGAGACTTGTGTCCCAAAGACCCTCTGCAAAGTTAGAAGAAGAAGAGTTTGGATTTCCACCTCCTTTTCTCTCTTGTAAGGAGACTCAAAGGGGCTTACAATCTCCTTTCCCTCCCCGGCCCCACAACAAACACCCTGTGAGATGGGGTGGAGCTGAGAGAGCTCTGAAGAACTGTGACTTGCCCAAGGATATCCAGCTGGCATGTGTTGAAGTGCACAGGCTAATCCAGTTCCCCAGGTAAGCTTCTGCAGCTCAAGTGGCAGAATGGGGAATCAAACCTGGTTCTCCAGATTAGAGTGAACCTGCTCTTAACCACTACACCACTGCTAGTCAGAAGGAGGGGAAAAAATTCCTCTGCTCTGAAAATTTAGATTGAATCACCAGCTCCGTGGCCTGCAGGTTGAATTCTGTGAGTATCTCCTCAATTGGGAATATAGAAAGCTACAGGGTTTCCATGTGGAAAATTTTGCAAATTAAGGTCATGATATTACACCGTGACTGCTTTGTCCCCAGATAGGGTACTCATGCCATCTCCAATGTGACTTTTTTTTCCAACAGTCTGCTGCTATATTTATTTATTAAACTTTACATCGCACTCTTCTCAGGCTCAGAGCAGCTAGAACAGGGGTAGGGAACCTGCGGCTCTCCAGGTGTTCAGGAACTACAATTCCCATCAGCCCCTACTAGCATGGCCAATTGACAGAGGCTGATGGGAATTGTAGTTCCTGAACATCTGGAGAGCCGCAGGTTCCCTACCCCTGAGCTAGAAAATCAAAACGTCAACACAATAATACATTAGGACGGTCAATAAGGGCATTAAAATATTAAAAGTTAAAACATTATATCCTATTTCTGATGGTGTTGAGTCCATTGGATAGTGTTAAGGTACCACTATCTAATTATGATCAAATAATACCCTCCATTGGATGTTACGTTTATAGCCCATTTCAGAGGAGGGAAAGAGGAGGATGGGCAGATAAGAGGCCAGTAAAACTCGAGGAAAAAAACATATTGGCCTCACCTGAAAGTCCGGTGGAACAGTCTCCCTCTTGCAAGCTCTGCAGAACTGGACTAACGTCCTGAAGGACCCTGGTCTCTGCTGAAGAAAGTTCCACCAGGTTGGGGCCAGGGACCACCAAGAGGTTACTATCAGCAGAGTGTACTGCTCACAGGGGCAATACAAGGAGAAGTGGTCCTGTACTTATAATGGTTCCAGACCATTCAAGTCCTTGAACGTAACCCAGAATTCAACCCGTAAACAGTGCAGGTGGCACCTTGGGACTCGCAAGGTCTCCTGGGAAGAGTAGTTCCCACCAGGCCATTTTCAGCCTCAAGTGAACAGGCCGCTTTTCCAACCTGCACTTTCAGGCTGAACTAAGGTCAGTGTAGGCGGGTGGCGGGGGCGATTTTCCAGGGCCCCCCCCAGGCATGCGCCCGGTGCAATGCACCCCTCCCCCTGGTAGCTCTGCCTAAGGGACCCTTGCCGCCACATTCTGGATCAGTTGTAGTTTCCAGACAAGTCTCAAGGGCGGGCCAGCATAGAGCGAGTTGCAGTAATCCAGTCTGGAGGTGACCATTGCATGCATCACTGTAGCTAGGTCCAGTTAAGACAGGTAAGCAGCCAACTGTCTAGTCTGGTGAGATGAAAAAAAGCCACCTGGGTTGTGTGTTCAACCTGGTCCTCCATTTACAAGGACTCCAAGATCACATCCAGGTTTTTGATGGAAGAGACAGGTGTTAATGCCGCACCATTTGCGAACTATCCCTGCCCCCAGGTATAAGATCTCCTCTTTGATGGATTCAGCTTCAGCCTGCCCTTTTTCAACCATTCCATCACAGCCTCCAGACAACTGATTAATATATTCAGGGCAGTGGCAGACTGGTCCTACATCAGCAGATAAAGTTGGGTGTCATCAGTACACTGCTGTCTACCAAGGAGAAGGAGAGGAGGAGGAGGAGGATGGGGAGGAGTTTGGATTTATATCTCACCTTTCTCTTCTGTAAGGAGACTCAAAGGAGATTACAATCTCCTTTCCCTTTCTCTCCCTACAACAGACACCTTGTGAGGTAGGTGGGACTGAGAGTTCCAAAGAATTGTGACTAGCCCAAGGTTACCCAGCAGGAATGTACGAGTGCAGAAACACATCTGGTTCATCAGATAAGCCTCTGCCACTCAGGTGGAGGAGTGGGGAATCAAACCCGGTTCTCCAGGTTTAGAATCCACCTGCTCTTTACCGCTACACCACACTGGCTCTCCATGTCCACCATCCCATAGACACAACTCAAGAACTCTTGATCTTGTCAGAGTTGCTCACGTTAGTGCAGTGTAGATGGTTTTGAATGCATAAAGTTTGCTGTTATAGGGTAACAGAACGCAGGCTGGATTCCCCACAGGAAATGGCCTGTTCTGTTCGAAGAGCTCAATTATTTTGCGCTGGTAAGATCAGCAGAGCAATGGGGTATGGCCGATCCATACAATGGAAACGGCTGCACGGGCTGCCCAATGGCAGGACCGCCCCCCATGAACCAGTTCCAGCCACTGTGGAGTAATAATGGTTAGGGTGTCAGACTAGAACCTAGAAGACTTAGGTTCGAATTCCCACTCTGCCAAATAATTGAGCTGGGAGTCCAGTTGTAATCTCTCAGCCAAATTCAGTGTTGCTGTGATGATAAGATAGAGAAGAGGAGGATGTTGTAAGCCACATTGGGGAGAAAGGGGAGGGAGGGGCAGAAATTGTTATGCCATGGCAAACAGTTTATTCCTGAATCCCTGGCAAACTGTTTATTGTTCCTTGAGGGGAGAGGCAGAGGAAAACAAAAACTTTGGGTCTGGGAAACCAGCCATTTGGCTTACCTGCCAAGGTGATCTGATGGATGGGCATCATAAAATTCAATCAAGGAGAGAGCTACGTGCAAAGAGGCCCACTGGTAGAGAGCAGAGAAGCGTCTATGTGGGGCACAATTTCTGACTCTGGATTGGGGGGGGGAGGGACGCTGTCACCAAAGTGGGGCAGAGGGGTTAAAAGGTGAACCTTTCCTTCACCTTTCAAACACTTTGCCCAGATGCCATGGGTTCAAAGGGTTCAAACACTTTGCCCAGATGCCATGACCGGGGACTGTGATTCCTCCATCTGAAGGTAACCAGCATGATGTAACCCAGTTAGATATATGTTTTCTTTTATTTCCTTAGATCTATATTCTCTTACTATGGTGGTCATTTCCATGAGCTCTAATTTAATCTTTAGTAATAAAGCTTCTTTCCTGTTTAAGAAGGCAAACGGTCTGAAATTCCATCCACACGCTAAGAGCAGTCATGCACACTAAGGACACTCTCCCAAGGGGGGAGCAAAAGTAATTGGAAGCTCTGCCCTTTGTACTTGCTCAGAGGCAGCCTTACCCACATACCCCAAGGCATTGGTTACTGAAAAGTTGGGTTTTTATATTGTCGGGTGGTGGCATAAAGAAGAAACACACTTATGCGTGCAGGTAAATAGGCAACACACATGGGAGAATGCAACAAAAATGAAATAAATGCCAATCTTGCAACCACTGGCTGTTGGGGATCTCTGAAAGAGGCACACACATATTCCAGTTCTCTTGCCGGGCTTTGTAACCTAAATATTAAAAAACCCTACAGCATCACTCTTTCCTAGGAATAGGCACGCTGCCATTGAACTTGGTGAGAACAGAAAATATCCCTTATAAAAAAAATTCTTCATTGAAACTTTTAACTGAAGCAATTGAGACAAATTGCTGTATCTGCTTATGGCAACCGGAGGGGAAAAAGAGAACGCTCCTTTCTTTTGAGGCAAAATTGAGCAGGCCAATGGCTGGGCCTATTCTCTCAATAACCACTAACAAAAGACCAGTTTGAGTGGTTAGGAAATAGCGGGGATTCATTGAATCTCAGAGTAATTGCAGTTCCCCCAAGCTGTGCCGAGAGAACCAAGTGATATGGCCTGCTAGGTAACACGCCACAGCCTCTGTGGAAAAGAAAACAGACCGAACAGCTAGAAATTCCACACGTGCTTATTTACTGAAAGGCAAGTCCTCAACAGGTTACCTGTTTTGCCACAAAAAGACAGAAATTAAAAAGTCACCGCTCAATGATCAAAAATACTCCAAATTTGCAGGCTACAAAAGCCTTGCTTAATATCTATTAGCTTGGCTGCATTTATTTTGTTTTCTAGCTTGGGGGGGGGAGGGGCTCAAACCATAAAAAAAACCTCTGTACCTCTGGCAAAGCCAGCAAGTTTGGAAATCAACGTGACTGTAGTTTGCATTCAGAACTGCAGAATGAGTCTTCCAATAATACTACTCTGATAGTCTGAGTAACATCTTGCTCAGAATCTCAGTATTTGGTGTGTTTTGTTTTGTTTTAGAACACAATTTCTAACCTTCCTGGTTATAGGCAGAAAAACACTAACCACCCCCACCCCCCAAAAAAATTATTTTAGTAATTACAAATCCCCTGACCTCGGTTGTTTCAGGGTAGACTGATTTTGTCAGATCTCAGAAACTGAGCAGGGTTGGCCCTGGTTGGAATTTTTCTGGGTGATCTCCAAGGACTACCAGAGTTGTGACAGGTTGGCACCCAATGGCAAACCACCTCCAAATTTCTCTTGCCTTGAAAACCCTACGGGGTTGCCCTAAATCAGCTGTGACTTGACTGTGCACACACTCAGTTTCGAATAATTCCCAGAATGGTTAGCATTTCATTGAGTTGCTCAAATACATTACCCCTTTAGGGCCACAGATAGCTTCAGTGACGCAGAAGAACCCTGAGAGTGAGCCAAGTTTCCATTCTGCTAGGTAAGCTTTCTGTGAAATCTGGAAGCTTGCATGCTTCTAGAATAACAGAAGACACCTGATTCTCTAAGACCAACATGGCAACAACTGTGTACATCCAATGAAATGTAGAAGTAGGAATGGGGACGTTCCTATGAACCACTTGTGGAAAGCATTCGTGGACATGGATCATTCCCATGCTTTGACCAGCAATACTTTGTGACCCACACAAAGCTAATACTGGGAGGGCCAAGGAACTCCGCTGTCCCATAGCATTCGGTCCAAGGGGGCGGTCATCAAGCATAACTGGTCCCACCTCTTCCTTCCACCAGCAGGGGGTGGCACATGCCCTGTACTTATGGTTCATAGGAGCCAACCCACAGTATGGCAGTATGGAGGTTGAACACAGGTTAAGTCTGCGATGCTACATGTGAAGCCCTTATGTCCCTGCATTCACAGCACCACACTTTCCCCTTTTTTGAAAAAACCAGCACATATGCAAAAGAGAAAGAATGCCTACAGAAATCAGATACCATTTCCTCAGCAAAAGGTTCTGGGACTTTTAATTTTGGGACTTGAGTTTCCAACGAATGGGTAGAAAGCCTTACAAGAATGGGAGTGAATGAAAGTAACTTTTCTTCCTTTCAAATTCTTTTTTCCTTCCTGAAGCCTCCATCCCCAGCTGGTAAGAAAGCCTGCTAAAAGAAAAGCAACTGGGGAAGGTAACTTCTAGGAGAAAGATCAAGCGGGAAGGATCCCCCCCCCCCCCCCAATCCTTTGTATGCAACTCCCACCCCGCATAAATCAACAGTTCAGAATGTATCATTTGTATCATACACATTCTAACACACAAACAGCCATCATGTCTTATGGTGCAGCGATGAAGAGTGGTGGACTCTAATCTGGTGAACTAGGTTAGTTTCTCCACTCCTCCACATGAGTGGCAGACTCTTATCTGGTGAATCAGATTTGTTTTCCCTACTCTTACACATGAAGCCTGCTGGGTGACCTTGGGCCAGTCATAGTTCTCTCAGACCTCTCTTAGCCCCACCTACCTTACCCCCAAAAGGTGTCTTTTGTGGGAAGGTGAAAGTGATTGTAAGCCGTTTTAGAGACTCCTTAAAGGTAGAGAAAAGTGAGTTATAAATCTAATCACGTATTTAAATGCTTTGCTCATGGCCATTATCACGGGCAACGAACGAAGCATTTATGATGAGTTTGGATTTATACTCCGCTTTGGATTTATACTCCGCTGTGAATGTGATTGTAAGCAGCTTTGAGACTCCTTAAAGGTAGAGAAAAGGGGGGGGGGTTATTAAAACCAACTCTTCTTCTTAACCCTGAGTGATGCAAGAAGTGTACTTTTCACATGCTCAGAGGAACCCTCTATAGTTTCTGTGCTTTCTCCAGTTTCTAAGCAGCCTCTGAAAAATAGTTCCTAGACTACCTACCTTGTCCATTTTTATCCCAACCCTTCCTTCAAGGAGCACAGAGCATTAATCTCCTAAAGAACCTTACAAAGCAGGTTAGCCCGAGAGAGACACCATGACTGTATACTGAACCAGGCATGTGTACTTAACCTGATATCATCCTGCATGCTTTCGAGCAGTTTGGAGATCTAAACTCTGGTCCTTCCGGATCATAGTCTGACTTCTTAACTATTACCCTGCAGCTAGCTCTTGGGCGAATCAATAATCGTGGCCTTATGGAAAAGAGAGAGAGAGAGAATTTCCCTTCTTGCTCCGTCCCTTATCAAGCGTTTGCCCACCTTGGCTCTTGAGTTTGCTGTTATGTTTGTATTTCCTAGAAAACAATGCCCGTGCCAAGCTGCTCCGCTAGGACACCGAATCCTGCCTCATCTCTCCCTTCCCTCCCAGGAGTACCACTTCATTTGAAGGATCGGAGGAGGGATTTTTCCACCAAAGAAAGAGGCCGAGAACAAACAAGGCTGAGTCCTCTGTGTGTGCGCGAGAGAACGAGCGAGAGAGAGAGAGAGAGCACAAGAGGAAGGTGTCAATTAAAAAAATGAAGCCTGCCGCATTCGCCGCCTGACAGTTGGGGTGAGCCGAGCTGACAGCCCCTGCATCAGCCGGCTTTGGTGGCTCCTTCATCTCTCATGGTCCTTTGAGCTGGAAACCTGTGATGACGGCTGGAAAGGACTCCTCGCACGTTGCATTTGGTGTTCCAATGGTCCCCCTGCAGCTAGTTCTAATAATGGTAATTATAATGATTTGAGGCTTAAGCAGGCCAAATTGAGCTTGGAGGCAGATTGTAATGAAGCAGTCAGGAGGAGGGAGAGCAGGATGGATGCCGAGGTCTGCCAGGGCCCTTGCTGTGACTTGGGGCAGGGGGCGGCGGCGGCGGCGGCGGCCGGGGGGGGGGGGGCGAACGGAAAGGCAGAAAGAGCCCACAATGCCCAGGAAGCAGACTCCGTTTTCATTTGGAAAGAAGCGGATCACCGGTGGGCCAATGCCGCAGCACAACACACTGAAAAGAGCAAGCTGAGCGCAAGACGTCTTTTGTAAATACGGGGACCTGGCTCAGTTGCATGGTGGAAGGAAACAAGGACAACAAGGACAAGAAACTGAATGCTGCTTTTAAATTGTTTTAATTTTTAATATATCCACTGTCCTGCCTAATGTTGTGAACCGCCCTGAGCCCTTCGGGGGAGGGCGGTATAAAAGTGGAATAATAAACAAACAAACAAACAAACAAACAAACAAACATCCCCTGCTCTCTCTTACAATGTGAGTCCCTCTTTTCTTCCAAAAGAAGTGCTCAAAGCAGGCGGCAACAATAACAAACCGAACAATAACACGCGCGCACGCCATAAAACAAAAATAAAGACAGTGATCCCGAAAGCCTTACAGAGTTCCGAGACGAGGATACTAAGAAAAGAAGCAAGACAGTCCCCGACACAGAATATGTACAGAGGGTCACTCAGAATAAAAAGATTTATCCTGGGTTGCATCTCGGTCTATCTGCCACAGCGCTGTCACCGAAAGCGGGGAAATTTTTTTTTTTGTAATTTATGAAATCCTTCGCTTGCAAACGTTCATTCTGCCCCTCCTTTCATTTTTGACTTTCCAAAGTGGGCAAAAGTCTGTTCTTTCAATTCTAGAAGGTCTTTTGAGGGTTCATTCCAAAACCCTTCAGTTTTCAAACACTACTTTTTTTTTTGTATTGTCGAAGGTCGGTGACCAAAATCAATGGGCTGTTGTGGATTTTCCAGGCTACGTGGCTGTGGTCTGGTAGTTTTTGCTCCTAATGTTCCACCTGCATCTATGGCTGGCATCTTCAGAGGCATGTCACTTACAGATGGGTTTCTCTGATTATGCCACGGAGAGAAACACATCTCACCATGACATGCCTTTGAACAGGCCAGCCACAGATGCAGGCAAAAAGTAGGAACAAAAACTACCAGACCAAGGTCAAACAGCCCAGAAAACCTACAATAGCCATCTATTGTAGAATTATAGAATCATAGAGTTGGAAGAGACCACAAGGGCCATCAAGTCCAACCCCCTGCAATGCAAGAACACACAATCAAAGCACTCCCGACATATGCTCATCCAGCCTCTGTTTAAAAACCTCCAAAGGAGGACATTCCACCACTCTCTGAGGCAGTGAATTCCACTATCGAACAGCCCTGACGGTCAGGAAGTTCTTCCTAATGCTTAGGTGGAATCTCTTTTCCTTCTCCTTGAATCCATTACTCCGTGTCCTAGTCTCTGAGGCAGCACTGATAAAAATATTGAATAGTATTGGACCCAGGACAGAACCCTGTGGAACCCCACTAGTTACTTCTTTCCAGGATGAAGATGAGCCATTAATTAGCACCCTTTGAGTTCGATCAGACAACCAATTAGAAATCCATCTAATAGTAGCATTGTCTAGTCCACATTTCACTTGCTTACTTGCGAGAATATTATGGGGCACCTTGTCAAAAGCTTTATTAAAATCCAGGTATGCTACGTCCACAGCATTCCCTTGGTCTACCAAGCTCTTCACTTTATCAAAAAAAGAGATAAGATTGGTCTGGCATGACTTGTTTTTCAGAAACCCATGCTGACTTTTTGTGATCACAGTATTCCCTTCTAAGTGCTGGCAGACCGTCTGTCTAATGATCTGCTACAGAATCTTCCCTGGTATTGATGTCAGGCTGACTGGACGGTAATTATTAGGGTCCTCCTTTTCCCCCTTTTTGAAGATGGGGATAACATTAGCCCTCCTCCAGTCCACTGGGACTTCTCCTGTTCTCCAGGAGTTCTCAAAGATTATAGCAAGCGGTTCTGAGATTACTTCTGCCAGTTCTTTTAATACCCTGGGATGCAGTTCATCAGGCCCTGGAGATTTGAATTTGTTTAAAGTAGCTAGGTATTCCTGCACTACCTCTTTATTTATTTTGTGCAGCATTTCTCTTACTGTATCTTCTGTTTCGTTTTCTCCTGGATGTGCAGTGTTTCCTTTTTGGGAAAAGACTGAGGCAAAGAAGGTGTTGAGTAGTTCTGTCTTTTCTCCATCCCCTGTTAGTATTTTGCCATCTCCTCCATGCAGTGACTCTATCTTATCATTTTTCTTCCTTTTGCTACTGACATAACCAAAAAAGCCTTTTTTGTCGTTTTTAGTCTCTCTGGCAAGCCTCAGCTCATTGTGAGATTTAGCTTTTCTGACTTTCTCTCTACACATCCTGCTTATTTGTTTGAATTCCTCTTTGGTGATTTCCCTCCTTTTCCATTTCGTGTACATGTCCTTTTTAAACCTTAGCTCAGTTGAAAATCTTAGCTCAATTGTTTTTATTATGTTGCTTTTACGTTTTGATGGTTTTATTGTTTGATTTTTATTATGGCATCATTATTGTATCACTGGTCTGGGTTCAGGATAAAGTAGTTCATTACTTATTATTGTATTTTAATGTTCTAATTGCTTCATTATTTATCGTTTTCATTTAAACAAAACTGACTGAAGGGCCTTGAGTTTAAAGAAAAGTAGGCTGCAATGTTTTTTTAAGTAAATTAAAAAATATGGTCTATTTGGAGAGGGAGAAGTTCCATAAAACAGGGTCGTTCACACCCTTGTTACACTTTTAAATGGGAAAAAAATAAAAGTGGATTGAGCTTTGGCACTTTCGCCTGTAAGACAGCCTCTGTGAATACTGATTGGTCCATCTTTAGATATGTTTCCGGCTGATGTTGAAAATTTGTCTTTAAACCCACCACCCCTATGTTTGGCTGGACTTCATGCAGCCTGAGATTTCATTTCCACTGATCCTAGGCCTTTGAGATAGTAGAATGCCACCCCTTCTAATGGGTAAACTCTTTTTTTAATAAACAGGATGTCTTGATCCTGTGCACCCCTGTTGTGGAAATACCAGAATAATTCTGAACCCAGAATTGAACAATACCTGAACAATTCAGAACCCAGTTCTGATAGATATAGCATGCACACATGTAAACACACACATAAATATACAAAGTGAAATCTTGCCTACAAAAATTCATGGCACAACCCATCAGGTAATCTCAGCTTGCGTTCTTGTTTCCACCATGAGGCCCTGGGCACAATCTCATTACCGTTGATAGACATCTCTCCAGCTCCAACACAGCTGAAGGATAAGGGAGGCAGTGCCGCAAACATGCTCTGGTCTCCGCGTTAATGGCAGTGTGGTCCATGTCACTGTTGAAATGGCCTTAGGGGAAGACTTGATGGGTCTCCCAAGCCATCAGCATCTCTCTTCTTCTCCCCCTCCCCATTCCCCAGCTCGCTGCCCTTATTAAAGCCATTCATTCTGAAAGCTAAATGAAAATGTTTCATCTCCAAGTGCTGAAGAACGCTTGCAAAGAAAACAGAGACCTAACAGAACAACCTTAATTTAATCACTCCTCCCTCCCTCCCACTGTTTTTCCTCTTTGCGCACCCCAACTCTCCTAATTGAAAGGTAGGGAGATATTCCACCTCGGATATTCCTTCATCCATCAGGAAGCAGCGGCATGACAGGTGCAGAATTTGTGTACCTCACTCGTACCACATGCATTCATACATAGAAACATTACATATACAAACGGCTCCAACCCCTATTTGTAGAAGCAGCAATGCTGTCCTGATGCGTTACGCCTAGACAACTGGCTACCTCACACTGTTATGTCAGCAGAACAGAAAGCCTTCGCTGGAGCAACAAAAAAAAACCCCTCATCAGAAACTACAGAGATGCTTCCCTCTCCATTTCCACTTATTAAAAAGGCATCTGGGCTTGCTTGGCTGTCATCTTTCCCTCTCTCCTTCCCCATCACTCCACGAGGAGGTAAAAAGAGAAGAACCAGGCGGATGGGCCCGCCCTTCGCTCGCATCTCACTCTCTCGCGGAGAGAAACAATTGGATCTTATTTGAGCCGGCTCCTAGCATCATCAAGGCAGTTCACACAGCGCGGCTTATGTTCTCCCTCATACATATTTATTACAGATGCTCTCCAGTCTGTTCCGATGAGGCAACTGCCCCTAAGTAACAGGAAAGGATTTGTGCGGTATCTCACACATTTACCCGGAGGTACATTATTCTTGGTTCAAGTCAAAGACCAGCCCCTCCTGTACTGAGGAAGATTTTTGAAGAAAAAAAAATGGAACTCCTATCAACACCAAGTGAGGGATTAAGGGCTTGGTAAGAGAGGCAGAAAACAAGTCTCAGCCTGACAAAGGCCTGGTATGCTCCCCAGCAACACATTCGTCTGGCAACGTCCATATTGGAAGCATCGATGACAAGGCGGGATAATAATCTGGAGATCTGTTTCATGGGGTTTTTTTTCTCACGATTAGTTGTCCTCTCCTCATATTCCCACCTTGGTTGCATGAGGACAACGGTCGTGAATCATGCGATCTGAAAGGAGACCGTACATTTGAAAGGCAGCTACGCCCATGTTACTGTTTGCAGCTCGCTATCTCTCCGCTATGAAGCTTAGACTGTAAGAAAAACATCTACAGTTATGAAAAAGAAATGCGGAAATAAGAGAGAGGGCCGGGAAGAAATAAACAAGGCCAGAACCAAATAAATGGCTCATTTGTTACAACGTTCAGAAGCATTACAGACTGCCTTTCTGCCCCTGCCCCCCCCAAAGTTTGCTTAAGGGCCTCTTCGCAGAGTAGGTTTTTAGCTGCCCATATCAGAAAATTCCTCACACATACACCTAAAAACATAATGTGTGAAAGTGTCACACAAGTGTTTGAATATGTGTCACACACACGCTGCTAAAACTGAGTCCAGTAGCACCTTAGAATCCAATAACAAGATTTTCAGGTTATATGTTTCTCAGAGTTGTAGATCCCTTTGTCAGGCTTTCTTACAATTCTAGTCCACCAAAGCTGATATCACTCCATAGGTCAACAATGAGCCGGCGCCGGCACAGGTACGCGGTGCTTGCACCTTTACCTTGAAAGATGGAATAATGTTTTGTAAGCCTCTAAGATGCCACAGTACTTCCTGTTACTTCAGACTTTGCTGTGCCTTTGTGTTACTCAGCTGCGGTGTGAGCTTGGGGTCTGTTGCTATGTAACTTGTGAAATTGCTAGCCCAAGGCTCAAACGTGTGTGTTTTTCCCTTCATTCCCCTGGCACCATGGTTAAGACCCTGCATCGCCCAGCCAATCTATATTTCTATTTGTATTCTAAAGCCGGGGAGAGAGATAATAAATCGCAAACAGGGTTCTAAAAACCTGCCATTGCTTGTACCTTCTGGATTCCTGCCATGCCTGTTCGTTCCTGCCACAGCAGTGCTTATGCCCGTGTGGGTGGTAGGAGATCCTGTGTTCAAAACTTGAGGTAGGAGAGTTGAGGTACTTGCTCTCCCCTGACCCCACACACACAAAAAACGAGGTAACGGCAGGCGGGTGGTAGCGTGCCGTAGCCGACCAGGCGCATAAAGAGCGACCTGCCGGGCCCACCCAGCCTGGCGCGCTTGTGTTCGCTTGTGTGGCAGGCTTCATAAGGCTCCGCTCTTTGACTGGCGTTGAGTTTATGTGAAAGTAATTAACAGTAATTAATCCTTAATTACAGTAATTAGCCAAGTCGCAGTAAATTAAACCACATCTGGAGCAGATGAGGGCTTCCGAAAGGGAGGCAAGCACAGGCGACAATCGGTGGAGATGCTGAATTCATCTGACAGCTTCTGATTAAGTCTACCTGTTGCGGCGGTCTCATTTGCATGATGTTTGTGTTTTCTTTTCTCAGTAACCATTTTAAATACATTCGTGCCACAGACCTCTTGCCCGGGTCTTTAAAGAGCAAAGGAAATTGCCCTGGAATCACAATCTGTTCCTCCTCCCCAGCAAAAAATATCACTCACTGAGGAACGAGGAGCTGCCAGCAGGGTGGACAGTTGGTACACAGTGTTTGAATAGTTACTTGCAATGTATATGATCACATTTCTGGTTTCATGGAACAGTTCTAGCAGGATAATTTGTTTGGGGGGCTTTTTGAAAGGCGGAAACGGGCTTTTCAGGAATTTTCTGAGGTGTATCAAGGTGGTCTTCTCAAAGTGCTTATAGAAGATGCTCAGTCTTATTCACAAATTCTCAGCAAACCTCAGAAATCCTTGGTTTATTAGAGTGAATTAAATGGGAACCTACTCTTCAAGAAGCTCTGCATAATTAATTGTTTACAACTAGCACCTTCAAGACATATACAACGGTACAGGTAACTTAGAGCTCCAGGGTTCACATTCCAATCCAAGGCAAGGTGAGGGATTTCAATAGGGCTGTCTTCCAGAAAATTGTGGTTTGGATGGCAGCTAAAAATACCTTCTGGAAGCAACTACTATGATAAAGACTGTTCGGCAGTATAACTAATCAACCTTTTGTGAAGTTGACTGGCAAATTTTAGTTGATAAAAATAGCATATCAATTTTTGATAGAACTTGGATTTTGTTACTGTAATATGGGTTATAAAAATTAGGAAAGTCTTTCCTTCGATTTTCCATCAACACCAAAGCAAGGGAAACTGAATCCTGCCACTTCTATTTATTTTATTTAAAACATTCATATGCCACCTTTTGACCCAAACTGGGTCCCTCCCTAAGGCATCAAACATCAGCCATTAAAACCTTACTCAGGTACCTGAAACGTTTTTTCTCCTTGCTGAAAGTTAGTTGGAATGGGAACAAAATGTTGAAACTAAGCCAAAGTGGCCAAGTAGTCTCAGTAACAAAGACTAGTTCCCCGCCCCTGCACCCTCCATTTTGTTAAAAAAAACCCCACCCTCTCAGCCTTTCTCACCTCACACTCCCCCACCCCTGCCGCCTTTCCCAGCACACTGCATCTGACAGCTGTTTTTTTAAACTAAGGCCCTTTCCGCACGGGCCTAATACAGCACCCTGGGGACGGCAAAAACGCTGTCCCCAGGGAGCCGTTCACATGGGGGGTGAAACTGCTTTGCAGCCACGCTGCCCTCGCTCCTCCCGAGCAGCGCGAAGCCGCCGTTTTCCCACCTCGCTTCCCGAGCGAAGTTTATGGAAAATGGCGGCTTTCAGCCGCTGCCGTGCGAACAGCAGCGGCTAGAAGGCACCTTCCCTCCCCCCTGTGCCCGGTTGACCTACCTGCTCTGCGTGTCGCAAAGCAGGGGGCGTGTCCCCTGGTCTCGGCGACGCGCCGGACGGTCGCAGAGCAGGTAGGTCGATCGGACCATGGCGTTCCGTGGCGCCGTCTTCCCCACCGCAACCAGGACCGTTCGTGCGAACGGTCCCAGGGGGGTTGGGTCGGCGTCATGTACGCCGACCCAACCCCTACTGTGGCCGTGCGGAAACGGCCTAAGTATTGGGAGATCCAAGCATGGCCTAAGTAGCACACAATTTGGCTCAGAGACAGTGATGTTTCAATTCCTTTCTCCAGTATACTATTGCCTGCAGCTAGAGATGGGTTGAATTGAAGACATCTGATAAATGAGAGATTACTGAATATGGTTCTATTGCAGATAATTAGTTAAACTGCTATGCAGTCTATACTCTTTTCCACCAAAAAATGACAGTGGAACTGTATATTAATCCACAATTTGTTCTAGAATGCTCCGATTGGGTCCTAGTACCTACTTAGTTCTGTCCCCAAGACACTAGGACCTAAGTGGAACATTCTAGAACAAAGAAGGGCTAGGAAATGCCGGATTAATATACAATTCTACTGCCTCCCTGCCCCCAATAAACCTCTGACTTCTCACACAAATACAGGAGGAAAAGAGGTCAGGATAAGCGCTTTAGTTCTGCTGGCACGAAAGGATCGATCCACCTTTCCCACCTTTCCCACTAGAAGGAAGGTTTTTGCACTGCAAGGTATTCCAGATAGAGAGTTGCAGCATATTTTCTTTCAAGTTTTAATCTCCTTCCCGTAATTCTCTCCCCTGCCCCACCCCGATATACATGCCACAGGATCTGTCTCCCCGCAGGCAATGAGGCTAGACCAGGATACCAGTCTAGCCCATCACCCGAAAGGCAACATTTGATGTTTTTTTTTCACTTAAAGGAGTCAAATATTTGTCACTGTAAACCAGTTTTCCCAGGCTAGTTGTGTTGCTGCAAAACTGATCAGTAAAAGGCAAAGAACGTGAATTTGGGCAAGAAAAGTGGGAATAAAAAACATTAAGAACAATGGCATTTTTTCACTGTGGATTTTGAATAGTTTTTTTTAATTTTAGAAACAAGAAAATCCCTCCCAAATGGCACCAGGTTTGGTGAAGTTTCGTTCAAGAGGGCCAAAGTTATGGACCCTCAAAAGCGTAGCCTCCATCTGCTATTAACTCCCATTGGAAACAATGGGGGATGGGGACACCCCCTTTGGGAGCCCATAACTTTTGACCCCTTAGACCAAACTTCACCAAACCTGGCTGGTATCAGCAGGAGAGTCTCCTGAAGATACCCTGAAGTTGTAGTGTTTCTAGACTTGAAATTGTGCCTCCTGCAGGCCAAAAACAGAAATAACACTGGAAAAATACAAAAAACTCACAAACGGGGCGGCGCTTTGGACATGCAATGGGGGGGTTGAACCCGAGAACCCCCTCCCCTTACCTACATCCTTGGTAACCTCCAGCCCAGTGGTGGGATTTAGCAGGTTCGCACCACTTCGGCAGAACCGGTTGTTAAAATGGTGCTTGTAAATTATTTGAATCCCACCACTGCTCCAGCTCAGTGAAGAGTTCTAGTGAGTTGGTTGGTTGGTCCTAATAAAAGATTTGAGACGGATTTTTTAAAAAAAGTTTGGATTTTTCATGGGCCAATATAACTGTTAAAAACAGGGGCTTTTTTCATGTTAGAACAAGCCAACATAGACTTTCAATGGATGAAAAACAATCAAAAAATGGTTTTCTGTAGGGTGGATTTGATTTAAATCAAATTGATTTAAATCGCAGGTCAGCAAGACTTGATTTAAATCATGGTTTTCTACGTAAAAGACTCATTCTTGCTGGTATAATCTTAATATTTACAACCAGATGACAGTTTCATTTTTAGAATAATAACTTTGTGGATTAATGTGAAGATGAGGCATGTTTATCTCTGCAGACGCAAATTCACAGTTGTGAGAACTACAAAACCGAGCATCTATGATAATATCTTCTACATGGAAAAAATGCCCAAAATAATCTTACAGAAACCTCTGGAACAAATTCATATACCAAAAAAATGTAAACAAGGCATGAATATACAGTCTCGTGCTACATAATTAAAAACTAATCCTTATTTCATGATGAATAACCTTTGGACTATAATATATCTTAAACAGAAAAAAATTAAAAATCTGATTTAAACCCCCTCAAAATATTCATTTTTAATTTTTTTTAAAAAATATATCAATTATTTTTATCCACCCTGGTTTTTTGCCTTCCCACAAATTCATTAAAAGCAAATAAACGCCAATAAATAATAAATAAATAAATTCCACATATTTGAGAACAACATCAAATGGACTTTTCTCAGCATCGTATGACTTAAAAGGAAAGTTGAAAACAAGCTGTAATGAATTAAATTAACAACTCGCTTTTAAAAGAAAGTTCATTTCTGTTCTATTTTCCCATTCCCGCCAAATCTGAAAATATGGGGTGTTAAAAGGTAAAGGTAGTCCCCTGTGCAAACACTGGGTCATTGGGGGTGACGTCACGTTATAATGTTTACTGGGCAGACTTTGTTGAAGTGGTGGCCTGCCATTGCCTTCCCTAGTCGTCCATACTTTACCCCAGCAAGCTAGGTACTCATTTTACCAACCCCAAAAGGTCTGAGGCCCTTTCCCCACTTACCTTAAGCCCCGCGCTACTCTCCTCAAGTAGCGCGGGGTCCCCCAGCACTCCCCACTACAGGGGAGGCGACAACGCAGCCGGCCCGACGCTGCCACTCTCGCGCCCCCTCAGCGCGCGGCATCCCTGGCGCTCCTCAAAAGGCACCATTTTGAGGAGCGTCAGAGCGCGGGGTCATGGGAACACCCAGTAAGTGGGGAAACGCCCTGAGTTACCTGAACCCGATTCAGGTTGTGAGCAAAGCTTTTGATGACAGTACTGCACCTTATCAGTACCCTGCATCACAGGGTGCTAACACTAATAAAATACAGCTGAACATACTGAGGAAAAGGATGCTGTTGATCTTCAATTCCAATTGACCTCTATCATCTAGAGGTGTTCAAAGAAAAGCCCAGTGGTTTCCTTCTCAAAAAACAAGGTAACTGCCAGCTCTGGACACAAAATACTGCCCAAAAGAAACTGGCACACCCTTGGACAGTTTAAACAATCTCAAACCGTCCTCTGACTGTGCCTATTTAACAGTCACATGACCTAATTTCGCTCCATGTGCCCCACTTTGTGGCTGGTACGGAGCATGTGTCTAATAATAGAGCACAGCCTTGAGAAGGACCTGTTTGCCTTTTCAAATAATTCTTTATTCCAAGACTGGACTGAAAGCTGGAGGGAATCTGTGATATCTAAAGGAACTACCAAATCAGGATGCTACAAGATAGTAGGGGAAAATTACACGTTGCTTGCAATGTTGCACTTAGAATATTCAACCACCTTTTCTGAAAAGGGGGTACCAGGAGTCACACCCCAATAAAGAAGCTGCCTAAGACCTTTGGGAACTTCCAAACTTTGCATGTAGCAGGCCTCAGCTTCAGCCCTTGATGATACAGTTATTAAAACGGTCTCTTTAAGCATGGCTGGAAAAGACCTCTGTCCGAGCCTTTAGTAAGCAGCAAACAGAGAGATGGGGTGTGCTAAGATTCACGCTAGGTGTCAAACTCGTGGTCCTCCAAATGTTATGGACTACAGTTCCCATCATTCCCTGCCAGGGAAGATGGGAACTGTAGTCCATAACATCTGGAGGACCGCAAATTGGCATTCTTATCCATGTAACTATGTGCATGTCCCTATTCCACCATGAGTAGTAACCCCAGCACTCTGCAAAAAAACAAATAAACTACTGTTCCTCTTCCCGGGGAAAACATGGACAGCCTTGTCCAAATGCCTGGCTTAACTGGCTTGCCAACTGGCCGACCACAACCTTAGCAAGGTCATCTTGTGGTTATCCTGCTCAAGGCCCCTTCCGCACATGCAGAATAATGCACTTTCAATCCACTTTCACAACTGTTTGCAAATGGATTTTGCTACTCCGCACAGTCCAGCTGCAAAGTGCATTGAAAGTGGATTGTTCTGCCTGTGTGGAAGGGGCCTACGCGAAGGACATGTACTTCCATAGAAGAAGCACATATTAAGCATGCCTTTTGCCGTGCAGCTCTAAGCAGAGCCACACTTTCCTGAATCCATGCACTTAGGATGCAATTTTTAGATTGCATGAGGAGGAGCTTAGGGACAGAGGATCTCCTTTGCTTGAAGAAGGTTCCAGGATCTTCAGCATCCTTTAAAAGGATCAGGTGACAAGTGATGTGAAAGATCACTTCCTGAGACCCTGGAGGGTTACTGGCAGTAGGGCTGCCAGATCTGGGTTTGAAAACTCCTAGAGGTTTTGGTTCCTGGTGCCTGGGGGTGGCGTGTTGGAAAGGGGAGACACTTCAGCAGGGTATAATGCCATAGAGATCCACTTCCAAAGCAGCCCTTTTCTCCAGGGGACTGAATTTCTGTCACTTTGAGACCAGCTGTACTTCTGGGGATCTCTACTGACCACCTGGGAGTTGGCAACACCAGCTGCCGGGCAGAGTAGACAATACTGGTCTTGGTATATCAATGATGCACCTCAGCTTATGGCAGCCCCGTGTGCAGACATGAATGCATTGTAAATTTCCCACTGAAATTAGTGGGGTTTGGATTGGTCATCCAAATGGCCCTTATCTTCCATAACATTGCTGTGTTTGGTCAAGTCTTTGCAAGAAGGCAGACCACATGCCACTGCTTCATTCCAACGGCTATCTCTATACATTGCTAATATAAATTCTCTATAAATTAACAGTCTTTGTTTAAGGTTTTTTGAGCATTTTTCTAGTTTCCTTCCTTCCTTCCCCTTCCTTCCTTCCTTCCTTCCTTCCTTCCTTCCTTCCTTCCTTCCTTCCTTCCTTCCTTCCTTCCTTCCTTCCTTCCTTCCTTCCTTCCTTCCTTCCTTCCTTCCTTCCTTCCTTCCTTCCTTCCTTCCTTCCTTCCTTCCTTCCTCCAGTGCTTGCTTGCTCCTTTCTTTCTTTCTTTCTTTCTTTCCTTCTTTCTTTCCTCTCCAAGTGCTCCTTCCTTTCCTTCCTTCCTTCCCTGCCTGTTTCCTTCCTTCCCCTTCTCTCTCTCTCTCTTTCCTTCCTTCCTTCTCCTAGTGCAGGGGTAGGGAACCTGCGGCTCTCCAGATGTTCAGGAACTACAATTCCCATCAGCCTCTGTCAATTGGCCATGCTAGTAGGGGCTGATGGGAATTGTAGTTCCTGAACATCTGGAGAGCAGCAGGTTCCCTACCCCTGTCCTAGTGCTTGCTTCTTTCTTTCTTTCCTCTCCAAGTGCTCCTTCCTTCCTTCCTTCCTTCCTTCCTTCCTTCCTTCCTTTCCTTCCTTCCCCGCCTGTTTCCTTCCTTCCTTCCCCTTCCTTCCCCTTCTGTTTCCTTCCTTCCCCTTCCCCTTCCCCTTCCCCTTCCCCTTCCCCTTCCCCTTCCCCTTCCCCTTCCCCTTCCCCTTCCCCTTCCCCTTCCCCTTCCTTCCTTCCAAAAGACCAAGATGTATGTTTTTGTGCCTTGAGTTGGGAAGAAGATTCTATTGGCTTGGGTTCCCAGCCTAGAAACATCCCTCATAAAACACACAGACCCTTCAAGGCCTGAAGATGCACAGCCGAAGAACCAGGGAGCAAAACCCGTAAGTGCTTACATGGCAGCTTAAACTCACAGCCATCGCAGCAGCAGCAGCACCTGAAATTAATACACTCTCTCGCGCGTCTCCCGCTCTCAATACCCAACATAAGCTCCTTTCAGGCTGAAGGCTCAAACCCCTCTCCTCATCTGCACCACTCGAATTAATTATACACTTTAATTTCATGAATTATTAATTTGATTCTGACTCGGCAGCTCCGCATTTATCCAGGGCTACAGACTATACAATCCCAGCTTCATTAAAACATCACCAGCTGCCTGGGAGACAGACATTAAATAGGGGAGAGTAATAATAAAATTACGTTCGCTGTGCATAGCAACAGAGTTCCCTCCCCAGTTGCGCCTCTGGGTCCCTTGCCAGGCCAGCTCGGTAAATAGACGGCACATTTGGCGGAGATTAGCTCACTTCGGACTCCTCGGCCGGCTTCGGGCCAATTGGCCATGCTGGCAGGGACTGATGGGAATTGTAGTCCATAACATCTGGAGTGCCAAAGGTTTGCCACCACTGCCATAAGCGGATGGCCATCAGCTATCCATACACAAAACTTCGTTTTCCTCTCCCTATTCCTCCAGCCCCCTCCAACCCCTGGAAAAATATTCCGGAAGTTATAGCAGCTGCAAAGAATACCTGTGTGGGACAGGGAGGCAGGAGATGGGAGGAAAGGATGAAATTCCTTCTAGTTTGAAATTCCTTCTAGTTGAGAGCCAGCATGGTGTAGTGGTTAAGAGAGGGGGGGCTCTAATCTGGAGAACCAAGTTTGATTACCCGCTCTGCCACTTGGAGCTGTGGAGGCTTGTCTGGTGAACCAGATTAGCTTGTGCACTCCAACACATGCCAGCTGGGTGACCTTGGGCTAGTCACAGTTCTTTGGAGCTCTCTCAGCCCCACCAACCTCATGTGGTGTTTGTTGTGGGGGGGGGGGGGAGGAGATTGCAAGCCCCTTTGAGTCTCCTTACAGGACAGAAAGGGGGACATGAATCCAAACTCCTCTTCCAATTCTTCCGCAAGCAGGGCTCCACTAAAAGGAGAAGGTTATTCCATCCCTTTCTCCTTTCCTCCTCAATCAAGGCCCTTCAAAACCCATACGGCTATTCTGTCACAAAGGGACGTGCACTTCCAGAAATGAGCTCCTCAGGACTAGGAAGGGTTTGCAGGAATGGCAGAGAATATAGGCAAACCCTGCGCATCTTCCACGGTTGGCGGCTGGACACTATTATCACCTGCTACCCCCTCATTCAAAACCCACTTGCCATTGATCCACTTGCCATGTTCCTCAAAACACAGAGCCCAAGGCATTAAAAATTCAGCACACAGATGGTTAAGTCTCGAGGTATTCCAAACTTGATGGATACGGTGGAAAGATGGCTGGCTTCTTTAAAGATAAAGGAGTATTTGAAACCACCCAGCGGACTTTAGGTTTCAACCGTCCATGCACACTACTGAAAGAAAATAATCACTGATTTGAATAGTACTAAGGTGAGAATAGTCATGGCCCCAGGTAAATTTGCTTCCCTAATGCAATGGTCATTTTGTGTGTGTGTGTGTGTGTGTGCGAGAGAGAGAGCGAGAGAGAGAGAGAGAGAGAATATTCTGTAAGCACACACTGACCTGGGTTGAAAAAGGGGTGAGGGTGGAAACTCAGGAGCTAGACCAGGGGTAGGGAACCTGCGGCTCTCCAGATGTTCAGGAACTACAATTCCCATCAGCCCCTACCAGCATGGCCAATTGGCCATGCTGACAGAGGCTGATGGGAATTGTAGTTCCTGAACATCTGGAGAGCCGCAGGTTCCCTACCCCTGAGCTAGACCTTGTGAAGAGGGTACAGGAGAGAAGCAGAGCAACTTCATGTCCAATGAGGATTAATGAGTTACACAATGTGGAGTGGGTAAAAGTGAAGTAATGCCTGGGGAAATGATAAAAGAGTTCACAAGGATGGAGGAAAGGAACAGAGGACCCTTCTAACACCATTCTGGCTCCTTAACCAATCCTGATTTTTTGGGGGGCGGGGGGAAGCAGCAGTGGCGTAGTGGTTAAGAACAGGTGCATTCTAATCTAGAGGAACTGGGTCTGACTCCCCGCTCAGCTGATTGAGCTGTGGAGGCTTATCTGGGGAATTCAGATTAGATGATGCACTCCAACACCCGCCAGCTGGGTGACCTTGGGCTAGCCACAGTTCTTTGGAGCTCTCTCAGCCCCACCCACCTCACAGGGTGTTTGGCAAGGAGGAAGGGGGGGGAAGGGCAAGGAGATTGTAAGCCCCTTTGAGTCTCCTACAGGAGAGAAAGGGGGGATATAAATCCAAACTCCCCTTCCTCTTCTCTCCCCTTCACCTACCCTGCCCGAGCCACACTATAGCCTTGAGCCCCTCCTTTGCCAATAATGGACTCTCGAAATAAAGAATGGCAGAGCGCAGCCTCCCAGAGATTCCCCGGGCACATAATTTATAGAAGGGGAAAATGTCGGAATTTAGACATTCTAGTTAAGCCGCTCCGAGAAATCTAAGGACCCCCCCCCCCCCCCCCCCCAAACCTGGCGGGATTTGAAAATCGATGGAATTAACTAAGGGAGATGTCCGTGAAGTAATCAGCAGGTACAGCAGACCTGAAATTCTATAAAAGAAAAATGGAAAGAGATGACATTGAGGGAGGCAGCGGGGATTAAAAAATGAGCATCCGAGTAGGAAAGGTGCACACCCATTGATCGCTGCATTAGGGATTAAGGCTTCAGCGAGCAGCCAGACGATTCCGTAGGTTACAGAGGATGAGCGTGAGCACAGCAGAGATATATAACCTCTGACAGGCAAGCACGGCTGAGACAGAGGACAACTCTCTAGTGAACCTTGGAGGAAAAAAGTTTGCATGTGTGTGTAAGCCATTTCGGACTGGCTGGATGCTTTCTCTCCCACCCCCCCACCCCCGCCCCCGCCCATGGCAACTAGGAGATGATTGCACACAAGATGCAGCTACCCTGGGACGCCTGCTGGAAAGATACCCGCAGATTACATGAAAAACATATGGAAATATTTTATTGGAATAGGCCACGCTTATTCGCTCTGCAGAATAATTTCTCGAGGAAGCTGTGCAGGCAACATATTCTGGACAATGCCTATTTCTGCGGAAACGTAAAAAAGACACTGCACGCAGGCAATAAAACCAGCCAAAGGGCCTTGCTTTTCTCAATACATCAGCTCAATTCAGGCATAATATGCCCAGTCTCTAAACAACGGTTTGGAAATAAGTCCCTTGTCTTGTGTGGATTAATTTCTTCTTCCCTTCCACACTTTCTGTAACCCAACAGTTGGATCCTTTACAGCCGGAGTGTCAAACTCGCGGCCCTCCAGATGTTCATGAACTACAATTCCCATCGGTCCTTCCCAACATGAGCATCGGCTATAGTGGCAAGGGCTGGTGGGAATTGTAGTTCATGAACAACTGGAGGGCCACGAGTTTGACACCTGTGCTTTACAGCATCTCTGCAGACAGTTTTGTGCTCACAGAGTTCCTTGCATCATCCTTCCTGCCACAGCCCCAAATGTCCTCCCCCCATCATTTCACTGTCCACCTGATACCTTTTAACTGGAGTTAATGGGGATCAAACCTGGGACTCTTCTGCAGGAGAACCTAATAAGTTAACTCTGAGCCATGCCCCCTCCCCAACCTTACAACCCTTACAACCCAGCCTTACAACCCAAAAGAGGCTGCCATCCAATTTCTTTGAATGGGACTGTTGCATTGCTATGTGAAAATACGTCCATCAATGCATAATCACGGAATTCACAGCCTGGAGAGGCAGAGATGATCACCCACAAGACGGAGATTAGACAGATTCATGGAGGAGAAGTCTTTCATTGGCTACCAGCCATGACGGCCAAAGGCAGAATCCACATCCAGAATCAGTAACCCAATACTAAGAGGCAACACCACAGAAAGACCTTGGCATCAGTTCCCTGTTTCTTAACTCTCCAAGGAAACTGGTTGACCGCTGTGGGAAACAGGATGTTGGATGGACCACTGGTGTGAAGAAAGCAGAGCTCCGGTTCTTATATACCAGGGGTGGCCAACCTATGGCACTCCAGATGTTCATGGACTGCAATTCCCATCAGCCCTTGCCAGCATGGCCAATTGGCCATGCTGGCAGGGGCTGATGGGAATTGTAGTCCATGAACATCTGGAGTGTCATAGGTTGACCACCCATGGTATATACTGTTCTAAGGAGTTTAATGATTGATCTGTGCCATTTATCTGAGGCTACACAGCCGTCACCAAACAAAGACATTCGACATATGTCCATACTGAACTCAAAACACCTTCTGACATCACCTGCACATCTGTTTTTTGGGTGTAGGATCCAATGACTGTTTACTCCTAGCTTATTTCCACCTTTTCCTTTACTGCCGGATACTCTCCCTCCCCTTTAAATTTAAGAGTTTTAAATTATTTAACTCCATGTAAAGTGCTGTGAATGATGTTTAACAGGGGATGCAATAGGAGTAACATTTCCACTGCTAGCACCTCCTCGAATGGGACGCTTGGTGCCTATCCAGCCGGGACAATTTCAGAACAGTTTCCGCCCTGCCATCCGATTGCTGCGGCCCACGTAACCGGGGGGCTCCTCTCTGCTTAGATCCTGCCCCGGTCTACTCAAGGTGATTGGGATTGTTGCCAAATGGACGCACCGCCGTCTAGCTAGAATGCCGTAGTTATGGAGTAAGAGTTGCTTTGGGATTGTCAGCAAAATTGAAGGAAGGTAATCAGCGCCGGGAGAAAAAGGTTTCCAAGAGACAAAGAAAGAATCGAAGGGGGCAACGGAAAGTGCATTACTGCAGAAAGCAGACCATCAATAGTTACTGACTTAGCCATGGCTCTCCTTCCCGGCTAAAGAGGGGAATAAAAGCAGTTTTTTCCACAGCTGTCGAAGAGCAGCAAGTGGTCAGGTGACTTCGTATTCTTCTTGGTCAGCCGGATTTCCCTTTTCCTCCTTCCCATTCAGAAATCGGCTGAATTCATTCAAATCTGGCCAAAACTGGGTTGCTGAATTTTTCAAGAAGGTCTTCTAAGGGCTGCGGCTCCATTGGGTAGCACTTGCTTAGCATGCAAAAGCATACTATAACCCAAATTAAAAGGTCGATTTGAAGGAATCCCCTTTTCAGATTTGGTGCTTTTGTAATCCGGGGAAGATAGGTACCTGCGCACACTTAAAACTTGAGTGCCTTTTATTAGTAAAGAGAGAAACAGATGTACAGCCCTCTTGTTAGAAAAGGATACGTTTGTGAGCAATGACCGAAGTTTTTTTTTTCCCCTTTCTTCTGTGGGATAAGAATCCGAAAATTATTAAGCTTGTGACCTGTTACCTTGTAGTAATTCAGCATAAAATAAAAACTTTTATAATTAGGGTGGGCTTAGAAGGGGGAAAAGAGATTTTTGTAAAAAGCCATTAGTGTGGTTGGGCATAAGGTTATGCCCAATGAAGCTGTACCATTGAAGCAAGGAAGGTATGCCAAAGGTTTAATTGCTAGCAAGGGTTAGCTAAGTAGGAGCCAGCGTGGTGTAGTGGTTAAGAGAAGGTGGATTCTAATCTGGAGAACCGGGTTTGATTCCCAACTCCTCCAACTAAGTGGCAGAGGCTTATCTGGTGAACCAGATGTGTTTCCGCACTCCTACATTCCTGCTGGGTGACCTCAGGCTAGTCACAGTTCTCTCAGAACTCTCTCAGCCCCACCTACCTCACAAGGCATCTGCTGTGGGGAGAGAAAGGGAAAGGAATTTGTAAGCCGCCTTGAGTCTCCTTAAATGAGAGAAAGGTGGGGTATAAATCCAAACTCTTCTTCTTCTTAGGAAATCTCCACCTGCGAGTCTGGAAAGCTCCTACCAGTCAGAGCAGGCAATACTGGTCTTGAGGGACTGATGGTCAGACTCAGAATAAAGTAGCTTCATGCACATGTGTTCTAGTCGTGGATTATGGAAAATGTACACATGGTGCTTAAAGGTGGCTCCAGTAATTTCTATTCCTATACATTTATTCCCTGTCCTTTACCACAGTCTCAGGTCGGGTTACAATAAATACTATACAACAGTAAAATCACAACAGTAAAAATTCCACAACAGCAAAATCACAATAAAACCCATCCTAAAAACCAACCAGATCTAAACTCTCCCACACCCACCCTCAGAATAGCGTGCCAAACACCCTACCCACCCACAAACAAGGCAGGGGTATATGAACAGACTCCCAGTGGGGGCATCTGCCAAATGCTTGGGTCTTCGCTGGGCACCAAGACACCAAGAGAGTAGGCACCTAGTAAACCTCTGAGGGTGGGCATTCCACAGTGTAGGGGCCACTGTTGAGAAAGTCCTCTGGACTGCCCCTAACCCTTATCTCCAAAGAGAGTGGGAAAGCAAGGCAGGCCTCCCTCTCCGATCTCAGCACCCGGGCAAGAATATATGGGCGGATTCACTGTCTCAGATACTCAGGGGGAGCAGCAGTGGCGTAGGAGGTTAAGAGCTTGTGTATCTAATCTGGAGGAACCGGGTTTGATTCCCAGCTCTGCCGCCTGAGCTGTGGAGGCTTATCTGGGGAATTCAGATTAGCCTGTGCACTCCCACACACGTCAGCTGGGTGACCTTGGGCTAGTCACAGCTTCTCGGAGCTCTCTCAGCCCCTCCTACCTCACAGGGTGTTTGTTGTGAGGGGGGGGAGGGCAAGAAGATTCTAAGCCCCTTTGAATCTCCTGCATGAGAGAAAGGGGGGATATAAATCCAAACTCCTCTTCTTCTTCTAATCTGATCCCAGTGCCAAACACCAGTCAGCAGACAGATAGTCAGCAGACATGTGCAAAACTTTCTCTGTGGCTTCAGAAACAGAAGGTACAACCACCCTGACCAGGCCTTGAACTATGGTGGCATGAGAACTAGCGTGACAGATTAGGATCGAACCAAGTTTAAATCCCCACAGTGCCGTGGAAGTTCTCTGGGTAACCTTGGGCTGGCCAACACTCCCTCAGCTTAATCTGTCACTCTGTACTGTTGTTGATAAAGTGGAGGATGAGAGAACCGTGTGATAAGCTGCAATGGGAAGGAAATAATATGAATTAAACAACAAAAAAAACACCCACCCATAGATAATTGGCAAATTAGCTCCTAAGCGACCTTTGGGTCCAAGGAATTATAGGAAAAGCAGCCAAAGGAAGCCTCTCCAAAGATTGTGGAAACAAAGACTGAACAACAAGAAGAAGGGGGTCACCTTGCTCCCCTATAGCTGAAGGAAGCTGGGAGGGGGAACCCCAACTACATGGGCAATCCTGTGTACAGCTACACCAGCTGCAGCACGAGCTGTTATCAACAACATCTTTCTTGGAAAGCCCTGGGAACACGCCGCTTCCCCCTCCCCTCCCCGACAGGAGCAAAATAACAATGGCTGGAACGCTTCGATGAGAAGCCCCGGCTACCCAGAAGCCAGCCTTGGCCCTGGCTCAGTGTCTCAGGAGGTCACAGGTCTGAGTCCAGCAAATCCCCAGCGAGCCCAGACCCCCCACCCCCCGACTCTTCATAAATATGAATGTTCCAAGTCATTGCAAGCAAAATGTCAGCTGTGCCAGAAGGGCTTTTAAGCAGACACACACTCCAAAGATAAAGCCTCGGCGCAGATCTGAGTGGACGGTCACTTCATAAGACAAAAGGCGGGCACTTCAGCAGAGGCTGGTGGAGAAGTCTACAGGTTGCCTCACCCCCGATCCCTTCTCCCTTCCCCCAGCAAATAAATCAAGGGTCAAGGCAGGGTTTCCAAGGCAGGGTTTCAATAATGCTGGGCTTACCTCTCCTGCAAGTTTATGGGGCTGGCATCCCAGTTAAATAAGCAGGAGTGCTTGCAGAGAGTATAAGTTTGGCTATGCTGGGGAGTAGCCCCAAGATGGTTAGAGAAATTCAGGGAGTGTGTGGTTTGTTTGTACCCAAGGCTCAGGATTTTCCTGGGGGTGCTTTGTGCAGACTTAAGACTACACAGTTTTCCCACAGCCTTTTTTTTTTAAAGCACCCTTGTTTAATCTGTGTTTCATTTACTGCTCAGAATATTTTCAAAAGGCAAAGCACTTTTGATTTGTGACCCACCAACTTGCGATATCCACAAAACTTGCCTCTGTTCTCGCCCAAACGTCTTTCAGTGTGCTGACAACATCTTCTCCATGCAGCAGAGGTGGGATCCAGCAGGTTCTCACAGGTTCCCGAGAGTAGGTTACTAATTATTCGTGTGTGCCGAGAGGGGGTTACTCATTGGTGATTTTGCCACGTGATTTTTGCCTTAGTTACGCCCCTCCTCTCAACAGTAGTGTGCAGAACTTGAAGCAGTCTAGCAGGAGGTCACCGGCGTGCGTGGCAGCCTGCGCCTGCGTGCATTCGTTTCCCGCCCAAGGACCGGCACAGCGGCTGTGTCCTTGCCGCAGCCCCGCCCAGGAATGCCCCGCCCCAGGAATGCCCGGCCACACCCCCGTCATGCCCCGCCCAGCCCCATTGGCGCTATGCCACAGTTTGAATCCCACCACCATGGGAACCTGTTACGTAAATTTTTGGATCCCACCACTGCCATGCAGGTTATCTTTGCGTAGGAAAAAGGAATGTTCCAGAAGAACTTCTGATGGACAGACTGGAAGCAGCAACCCTTCTGCTATCATGGACCCAACCCATGAAGAACAGCCCACCTGTGAGACCCAGATGGACATCCCAACCAATCAGAAGTAGAGGAAGCCAACAAACGGCCGTTGACCTCCTTATTTCTTTTCTAGAATCTCTATCCAGCACCATGTTTAAGGCCGAGTTCTCATTAAAGAACTAAACCTGTCAAAGCAAGAGCTATTTTGGGGGCGTGCTCCACAACAGAATGTTCAGAAATATATTTTAAAAATCCAAGCCGATAAAAACAAACACGATTTGTGCTATTGTTCAGTGCGTGACAAAAGTCTCTTTTCACTGAAAAAGGACCTTTCAGGGATATTTCATTTGTTTTAAATATTTGCTTGACCCAACTTAGGGTCCATAAGGGCAGCGAAAAATGAAAGCATAAAATGCAAATAAATATACATAAAACATTTAAAACAATTAAGTAAAACGTATAAGCATTCAGACAGAGAGGGAGGGCCAATGAAAGTTGGAGATGGAATGTCAAAACACAACAAAAAGTCTTCACCTGCTAAAAGAAGCCATCAACAGAAAAAGCCATAAACATCTCCTTGGGGAGGGAGTGTATTTATTGGAATTTACACCCCATCCAATACAGAGGTATCAGAGGTCGATTCCCCACGGTCAATTGATCCCGTGATACTCATGTGAAATAACCAGGTTTCAGGAAGAACTCTCCACTGCTTGAGCGACGAACAGGGATTCATCCCGTTTCTGGCGCTCGTTCTCCCCTTTATCCCGCGTCCTGGCAGAACCTGCTTGCATGTACAACTTTTCTCAGCACGCTTTCGATCTAGTTTCTCGGGGAGGAAGGGGGGTCCAATCCATGTTTAAAACTCCCGCCGTGGAGCGTGACACAAGTCTAGCAACCAATCAGTTCTCGGCGGCGCGCACAGCCTCTTCAGGGTTTCCGTTAGCATAACAAAAAACCGCTTACACGAGTAACCATCAACCCTTCCAAACGAGCGAAAACCCGCTTAAACGCCTAAATGTTTAAACATTTATCCTTGCAAACGAATGAACCTCAGGTTCCCGCCCCAAAAGGTCCAGCACGCCAGCCAATCAGGAGAGACCCGCAAAGGAGATTGTGTGGTGGTACGGACTGTTATGTTTCTGGAATCAGAGACAGGCCTACATGTCTTCGCTGAATACATGCTGTGGTGGGGAGGTTGAAACCCCAATTAAAAGGTGTGGTTTCTTTACGAACTTGGTTTAATCTAGATAGAATTTCCCCGTAGAGAATCGACCAGAGGCTTACCAAATTGGAAGCAACCGTAAAAACATCATCATACAAAATGATCATGAAAGCCGAAGTATTACCCACCCACATACAGTCCCCCACCCTTTGGCAGGGGAAGGGACCACCAGGAGAGCCCCACCCCCACTCATCCTCAGTGCTTGGACATGTTCAAATGGGCATAGGTGCTTTTTCAGGTAGGTGGGAGTTCCAGAGTTTGGGTGCCATGACCGAGAAGTCCCTTCCTGGGATTCGACCCATCAAGCTTCAGATGGTGAGGACAATGGAAGAAGGCAGTGGTGGGATCCAAACATTTTAATAACAGGTTCCGATGGTGGTGGGATTCAAACAGTGGCGCCGCCGCACACACGCACCTCCAGTCCCTATTGGGAAGGGAGGTTGCTTTAGTAACCCCTTCTCGGCACTCAGAAAAAATTAGTAACCACTTCTAGAGAAGTGGTGAGAACTGGTTGGATCCCACCTCTGGAAGAAGGACTTCTGAAGATAACTAGAGTGGTCAGGTAGATTCATATGGAACTAGGCGATTTTAAAGAATGCTGGTGCCAAGCTGTATACACCTTTAAAGTTCACTACCAGCACTTTGGATTGAGCCTGGAAGCAAACTGGGGTAGGTGGAACAAGAATGGAGTGATAGAGTCTCTAAGGCCCCTTCTGCACATGCAGAATAGTGCATTTTCAATCCACTTTCAATGCACTTTGCAGATGGATTTTACTGTGAGAAATAGCAAAATCCTCTTGCAAACAATTGTGAAAGTGGATTGAAAGTGCATTATTCTGCACGTGCGAAAGTGCCCAAAAGATCCCCTGCAGTCAACATTCCGCCCACGGCATTCTACACGAACGATAGTTTCTGAACTCCTCTTCAAGAGCAACCCCATGTGGAGTGAACTGCAGCAGTCTAACCTGGGTGTCACCAGGGCATGCACCATGCTGGTAAAACCACAGTGGCACGCATATCTCAAGGAGAAGGCAAGGCCGTACGTTTTTCCCTTCTGTGCCAGGCAACACTTTTGTACAGAGACACGTTCAGATATGCAAACCTGCCCTGCTGTCAGAAGTAATACAGCTCAGACCAAAGCTTACCTTTTCGGGGGATACTGGGCTTTTACTTGCTACCTCCAAGATCAAAGGTGATTCAAACCCGGAGCAACATGGGAAGGAACAAAAGCCAGCAGGGTCTAATCAAGGAAGAGCTGGGGTGCCCCAGAAGCTTTGACAAGTGCAGAGTCGGAGGAGAAAAGGTAAACCCTAACGCTCCCTTCAGCAAGTCCTAGGCGAGGCTGTCGTGACTCACGCAGAGTTGAACTGCATCCAGCCCCTGCTCCCTTTGCCAAGAGACACCCTGAAGAGGGATCTTGGAGTGGTCACTTTGCATTCGGCTCAAAGGGTGTCTCAGAAATATGCAATAATAATAGCAGTAATGATAACAAATAAACGGGATGCGCTTCCCCAAAGGGAACGCACGAATGGTACAACTGGAAATGTTCAATTTGATCATAATGCTTTACGAAAAGGTCACGGAGAGATTGCAGAAGCCTACCTTGGGGATGTTCATTCTCCTTGCTGGATGAAATGGAAAGAGTCAGCTGGCCCCCTGCTCGCAGCACCGCATTACTCTCAGGTTGCTGAGGCCGGCGGTGGGCCACAAGGATGGTTATAAGTCATGCACAGAGAATTGGAAATGTCTGTGGATGCGTCATCTCGGAACGCAACTCCAGACAAGAAATCCATGAGCCAAGGAGTCAGCAATGCTCGCATTTTGAGATATTTTGCAGCCACGTTCACGGACTTTGCAGCTTCCCAGCTACAGTAAATATACTGTAATGACTGCATTGCCCTAATTGTGTTGTCACATTTTGAAACAAATCCAGCATGTAGGTGTGCTAGAAACAGCTCATCTAAATGAATCCAATACGCGCACAACTCTGCTGACTGCTTAGAAGTACCCTTGGGAACGACAGGTTGCTCTGTTCTCTCAAAATGTCTTACCCCAGATATGCCCATCCATATTATAGTTCCTAGAGCCAGCATGGTGCAGTGGTTAAGAGCAGGTGCACTCTAATCTGGGGGACCGGGTTTGATTCCCCCCTCTGCTACTTGAGCTGTGGAGGCTTATCTGGTGAACCAGATTAGCGTGTGCATTCCCAACACATGCCAGCTGGGTGAACTTGGGCTAGTCATAGTTCTTCAGAGCTCTCTCAGCCTCACCTACCTCATGTGGTGTTTGTTGTGGGGGGGGGGGGGAGAGATTGCAAGCCCCTTTGAGTCTCCTTACAGGAGAGAAAGGGTGATATAAATCCAAACTCCTCTTCTTTTTCCTAGGAATCCAACATCAATGGCACACTATCCTTTGCTAATGGAAGGGGTGTGTGTGTGTGTGTGTGTGTGTGCAGACACTGCAAGTGTTTTAAAAAAACAAATGGGGAAGGCTGAGAGTCCAGATGTTGGTCTTGTAACAAATTCTATCCAAGTTTCTGCAATAAGAGAAGAAGAAGAAGAAGAGTTTGGATTTATACCCCCCCCCCTTTCTCTCCTGTAGGAGACTCAAAGGGGCTTACAATCTCCTTGCCCTTCCCCCCTCACAACAAACACCCTGTGATTTAGGTGGGGCTGAGAGAGCTCCAGAAAGCTGTGACTAGCCCAAGGTCACCCAGCTGGCATGTGTGGGAGTGCACAGGCTAATCTGAATTCCCCAGATAAGCCTCCACAGCTCAGGCGGCAGAGCGGGTAATCAAACCCGGTTCCTCCAGACTAGAATGCACCTGCTCTTAACCGCTACGCCACTGCTGCTCTAAAAGGCAGCCAAAAAAAAAAAAGGTTACACAACCCACCCAATCACTGGGCAGAAGCGGCAGAGGTGGGGAGGGTGGAAGAATCTAATTCTCAGCAGCTCTATAGTCGACTGGGTGGGGAAATGCACCTGCCCTTCGACTGGAGAGAAAATGACAGCATGTTTGCAAAGTGCGATCAAGTCGCAGCTGACTTGTGCTGTCCCCAGCAAGGGGCTCTCAAGGCAAGCAGTTAAGCAGAGGTGGTTTGCCGTTATCTTCTTCTGCAGAGTCTCCCTTCCAAGAACTGACACTGCCCAGATGCCGAAATCTGACAAGATCGGGCTATGCTGTGCCGCCATCCCACCCGAGAAGATGACAGTGTTCTGCAAAATAAGGACAACCATCCAGTCTCACTGAAATGAACAAAAATCTTGTCCATTTCAACGGGGCTCGCTTAAGAGAACTTCCTGCGATGGAAATTCACAAGAGTGGAGCATAAGCACTTGATGACTGCTGGATTTAAACCGGGAGGCTAGAACTTCAGGCGTCTGTGCATGGACAAAGTACAAAGAGTGGGCTCATCACTGCCTTTAACGACACCCACACAAACTGCAGGTCTAACTGTACAACAAATGCAGAAGTGACGGCTCTTCTTCAACCTACAAAGGTTGGAATAAACACGGGTCTAGTTCCTTGCTCAGAGACTGGCCCAGGAGGCACTGCCGGCCTTGTGCCTGGAGTGTGTTTGTTCTACCTTTCTAATGCTCACACACACACCTGCTCGTGAAGGAGGATGAGGCATTCTCACCACTCCAGTGATGCTGAGAAGAACTCCCAGTTGCTGCCAGAAGGTATTTTTAGCTGCATTATTTATTTGAACACCTGCCTGCTACTCAGAGACAGAACAGGGAGGGCCTGCGTAGGAAACCTGGACCTTTTCCATGGATTCGAGTGGGCAAATCAAGCACAGTGCCCTTCGCACCTGCCCTCTCACGGACGCACAGTAAAGAAAACGAAAAGGACAGCCACGTCGGAGAGCGTTACCCGTTCCGAACTGCGCTTCTCTACTCCTGAGCAGTTGCTTTTAACTGATGCTGTTAGAACTCTCCTCTGGATGCAGCTGAAAATGCACAAACACACTCTCAAGTTCCAGCTAAGCTGTTCTAAAGGGAATCTTTCTGGAAGACCATGCACTGATTGCCGCATGATGCGCTCCACCGAATGGAACGCAGCAGCTGGGAGGTCCATGGACGTAGCTGCAGGTTTCCAGCAGCAATTTTCACACTAATTTTTTCCCCCTTCCATTGTTCATGGGAGCCGGTCGTTCCAGAAAGCTGCAGGTGTACCTGTGAACAGCCGACTCTGCACAATGTATTCTCTGGTGGCAGTCCCGCCAGAGAAAGGTTTTCCAGGTCTGAATTGCTTCTTGAGGAATCCTGAAACGTTATTAATACCACCTGCTGCTCCCTCCTCCAAGTTATATACTATGGGGAGGACATAGCACATTTCCCTCAAACCGGGATCTATTATAGTCCAAAACAGAGAGAATACAGAAGGGTTCTAAGAAATGCATGTGATGGACAAGCAGTGTATGGTGAGCAAACTGTGAAATTACACAGCTTGCTCATTCAGGTTTTTGGGACCCATGGAAGTACAATCTGAAACGTGGGATATGTAGAGTAATGCACTTTCAATCCACGTTCAATGCACTTTGCAGCTGGATTTTACTGTGCGGAATAGCAAAATCCACTTGCAAACAATTGTAAAAGGGGATTGAAAGTGCATTATTCTGCATGTGCGGAAGGGGCTGAAGACTTTCACAGCTGGAATCCACTGGCTGTTGCAGGTTTTCTGGGTATATAGCCTGGAAAACCCGCAGCAGCCATGACAGGGATAGCTCTTTGAAGTCAACATACACACCACTTTTCTAACTAACTACATTTGTGAGCTAAGAATGGGAACCTTCTCTGGCTCTTGAACAAAGTAGTTTCATCTTGCACACTGGGCATTCCCTCTTCACTACCCCCGCCCCTGGAAAGCAGAATTAGATAAAGCCAGGCTGGGGGACAGAAGCCCTAATTAGGTCACCATCTCTGCATTTTAGATTTCTTGGCATTAATTGATGTTATTGTTGAATTTTAATGTTATTTTATGTCAGCCGCCCTAAGCACGGCCTAGGCCAGGAAAGGAGGGGGGGGGGTAATAATTATAATAAAAAATTAAAAAATCATATTAGAAAATGGCTCCCTCAGCTCACAATGAAGGTTCCCATATTTCAAAACAGCACCTATCATCTTGAAGACACCCAAATCCATGCTTGGTTGGGGCTCTTGTTCCTCCTACATCCCAATCTCCTCCATTATGACTTCACTGAGGAAAAAAAACACAAAACGGAAAGGTTGTTGTCGCCCTGCAGCTATTCGGAGGGAAATCTCGCAGCTGCAACTTTCAGAGTGGGGAAGAAATGTGTTTTGATCATCGCACACACATTCTGCAAGTGGACTTAATTAAGCAAACAATATAAGTCAGACACCTATTTTGCAGGAAGCAGTCCGTGCCTTTTGTAGATTAGCGCAAAGGGCTTTCAGTGTTTGTTTTAAAATTTGAAACGGTTGTGATGTTTACCGTTGGCTTAAGAAAACAAAACTGAGAAGGGGAAACCGCCGATCGAGTCTGTGGGGTCCAGAAGGGCAGGATGCGGTCTTCTAGAGCCTCAGACAGAACCGTGCAGCTTTGAATCCAGCTCTGGAAACACAGCAGCCCAGGAAATCTCCCGGGGGGGGTTTCTCCCCTTTGATTCCGGTCCTGCCATTCTCTCGCTTTCTCTTTCTATTTAAGCTACATCTGAATGAAACACCCAGACATACATCATCCCCCCTTTGTTGATTAATCCTCCCCTGTGAGCCGTCAATTCTCTCCCAAATCAGCCAGGGAAAAGGCATCTTGAAAGAAAGGCTGGGGCCACGAGCGTGCGCCATGAGGTTGGCCTCCCGAGCGCGCAGATCTTGCTTATTTTGGCCTATCTCTCCCTGGTGATAAGGCCGCTAACAGCCTGTTATCAGGCAGTCTGCGAAAATGTGCTCCAGCCTGATTAGGCCTCACTCTTTGCCAAGGTTATAAACAGCCGTTATCGTTTTTCCGAACAGAATAATCCGGACAGTATCAGCTCAGAAACATATGGGCCACACAGCGAAGATAGCCGCTGACGGACACTTCATTTTAATTGTAACGAGTGGGTAGCAGCAGCCAACAGACAACAGACACAACTGCCCAATTGGCAGCTGCTCCCCCTCACTCCCTCGTTTTCTCACTTCCTTCTCCCTCATCTCTCACTTTCTCTGTACCGTTCTTTGCCTGTGGATGTTAAAAAGCGGACAGTCGTGCAAGATGCACACACAATGGAAAAATCATAGCTGGTCATTATAGCAAATGGCCCAAGGAACGTTTTGTTGAAGGCTTTCACAGCAGGAATCACTGGGGTGTTGTGGCTGTGTCCTAGTAGCATTTTCTCCTGACGTTCCACCTGCATCTGTGGCTGGCATCTTCAGAGGATCTGATGGTAGTAAAACAAGTGGAGTATATATGTGGAATGTCCAGGGTGGGAGAAAGAACCATTTGCCTGTTAACAGGGGTAAAGGGGGCAATTAGCAAGCTTGATTTGCATGTGTTGGGTGGGCCCAAATAACCATGAAGATAGCATAACCCAGTGATGGTGAACCTTTTCAAGACCAAGTGCCCAAACTGCAACCCAAAACCCACTTATTTATCGCAAAGTGCCAACACAGCAATTTAACCTGAATACTGAGGTTTTCGTTTAGAAAAAACGGTTGGCTCCAAGGCGTGCATTACTCTGGAGTAAGCTTGGTGGTATACGGTGGCTTTGCTTTGAAGCAACTGTGCAACACTTCAAATGGGTGAATCACGACCCTAGGAGGGTTTAGAAGCAAGCCCCATTGCCAGCAACCGAGCTTACTCCCAGGTAAAGGATTGCGCTTTAGTTCTTTGCATGAAAATCAGTGGGGTTTAACAGCACTTAACAGGGTTACCTACACGTCGTGTCCAGCAGCCCATGTCAGCCTAGATGTGTGTGGGGCGATTTTCCAACACCTCCCCCTTCCCCCGACGAACTCTGTGCATGCATGCCCACAGAGAGGGCTCTGAGTGCCACCTCTGGCACCCGTGCCATAGGTTCGCCACCACTGGCATAACCAATTAGTGAGGGCATCTGCATTGTAGTAGCCTGGAGGACCACGAGTTTGACACCTGTGCAGGGTCTTCAAGGCAATAGATATTGGAGATGGTTTGCCATTGCCTGCCTCTGTATCATGTCTCTGGTAGTCCTTGGAGGTTGCCCATCCAAATACAAGTAGCTGACCCTGATTAGCTTCTGACATCAAATGAGATAAGGCTAACCAGGAACTATCCAGATTAGGGCTCTTCATGCATACCACCTATTAAATAAAAGAATCCAGATCACCCTCGGGAGAAATCAGGAATGAACAAGCTGTAACACCATAGAACCCATGGCCCCAAGTCAGAAAAAAACCAGAAAGGATTCTGTGAGACCAGACACACAGATATAGATGCCAAGTTATAAATGGGGCTCAGTGGGAAATGTCACTGCCCCAAACAAGGTGATCAATGAAGCAAAAATCAATCCAGCAAGTCTCGCTAACATCCCGCCTCCAGTCACATCAGCATCTTGCAGGCAACCCTACCATGAACCAAGCGGAAATGGTTGCCACAGGCAGCAGATCTAGTAGTAAAGGAGGCAGAGTGAGAAAGAGACAGATAAGCGCTCCCACCCCAGAAAATCCTCAAGAAAAGTCTCCTGGCAGCTCTCATCGACTTCCCAGACTTGTTAGGGTTTTGAGAACTTGGAAATAGGTTCCCTTCGTGAGCCCTCAACAAACACCACCATGGCCACAAAGACGTATCTGACTGGCACCCTACCAAAGGAGCATTCACAAGATAAACTACATCACTTTAATATGCCTACCTGGCCAGTCAGCCAAAATAGCAGTAAGATTCGCTCACCAGGTTATATAATTGTAAACAGTTCTCCTGAGGTAGCCCCTAACCATGGGGGCCTTACTGTTCAGGGTCAAAGGGAACCTTTAGACTTAAACAGATCCAGTGCAGGCCCTTCCTAAAGGAATCCATTATGAATTTCTGGTCATTGTTCTGAAAAACAAGTTCCTCTAGAGACGACAGTGTCTTTATTCACAGAACCGGTTCAGAACCAATCGAAAAGGAACACATGAAGGAGAAACTCTCCTCAGTAGGGCTTGTATCTGTCAGAGTATGGTCAGAAGTCACCACTAAGAGTTACTTACAGAATATTAAATTCAGAGCAGATGGAATTTTTCATAATTTAAGGGTATTTTGACCGGAGCCTTTAAACACAAAAACCATTCCAAATACTGGGTAGTATCTGAAAAAATCAATTAAATTCCACTACAAAACTCGCCCTTAGATCTGACGTAGGAATGAGAGGGCCACAGAGATGTTATTTTCCTCTGGCAAAGAATCCCTGCCAGTGGAGGCCAACACCCAGTATCAGATCAGGAAGAGGGGAAGAGTGATGCCCACATTTCGATATCATCAAGGGCTCTTCTCCTCTCCACACCAATGGAAGGCACTCATTCAATCATGTGAAGAGAAGGCAACATCACTGCCGTGGGACTAAATCTACCAACTTGCCTCTTTCAAAGAGGGTCACATCCCAGAGGCCCCTTCCACATGGGCCAATAAACCCGGGGTGGGGACGGGAAAAAAATGGCTTCCGGGGTGGAGGGGACACTTCGCACGGCTCCCGCCCTTAAAGCAAGGCTGCCCCATGTTAAGTCCCCCAAAACGAGGTTTTTGAGAATTGCACTATCTATTATTCTTTCTGTAAAACCTGGGTTGCATCCACTCGCAAGCAAACAGCTGGCCGTGCTTCCTTTTGTTTTCAAAGGTCCCACCTCGCAGCTGTGTAGCCATGCAGGGTCACAGGCAGAGGTGGGATCCAGCAGGTTCTCACAGGTTCCCGAGAGTAGGTTACTCATTATTTGTGTGTGCCGAGAGGGGGTTACTAATTGGTGATTTTGTCACATGATTTTTGCCTTAGTTACGCCCCTCCTCTCAGCAGTAGCGCACAGAACTTAAAGCAGTCTAGCAGGAGCTGCACCAGAGTTTGTGGCAGCCTGCGCCTGCGTGCATTCGTTTCCCGCCCAAGGACCGGCGCAGCAACTGCGTCCTTCCCACAGCCCCGCCCAGGAATGCCCCGCCCTCGGAATGCCTGGCCACGCCCCCGTCATGCCCCGCCCAGCCCCATTGGCGCTGCGGCACAGTTTGAATCCCACCACCATGGGAACCTGTTACTAAAATTTTTGGATCCCACCACTGGTCACAGGGATGTCTCGCGGCATCGCAAGATGTCATGTGGCTGTGGGGGTCCATGCCTGCCTATCCGCATAGCTACATAGTGGAGAGAGGTAAAATACAAAACAAAACCAAAAACGCACCTCCATGCGAAGGTGTCACAGCAACCTGCATTGTTTCCACAGGCTCCATTCGCTGCCTGCACGGAGGCATGCGAACACGAAAACAGGAGAGCGGGTTTCTTTATACTGACTGCAACCCTCTCTGCCTATGCTGTGCAGAAGGGGCCAGAGATGTACACGTCAACAGTACTCAATCGGTTAGAACTATAGCTGCTGTTGAATTGTAGTGAGCAGGTATCAATGAGATCTACATATATGGCCCGCAAGTGTCATCTAAAGTTATCCAATTCCCTACAAGGCAGAAGGGGTGACTCTAGCCATGCTCCAAACAATCCTCCAATCTAAAAATCTAATTGTAGAGCATAGTGCCATATGAGAGCAGCCTGAAAAGGTGAGCTTTCAAGTCCCTAGTTAAAAATCTCTCAATGAACGGCCTTAAGCAAACCATTCTTCCTCAGCCTTTCATCTGTAGCCGGGGGGAATAATCATACGTTCCTTACCTAAATGCATTGTATCAGTGTCAATCATCATATGGATTATTTTGATGAACATGCTCAGGTATTAGAACCCAGACTTTTCCATTGCTCAGCTCACCTCCTTTTACACCAGGGGTCCCCAGCATTGCAGACCCTGTGGGCATTTTAGAATTTTGAAAATGAATAGGGCATACGTACAACAATAAAATAACTTCAGGGGGCATGGACAAAATGGCTGCCATGAAGGTTGAGGCCAATCACAGAATGTTGGATGGTTCCACACAAGTGTTCTCCAACAATGGATGAAGCTGTTCCCAAACAGACACAAAGGTAATGCTTTTTCAAATTCTGAAGCAAGAACTTCTTAAATTAAATAGAGGAGGGCAAGGATTGGCTCTTTACTCAGATATACCCAGAGATAGGCTGTTATGGATTTTCCGGGCTCTGTGGCCATGGTCAGACCCCAAACACCCAGCCTGGAAAACATACAACACTCTACTGATTCTGGCCATGAAAGCCTTTGGCAATACATACTCAGAGATAGTTTCAGAGGCTATTTGTGTAGCCAGAGAAATCTAAGGTTGTAACTCTTGGATCAAAAAATACATGTAAACAGATGCTTTGACAGAAAACAGCCATCAAGGCACTTGTTATATGCATGTATCTGGTAGCAGAGGTGAAGCTACAAGGGGAACAGGGGGTGCGCATTGCACTGGGCGCCCCCCCCCCCCCATTCAGGTTTGTGTTTTTGTATTTTTAGTGTTTTTTAGTTTTTGGCTTGCAGAGGGCGTGGTTGCCACTAACTTTCAGGTATTTTTAATAAGGCTCTCCTGATGATACCACCCAAGTTAGGCGAGGTTTGGTTCAGGGGGTCCAACGTTATGGACTCCCAAAGGGGGTGCCCCCATCCTCCATTGTTTCCAATGGGAGCTAATAGGAGATGGGGGCTACATCTTTGAGGATCCATAGCTTTGGACCCCCTGAAGCACCGGGCTCCATTTTCCCTAGCTTACACCTCTGCCTGGTAGTTGTAAGAACACCTGGCACCATATTATTTTTTAAGTTCCAAATTCCATCCTCCCTAGCCCGATTGGCTCATTCCCCCTTGCCAAAACACATCTAGAATTTGTTATGCCCCAGCAACAGGGTATAATTTTATCGGGATGTTCTTGTTGACAAGGCTGTCTCCTGCTTTTGTTAAATTCACCCAGATTGTAAATATAGAGACCACCAAGTTTTCCCTCTCCTCTCAGCATTACAAGGGACCCACATTGTTCCCTTTGGATGCTAAAGCAACACCAACTCCTGGCTGTTAAATATTTTCAAGGGGAGGTTGCTGTTGTGTTTCCTTTTTCATTTCAGAAGACCTTTGGTTCAATTTCATCCCAGCTTCTCTCGGCCCCAACTAATCAGACTGAGAATGCAGAGACTGCGCATCATAAAAACATGAGGTTTTAGTATTATTTCTTACCTTTCTCTGCTTTTTAATATCTTCTCCCTAGCATTGTCTCGCTAAGGCAGGGTCCACTGCTGCTTTTTAATATCCAGCCTGATAAAAAGAAACCCAAAAGCTTGGGCATTACGCTGGTTGGACCTAACCAAAGATGTGTGTGTGTCTAAAGTGTGTGTGTGTCTAAAGCAGGGATTCCCAACCAGGGTTCTGTGGTACCCTGGGCTGCCGTGAGCATGTTCCAGGGGTACCGCGGCAATGCTACCGGCCCCCCTCACTTTTGCGGTGTCTCCTGCTGGCACCAGCAAGGATATGGAGCTGGCCCAGGGGGCAGGGCTTGCCACAAGGTCAGCAGCCCCTTCCCACCCACCCGTGCTTCCCTTCACCCTGGGAGGGGAAGGTGAGGGGTTGCAAGCAGGGGAACTGGGAGGGGAAGCTGGGGGGAAGGATGGCAGGGATACCGTGAGACATTAAGAGTGAGGTCAAGGGTACCGTGACGTCGAAAAGGTTGGAAAACACTGGTCTAAAGTGATGTCAAGTCAGAGCAGACCCCACAGAGTTTTCAAGGTAAGAGACATTCAGAGGTGGTTTGCCACTTTCTGCTTCTGCGTGGGTGGAGAGAGCTCTGAGAGAACGGTGACTGGTCCAAGATCACCTAGCAGGCTTCATGTGGAGGAGTGGGGAATCAAACCCAGTTCTCCAGATTAGAGTCCACCACTCTTAGCCAATACACCATAGTGGCTCTCAGCCAAAGATACCACATGGCTTTTTCCCTTGGACCAGTGTGTCCACCTGAGCAAAGAGATGACGGTCTCATGGGATTTGGCACTGCTAGTCAAATCTATAATATCAAAAGGCTATCATATATGCCAGAGTCCAGGACTCAGGGTCTCTCTTCCAGACCGCTGATGGCTTACAGTTCTCCCTCCCTCCCCAAGCCATTTGGGACTGTTGACCATCTCAGAAGAACCAGTTTCTTTGTAAGGAAGGACAGCTCACTGTGGTGCAAGACTTCATTTTGCATTCCCTCAGTGTCTTTTATGTCAAGTCTTCCTCCCCTCCCCTCCCCTCCCCAAATGGGGTGGCTTAGCTGAAAGATTCTTTAACCGCATTTGCATTCCTGAGGCAGGCACTTTGGCATTAATTCACCTCGCACAAGGGTTTCCTTTCCTCCGTTTTCCCTTCCAGAGACCGAAAATGAATGCAGAAAGAGAATCCTTGGCTCTCTCAACATGCAAGTTCTGCGCCACGAGGGCTTACCGGGGATTGGGTGGCGCTTTTTTTCTCCTTTTACTCCTACCATCCAGCAGCACCGCCTTGCTTTGCTATTTAAAAATATAGGAAGATAATGTTTCCGAGCTCCATGGTCCGACCGTTTCCATCAGACCGCGGACCCAGATCCCGCTGATGCACTTAGGTCTAGCGGCTCATCTCCCTGCAGGGTGAGCCCCAGACTTTTCTTAAAAACAACAACCCAATATTCGTATGACAAGCAGAGTGGGGGGGGGGGGAGGAGACCTCGGGAAGAGTCAGGCACAGGCTTTGAGTCACAGATGCTCTCTTTCCATAATCTGTATTCCGATGTCAGCGCCAGCAGAGCTGTGATCAGAATAACCAAGGTCTCATCAAAAATGCAGGCCTTATTGACTTCCCTGCATTCAGCTGCTGTTGTGTGCTGTTCAAGAGCCTCACAAAAAAAAAGAGAACCCTCTCCTTTCACAGGCACAAATGGTGAGGAAATCCCGTTGCCTAGAAGGGACTTCTATCTTCTAATTTCTATGAGAGTCGTGCCAGAATTGAAGGAACATTCCTTTTATTATCGAGCATCCGGGTGTTTTATTTAAGAACGGCACTCAAGGGTTTGACTGGGTTTATACTGCCCTTGGAGCCAACGAAGGAGACTTAAGGCACTACAAGAAACTTAAGGACAATTAATGCCTCATACTCTGGTCAGATGGGAGAGGAAGAACTAAGGGCATGCACCACAGTGATGTAATAGGTGCTGTCCAATAGGTACCTGTGACAAAGTAGGACAACCATAGTTCCCGTAACAAAATGTGTACATTAGTTGTGCTTACCATGGCAAGAAAGTAATAAAAAAAAGTGGTATTCACTGCTGGATTGATGTCATCTAGGCAGATTGCTGAGGCGGTCCAATTTCCCTGGGCAAACCAAAGGCTGGAACATGGGAAATGAAGCAAAGCACAATCCCGCAGGAAGTTCTGCTTCATAAACCCCATTGAGGATAAACAAATACACAAAATGGCAGGAGAATTACTATTATATCTGGTGGATGGTGACTCTAACTTTCAGAAAGTTGTTTCGCAAATGTATGTATATGTTTAGGAAGCAGTGACTTATTTTAACTTCACCATTATATATGCACCAAAGAAAAATTATAGGTAGGTATTTTAAAAGATATAAAATGTCAGGGAATTGTGAAAACATGGGAGATTTTTTCTCGCTATGAAAAACAATAATTCGGGGAGAAACTGAAATTTATGCTATGCTTTCCTATCAGACCTAAACTTATTTGACTCCTTTACCGTAACACGTATTACGTATACAATACAACAACCTTTATTAGGCATATTAAAATAGGCTCCAGAGCGTTACAGACATTTCTGAAGTACACATCAAAAGCACATTCAAAACACAGACAGATAAACTGTATCTAGCATTGGACATTACTTAGAAAGTTCTGTCACTTGTAAAAGAAATTTTGCTACTTTTTCCTCTGTATTATTTAACAAAAGCTCCACAACAGAGTTGCCAGAGTCTCCTTCAGGTTTGTCTAAGACCGGCCCAGGAGAGAAATTCCCACGTAATACCCACGTATCTCGGACAGTCAAGTATAATGTGAGCAAGAGTCTCCACTTGGTTTTACAGTGTGGACAGACCCGATCCTGTATTACGTATACAATTAAACTAATTGCCACATTTATTGAATTTAAACCAATAAGCATGTTTGTTTTTAGAAGTAAAATTGCAAACATATCCCATGAGAAAAAGAAAGTTTCAACCTGCTGCCTTCGCATGTATATTTTAATTCTGGCCATGTGAGAGGTTGGGGAAAATAAACAAAGATAGAAAATATGCATTTTGTAGTAAACAAAAGAAAGTGTGTTATTTGTATATAAACCATCTTATACAGCCATAAAAGGACTAGCACCACATTTGGATATTGAGTTAAACTTTGTAAACCTAAAAACATTGAGTTTCTTAATACGGTGCTACCATAGATAATAAAGCAAAGTAATTGAATTCAGAATTAGTTACATTTAAACAAAGAATGAACATATCCCTGAAAATATGTTGGATATTCCTCATTGAACATAGGAATTACCATTATCTAATGTTGTAGATTGTCTTACATAATGCTTTTAATTCTGTACTTGAGTTAGTAAAAGCATTTCATTCACTCCAAAGGAAATAAACGTTCCATCGGATTTTTCTCAATACCCCCCCCCCCCACATTTCCAAAGATTCCTACTGTAAAAAAAAAAAGTAATTAAATTAACAAGTTAAGTTTTTTCCCCCTGGGCCTTTTAATTCCTTCACTAGAGTAGGGTACTCAGTGAAGGTCTAGAGCAGGGGTAGGGAACCTGCAGCTCTCCAGATGTTCAGGAACTACAATTCCCGTCAGCCTCTGTCAGCATGGCCAATTGGCCATGCTGGTAGGGGCTGATGGGAATTGTAGTTCCTGAACATCTGGAGAGCCGCAGGTTCCCTACCCCTGGTCTAGAGCCTTAGAATAACGCAGCCATACTCAGTTAGAATTTATTTCTAAATTCATTATCTATCAATTTGTATGTATTCATTCTAAAATTTCAACCCACATAGGAAGTATTCTCATGGAAGCAAAAGTCTATCTGAATACAAGTAAGATAATGAGAAGATGTATAAGCCCGAAAGATAAGGCTTTAAACATGAAACATGGCGGCCTCCCTTCAAAATGACTCTGTTTAAGGATGGCATTGTATGAAACGGGAACAGCAAATTATAATACATTTAATATATTCCAATACATATTAGGAGATTCAAAATACAAAAACATAACATATGGGCACACCTCCTGCAGTGGTAGCCAATTGGATCCCACTGGACCCATTTTTCACCTGTGCCCACAGAAAGACAAACAAAATTCAACTTGCTTCACCCACATGGCTTATCACTTCCCATTTCCTTGAGAAGCCAGGTAAAGGGAAGTGACCTGGCCCTCACAAACCAGCAATGTACCCTTGACTAACTCACCAGCCAAACTAATTGGCTAATCATGTCATAATATCCCATAGGTTGGAATCAACGGAGTTTTCCATGAGCGTAACTGCGTAGTTCTGAGCAGTATGCATAGGAAAATATAGGACCAATGGTTCAGTTCAGAAATAAACAAACATACACAGAAAACTATGGTGAAGCATAGTTTTGTGTGTATGTTTGTTTATTTCTGTACTGAAGCATTGGTCCTATATTTTCCTATGCATGCTGCTCAGAACTACGAAGTTACGCTCATGGAAAACCCCGTTGATTCCAACCTGTGGGATATTTTGGCATGATTAGACAATTAGTAATCACATTGTGATTAGTTAGGAGAAGCAAGGATTTGTTTCACAGATGATCCTCCAGGCATGATTTCCACCTCCCCTGGAAAGACCTAGCTAGTATATTAGCCTACACTGCAGTGTCTAGCTCAGAGCAAACCCTTACCATGTCGCCAACTCCCTTACCATTGTGGTAACCACTGGCCAGTGTCACTATCTGGGTAAGAAAGTCAAATGCTTGCTGCCTTGGGAACCTTCAGCTGCTCTTGACAAAGCAGGCTGCCTTAGGTTCATGCCCCCCTTCTCAGACACTTGTAAAATAAGATATTTCACTGTATTGTCGAAGGCTTTCACGGCCGGATTCAACTGGCTCTGGTGGGTTTTCCGGGCTGTGTGGCCGTGGTCTGGTGGATTTTGTTCCTAACGATTCGCCTGCATCTGTGGCTGGCATCTTCAGAGTGTGAAACAGACTTTTCTCTGTGATATACCTCTGAAGATGCCAGCCACAGATGCAGGCGAAACGTTAGGAACAAAATCCACCAGAAAACACCAGAACAAGATATTTCACTATTTATTTTAATCCTTTTCTCATACCAGGCCCAAAGAAACAAACATCCCACTGGTGATTTAAGTACAACCCCTTCCCTCAAAAAACACTGAAGGGTCCAGCTGCCCTCCCCACCCTCGCTGAGAATTACCCTAGTGTAGCCAACCCTAAGTTCTGCCCTAAGACAGAACACTGGGTATGGGAATGTGTGAGTTGTCCGGTTTGTATCCCCCAACGCTTGTATCAACTTACCCCAAATTCCCAAGTGCTTGTCTCTGTGCAAAAGTATAAATTGAGTGATAATAACTTCATTATTGAAGGACAGGAGTTAGCAGAGTGTTCACTGGTGCTGTTTCTTTTCCCTTATGCACATCTGGAAGGGGTGCACATGTGTTTCAGGAACTCTAAAATGGTGGAGGTGAAAAGAGGCTGTTCACAACCAATTATGAGTGACTATTCAGCCGTTGCTGGGCAAACTAGAAGCCAAGGGTATTGTCAGGAAGACTGTTAGTGAGAGATAGTGAAAGGTGAGAACATCTGATTTTTAGCCATACTATCCAGGCATCTCCGTAGCTGAAGATACTCGGGAACCAGCCAGAATGTCCACAGTTGCCTGTCACATGAAACCGTAGTTCAGACTATAGCCCTTTCCGAACAACCAAAATAAAATGTTTCGAGTCAGGAAATAAAACGCTTCCTCCAAGGAGTCCCGCAGAGTCCTCTCTCCAAAATATTTTATTTCTAGCCTCAAAACATTGTAAATACATCCTCTATTTTAGCAATTCTTTGGTTGAAATGTTTTCAAAACGTTTTGACTTGCTGTGCGGATCTCTCCAAAATGTTTCTCACGCCTCTCTGCTCTGCATTTTCTGAGCTCAATCTGTTTATTTTCATCAGTTCTTTTAAAAAAAATTATTTTGGGAGGTTGAATTTCTGAAGCCTCATGTACACAAACCATGAGAATCACAGCAAGAGGTTTTGAAGTATCATAGCACTGAATCCATGGATAATCCAGAAAACCCCCGGAATGATCACACAATGGGAGCCAGAAATCTGTGTTTTGAGGAGGTGAGTTTAAACAAACTGGAGTGGGCACTTCCAAGGATTTGTACGAAAAGGGCCCACCTGTGGTTAATAAACCAACTTTAAACCATGGTTTCAGATTTTGGTTTGAGGTTCCTTGGTAGACTATAATTCATGAAGTGTTTTATATCTGGATCATTAATTAACCATCGTTTAACTGAATACTGCTTTAACACAATATCTGAACAAAACCAAAGGTGTACATATGAGTCTACCCAAATCAAGTACAGTGATTTCTGTGCAAGAGTACTAAACGCATATTTAACATCTGAATTGAAATGAATAGGGCTTGAATGTACTTAATTTTGGTTGAGTGGCACTGAAGTATTACCTTCATGCAAAAATCTACAATCCAATAAACTATGATAAGCCTACCACTGATAAAACTGGATTATGAATGTTCCTGCTGCCCTTGAACACCTCAGAGATTTTCATGGGACATTTCAGCGTGGTATAGCAGTTAAGAGCAGGTGGATTCTAATCTGGAGAACCGGGTTTGATTCACCACTCCTCCACCTGAGTGGCAGAGGCTTATCTGATAAACCAGATGTGTTTCAGCACTCCTACATTCCTGCTGGGTGACCTTGGGCTAGTCACAGTTCTTCAGAACTCTCTCATTCCCACTACCTCTGTTGTGGAGAGAGATTGTAAGCCACCTTGAGTATCATTACAGGAGAGAAAGGTGGGATATAAATCCAAACTCTTATTATTATTCATCCCAGCCCATAAATAGGCTAGGATTAGATATCAAATTTCATCCCATTGGCTGAAACACAACTTCAATGCAAGTAGGTCTGGTCTTGTAGCCCGGCCTGGCCTAACTGGTTTGCAGCTCATGCTAGAGTGTCACACAGAAACTCACAGGCACATTTATAAACTCACTATCCCCCACGCCTCCATGCCGTGACAGCTCTGACTTTCAGTAATGCGATAATATTATTTTTGAGATCAGTTAAGGTATAAAATGTGCGCACTCCGAGTCTTCAATATTAATAAGTCTTGTAACTAGTGGTTTCTCGTAGCTCCGAATTCTTGAGCACAACTAGAAAGGGCACTTATCCTGAAAAATCTAATAAATTTACAGTTTTATATACTTCCTTCAATTGTAAAAGTCTTGTTCAATAAACTTTAAAATGCCACTATAGAGCAATAACACAGACGGTATAAAGCCAGCCCAGGGAAAGCTGTGCAACTGGAAATTGTTCCCCTTTCTGCTAGAGCAATAAAGTTTTATATGTTTGAACTGACTGTAAAAAGGTTTGAATGTTGGCAACTGGGGAATAATCTGTCTTCTTTATAGTTATTATCATATTTCCCACAAGACCCCTTGGTCTGTGTCAATCCTTCTTGTATATGACACCTTTGTACTGTCAGCAAAAGCTAGAAGACTTGGTGTTGTGTGTGCGGGTGTGTGTTTTTCATCCTACAGGTCTTGTGTCTGTATTCCTTCACATTACAGCTAGCAGGAATAAATTACTTGTGACAAGCTTCAATTGCACATTTTACCAAATAAAGCTAAGTCAGAGCTGCTTTTTCTTGGGGAAGGGAAAAAAATTAATAAACGGGGCATGTTTACTCGTCACTTGATTCAAATGTGATTCAGAGAGGTTTCGAGGCAGGAGACACTAATAAAAGAGGATTTGCAAGAGTGTTTCTAAAGGTGGCAAGCAGGGTGGCGGAGCAGACATGCAGATCTTGTTTGGGTTGCAGGACGCAACCCTTAGTTGGCCTTCCTAAATCTCCTTCTGAGTAGACAGAAGCACTCTGTGAAGTGTCAGAGGAACACTTAAAGCTGGAGATAGCCAACTTGAACAGGTTCTCAACTCCTGGAGTGCCACAGGAACACTTAAAGATGGAGATAACCAACTTGAACAGGTTCTCAACTCCTGGAGTGCCAGAAGAACACTTAAAGCTGGAGATAACCAACTTGAACAGGTTCTCAACTCCTGGAGTGCCACAGGAACACTTAAAGCTGGAGATAACCAACTTGAACAGGTTCTCAACTTCTGGAGTGCCACTGGACATAACCAACTTGAACAGGTTTTCAACTCCTGGAGTGCCACTGGACTGGATAACCAACTTGAACAGGTTCTCAACTCCTGGAGTGCCAATGGACATAACCAACTTGAACAGGATCTCAACTCCTGGAGTGCCACAGGAACATTTAAATCTGGAGATAACCAACTTGAACAGGATCTCAACTCCTCGAGTGCCACAGGAACACTTAAAGCTGGAGATAACCAACTTGAACAGGATCTCAACTCCTGGAGTACCAGAGGAACACTTAAAGCTGGAGATAACCAACTTGAACAGGTTCTCAACTCCTGGAGTGCCACAGGAACACTTAAAGCCAACTTGAACAGGATCTCAACTCCTGGAGTCCCAGTGGAACACTTAAAGCTAGACATGACCAACTTGAACAGGTTCTCAACTCCTGGAGGCCCAGCAGAGATTCTTCACAATATGGTTGTGTTACGGAGAGGCTAAGAATGGCAAACCACTTCCGAACATCTCTCGCATTGAAAGTCCTGTGGGGTCACCATAAGTTAGATATGATTTGACAGCACTTTCCACTGCAGAGTGCCATCAAGTCATAGCCAGCTGATGGCAAGCAAGGGGCTTTCGTGGGAAGCGAGAAGGGGACAAGGTTTGCCATTGCCTCCTCTTCAGCCTTCCTGGATGGTCTCCCATCCAAGTACCAAAACTTCTTACCTTCCAAGATCTGATGAGATTGGGCTATACCATGCCATCTTCCCTCCTCTTAGACCTTCCCAAGCTATGGTTTTAGAGTCCTGTTGTTTATGCTTATTAACCTTCAACTTTAGTCACCTATTTTTGAGTCTGTTGGCATCTACGAAATGAAGGCTACTACTCTACAGCGATCATATTCAGTTGACTTTTGGGCGAAAAAGCAAGGTGGTCGTAAGTGACTGCAACAGCACCAATGCCCAACACCGAACAATAAGTGGATGCATGCATGCTAAAGGGTCAGGAAGGATAAAGAATTTCACATTAGGCAAACTAGTATATTGATTTGGTTGTAAGTCACATTGGATTCCAGAGTGCTAGAACCCACTGGTGGTGGAAAGTTCTATCATTTCACAGTCAACTTATGGCGACCACGGAGGGTTCTCATGGCAAGAGAGCTATACTCTGTCTTAGAAAATTGTATATTCGTCGACCACAGAACTCAATTTGCCAGACCTTCTTTGTTGTAGAATGCTCTGCCTGGGTCCTATTGCTTACCTAGCCCTGCTCCTCCCTGCTCCCCAAAGGAAAGTATTGGGGGGAGTCATTCAAGGAACTATAAGTACTCTCCTGTCAAACTACCATGTTCAATAATGTAAGAATTAATGACAATTCTCAAGTGGATTCTGCATGGGCCAAAAAACAGCGGTGTGAAAACGGTGTAAACCCTTTTATACCGTTTTAAACCCCTTTTACACTGTTTTCACACCGCTGTTATTGGCCCTTGCGGAATCTGCCTCATATTTGTTCGGGACTATTTTCTAATGTGGAAGCACACATTATAGACGCACACATTTTCTTGACTGCTGAACCTCATCTGACCATACTAACTTCTTTAACCGAAACAATGTGCCATTGCCTGCCTCTGTGGAGCAAACCTGGACTTCCTTGATGGTCTCCCATCCATGGACTAACAAGTCTGGCCCTGCTTAGCTTAGAGGATTTGACAAGATTCAACTAGCCTGGACCATCCTGGTCAACGTGTAGCGCTCAATATACCCCTGGAAATACCAGGTTTTGTTATGTTTTTGCCACTGTGAGAAGACAGGCAACTTGAAGTCTTTGTGACTCCACAGAAAAAGCTCCCCGAACGAAGCCTTTGGTGCGTGTCTGTGATGGTACAGCGGAGCACAGACGAATGGAAAAAAACAATCAGGAAGTGGCCAGATGAAATGGACCTTGGAATGAAGGGAGGCAGCCCTCAGAGAAGGAGAGCACAGCCCGGCAGGCCGCTCTCCTGAACAATCCTCCATGAAAAAGGATGGCGCTCTCAAGGGCACTCCTGTCACGGCATTTGTGCAGAAGCATTTTCCACTGGATTCTCAGAACAGCAAAGCGGTGGGCCTGAAGAGGAGGTCCTAACGGGCACATCTGAAAACTGCCAGAGACTAGGCATGCTGTGAACTATGAAACAAATACAATTGCTGTTTCTGTCATTAAGTCAGCGTGGTATAGAAATTAAGAGCAGTGGACTCTAATCTGGAGAACCAGGTTTGATTCCCCACTCCTCTGCATGAGCGGCAGACTCTAATCTGGTGAATTGGATTTGTTCTCCTGCTCCTTCACATGAAGCCTGCTGGGTGATCTTGAGCCAGCGCTGAATCTCTCAGAACTCTCTCAGTCCTACCTGCCTCCAAAATGTCCTACCTTTGACAGCCTTGCTCAGGTCTTGCAAACCGAGTGCCGTGGATTCCTTTATCACCACAACTTAAGCCCCACGTGACTGATTGGCCCAATCCTTGAGTAACAAGATCAAGCACCATTGTGCATTTCACTCTGTCCATAGCTTTATAATGCCAACCTGGATTCCACAACTGGACACATGCTGCTAGCAGCAGAAGCCAAGAACGGACTGACTACATACAAACAGGGGTCGATCTGATTCCCAAAAGACTGGAATCGATGAGCCAATGAAACACAACACTGGGGGAGGAGGAGGAGGAGGAGGAGGAGGAGGAGGAGGAGGAGGAGGAGGAGAAGGAGGAGGAGGAGAAGGAGGAGGAGGAGGAGGAGGAGAAGGAGAAGGAGAAGGAGAAGGAGAAGGAGAAGGAGAAGGAGAAGGAGAAGGAGAAGGAGAAGAAGAAGAAGAAGAAGAAGAAGAAGAAGAAGAAGAAGAAGAAGAAGAAGAAGAAGAAGAAGAAGAAGAAGAAGAAGAAGAAGAAGAAGAAGAAGAAGAGCAGGAGCAGGAGTTTGGATTTATATCCCCCCTTTCTCTCCTGTAGGAGACTCAAAGGGGCTGACAATCTCCTTGCCCTTCCCCCCTCACAATAAGCACCCTGTGAGGTAGGTGGGGCTGAGAGAGCTCCGAGAAGCTGTGACTAGCCCAAGGTCACCGAGCTGGCATGTGTGGGAGTGCACAGGCTAATCTGAATTCCCCAGATAAGCCTCCACAGCTCAGGCGGCAGTGCGGAGAATCAAACCCGGTTCCTCCAGATTAGATACACGAGCTCTTAACCTCCTACGCCACTGCTGCCCTTTCCCATTGACTCATTCAAACTGGACTTATTGACTCACTTAAACTGCACTGCCGCACACGCAAAGCAGCTATGAAGCATGCCAAACGTTCATGCCACACAGCTGCTTTGCACAGGAAGCAAGTCTACCTAAACAAGGTGCAAAAGCCCCATTTATTAGTCTTTTGGCTTTGCTGGAATCCTGCTTAGATCGAACCTAAGGCCCAGCTGGAAAGGAGCAAAACCTGTCTCTCCTTCCAAACAATGGGATCAATAGGGATATGTAGCACTTTTAGTTTTCTTCAGTTGAAATGAATGGCTGATATGTGGACCAGCTGCAACTCTGGCAAAAAAAAAAAAAAAAACCCTTGGCCCAGCTTCCACAAGGGGTTCACACCCAAAGTAGCTCTGCTTCTGCTAGAGGTTGATTGGGTGTGCCAATATACACTCAGGGCTGTCTGCAGTTTACAAGTCATTCTTGCCCCTATCACAATGATGCACTCAGCAGTAAAAATAAAAAAAACACACACCAGCAAATGAACCCAAACCTACAGTCCCCCCCTCTTCAACCAAGCCAAGGGAATGGAGGAGCCCTGAAAGGGTTAAGTCCATCTTGTAATAAGCATTTCTGTTCTGGCGCGCTGCAAGAGCCCATTACCTCCCGCCACATTACCTCATTCATTTCTTATATGCGGATGGTTTATTTTCCCATGAGCACCCTGGCTCTCAGACATGGCTAGTATAAAGTCCCCTCCCTCTCCTCTATTTCTCTATCCATCACATTTAACACTCTGACAGTAACAGTCTATAATGTTTCTATTCTACAAAACCGCTCTGTCAACTCCGGGCTTCCAGAGCAGCAACTGAGGAAAATAAATAACATCAACGCTGCGGACGACAGCATCACAGCTTGCTTTCTGCTGGGGGTTTATACTTTTATTTTATTTTACAATGCAGCGGGGAGGGGGGGGGCTCGAGAGGAAAAATGAGTGTGCATGGCGAGAGGGGAAGGATCATAACCACTTAACAGGGGCAAAGGAATATGGGTAGCACTTCCATGACAGATAAAGGAAAGGGGTTTCACTTGGACCACACTCATTCCTGCATGATGGTGCTCTTTTACTTCTTCACAGTGCCATGGGAGGAATTCAGCATTCCCTCTTGGGTTTGTTCCTGAGAAACAAAGAAGAACTGACACTTTAAGAATGCTATTCTACGATCCCCTAAATGTATCTTCTTAAGGTCCCGGACGCAACTTGGCAGCACTTACACACACAAGGTGTATTCCTACCTTGCAAAGACCTCGTTTCCTCCACTTTACCATCATGAGGAATTTCCGTCAGGCCCCTTCCACACATGCAGAGTAATGAATTTTCAATCCACTTTCAATGCACTCTGCAGCTGGATCTCACTGTGCGGAATATCTAAATCCACTTGCAAACAGTTGTGAGAGTGGATTGAAAGTGCATTATTCTGCATGTGCGGAAGGGGCCTCGGACGCGTACTGACAGAATGTAAATTCCCATATGCACATGGACCAAATTTAGATCAGGAAGGTTAAGCCTCTCCTCCCCCTTCCCCCCTCCCCAAACATCACTGTCCTGACCCAAAACAAGCCAGGGAGCTGCGATTTTCCTCTCTTTAAAAATCTCCGTGTAAGACTTCACCTACGTTTCCCAATGGGGCAACCAAAGGTGCACCGGGACTATTTCAGGGCAGAAAACACCAGGAAGAGGAATGTTTAAGGTCCTTCTCTGTGATGCCAATCCAAATCCAGCCTGAACATGCACGGAAATTAAACTGCAACCATGGAACTCCCAGACCTGAATCATGGAAGACACAGGAACTCTGTAACAGATGAATTGAATTGAAACCAGGTGTAGCCTTCTAATGTACTTCATGGTGCTAGTTTGGATCATCTTCCTGATGGATCACCTTTGGTCCATCAACAACCCAGGATTGCTTTATATTATGAGTATTTTAATGAGGTTTAAATTAGTGTAAATTGTATTCTGCATTTTGTTGTAAACCACCCTGATCCCAACCTGTCCAGGGAAGGGCAGGATAAAAATAAAATTTATTACCATTACTACTACAACTATTACTATTATTATTTCCTTTTTACAGCTGGCTGGTTGTTGGTCTTTCATTACAGTTTGAACCTCACCCAGAGGACGTTGTAATTACAATTCAAACCTCACCTGGGACGTTGTAATGTATCGGCTTAGTATTGTTCTCCTACCTGCAAGTGAGGGGAAGAATATAAAACGTATTCAGACCAAAGCACGAAGACAGAATGTTCTCATTTACCTCATCAGTGGCTAAAGCAGTCAGAAGTCAATCCAGCATCTACCAAGGACTGAAACGGTTGTGAAACTCAACCATTAAAAACAACTATTCATAAAAGGAGGAGCTATTAAAGGAGGTGGAATGGGAATCTTTAAGCAAAGTTCAAAGGGCAATTATGGCTCTTTTGCCTAAACTGAGTCAGCTCCAATGGAGGTAACCAAGAGCAGCGCAGGACGATTTCCCTTCTTCCATCTTGTCTGCACAGCTTCTCTTTCACTGAGATCCACAACAAAATTTTGCTCAAAGTGGACATTTTCAACCCCCTTGCGTCACTAAAGGTCTGTATCACATCTTAAAAGGTCTATTACTCCTGAAGCTTATTTTGGCTGCCGATTTTCTGCACACTGAAAGGGTGAATCAGAAGCTGAAATAGGTTCAAAGAGAATGGCCAGCCTCCAGGAATTCCAGAGGGGAAGTTGTGCTGCAACAAAAACAAACAGCAATCTAATGGCACCTTAAAGATTATGTTAGTCTTCAAGGTGCCACTAGACTCCTTTTTATTTTTGCAACCCATCAGAAGATCTGCTTTCAGTTTCCATTGCCATATATGTGGCCAAGGAACACAAGGGTATTTTTTTATAAACATTAGTAAAAAGAGGGGCACGGTTATTCAATCCATAATTTGTTTCACAAAAGTGAGATGGAAGGGACGGAATCAGCTCTCTGAGGCCCGTTCAACACATGCAGAATAATGCACTTTCAATGCACTTTCTATCCAGTTTGCAGCTGGATTTTACTGTGCGGAATAGCAAAATCCACTTGCAAACAGTTGTGCAAGTGGATTGAATGCATTATTCTACATGTGCAGAAGGGGCCCAAGATATCCTTTAGATGTCCAGCTAAGGCAGAAATTCCCAATGTATTTACTAGCACTTACTTACTACTTCCCCTGACTAGATAGCTACTCTCAGCTTTTCTCCACCTCCCTAGAGCAGGAAGGACCACCTCTGGAGTTGCAAGGAGGTGCTATTCAGAAACAGCTGCCTCCAACATGGCTTGCAGGCACATTCTCAACATTCTGGGACTGCCCCCAATATTCCATGCCAGCTGTTTATGTCGGCACCAGCTCCCTGTTCTCAACATTCCCAAAGTGTCCACAGGCTGAACAAGATATGGGAGCCCAGATTTATTATATTCTAAACACACATCTGAATATACAGTGAACGCCCCCAATTTGTGGCTGCCATGAGCACTTGAATCATACAGGCTGTGGCTGCCATGAACACTTGAATCTCCAAGAACCCAAGTTTGACTATGGTTCCTATCAAATGCACTCTCGGCAGCAAGTCTGAGTTTGCAGCCAAATTCACGAGTGAATGCAGCAAACGAGAAAAGAAGACTGCGCAAGCAGCTGTTCCTGCTGTATCACACTCCTACCCACGGCCCCTTGCCGCTGGGGTGGGGATGACAGAAGTGAGAGGTGCTACAGCCTCCCGTTATTGCAAAATCAGCAGACACTGCTGAAGCCAGCCCAAAGAACGGGTCGGGAAGGCATGCAATCAGAAGGGTTATCTAATGCTAGCTTCATTCTAATTGAGTCGGTACCATATGTCACCCAGCAATAACATCGCGAGCAGCGTGCAACTGAATACATATTTAATTCACATAATGGGTACAACAGTAGAAGTAATCAAGGCAGTTTGCCATAAGCCATAAAGAAATGTTGCTTGCTCCCTATCAAGAAACATTCAGAAACTCGGGAGGAGGAGGGGGAACTGTATCACCAGTGAGAGAAAAGAAACCAAGAGAGAAATCATATCGCCGCGAGAGCGAAACACGCCCAGCAGAGGTTAAAGCGGGAGCCTTGATCTGGCACGAATGAAAATCAATGGGAGAATATTGTTGAGGAATCATTAACTCCCTAGATATAATTAACTGTAATGGATTTATTGGCAAGACTTTGAAATGATTTTCATGTTAAATAGAAGCCCAGAATGCTCCTGGTCCGGTCAGTCCGTAGGTCCCATCCTAAAGAAGAGGGGTCCCCCCCTCCCGCTCTTATGGCCTTTGAACAATTCAGGCAGCTCTGCTTGGCAGTCCAAGCCCCGGAGTGGCAGATGACAGAAAGACAGGGGCCCCTCCCCTTCATTTCTCCCCGCAATGAGATGATTAATACGATTGTGGAATGCTCATCAATATCTTTGGACAGATCAACTGGCATTTCCATTAAAGTCCTATTAATGTGCACGAGACACAGCTGTGGACAGGTTAGTGGGCAAAAATAAAGTTCTGAAAACGAAGCCATGGGGGGAATGACCCCCCGAGTCTGGACCAAACGCCGCTCGGCCCCTGCCGCTCATTAAAGGCTTCCCTCGACCAGCGTGTTTTGATGTATATTTCATGAGGATAAACAAACATTCATTCCATTTTGGGAAGGTGGTTTGCTGTAATATCGCATCAGCCCGGCCAGCAACGAGGAGACATTAATTTCAATTCTGGCGTTTAAACACTTTGGGGAGGCTGATCGCTCATTTCTGGCTTCACCCTGCAGAGCTCCCAGAAGAAATAGGGGGCTGTCTTCTGCTGGAATGGGGAAAGAGGGGATTTGTTGTTCGAGCTGAATGGCTGAGATGGGCATCTATAGCGTAGAGAACAGAGGTTCAGAGGAGGACAAACGGAGCCAGGTGTTTCATTTCCTTTTGGCATATTCTGATTTCATCAGAATATTGAAATGGACAGCGATGATCCTGCATATTTCCATGCCAATGGTTAGGAGGGAGAGAGAAGCAGGTAAAATGAGGAGCCTCATCAAGACCAGCATATGGGCTTGGCAGCAGGTTCCACTGACGATGACCTCGTGCCCCAAGAAATGCCACTAACTGTACGCAGGGTTGTTTTTTTAAGAGTACAAAAATTATAACACAATGTTCAGCCCATGAGGTTATAAAACAGCTTAGCTTAGCCTAACAAAAGTTCGTCCTTTAAAAATATCCTGTGAATTCCACAGATTCTTCACTCAAGAATTCGAAATTCTGCTCGAAATTTCTCATCAACCGAAAATTCTTAAAACGAACAATGACGGAGATGGGGCGGCCCATCTGTGGCTTCTTCCCACAGTGGCTGCTCTTCTCCATCACAAAAGCAAGCCTTATCAGGACACGATAAGCCCATAGAGCATTCTGTTCAACAGTGTTCAATATTCCTTCTGCTGCCTTGAAAAATATTGCCAGTTCTCTCAGGCCAAACTTGAATGAGGCGGGATCAGACTGCTCAAAAGACATCCTGAAAATGGGAGGAGCCAGGTTCCTCTGCTCAATGGGTCAGCCTCTACCAGTGAAGGTAGTTTTATGTGCCTCAATGCCAAACTGCAAGTGATCGTGACCAAAAGTCCATCCTAGGCCACAATGCAATTCTGGAAGTACTTGCAGTTCTTTAGAAATTACAGTCAGATCCCAGTCCAGATAGGGTATAAGGTACAGCAGCTTCAGTTGTTTTTTTAATCCCCCCCCCCCCGGTGACTTTTCAGGTGCCAAAACTGTTTCTACACTTGAAAAGCCATTGGGAGGGAAAGAGAAGAGCTCTGAGTGGGTCAGCCACTCATGCACCAATTCAGACAGGGGCCATGCAGCAATTTTTAAAGAATTATGAATACTTCTAAAATGGTACTGGATGGACCTGTGGACTCTATCATTTGCAGTTTGGCCCTTAGGTTCTTTGCATACAGCAACAGGATTCTCAATGTGGCTGAGAATGCAGAAGTATCCACAGCAGCAAAGACCCCAGACACTAGGACTCTAATCCCCCATACCCTTTTCTTCATTTGTAATTGACGTATCACAGTCATGGTACAGCAACATGTCAGTTACCAATTGAGAAAAACAATGAAAGCCCTCAGGTGGTGGGGAGTGGTGGCTGGACAGGCAAAATGTTGTCGAAATAAGCAGGACCAGAAGAGATCTGCAATTCCTGTCCACAGTGTCCTCGACAGTTTGGCTGCAACCTTTCCAAAAACATGGCAGTAAATCAGGCTTAGCAAAGATCACAGAGATGCAGTTAGAAGTTGGAAGATGTAGGAATGCACTACAATGCTATGCGGAAGCTGGGAAAAAATTCTGCCCATTAACACCCAAGCAGATCCAAAACACTGGTGTGGAAGTGACCTTTGTCACAATGCAGGTAAAAGTGATGGATGAGTACAGATGGAGGGTGCTGCAAAGAGGCAGAAATTCACTCATCCCCGCAAGTGTCCCTCTCCCTGTGGCAAATATGATAAGCGAAAGTCCTATACCAAGGGGTATTTGTCCACTGAGAACAGGCACTTTCCCACCTCTGGTCATCAATTCTCCACACCCCATAATTTGAGCTGGAGAAAAAAAATGGGGGAGTGAATGACACACTAGAAATTTCCCCAGTCTTTATGGTTAGGACCATAGAGTTTGGCACATCACAAAGAAGTGATATAATATCCTCTAAAATACACTCCAAAATGCCACACTGGAGTGATATCACATCATCCATGATCCTCTAAAAACTTTCCCACTCTGTATGGTTTTTACCTTGGTACAGGCGTTGAGCTTATCATGTTTGCCAAAGGGAGAGGGACACTTGCCAGAATTACTACCTCTCTATTGTTTTTACCACAGAGGTTGAGGGAGTTCCTCGAGTGTCTCCCAAAAGTGATGTCACATCCCTCGAAACTCCACCCTCCCCAGGCACTGACCCAAAAAGTCCACCAGCCTTTTCTGATGCAGGGATGGCTTCCCTTCCAAAGGGAGGGAGATCACAGAAGGTGAAATTCTCCTTAGGAATGCATGGTAAGAAACTCAGGAGAACAGTGCAACATGAATGAGTTCCAGACTTCCCCATCCTTTAGCTTTGGGATGGGTACACTACAGTTCGGAAACTCAACATCATGTCAGGGGTAGGATTCTTGTGTCCCCTAAAAATGTTGCTTGGGTTATCAAGGCTGGGCCAAATATATGGATCTCTGGAAGCTTTTTTTATTTGCCTATGTATAGTAACACACAAATTATCAAGAGGCTGACGAGGTCACCAGTGTCCCAGGTTCTCTAACAAACACACACTCGAGGCCACAAATGAGTTGCCTGTGATACCAATACAGTGGTCAATGGAGCAACAGTGAGGAAGCTGCCCCTGACTCTAAAGGGGGCCCTAGCCTCTCTTCTACACATCAATCCCACATTGTTGTGGTGGCTTGAAGCTAAAGGGTTGACCGGGACTCAATCCAAAAAATATATTATGTTCTCAGAACATAGAGGATGTTCATGGAGGGATGCATTTAGTTACTCTAGCTTACATATAGATCAGTGGTTCTCAACCTTCCTAATGCCGCGACCCTTTAATACAGTTTCTCATGTTGTGGTGACCCCCAACCCTAACATTTATCCATTTTACAGATGGAGAACACTGATGGAGAGAATCTTAGGCAACCCCTCTGAAAGGGTTGTTCGACCCCCAAAGGGGTGCCGGCCCCCAGGTTGAGAACCACGGATATAGATCAAATGGGGAGGGTGGGTGTCTGTCCATCACTCATGTCCTTCCCTCCAACTGATTGGTCTTCTAGCTTCAAAACTCCCTTCCTTTCTCCCCCCCCCAGTGCTGTGCAAACAAACAAACAAGCTCCCTTCAATCTTACAATCAAACAAAAACCCCAAAACCCAAGTCAATGCAAGACAAAATTATGCAAATTGATATGCATTTACATTTGCACCAAATTTGTGTTTTCTTAACAAACACCTGTTTATATGTCACACCCTACAAAAAATGTAATCATACTCACAAATGATAGTGGCATTTACATGTACGTAAGCACCTGACTTGAATCTATCAAGCAAGGACCTGGGATTTGGTCATTTCAAGCATCCTGGCAAACAACCAGATCATATTTTAAGGGCAAAAAAATGTCTGCATTACATTATTAGGTTATTGCAACTCACTCTACACAGGGCTACCCTTGAGCCTTCTCTGGAGGCTCCAGCTCGTACAGAATGTAGCTGCACCGGTCCTTACGGGGACCCCGTGGTGGGCACCTGTTCAATCTGGGACGGCACTGGCTCCATATGGAGTATTGGATCAGGTTCAAGGTTCTGGTGCCTTCAAAGTCCTAAATGGTCTGGGGCCAATGTACTGTCTATCCCATTACATCCCCCAAAGAGCATGATGCTCTGTAAATGAATTGGTGGCCCAAGCCCGGAAATGGTCTGGCTAGAGCCTCAACTAGGGAAGGCCTTTTTCAGCCTTGGCTCCAATTTGATGGAACATACTATCCAGTGAGAGCTGGGCGCTGTGGGATCCAATGCAGTTCTACGGGGCCTATAAGGTAAGACAGAGCTGTTTCACCAGGCGTATGGTTGGGACGGCTACAGTTTTCCATCAGTCTGGCTTCCGTCCATCCCCGGATATTACTTTCTCAGGGCTATACAGTTAGAAGGTTTTAATAGCCAGCATGAGTGGTTAAAGAAAGCCAGTCTGGTGTAGTAGTTAAGAGCATGTGGATTCTAATCTGGAGAACCGGGTTTGATTCCCCACTCCTCCACCTGAGTGGCAGAGACTTATCTGGTGAACCAGGTGTGTTTCCACACTCCTACATTCCTCCTGGGTGACCTTGGGCTAGTCACAGTTCTTTGGAACTCTCTCAGCCCCACCCACCTCACAAGGCGTCTGCTGTGGGGAGAGGAAGGGAAAGGAGCTTGTAGGCCACCTTGAGTCTCCTTACAAGAGAGAAAGGTGGGGAATAAATTCAAACTCTTCTTCTTCGTCTCTATTTTCAAGCTTTAAATGGTTTTACCATGTACTATGGAAATACTGTGAGCTGCCCTGAGCCCATTGGGGAAGAGTGGTATACAAAACCAATAAAATAAAATAAGTAAAATAAAAATCAGGAAAACCTTAAAAGAGAAGATGCTGCAGCAGACAGAAAGGGAAGGAAATTAAACCCATATATAAATCTGTGTGCATATCACTTTTACGGCTGAACAGAAAGGCTATTTCAAAAGGCCGTGGCAGCAGGACTGGGCAAAAATCTAGTGGAAGGCATTAATACTCTCAGAATCACCAGAAGGAAGCTTGACTGCAGACACTTTAAGCTCTCTGCTCTGCCATTAAAGCTGGAGCCTAAATTATTGATCCCTTGCTGATCAGCATAACAGTCACGTCCCTGGAATCGAGATCTAAGTACACTGCGGTCCCTGTGCTGCAGCCACTGAAATAATTAGGAGAAATTCTCATTAAAGGAGAGTGAAAGGTTCAGAGATGGAGACAGAGTAAGGGGTCTGGGCGGGTGTTTAATGTCTGCCAACGGGGTCGAGGGATCGCTCAGATCAAATCCCCACACAGCGCTGGGGGGGGGGGGTTTGAGATGTCAGCTTATCAAAACGAAAAGTACAAAACAGCGTTTCTCCCCTCTATTGTCGACAGGCACACACATCTAGACAGCGAGCTATTGCTCAAATGCACACCTAAATTTAGTCACAGGAGAAAGAAAGGGAGAAAGGGAGGGGCCTCAAAAATAAATAACGAAATTAATAATGGAAAATCCATCAGAGGCTCGGTCGAGAATAATTTATTCGTTCAGGAAAACGGCAAAAGAGCCCAGGTTGGGTGGGGGCAGATACTGCACACTGTGCTGAGATATCCTTGGAAAAATGAGAACGGAGATTTTGCCAACAGCAGACTAAAAGGGCAGATTCTCTCTCTCTCTCTCTCTCTCTCTTTCTCTCTCTCTCTCTCTCTCTCACACACACACACACACACACACACCCCACTTGCCAATGCAGGATCTCTATTGATTGTAGGCAAAACTTACAGAATTGCACCATCTGGGAAATGGGCAAACCCCCCCCCCTTCAAAACCAATGGCCATTCAGAAACATAGAAAGCTTAATATACACTCACAAAAAATCTCACTGGAGGTATATAAGGGGGAGGGAGAGGCAGTGCAGGAAACATGGGGGAAAAAAACCATTAAGAAAGAGGGGCGAAAGGAAGACAACCGGGTGGAATGCAAAGATTTTTTTCTCTCCCCTCCCCGCTCCGCCATCCCCTCAAAGTTCCATAATATTTAATGTCAACATGCTGTAGTTGAAAAGAAAAATTCCATCTCGCCCAGCTAATCAGAACGGTTAGGGAGACCATTACCACAAACACCAAGAACATCTGAAATTGATTATTTTTTTACTCCGCTCAGTTAATGAAATCCTCCAGCAGCCAAGAACAAGCGACGGGTGCATTAGGATGCGGAGGAAAGAGAGAATCGGTTCTCTGTGAGTGTGTGTATGTCTGAGTGTGTGTGTGTGTGTGTGCAGTTGTGGAGAACCACAGTGAGAGGAATGCAGTTAAATGCACCATTTTTTCAAAGGGGGTGGGTTTTGTTTTTTTTGAGGTTAAAGCAGTGCCTGCTCTTTTTCTCCCCTATATTGTAAAGCCAGGAACGTTCAGCATGGACATCGCATCCCCTAACAAGCGCCGTATCATTAAATGTCTTGGGCTGCTGCTGCTGCTGCTAGGAAGAGAAATGCAGAGTGTCACCAACAGAGAGGGGAGAAGACTGGAAGGTTATTTATTAGGGGGCACGCTCCACAAATGGCACTTTTGCCGTGTGCATTAGAAATGTTGCTGCTGGAATGCTTCCTAACAAGGAAGAAGTATCTCAGCTGCGCCCCCTTCACTGATGACACGATTTCCCCCGCCACCCCCGTAACCTAAAAAGCCCATCCGTGGCATTCTGGCGTCTGAACCACTAACCCCTTTGGCCCTGCACGTTTAGAAATTGTATCTGGACACTCTGCTTCACCCCTTCCGCTGTGTTTCAATCACGTGGTGTAATACAGAGCAAAAGGTTCAAAATGCAGAGCCTAAGGCCCTTTCCACACATGCAGAATAACACACTTTCAGTCCATTTTCAATGCACTTTGCAGCTGTGCGGAACAGCAAAATCCACTTGCAAACAACTGTGAAAGTGGATTGAAAGTGCATCATTCTGCATGTGCTGAAGAAGCCAATGAGCAGTTGGATTTTATTTTAATTTTCTGTTTATAATTGGAGATCTATTTTTTTTAATGGGGTATTTGCAGGTCCATGTTTACAACTCCAGCACCTCTAATTCCCTCCTTAAGGATAGGCAGGTCAAGTTTGAAAGTAAACTTCCCCCCTTTCCACACTTCCCTCTGAAAAAGCAGCCGCTTGAATAACATTAGATTTGCAAAAGGGGGTGTGCATTTGGGTATTTATTTATTTAGGATGCTTTCATGCTGCCTCTTCAGAATCCCACTTGAGGTGGATTACAGTTAATATAATGCCACAATATAAAAACATGTCACCCAAAACAAACCATTGGACATATACAGTGAAAAACTACCTGAGATAAAACAGAAGCAGACCACGAAAAAAGCTGGTAAGAGGGGGGAGGGGTTTAAACCGAATTAAAAGTCTGGGTAAAAAGGTATGTTTTGGTTTGGGACCTGAAAGAAAATAGGTACCAGGCAAGCCTCGGTTTGGGAGGGGGGTAATACAGAGATGAGGTGCCACCAAAGAAAATGCCCTGTCTCTAACCGCTACTTGCTTCACAGGTAACAGCTCAGAGAACAGGGCTTAAGATATGGTGACCAGACGTCCCACTTTTGGCGGGACAGTCCCGCCTTAAAACAATTTGTTTTTTGAACCGTCCCGATTTTTGGAAGGCTGCCGCACTGCCTTCTGGGGTGTGCCCCAGAAGGCAGTGTGGCAGCCTCCCGCGCACGCGGCCGCAGGAGCGCACTGCCTTCTGGGGCGCTCCTCGTTTTCCCGCCCTGTGACAGGGCGGGAAACCAGGAGCGCCCCAGAAGGCAGTGCAGCAGCCTCCTGCGCGCGCGGCCGCCTGCCCACCCGCCCGCGTCCCGGTTTACAAAGGTTACAATCTGGTCACCTTAGCTTAAGAAGAGGATCATAACTTGGGAGAGGGAAGTAATTCAGGAGGAGATGACCCTTTAGGTACTTTGGCCTCAAGCAGTGTAGGGATATTTCTAATTCAAAGCAGTGCCCAAAATTCCCACTTCATTTTGAATTGGAAACACTCACTATGAAGCAAGGTACTCCTCAAATTTCAGGACACTTGAAATTTATATCCTGGATTTCCAGGGTTCTTCGGGAGAGGGAGATTTTGGCTTCCACGGGAATCAACATAGGTAGACTTATTTATTTATTATTTATTTATTAATTAGGCTTTTATACCGCCCCATCCCCGAAGGGCTCTGGGCGGTGTCTTGGCATCCGAGACCAGAGACCAGGTCTACCGAAGCCCCATATTTCCCCAACACCTCCACCAACCACATTTTAAAAATACTCCCCAAATTGTGGATTTTCCTTCTCTGAAATAATGAAAGAAAATTAATTTTTGAAGTGCATGTGCCTAAACGGTGTATGAGTAAATTATTTTGTGAACACATTAAGTTTCAAGATGGTATACTTTTGCATTTGTGATGCTTGTTTTCCCCATTCTGTTCACTATTTTCACATGCAGATTTGAGGGGTGGGTGTGTGGAAATCACTATTTCATTTCATTCAATTTATACCAGTCGCGTAGCTACAATGGGGGGTGCCCCGCCCCGGGTGCTCACCATTGGCATCATGTGGGGGATGGAATATTACCCCCCTTATCCCGCCGGCTGAACTAAAGTAAATGGGGGGCAAGGCTCACATACCCCGCCAACTTCCCCCCTTGCCCTGCCCCCCAGGCCTGGCAGAAGCCTGGAGCAGCTTTACACCCCGCCCTTTCCAGGCCAGGCCGGGCTCAAGGTGACTTCCAATGATAATAAATAACATGAATATAAAGTTACAACCTATTATTAAAACCACAGATGATAAGAAGTTGGCAAACTAAACTGCATGACCATCTCATATAGGTTGTGACAGGTCCCAGCAAAGATGTCCTATGAAAGGTTCCATAGAATCAGTGTCCACTGAGCTTCACAACTGAAATGACCAAGAAGTCCGTGTGAACACACATCCATTATTGCTTCACTCCACTCCCTACACAGGGCATCTAGAACTCAAATTTCTAGATGCCCAGGTTAGAACTACAAATGTAATTATAAATAAATAAATAAATAAATAAAATTTCTGAAAGAGGCGGAGCAGGTTAGCACACATGCATGCGCACCTAGATACAAGTTGCTAAACCTGAGTTTTCCTTAACACCTGGTGCACAAGAGAGGGGGGACCAGGGTTGAGTTACCAGTGGGAAGAAAATCAGGGTGGTGTTTCCATATGATTTCCTAAAACACAAAGTACTCTAGCAACAGCAATTCTCAGTCATGTGAATGATAAAATGTTTGTTAGTGACATGCACGGATGGGCTAAAGAGAAGAGAGTAGCTCGGTAAAAGAGCATCTGCTTGGCATATCATAAGTCCCAGGTTCAGTCTTCAGAAACTTGTTAAACGTCAGATTATGTGGAAGGCCTCTGCAAAAGAACTTAGAGAGCTGCCACCAGTTTGAGTAGAAGATGTTGATCTTGATAGGCCAGTAGTTTGAGTCAGCAAAAGGCGGCGTCATGTATTCCGCTGAAAACTTTTATGCACAACGGAATCTTTTTTGGTAACCCATCAAGGAGCTCTTCCAAATTTCCTGTTGGGAGCAGAGCACAGGCAACTGAGATGCTTCTCCCCGTGGAGGCAGGAAATGGACTGATGCAAGGAGTGTTCCCACGCCGACAGGAAGAGGGGCTTTACATCATTTCCTGCCTCTCCAAGCACAGTGTGGAAAATACCCACAAGATGTCCTTCAGCTCAGGGGAGAACTTTTAGGTGCACCGGTTTCTTCCTTGGTAACCCATCAGGGAGCTTTTCCAGAATGGATTCGTTGCTGAAGAAGAATTAACTCTTACTTCACTCAGCAATTTAATGTAGATAGTAAATCTTTCTCTGAGTAAGGTATGTGTTTGCTAATCTGTGTACCACATAGAGGAGATGCTCCAAACTTTCCAGATCCAGAATCTATCTTTAACATCCAGGCAAAACTAAAGACTCATTGAGCTACTCAGTCATGTGTAGGAGTAGAAAAAGGAGTAGAAGAAGAGGCAAAGTCTCAGCTCACATGCATTGAGAAGGAGTCCTTTGCCTTGCTGAGTAATCTCAGGACCCTTCCATACATGCAGAGCAATGCACTTTCAATCCACTTTCACAATTCTTTGCAAGTGGATTTTGCTATTCCGCACAGCTGGGTGCATTGAAAGTGGATTGAAAGTGCATTATTCTGCATGTGTGAAAGGGACCTCACTTTGCTGTCCTGCTGCTCTCCTATTGGTATGCAAAGAGAATAAGGGGATGTGATGGTCCCTCTCTACACATACACACTAGGAATAGCTCTTCCTAAAAAGGGGAAAGGGAGAGGTGGCATGCAAGGGAGGGGGAGGGAGGGGAAGTAGGGGTAGCATACAAGGTAGGAGGGGGAGGGGGCCCGGCATCTGGACATGGTCCACCCACCCTAGCGGAGGGAGGGGGAAGGAGGGGTGGCATGCAAGGAAGGGAAGGGAAGGGGGTGGGACTCCACAACCCAGATGCTTCAATACTGCTGGATGCTATTGTTACGCTGCACATAATTGTTATTAAAGCCGCTTGAACAACAGAAAGCAATAAAATGCAGAGGCAGCCTTCCATCTCAATATAATTCTTACAGACCACATCACTCAAGGCCAGAATGACAACCAGGAGTTCTACACAGTAAAATTTCCATTATCTTCAGGTAAAAGGCACCAGAAATAAAGTTACCTAACTTGCTGGCTGAAAACCATTAAGGAGGATGGCAGATAAACCTTCCCTGAGTAGGAACTTCCATACCCAGGACCATCAACATAAAATACCCTCAAAGGAGGGGCATATACGTTTTCCTCATGACACATACACACATTTCAACCATGCACAGGACCCCAGAGATGTTCAAGTTCTTTCGTTGCTTATTCACACAAACACAAACATTGGAAGCACAGATCACAAGCTGCTCTGTTTTCCCTTTAAACCAGTGGTGGGATCCAAAAATGTTAGTAACAGGTTCCCATGGTGGTGGGATTCAAACTGTGGTGTAGCGCCAATGGGGCTGGGCAGGCCACGACGGGGGCGTGGGCAGCATTTCAGGGATGGGGCATTCCTGGGCAGGGCTGTGGCAAGGATGCAGCTGCTGCGCCGGTCCTTGGGCAGGAAACGAATGAACGCAGGCTCAGGCTGCCACGCACGCCGGTGCAACTCCTGCTAGACTGCTTCAAGCTCTGCGCGCTATTGCTGAGAGGAGGGGCGTAACTAAGGCAAAAATCACGTGGCAAAATCACCAATTAGTAACCACCTCTCGGCACACACAAATAATTAGTAACCTACTCACGGGAACCTGTGAGAACCTGCTGGATCCCACCTCTGCTTTAGCCCAACTGCAACCCGTTATACATTTGCTGTGCAGAAGGTGCCATAGTCTCCTTCAGTCCTTCTCCTTTTCAAATTCATTTGCAGCCACATTTAGGCTGCTATGACATCAGTAGGCTATGCACAGCACAGGCATACAAAGAGATGTCCTGTGAGGGTAGGCACATATTCCTACACAGGTTCTGATCCAATAAATTACTGGGAACCTTACCCAAGGTAAACATGTCCATTTTTCTGCATGGTCACATTTTTCTCTGTGAAGGACTGTTTAGTATCAGAGATATCCACTCAAGTTATAACCTGTGGTTTCACTCTAAATGGTGCTCAAATTATTTCTCTGCGAACTACTAAAGGACTTCAATATTGAACTATGATATGACGATAAATATGATATGATGGTAAAAATAGCTCCATTGAAGGAACTGTGGCCCATTATGCATGGAGTGCTTTCTGGGGCGCTCCCAGCCCTGCGGTCCCTTCGCAAGGGGATCTCCTCGCATTTCCTTCTTTAAACAAGAGGAGGAGTCCCACTGTTTGCCACGCAGCTGCGATCGCACTCCCAGCTGCCTGCCCCATTCAAAAAGCAAGATATTATTGTTTAATAATAATAGCTGCCTCCCCCCGCCCCTGGTCCTTTACATCTGGGCCTCTTGCCATCTTGGGACTTGCCGTTCCTCCCTTTTGAGAGAGGATTTTGGAAAAATGGGGCTGCTGGACGCCATTCTTACTTATTAGTCTTTATTTTTATCGCTGCTTTTAAAGATTTTAGTCGCTTTATCTTTATATGTGACTGTCTGTTGTACACCGCCCAGAGCCCTTCGGGGATGGGGCGGTATAAAAGTTGAAATAAATAAATAAATAAATAAATAAATAAATAAATAAATAAATAAATAAATAAATAAATAAATAAATAAAAGTAATACTGATATTGCTTATATCACTATATCAATCAATGTTGTTGAAGCTGGTTTTTAATGGTTTTGCATTTTTAAGGAAAAGCTGGCTGTGGATCCCTGGGGGAAGGGAAGGTCTCCCTCAACCCAGTCGTCTCAGGGATCCATGGCCAGCTTTCCTCTAAAAATGCAAAAGCAACGAAAAGCAGCCTCAATGATATCGATACGAGCAATATCAGGGATATTGCAATAAAGGGCTTTCAAGAAACAAAACAGGCAACCTTTATCTTGCCTTTGGGCTGCAGCGACTGAATCCCTCCTCTAGCAAACGGCGGGGTGCCCGTGATCTCCCGCGATGCAACTCTAACGGCATCAGTACAAGAATCTCTGCCCCACGGGAACCACGGAATCGCTGCGGGGCAGGACACCAGTGTATAATCAGCCTGTGGAATGATCCTAACAGTAGAAATCACATACTAAATGTGTGTGTAGTAGGGACTACAATTTTGCCACAGGTAATCAACACATAGACGGCTGGACCCTTGGACTTGCATCAAATGGTTACTCTTTCACAGTTACCTGCCCTGATGCATGAAGGGGGGAGCGCAGCCTCTGAACACATACCAGGTTCAAGGGTTGGAAGGACACGGCTATAACCTTTTGCTAAGCGGCTGACTCCGAGCATCTTTGTGCCAATTGGCCCGGCCGTGCCAGGGACAGTTGCGGCACACCAGCGTGGCATCAGCCCCGGCCCTCAGCTTGTTAGACTGAAAGAATGTGCTGTTTTAATTAATGATATGTAAATATCCTTGAATGGGCTACATTTGCATATTAAGAGAGATTTGCGGAATCTGCGGAGTAATATATTTTAATTAAGGATTAATTAAAAATAATGGGAATTTCATTTCGCCTGGCAGAATCCGTTTAGATCTTAGCACACGTCTGCTCAGGAGTCTGGTCCGACTGCTTCGCTTTCCCACGTCCTGCAGCTGAGACCCCTCTAAGGGTTATTCTCCACCTCCCGACTCTCAAACAACAGAAAGGCATCGCGACGGGGGGGGGGGGGGCGTTGTGGTGTGTGCGAGGCTTCCTTCCCTGAATGTCTCTTCCGTGAGATTTTCGGGCTGGTTTTGGTGGGGGATTTTTTTTTTTAATCGTAAAGTAAGTAAATGGCTCTGAGACACGGAAGACTAGTTGTGTTGGCAATTATGTTAATGGGATGCTATTAGGCTATGATTCTATATGAGCAATTGGGGAGAAGAAATGCCTTACTGAGAGAGAATGATACAACAGACGTCTGTCTTATTGATATAGCTCCAGTGGAGCTTTCTGCATAATTACACTCGGCCACTTTCCATGGATAGGGGGAGAGGCCCTAAACCACAGAGGTAGGGGGAGCCCGAAGGTTGCAATGAAAGCCAATGTCCAGCTCTGCCACTCTGGTCAGACACATACTCATGGTCACTCACTAAAAAGAGGCTTGTGGTGACAAACTTGGCAGAGCTAGCTAGGGGGCACACTCTTTGGCCTACCATTCATCTCACATGAGTTGCTGAAGTCCGTCGCTAGCCAGCAATGAGGACCTGCACTCTTTGTATACTCAGAAACACTCCATGTGTTCCAGACTTCTAGGACTGAGTCTCAGCTCAATTAAAAGTCCTGGTGCTAAGTCCAAATGTGTCTAGAAAAAAATTCACCCTATTTCAGCTGTGCCTTCCTCTGCTCCCACATCCATTTATTCGCGTATGAGCTAAAAACCTCAGAAAAACCAATTATATATATATATATATATATATATATATATATATATATATATATATATATATATATATATATATATATATATATATATATATATATATATAAAATAACGATATTAAATTCAGATAAACACATATCAGAAACTGAATAAATGGTAGAAGGAGGAGGAGGAGGAGGAGGAGGAGGAGGAGGAGGAGGAGTTTGGATTTATACCCCACCTTTCTCTCTTGCAAGCTCCTTTCCCTTCCTCTCCCCACAACAGACACCTTGTGAGGTAGGTGGGGCTGAGAGAAGAACTGTGACTAATCCAAGGTCACCCAGCAGGAATGTAGGAGTGCGGAAACACACCTGATTCACCAGATAAGCCTCTGCCACTCAGGTGGAGGAGTGGGGAATCAAACCCGGTTCTCCAGATTAGAATCCACCTGCTCTAAAAAAAAGAATCTACCTGCTCTTAACCACTACACGAGGCTGGCCCTGTGAGGAACTTGTTGTTCAGAATTTTGCTCTGGAGAAAACTCCACCCTTAAATGACACAGCATTAAAGCAACAGTTCCATTTACACTGCACAGGTGCTTCTCACAGCAAAAGCTGAAGTCCAGAATAAATGTGTCATGTATGGTTTCCTCCCATTAAGTGGTACCTACGGCTCCTGTAATTTGATGCCAAAAGTTACCAAACACTCAGACTGCTGACCTGTTGAGCACATAACTACGCAAGTTACTGGGGCATGCTAAGAAACTGGCACGAATACACTCTTTTGAATTAAGCTGCTGGTTATTTTTCCCTTTGAACTTCTCACCAACCCTTTAATGTTAAATCTAACATAGACGAACTTACAAAGGTGCCTCTCCATGGCTAAGAAAGCCTTGATCAATTTTATTTCAGCCTTTTAGGATCATTACTCTTGAACGCACTCCTCGAAACTAATACAGGGGGCGAGCGCTCTGGATACCAGAGGTGACAGTCGAATGCTGCAGTTTCATTTCATTGTTTTTTAATTGCCACAAATCAGATTTCAAAAAAATGGGAGAACAGCAGGGAAAACTGAGATAGAATGACCTGCCAATGAGATCATGTGGACTCGCCACTAAAGGAACATGAATTTTTGACCATTTCAGGCTGAACAGCTAATGTAGGAACAGATCCTTCAGATCCTGGATTCCTTGTTTCAATTTTTGCCCCAGATTCTTCCAGTCCTGTGCAAGTGATGCAATAATCAAAATGTCAGACCAGGATCTGGAGAATCCAAGTTCAAATCCCCACTCTACCACGGAAGCCTGACGGGTGACCTTGAGTCACTCGCATATTCGCAGCTTAATCCATAGCCTAGGGGTGTTGTGAAGATAACATGGGGGGAGAATAAAGGAAGCTGCTTTAAGTCCACAGTGGGGAGAAAAGCAGAGTATAAATGAAGTAAGTAAACAAGTAAACTAACCGTGGCTTGTTCTATCCTTCTGCAGAACAAGCCACAGTTAGTTTACTTCTGCAGAAGAGAATGCACTGTTACTGTAGAACAAGCCACAGTTAGTTTACTTCTGCAGTAGAGAATGCACTGTTACTGCAGAACAAGCCACAGTTAGTTTACTTCTGCAGTAGAGAATGCACTGTTACTGTAGAACAAGTCACAGTTAGTTTATCATCTCTGCAGTAGAACAAATGCACTGTTAATAGAACAGGGGTAGAATCGGTGTTTCTCCAGATGTTCAGGAATTATATTCCCTCTGTCAGCATGGCCAATTGGCCATGCTGGTAGAGGCTGATGGGAATTGTAGTTCCTGAACATCTGGAGAGCCGCAGGTTCCCTACCCCTGCTGTAGAACAAGCCACAGTTAGTTTACTTCTGCAGTAGAGAATGCACTGTTACTGCAGAACAAGCCACAGTTAGTTTACTTCTGCAGTAGAGAATGCACTGTTACTGATTAACGGATGGATTATGATGAACACATTTGATCACAGGTAGGTCGATAAGCCTAAATAAGCCATTTTGGCTTCACTTTCAGGCACTTGGCATAGATTTCCAAGTTCCAACTCTGACCTACATTCATTGAAGAGGTTAAAAAGGGGAGGGGGGTATTCCTGATTTCCATGAGGGTTTCTGAGCTTCTCACCATTCAATTAATTTGGTAATTAGCTTATTGCTATCAACAGGTAAATACCACAGAGACCTTTAGAGTACTCTGAATTCTGTCCATTCTCGAGCCTTATTTAAATAGGATGCCAAGAGAGAACATAGCTGGGCAGCCATCCATGCGTCTTGTTTAAACCAGGTCGCCTTGCCCGGCTGTGCAATGTTGGTTGATGCCACACCAGCAAGTAAACACAGCACACAATGGCCCCATTTAAAAGAGAGGAGGTGGACAGCGGGCGATTCCCCACTGCCGGTTAATCGCATGATACTTACATGAAATATCCAGGTTTCAGGAAGAACTCCCCACTGCCTGATCACCGAAAAGGGATTCATCCCAGTTCTGGCTCCCCTCTTCCCCTAATCACGTGGTTTTTTTTCAGAACCTGCATGTATGTGCACCTATTCCAGATCGGTGGGGAGGATCGAGGTTTCAATTTAGATTTAATTTCCCACCGTTGGAAATGACACAGAGCCTCAAAGCCAATCAGAGTGCAGTGGGCTGTACACGATTTGCACGCAGCCCTTTTTTTGTGTGTGTGCTCCTCTGCTAGAATTCATCAAAAGATTTGTTCAGGTTCTCTCAGCAAGGTTCAAAACAATAAAACAGGTCCAAATTTGGAATGCCTCCAGTGCTCCTCTTTCGCTATTGCATTGTCTGAGAAACTGAGGCTGGGTGGAGCAGCATCGCACGTACTTGGCAGCAATGACAACCAGAGAGGAAGCCACAGTGCCCAACCCCTGCTCCCGGGCATTAATTAGCTGCCAGGCTCCAGCATATTTCTCAGGAGGACTCATCCCTGTTTAGAGGATGCTCGCCACAAAAACCACTATTCTGTCCCACGGGGCATCCCGATGGAAAGATCCATCCCCCTCTGCTAGAATTCATCAAAAGATTTGTTCAGGTTCTCTCAGCAAGGTTCAAAACAATAAAACAGGTCCAAATTTGGAATGCTGGAAAGCAGCAGTTCACGCTCCAGAGAGTCAGTTTCTATTGAAAGTAAGAGGTTGATGAGGCGGAAGCCTAGTACTACTTCACTACTTCGTGGTTTTGCTATCGGGCTGTTTTAAAGATTTTACGATGACTACTTTTATCTATATTTTATAAGTTGTAATAATCACCTGTGACTCTTCGATGGGGATAGGTATAAAAGCCGAAACAAATGAAATAAATAAATAAATAAATAAATAAATAAATAAATAAATAAATAAATAAATAAATAAATAAATAAATAAATAAATAAATAAATAAATAAATAAATATGTGATACAACTTAGGTTAACCAACAGTAAGACCCTCAAAGAACATGCCAATTAAATGTTAGTCCAAATTAACATAAAGCAGAAGGAAGGGAGAAAAAGAACCAACTCTTTGCCAGGAACACAACTTACCTCCTCTACAATTGAGGGACAGAAACCGAAGACTTTTGGGCTCCGAAGCAAGTCAGCAGAAGCCACGTGAATGGTAAGGGAAGAGCGTACACATGTACTCCAGAAGTTAGACTTTTGCCGGAAGAACTGGCTTCACAAACACGCATTAAATACTCCCACCCCCAAGCCATCACACAGCATATTTTTGTTATTCGAGAAAACAATGCTAACGGTCCTGATTCCCACCGAAATGGATGGTCAACAATGCAATAACCCCAGGATTATCGTGCCATGTTTTTCCATCTGCTGTGATTACGAGAAGAATTCCCAAAAGCATCAAAAACAAGAAGCTGCCTTAAGCCAAGTTAAAATACAGGTCTATTAAAGTCAGCAATGACCACTCTGGCCCGAGCGGTGATTTCATGAATGCGCCTTGAGCCTACAGCTCAGCCTCCTATGACTGGCTGATTTGACAAGGTCCTTGCTTTTAATCATGCACACACCTTAAGTAGGATTGCACAAACATTAAGGTGAGTGAATCAATGAATAGATGTGACTTATACTTAAAGAACTCATCTCAGTTGGAGAACTTCGAAACTGCACTGGAGAAAAAATTTGGTAACAGCTGAAACAAGAAGAAGAAGAAGAAGAAGAAGAAGAAGAAGAAGAAGAAGAAGAAGAAGAAGAAATAAGAACTTAAAGAACAAGAACAAGAGGTACAAGAAACAAGGAAGAAGAACAAGAAAGAAGAACAAGAGAAGAACAAGAAGAAACAGAGAAGAAGAACAGAGAAGAAGAACAAGAAGAAGAACAAGAAGAAGAAGAAGAAGAACAAGAAGAACAAGAAGAAGAAGAAGAACAAGAACAAGAACAAGAACAAGAAGAACAAGAAGAAGAACAAGAAGAACAAGAAGAAGAACAAGAAGAACAAGAAGAAGAAGAAGAAGAACAACAACAACAACAACAACAAGAACAAGAACAAGAAGAAGGAGGAGGAGGAGGAGGAAGAGGACCACCACCAGGAGGAGGAGGACCACCACCAGGAGGAGGAGGACCACCAGGAGGAGGAGGACCACCAGGAGGAGGAGGAGGACCACCAGGAGGAGGAGGAGCAGCAGCAGCAACAGCAAGGAGCACCTGTAAGGAGACTTAAGGAGACACCTGCAACCAGCAGTAAGCAGCAGCTGTAAGGAGACTCAAGGTGGCTTACAAGCTCCTTTCCCATCCTCTCCCCACAAAAGACACCTTGTAAGGTAGGTGAGGCTGAGAGAGTTCCAAAGAACTGTGACTAGCCCAAGGTCACCCAGCAGGAATGAAGGACTGCGGAAACATATCTGGTTCACCAGATAAGCCTCTGCCACTCAGGTGGAGGAGTGGGGAATCAAACCCAGTTCTCCAGATTAGAATCCACCTGCTCTTAACCACTTCACCACGTCGGCTCTCAAAAAAAGCAAAAGTGTGCCAAGGAATTGTGCAGCTATTTTTCTTCCCCCTTTTGCTTATTTGCTGCCAAGCCCACAGAAAAGTCCCACAACACAGCTGGAGACCACAGGAAGGCAGTTCTGCCTGACTTCAGCATGAGGCCCCCTGCTCCGCTCCCTCTTTCTCCTCACAGAGGGCACTTTGACAGATTGCGAGCTGGCAGGCCGGAGACCGACGCTGCAGGAAAAGCACAGGGAAGTGTCTCACACAGAGCCTCACAGCTGTGTCCTTCTGCCACTGGACAGAGACGGGGACTCATCATAGGGCAGCAGAGTCACAGAATGGCAGGTGCCCCAAGGCTCCACATAACCTACAGCGCAAGGCCGAGCATCACCTCCCCCCGCCCCTTCAAGAAAAGCCCGGCAAAACAAAAACCCCTACCAGGGACACAAAGGAAACAGACAGGAAAACCTGGGTGAGAACAAAGGCTCCTTCGAACATGGGGGTAAAAAACATCAGGGCTGGGGTTTTTTTGGCAAAGATGATCATTGTGCCCAGATACGGTCAAGTAACCCCCCATATGGAAATCTACACCACAAATCACACACAAAAAAAGCTTCAGTTTGATATAATCTTTGAGAACTCCTGGAGAAGAGGAGAAGTCCAAGTGGACTGGAGGAGGGCTGATGTTATCCCCATCTTCAAAAAGGGGGGAAAGGAGGACCCTAATAACTGACAACCAGTCAGCCTGACATCAATACCAGAAAAGATTCTGGAGCAGATCATTAAACAGATGGTCTGAGACAGGCTTGCACTTAGAAGGTTGAGTCTATGATAGCCTTAGCTTTGCTGATTTTTCCCAGGATACTGTTTGTTTGTTTCTTTAGATTTATATCCTGCTTGCGCCCCACAACAGTGGGGTTTGGGGGAGATAACAAGTCAAATATACATGTAAAATCAGGAACTACTGTCCCTTGACCCTATTTGGAGGAGAGTTCTGGCATACCATTCCCTATTGCCTTTCAGGATCAATAACCAGAGTACAGTGCAAAAATATGCAGCTCGATAGACCAAGGCTCCTCTATACATGTACCTTGAGTGGTATTCATGGTTGCTCCAATACCTTTTCCCACTTGCGTGTATGTTTTCCATCTACATAGCTGAATGTTTCATCATGCTCAGTAGCTACACTCATGATGGCAAATTGTTGGGTGGGGGGTGGCGGGGTTGGCTGCTGCTTAGCAAAATGATATAGTTACCTATTTGGGCAGAGAGACTTGATGCAGTCCTACTACAAATTCAGCATCAACCACAGTCCCATGACGTTCTGGGCAGAAATCACCCATGTTTCTGCTGACATCATGTCCGAAACTGGGAATGACAGCAATACATCACAGATGAGCAGGCAGCAATATGTGTATTGGTGCCAAGAGCTACCAATGTTACAAAGAAACTACAGAAATTTAGACAGCTGCTGGTAGCTGGACTACAAACTACAAAGACTGACCAGAGTCTACAGGGGAAAAGCTAAGGCAAAGTCCACAGAAACCACTGGCTGCATGCAGTTAGGTCGGGTCTACATGTGACACAGTTCCGACCGGATAGTCCAAGCTAGTCTCATCTCAGCTCTCAGAAGTAGGGTTGGTCCTGGTTAGTATTTGCATGGAGACCACCAAGCAAGTCTAGAACTGTGATGCAGAGGCAAACTGTCTGGGGGGGGAGAGGGGAAGAGTGTTGGCAAACCACATCTGAATGGCAAACCACATCTGAACTGTCTCATGCCTCACTGTAACTTGACAGCAAAAAAAGAAGCAACATGCCCCAGAATATGGTGACAGACTCTTGAAGCAGAATGAGCTCTACCGCTTCCAATTATAGGTGGTGAAATTAGCCGCTCTGAACCAACACAGAAGGTAGGGTAAAAATGTTTTATTATAAACAAACAAAATGGCACATCCAGGGGGCGGGGGGATCCCTAACTTTCTATTTACAGAGGATTATTAACCCAGGGTACCTTTGATAAAGGCAATCCTTCATTTGCAAAATGGAACACTCCAGTCTACCCCTTCAGCACACTGACACCTCATTCCGCTGCCTGTCTAGACCAAGCCTTCGCTCCTGGCACGCAGCCATGATTTAATAATAAAAAAGACCAATTTTATTGATACTCAGTTTATAGCACGGCATTGCCTATGAGAATGAGTATGGCCAAAGAAAGTTAGACCCTTATATCCAGCTGTTTGGAAGAAGGGCAGGGTACTAGCCACAAAAGAACTCCCCAATCTTTACTTCTTGTTAACAAAGGAAGGAGGGGCTCCTTTCAACTAACCTAAAAAGAACATGCTGGAGCTCATAGGAGCCACACGCTCAAAAGCTGTGCAGGATGAGGGCAATAATAAAGACAGGAGCTGTGTTAGAGTGAAAAAAACAGCTAGATTCAACTCAACAATAAAGGAAGACAGACTGCAGACTACACTACCGTGTAGAGTATGCATTCCCTATTGGTGTTTGCATTATCCTACCATGTAATTTCTGCATCCTTTAACATGTCATGTTAATACGTATGCTTTGTTTCTGCTTGATGGCAGATTTCTACAATTCTAATCCTATTACAATGCTAACTGAATGTCCCATACTGTTGACTGTATTGATTCATACTGCGTAATCCACCTTGAATCTTCGTGAGAAAGGTGCACTATACATAACATAAACAATATTAGTTTAGTTTAGTGCAGTATTACAGTCTTTGACCAACTATTACAAAGTACAAGTGTCACAAAACGACAAAACAAAAAACCTGAATTTTAAAAAAATTAAGCAAAAAAACCCCCCAGACCATTGGATACCTACTGGGAAGGGTCCTTCTCCTGGGAGATAGGAGGCCATCTTGGTGGGTGATTTTGCACCCCATACTCTGGGAGGCAGGATCTAGAATTTTTTTAACAACTTCCTGTTGGCGTCCACTTTAGGGCCAGTATTCTACTGACAGAGCCAAAACTTTAGGAGCCCTTAACATTACAAACATGAACGATAACACAACTGACATGGGAGACAAATAATTAATTGTCCTAAACATCTGAATTCTTATCAGTCCAATCCAATTGGAGGGGGTGAATGGGTAGACGAAGCAGTGGACAGCCACGCCAATGTGTGTGCCCCCTCCCCCAGCATAAGGGGCACCCATGCTGGCGGAGGGGACAAACGCATCAGCGTCTGGCTGCCCCACATCTCCATGGTGGCCAAACCCAGAAACAGGTGCCACCATGAAGCTATGCTGGTGTCCGAACGGACACCTGCACAGGGAGGGGAGAGGTGGGCTGGGGAGTTCCTGGGGGTGGAGCCAACTGTAGTCAGCTTCCAATAGCATTCCATTCTGGAAATGCCACCCTGCAGCCTTATTCCTCACTTTCGCACGGTATAAGCCTGTTTGGGCTATGGGGCAATTCAGGCAGCAGGAGTGTTTGCTAATTATCCACCTTTCTGGATCACCCAACGTCCCTGCTGAGGCTGCATGGTGCCGTCTTCACTGTGCCAACCCCAGCCACCACAGTGCTCTCACCCGCCCATATCACAAAGTTGATTCACAAAGTTGGAATAAACCTAGGTCCTAGAGGGTCAAAGAGGCCTTGAAACAAGCTACAGTCAATACTGAGTCCAGTTGTTCTTTCTCCACCGGCTTCCTCATTTACAGTCCAAGAACAGCCATCATTCATCTTCTATTCCCTAATACAGCGGTGGTGAACCTATGGCACGGGTGCCAGAGGTGGCACTCAGAGCCCTTTCTGTGGGCACACGTGCACAGAGTTCATCATTGGGGGGGCGGAAAATCACCCACCCACCCCACACACACATCTAGGCTGGCCTGGGCACGATCCTTTACCTGGGAGTAAGCTCGGTTGCTGGCAATGGGACTTGCTTCTGAGTAAACCCTCCTAGGGTTGTGATTCACCCATTCAAAGCATTGCACAGTTGCTTCACCAAGCTTACTCCTGAATAACGCACGCCTCGCAGCCAACCGTTTTTTCTAAACTAAAACCTCAGTATTCAGGTTAAATTGCCGGGTTGGCACTTTGCGATAAATAAGTGAGTTTTGGGTTGCAATTTGGGCACTCGGTCTCAAAAAGGTTCACCATCACTGCCCTAATACAAGCACAGTCACAGTCCCTATCAAGTTTTGGGGCTGATTCTAAATTATCTCCTACTTTTTCATCCAACAAAACCGTCAAGCCAATTAAGCTTTTTTTTTAAAAAAAAAAATCAATTAGCCGCCTGGCTTTTAACAAATTAGCTAATAAATGAATCTGATTAAGCCTAAATATGCATATTGCAAGACCTCAGCAGAGATAAGTTTTAAAAGATCCCGGGGCAAGCAGACAGTCTCTCTCTCTCTCTCTCTCTCTCTCTCCCCCCCCCTCCCCCCCCAGGTCTTTCTCGGTGAAAGATTAATTTGTAATATAACTACCAGCCACAAGAGAAAGGAAAAATCCACCTTTCACATTTTTTTCATTTCAACACATCTGAAAATGTGAAGTAAGTATTTCCTATTAACAGCGACCAAACAGCCAGAGTCAAAATGGCTTTTAAGAAACCATATTGTAGAAGGCGCATCAGCGTTACGAGAGATCCTGATCACAAACATGGATCGGCATTGATTTCATTTGCGCCCCATCACCTCCAGTTGCCCGTTGGTCTTATAGCTAAAGGACAAGGCACAGCAGCTATATCCTGAAAGGCAAACCAATATCTACTTTTGATACACACAGGAAGGAAACAATCTCATTTCTTGCTCTCCCCTCAACCCACAAAACTCAAGGGAAAACAAACAAACAAAGTTGACTAGGTGCTGGAAGAAAATGGGTATATAAGAGGCAGCGAATTTTGACAGACATCCTTGTCCTTATCCGGGGTGTATGACTTTCTGGCATTATAAAAGAAGCTGACAGAAGATAGCCCTTAACAACACTGAAACAGCTTGAAAGCAGTTTGCTAGGCCTGTGAACCTTTTTCTGGACTGCCCGATCCATGTCAACGTCTGACTTTTTCAACCTTATGAAATGTTTAGCAAAACAACTGGTTTCCCCACATAATCTTTTTAAAAGCCTCCTTTGCAAATGATGCCAAATACCCTCCCAATATTCTCTGATTAGGCAAGCCTTTTAAAGTATTTAACATACAGTGGTACCTCGGAAATCGACGCCTTCGGTAATCGCCGATTTCGGAGATCGTCAATTGCCGGGCGCTGTCTTCTGCACTCGGAAGTTGTTGGAAGCCTCAGTTTCCATCGGCTTTCCGAAATTTATGCAAACGCCGTATAGCGTGCATAAACGGGCGCTGCGCCACGTATGAACAGCATTAAGCATTCAAACGGCATACCCAGTCCTCGAATACCTCTTCCGGTGTTCACCGGTCGTCGCTGGACGGATTACCAGCAAACACCAAGGTTCCACTGTATATGTTTAGATCCAATCATACAGAACAGTTTGTAATTTAGAGGATCTCTCAGTGAATGTACAGGTGGGATCTGCATCTCAGTAGCAGAGCGTCTATTTTTCATGCAGAAGGTCCCAGGTTCAAGCCTCAGCATCTCCCAACCACAGGATGAGGTAGAAGGTGTACTACATCATCAAGTTTAGGACGCGTAGGTGAAGAAATTGGCACTCAGATGTTATGAACTACCAAGGCCTCCCAGAGGGGACATGTCAGCCCCTGCCAGCATGGTCAATTGGCCATGCTGGCAGGGGCTGATGGGAATTGTAGTCCATAACATCTGGAGTGCCAAAGGTTCACCACCACTGGCCTAGGTTCCTGGAGAGCATCTGGCAGTCAAAGCAGTCAACACTGGCACACTGATGGCATGACTCAATACATAAGGAAATGTAACATGAACAATGGTATGTATTTGACAATACCGAGAACAGACATGCACTAATACATTACAGTGTTGAGTTTTGGGGTTTGGGGGAAGTTTCTCCTTTCAGAGATCAGTCTCCACATCAATTTATCTATCTGTATATTGCCAAAAGGGACAAGTTTGAGGGGGCAAACTCAGTTCACAAGGGGGCACTTTGGGGCCACATCCCACCCTACTGCAAATTAATGTCTGAGCCAGCGTAGTGTAGCGGTTAAGACTGAGTGGCAGAGGCTTATCTGGTGAACCAGATACATTTCCGGACTCCTACATTCCTGCTGGGTGACCTTGGGCTAGTCACAGTTCTTTGGAACTCTCTCAGCCCCACCTACCTCACAAGGTGTCTGTTGTGGGGGAGAGGAAGGGAAAGGAGCTTGTAAGCCACCTTGAGTCTCCTTACAGGAGATAAAGGTGGGTTATAAATCCAAACGCTCCTTCTTCTTCTTCTATATGTGGCACATCATAGACAAAAGCTTTTGAAAAAGCTGGTCTATCTTCATTGCTCTCATTGGAAGCACTCTGATCAGCTTCTAAGGGAGTCAGGTTTACCTGGGAGACATCTGGAAAGCTGACGCTATATCAAATTTGTAAGCATTAAAGAATTGGCATACAACAGTATTTTTTAATATTTAACCATATGCATCATTTGACAGGTAACATGTGAGCATCTGATAGATAGCATGTAAGAGGAATTGATATTCAGTGTCTATCAAAATTTACGAGACTTCCGATTTAAAGCCTGCCAAAATCCAAGCCTTCAAGAGTTGCCAATAAGATTAGGAAATTTGAATTGCCAATTGCAAGATGAAAATTTCACATTCCAAATGTGAAATTGGATCCAACCACCTTTTTTTTTGGGGGGGGGGGGCTGGTGATAAAGGGAGGGGGGTTCCTTTCGACCACCAAAAATACTATGTTGGGGATAACAAGATCGGCATTTGCCAAACCTGTGTCGGACAGTGGCTGTTTTAAGGAGCTGAATTGAGTGGGGCTAAGTACAGAAGAAAAATTGGCCGGATTCAAGCCATGAATTTAAAATCTTTGACCTTGGACATTTTCACGGAGGGGATAAGAAAATTTATCAGACGGTGAAAATGGGCAGGTTTGCTCCAGCTGTGTTAACTTTTGGAGCACCTTTCTCCACACCTTTTTGTAACAATAGCAGATAAAAGCAAGGATACATGTCCATCTCAGTTCACTGCAGCACACACATATAACACCATCTCCATTAAACACCAAACTTTATCAGCCAGAAGTCCCTGTTGAGCAGTTAGCTCTCTGATCAGCTCAACTTCTGAAATGTAAATCTTGGGAAACCCAAGACAACTGTGTGACTGAAGCAAGACAAGCAGAGTGGCAGCATTTAACAAAAGGTCAGGTAAATGACGAAAAGAGATCTGTCAGAAACATAAAAGAATGGTTAAATTAAGATGTTAGCAACAGAGAGGTAGGAGCCAAAAATATAATTTATAGCAGACAATGTTTAAAAAAAAATACAGGTCTTGTCAAATAAAATCTATCATTTTAGCAAAAAAAAAATGGCAGGTGATAACATGTTGATATAACTTACTTGGAATTTTCAACCTGACATTTATGATTTACAGCCTGCATTATATGAAATTGACATATAATTAACTTTTTTAAAATCACAAAGATCAAAAACTGGCTCGCTGACAAATCTCAAAACATCCTGGCAAAGGTGCAGGCAAACTTTTGAGCAGAGCCGCTGCTGGGTGTGTACAACAGACACACTATTCAATTCAGTACTAGGAAGTCAGTAGTAAGAAGGGGCGATATGCCCTTTTAGATTGTACGCTCCTTTGGGCAGAGACCTTTTACAGCTGCTGCACTGGGAAGTACCATACACGTTAACAGCATGATATTTACCAAAAAGTAATGGCAAAGCCACACTCCAGGTTAAACTGGCTAATATAGTTACATGAACAAGGTCATGGATGTTGTAATCAGTTGCCACAGATGTCAGTTTGGTCTTAAAGTCTAAACCTTATCAACTGCCGTGATTCAGTCCTCTGTTTCTTCTCTTTGCTGGAGTAAGACTTCTGCCAACCAATAGCCATTAGCTATGAAGACACAGTGTTAGGGATATGGAGCAGAAGAGAAGCTGCTATCCTTAGTTTGGAGGTGAAGGCTCCCATAGGGAATTATCTAAGGGAAAAAATGCTTAAGCCCTGAATTTTGCCAAAATCTAGGAGTTTTCTGCTGCATACTACTGCCCCGGTAATGCAGGTGGCTGCCCTCTCCCAGCATGACCAAACAACTTTTTGTACCAGGTCTTGAAGTCAGTGTATGGACCCAGGGGGAAGGAGGAGGAGTGGGGGGTGATTTTCCGCCCCCCACGTGACTAAATGGCTGCAGACCGGGGACATTTGACCCCATATGTCCCCCTGGGCGGTACACCCCTGCTCCCTTCCCAGTAGGAGCAGAATAGACGTGAACGCCCCGTCACTCAAGCACTTCACTTGATGCTGGTCTTTCCACTTCTCCTGAGAGCAGCATGGAGTGCTTCTTTCAGACTCAACTGGTTTGTTTGCTTTTTAACCAGGAGGATAATAAATAAGCATCATCAGGAATAGGGTGGAGCAGAGACAGCTCACGCTCCTGACTGGAAGAGAAGATTTGACAGTGATGGAGATTTCATAGGCCAGACTGATCCAACTTTCCGAAAGCTCCTTGATCAGCCTCAGCCCCAGCATCAATCCAGCACCAGAGGCGGCTCAATTGTCAACACCACATAATAAAATAAAATAAAACAGGGACTGCTGGACATAAGAAGATGGCCTTTGGCCCACTAAGGCCCGTTCCGCACAAGCCAATAAACATGGGTGTAGGACGCTAAAAAAACCATTTGGGGAGGGAATTTGCACAGATCCCGCCCCCAAAACGAGTTTTCCCCATGTTATTTTCCCCAACCCAGGTTTTTTTGAAAATTGCTAAACTAGTGAGTCTTTTCACAAATCCCAGGTTGCAGGCCCTCCCCTTTCCTCCCATCCCTTGCATGCCACCCCTCCCTCCCTCCCCTCCCTTGCATGCCATCCCTCCTCCTCCCTCCACTAGGGTGGGTGGGCTAGGTCCAGATGCTGGGACCCCTCCCCTTACCTCCCCTTCCTTGCATGGCACCCCTCACTCCCTCCCCTCCCCTGCATGCCACCCTTCCTTCCCCTCCTCCTCCCTCCACAAGGGTGGGTGGGCCAGGTCCAAATGCCGGGCCCCCTCCCTTGCATGCCACCCCTCACTCACTCCCCTCCCCTGCAAGCCACCCTTCCTTCCCCTCCTCCTCCCTCCACTAAGGTGGTTGGGCCATGTCAGACAGATAGACAAGCCTTTATTGGCATTCCAAAATACAATAAAACAATTGTCCATAAAAGACAAATACAACAGATACAACAAACATTCAGAGTCTTATCAATAGTTTAGTCCAAATGGACTCATCAAAAGTGCCATTCCCATACACCTCTCCACAGACCAGACTGAAGACCCACCAACAGAGCCCAGGCATCACAACAACATACAGTATCAGCACTCCACTACAAAACACAGAGTGTGTCGGAGTGGCACCAAACACAGAACAAGGGATAGGGGGCAAGGAAATGGGCGAACAATTGATTTGACTCCAATAGGTTGCCACAGCCTTCAATTGTCACACCATCTGGCAATCAATAACAAAACTACGACATCTCAAAACTGGTTGGGCCATGTCCAGATGCTGGGCCCCCTCCCCTTCCCTTGCATGCCACCCCTCACTCCCTCCCCTCCCTTGCATGCCACCCCTCCCTCTGGGCAGGAGACGCTTTATTCACCTCCCTTTTCATTTCATTTTTAAAAGAAATTCGTAGCTTACATCTGCGTAGCTGCGCAGGTGCAGATGGTCACACCGTGAGACATCAGCGTGGCTGTGGGGGTTCATTTGTGCATGCCTCCTTAGCTACGCATCAGTGGGAAGTAAATTTTAAAAATAGACATGTCTCCATGCGAAGACACGTCAGGAACCCGGATTGTTTCTGTGCCTGCACAGATGTATGCGAACAAAAAAAAGGAAAATGGGTTCCTTTATCCTGACTGCAACCCGTTATACATTTGCTGTGCAGAAGGGGCCTAAATTCTGCAGGACAATATGAGCACTTGACTAGTGGCAGCAAAGGAAAATGCAGGCAGGTCTCATATCGCGCATTAGACACAAGCACCTTGTCTTCCTCCTGGTTCCCTGCCTAAGTCCCACATCTAGCCGCTACCCTGAGCAAAGCGGTTTTCAGTAGGTCTGAGGAGCAATGCCAATTCAGGCCTCGTCCTTCGAGACAGCTGTGACATGTGTCCTCTACTCTCTTCTTTCCCCAAGAAGTTGCCGGCAGTCGCAACATTTCAAAGATCCCGAATTCCTTCAGAAATTTCAGTGTTTGCCATCCTGTCAGGGGATCAAGAAAGCTGTCTAACAGAACATAGCTTCCGTAGAGATACGAATCCTCGTCGTCTGATTTGTCGTTATTTCTTCTTTTTACATTTATCTTTGCAGATTTTAAGCCTGTGGGCACTCTCCCCCCACCCTTCTTTTTCACATATTCCGTACGCCGCCTATTGATTTTAGCTTCCTAATGAATAATAAATTACATTTAAACTAATATTTCCAAAACCGTTCCAAGCCTAATTCGAAGAGCGCCACCAGTTTGGTCCCTGTCTGCTTGTCAGCTAAATTACCTCTAGAAGGCACACTGTGTATTCCGTGGCCTACTTTTGGAGGGCGATGCTATCAGAGACTACGCAGCCACACTGTGCTACATCTCCCTCTACGATTTCGAGATGCCATCTCTAACTCCTGGACATAATCCCAGACACGTGCCTGGAAGACCACCCTGCCTTCCCCTATTCCTACATCAAATGTAAAGCATGTGTTTAAAATACCAATCATGGGACAGCCGGCAAGTGTTACGAGTTCAGATGCGGCATGCCATTCACATTCTAGTCCAGGGCAATCTTAGTAGTACAGAAACCTAGGCAAGACAGCTGTCGTGGAAAGAGGGGTGAACCCTGGGTTCAGTGAAGCAGCCAACTCAGCCTTTTTGTAATTCCTCACTTCCCATCTGCACAGGAGTCTGCACAGCAAAAAACATTCAGCAGAGGGTCCCTGCGGTAGTGGCGGCGGGCAAGGGTCTACAGACCACTCACCAGTGCCGAAGTGGAAATCGACTCCCGGCATTTGAGAAGCTGCTCTCCTCCACGGTTTCTGGGCCTTGGTTGGATTCTTTCCCCTCTTCCACCCACCCACCCACCCACCCACTCAGCTGCACTCCCTCGCTCCTTTTCCAGGCTGGGTTTAATTTGACACCTTGAGCCTCGATAACAAGGTGGGGGGCAGAACAGCCACCGTGGATTTCATTAGGCGCAGCACTGCAGGCCCCGCTCTCTGTGCATTAATGACATCGGAGGATAGGGAAACGAGACAGCCACCGCGCGAGATGAAATAAACATGAGGGCTGTCACCAGTGACAGCTGAAGCAGAGGGGACAAAATAAGTCAGGTAGAGACCTTTCCCATTCCACACAATGCAAAGCGACACCTTGCAAAGGGCTCCGGCACGGCAATCCCCTTTTTTTTCCTTGGGAAAAAGAGAAAGAGGCCGGGACGAGGGGGCACGAGGAGATGAAGGAAAGGAAATGCAATTAAATTAGCAGCGTTTTACCATACAAATTACATTTATCAGTTTAAATGTCAGCGGGAACCAGATCCATTCGCCCTCCTTCAGGGAAACATTAAGTGGGTGGATGCGTGGAGGCGGGGATGGAACAGGAGTTCTTTTTGCAAACAACAACAGCCATTTTCAGGTGTTCGGGGGCTGCGCTGGGTGGAAAGGAAGGAGAGGCTGCACCCACGCACGGAGCCAACTTCCCAACCGCTGCAGGTTTCATGCAAGTGTCTACACACATGCGGTTTTCTGTGTATGTTCTCATATCGGGGGGTGGGGGTTGGGCCTAAAGCGTTGAGAGGAAATCCCCCCACCCCACCCAAGCCTTAACCGCACATCTCAGGAGGGATAATACCGCTTTCCTGGTGTTACCTTTAAAAATCCCGCAGCGTAGCAATGCATCTAATGAAGGGGCAGAGACTCATTTCACCGACCTATTCCAGTGGCAGCAAACAAGACAGAGTTACATCAGAGAAACTGAGGTGATGTTCCTTAGCCCTGACTGATAACTCAAGGTGGAATTGCAAGCTTCTAAGGTTGCAAACCGGGAGTGAAGATGGAGAGGACTCGGGCATAGAGAATCTGTGTCCCAACAAAATAAATGTGCAAGCAGGCACAAGCGGAACATGTACATGTCACCCGACAGGTCCTCTTCACGGAAAGGCCACAGTCAAGCGTGCAACGTACTTACGGCCAGACTAGGTATATCTCTGTGAGATTTGTGAAAGGAGCGATGTCATGCACCATTCCCTCCCTCCTCCCCACCCCACCCCATTTCATTTACCCACCCTACCAAGCTGCAATTTATTTACAACATTGTATTCCACTCACTCCCACGTAAGGCAGTTGATACAAAAGCATACCAATAAAACTGAAGAGGTCCGGCATGAAAAACATAAAACGGTATTTGGCAGCTCCCAATAAAACACAATTGTATATCTTTTAAAAAAATACCGCTGGAGTTAAAATTACAATCAAACGAGACATGCGTACATTTATGTGTGCCAGCGCATGTGTGCCAGTGTGTTCAGCCAAAAACCAATTAAAACAAGGCTTTACTTCAAGATGTAAAAATACCAGTAATTTTGAAGCCACTAGGTCAGAGGGTATCATGTCCATCTCCCCAAAAATCTCTAAACAGGATGTTCAGAAAAAAATTTAATACACACAATACTTAATTTTTTTAATCAAACCAACATTTATCTTAATGGATCACTTCTGACCTAGCATAAAAATTGCACTATAAAAATTGCACTATGAACATTAGAAAAATTGTGGTTTTCTAACAAATGTACTTATTTAAAAAATTTCTCTGCCACCTAAACAGTCTCTTGCATGGCAGAGTTCATTAAAATACCTTAACATTAGATCGACATTTAAAATGAAGTATAAATTAAAGTATGTATAAAAAGAGCCCCGTGGCGCAGAGCAGTAACTGGTGGTACTGCAGTCTAAGCTCTGCTCACAACCTGAGTTCGGTTTCAGGTAGCTGGCTCAACGCTGACTCAGCCTTCCATCCTTTTGAAATCAGTAAAATGAGTAGCCAGCTTGCTGGGGGTAAGGCATAGGGAAGACAAACCAATGACAAACCATCCCATAAACACAGTCTGCCTAGTAAACATTGGGAGGTGACATCATCTCATGGTAATGATTCAGTGCTTGCATGTATAAAATAATTTGGTAAAATATAAATACACAAAACGGCAAAACCATGACTGAAAAGGTTCTTTCTTGGGTTGCCACTTATCTAGCCTCAGATGCTATGCTCTATGGTATCTTAGCAATGTTTTTGCCATGGGGTGGGGGATGTGAAAACACAAATTTTGTAGTCATCCACACATGCTAATAGTCCTATTGTGATTCCATTCCAACAAAACAGTACTTCCCTTTTGATTTTTACAGGGTATAATCGCAACACGACAAACAGCACACTTGGGATGGCAGGTTAAGCTTTAAGCACACCTGACACTTACACTACACTAAACAAATTGTGGACAAAGTTAGTAACATAAAGAGCAATAACCCTGATGATATGTTTTACAAGCAAGATGTACACCCAGGAATTTTCATTACCTAATACTGCAACCTGCTATGTGTTGAAATCTTCATACTACACATTCCAAGGAAGTAAAAACCGGTCGGAAAAAGAACTTTACTCATTCCAAAATAAGAATACATCTCATCATAATTCTAATGCAATGTTCATAAAATTTTCCATTTTACTTAAAGCTTAGCCAGCCTGATATCAGGAACCTTTCAGTGGGGAGGGAATCCCAAAGTGAAAGATCACCATGGAGGAACTCCGGTCTCTGGCTACTACCCATCTTGCCTTGGAAGCCGGAGGAACACACAGCAAGAAATCCCACAAACCAACAGGCAGATCTGCATGAGCAGGCAGTCACTTCAATACGCTGGTCCAAATCCATTCAGGTTTTTAAATGCAAGCTCCAGCAGTTTAATTGTGCCCAGGAGCAACTCAGCAATCAGCAAAAGTTCTTATCTGATTGGGAAGATGTGTTCCCCAAAGCACTGGTCTCATTCAGACACTGCAAACAAACCCCGATTTGCTCGTGGTGTGAATGAGCCATGAATCCTTGGACCCGCACGCTCCTTCTCCCCTGCATATGTGGAACAGAGATGCAGTACCTTCTGGTTTATGAAGTTTTCATTCTAATCACAGTTTACTATTCAAATAAAAAACATTAACCACTTGATCCAGAAGAGCACCGTCATAGATAAGTCACGGCGAGTGTTGCGAAGACACACAATTGAGAAACCTCGCTGAAGTTAAGAAAACCTGAGACTGGTCCAACACCTCTGGAGAAAGGAATGCATTCCATCCCAAGTTTCACATTGGAAGGAAGTTAAAATATAAACGTAACAAATGCTTACACAGATGTCCCGGGATGGGACTGCTGTCCAGCACCCAGTAGCCCTCGGCACACTCCTCCCTTTCATGGACACCCACCCGTGGACGCAGGACACCCTACAACTGGCAACCCCACACCCGAACAAAAGCACCTTGCAGAAGCCAGGACAAGCTGTAGGGACCTGGCCGGAAGGCCTGGGCAGCAGGAGCCAGCCACAACACGTCCACCGAGCAGGGCAGGGCAACCCAGCTGAGGCCAAGCTGGAATCAGCAAGCCTCAACACTTTCCCACTGCAGGGCAGGGATTACACAGCCCAACCCAGGCTACAATCAGGGGGAGGGCCAAGAGCACTGGGGGGCCAATCACATGCCGGCAGGGCTCAACAGACAGCCCACCAGCCATTAATAGCCTGAAGCAAATCTAGAAAATCTATCTCTTGAAATGACTGCTGGGATTAGGAAAGTGGAAATGTTTGTGTATTAAAAAACGTGCCAGAATGTTTGTGTATTAAAAAAAATGTGCACAGTGATTGCCCAAACAACACACTCTGAGGAACTACACAATGGCTCATTCAAGTGAACAACCATCATGATGTTGGAAAAGGAAAAATCTCAGTTGATGGAAGCTCCCCTTTGGCTGGGCAGATTTTTGAACCAACAGAACAGAAGGCCAGCCTGTTGTGGCAAGAAATAATGTGTTTTTTCAGGCAAGGCAGAATTGTGAGCAAGAGTTACAAAGAATTGCTGTATCACGTACCATGCCTGTCAGGGCCAAGATGACACCAAGGACAACAATACTCAGATCTAGATCTGGAAGGTATCCCCTGCGAAGGGTGCCAGAAGTCAATTACTGGAGTTGCCACCGGAAGTGTAAAAAACAGAAGGAAAAGGAGAAGAAGAGTTGGATTTATATCCCCCCTTTCTCTCCTGTAAGGAGACTCAAAGGGGCTTACAAACTCCTTTCTCTTCCTCCCTCACAACAAACACCCTGTGAGGTAGGTGGGGCTGAGAGAGCTCAGAAGAACTGTGACTAGCCCAAGGTCACCCAGCTGGCCAGAGTTGGAATGCACAGACTAATCTGAATTCCCCAGATAAACCTCCACAGTTCGAGGGGCAGAGTGGGAAATCAAACTCAGTTCCTCCAGATTAGAGTACACCTGCTCTTAACCACTATGCCACTGATGTTCCCCTGACCAGAGGAAGGCAGAAGTCCAGAAACCTAGTATTCATAGCAGGCCTGGTCAATGTAGAACAGTGGTGGCGAACCTTTGGCACTCCAGATGTTATGGACTCCCCCCCCCCCCCCCACCCCCCCCCCCCCCCACCCCCCCCCCCCCCCACCCCCCCCCCCCCCCACCCCCCCCCCCCCCCACCCCCCCCCCCCCCCACCCCCCCCCCCCCCCACCCCCCCCCCCCCCCACCCCCCCCCCCCCCCACCCCCCCCCCCCCCCACCCCCCCCCCCCCCCACCCCCCCCCCCCCCCACCCCCCCCCCCCCCCACCCCCCCCCCCCCCCACCCCCCCCCCCCCCCACCCCCCCCCCCCCCCACCCCCCCCCCCCCCCACCCCCCCCCCCCCCCACCCCCCCCCCCCCCCACCCCCCCCCCCCCCCACCCCCCCCCCCCCCCACCCCCCCCCCCCCCCACCCCCCCCCCCCCCCACCCCCCCCCCCCCCCACCCCCCCCCCCCCCCAGTCGTCTCTCAAACCTGGTTAGTTTGTGTTCTGAAACCTGGCTAAGACGGTAGTGGGGATTCGACCGGGGAGGTCGTCTCTCAAACCTGGTTAGTTTGTGTTCTGAAACCTGGCTAAGACGGTAGTGGGGATTCGACCATAGGCTGAGTTGAGCCCTGTCTGACACTGCAGGTCAGTGTCAAAAACACAGAAACTGCAACAGAAGTATACACAAGCTAACACAGAAGCAAAGACATTCTGCACATGGTCAAGGGCACTCTTCTACGGTTTCTTTTTTTTCTTGGCTTGAGTTCCGGCACTGAAAACCGTTGCACAAAAACCCTTTTTGCCTTCCCACCCTTCTCCTGCTTGCAGGCTCTTCCTTTTGCTTTTATTTTTTTTAACACCAGCCGGGAAAAACATCACTGATATGCAGCTTAGCAGCCAAGTGACCCTGGCAACTATTGACCCGGGGAGAAGGTCGCTTATTGAATCCTGCTGTGATATGTGCTACCTATGATGTCATTCAGGCCTCAGCTGGGAGGGGAGCCAAGTCAAAAGAGAGGAGGGAGAGAAAGACTTCCCCCCCTCCAAATGTAGCAACTGCAAGAGCATTTAAAAGCTGTGGCAGTGGCTGGATTCCTCCGTTTTTTCTCCGGAGGTGTATCTCCTGCCCCCCCCGCTTTGTATTTCCGATCACAATGTTTCAAAACTGTCAGACTGCATCAGCCAGGGAGAGGGGGCAGGTCACGCACCCCGTTCGATAATGCAGCTCCGATCATGGCCATCATCAAGTCCAGCCAAAGGAAATGATCACGCGGACAAGAATCCAGAATGTGTTTTGACACCCCCTGCCCACTCGTCGACGTAGGCCTCAAGCCTCACAGAAGTACTGTTTCAAGGGGTTCCCACTGCAGACGGACTGCCCGTGCCGGCACTTCAGTTTGCATGACCTAGAAGAGGACTTAGAACACAAATCTTAGGGCCCGTGTTGTCAAAAATATATTCGAGTTGCAACCTCCAACCATTTCTTTCAACTCACTTTTCTTCCTCTTCCTCCCCTTGCTCGTGCTGACTGGGCCTCTCTGGAGAGCCTCCAAGAACGGACATTTCATAGGTTTCAATGCCAATCAGTTCTTGAAGATAGGAAACTTCCAGTGTTTGGCCTGGATCGCAGTTTTAAAACTGCACAGCTTCTCCTCCCAGACTGTGATAATGTGGCAGTGGCTATTCATCTGCTTGAGATACTTCCAAACATTGAAAAAGCCAAGTCCCCCCCTACCCCTTAATCTCCCCTTCTTTAGGGCCAACCTAGGCAACGCCTTTTCCTTCATATCTTCACAAAATCTATAATCCAGTTTGTCAGAGATGGGGAACAAAGGCCCCTTCTGCACATGCAGAATAACGCCCTTCCAATCCACTTTCGCAATTGTTTGAAAGTGGATTTTGCTACTCCGCACAGTAAAGTCCAGATTGAAAGTGCATTGAAAGCGGACTGAAAGTGCATTATTCTGCATGTGCGGAAGCAGCCAGAGAAATGGGGTACAAAGAAATCTTCTTGTCCTAATACTGCACAATTTGAAAGCTACCTATATTTGGGTCAGGACTTGAATTCACAGTGAAACTGGAACATCAGGGGTATCAAAAGAGATTCAACAAATACCCATCTCTGGCTGTAGGAAAGGAAGAATCAGGATGCCTTTAAAAGGTTTCTGAGTCAGGCTCTCTTACTGATCTGAGCAGCAAGGATATATAATCTTATGAAATATAGGTGGCTGCTGTTGGAATCCCCTGCCTTCAGCTGTAAAGGAGTTGGGTCTAATAATTGTCTACGCAGTTCCCCCAACAAAACAAAGCTAAACTAACCTGAACACAGAGGCCCATCTGCCAGTGTTGCAAAAGCCCTCCAGTACCCAAAGAAGTTGCAGAGGAGCCCTGTACACATAGCACAGGTCAGGAGCAGCAGTGGCGTAGGAGGTTAAGAGCTCGTGTATCTAATCTGGAGGAACCGGGTTTGATTCCCAGCTCTGCCGCCTGAGCTGTGGAGGCTTATCTGGGGAATTCAGATTAGCCTGTACACTCCCACAAACGCCAGCTGGGTGACCTTGGGCTAGTCACAGCTTCTCGGAGCTCTCTCAGCCCCACCTACCTCACAGGGTGTTTGTTGTGAGTGGGGGAAGGGCAAGGAGATTGTAAGCCCCTTTGAGTCTACTGCAGGAGAGAAAGGGGGGATATAAATCCAAAACTCTTCTTCTTCTACATGTAGGAGGAGGGGCCAGAGCAAGCACGCTGGCTCTACCTTATTATATATGCATATACAACCTGTATGTGTGTGCAGGCCCTATTCCAGTGTGCTACCAAATGTGCTTGAGTAGACAATGTCCCAAATTACAAAAAAGGGGGGACGCAGTGGAATACAGCACACAATGCCATGTGCATCTTAGCCATTTGTTGGGGACATATGTAATTATGTACATCTAGGTACCCCCTGAATGAGGACACACCTAGAAAAATGAAATCTTAGATGCTGAGGAAAATGTTTTCAAAAAGGTTGTCTAGCCACAGAACACGTTCTACCAGTTGACAGCACACCGGGAGCTCTTGCATTGAGTTGTACTACTCTTGAAATCGGATGCTGGCATATTGCATTTGAGCAACAGCTCTGCGTGACTGAGAAGTCATAATTATTGGACCACCTTATCATAGAGCATCTGGTCTACAAGCAGGAATTGGTCCACACTTGGATTTATACAGCATGGCGTGCTGGTATGTAGAGATTCCCAGTTGTGATTGAAGTGCTTAATTGCTGTTTACAATTTAAACTTTTTGCACAATTTGCTTGCACTAAATCACTTTGCACCTACATTAAGGTGTTTCTTATAATTAGCGGCCCGGGCACAGTGCAGTCTTAGTGTTTTTGAGTTCACATGTATACACCGGACACACACTTGTGTGAACGAGGCCCACTTCTTAGTTTGGTTCAAATTCACTAGGGGGAAAGCAAAGCACAAGAGTGAAACCTGAATTCCAACACTTGTTAATTAGATTTCTAAAGCAGCTGAAGATTTAAGTTCTAACAACAGGAAGAGGAACCAGACAAAAAGGACAAGGAGCCAGACACACATTCCTCGGGGAGTATCTTTAAAACAAAGGGACAAAGGTCCAAGGGAGGTGAGGAATGAAAATGGAGACTGGAATATAGCAGATAGTTTATGGAGTGAAGCAATATACTTAAGCAACCAGAAGACTACCGTATCAAGTACACATCTTGCTGGCCTTCCTTCATCCTTCCCCTGTCCTCCCTTTTCCTTCTATTACTTAAATTGTTCCACTGTGGTTTGTGTATTGCACCGTGCAGGTTTTTACTGTGGATTGTTTCAGTCTGCTTTATTATGTTTTAAGCTGTATTGTATTTGTCTGAGCACATTGATAGCTGCTCTGGAATACCATCACTTACTGAGGCAAGCAAATAAATCATGCTCTCCCCTTTCTCTAGGAATAGTACCTGAACAGGGGCACATAGTCAAATATCTCGAACTATTAACTGAACCCCAACAGATGGAAATTACAAGAGCCAGATGCAATACTTTCCCCATCTGCCATTACGAAGGGTCGCTATTTATCTAACCCTCTCCAGGATTAGGTTTGTCCACACTGCAAAAATCAAGTGGAGACTCTTGCTCACATTATACTCGACTGTTCGAGATATGTGGGTATCAACATTTTCTCTCCTTGGCTGGCCCTAGACAAATCTGTAAGAGACTCTGACAATTTTGTTGTGGGGTTTCTGTTAAACAGATGTCATGCTCTTGGAAGAAGTAGCAAAATTTCTCTTACAAGTGATGGAACTCTGTAACATCTAATGCTTGACACAGTTCCTCTGTGTCTTGATCTTACTCTTGCTTTGTACATTACAAATGTCTGGCAATGTGATAAAGCCTATTTTATATGCCTAATAAAGGTTGTTATTGTTTTTAAGAGCTGCTCTGATATGTTATGGCAGGTACAGCAGGATACAAATACAATAAAACAAATAAACAAAGAAATAAATACTGAAATTCCCAGAGTAGATGTAAGATATTCCTACCTCCACACATACAGTTATGTAATGTGTAACATTCAAGGCATAGAAAGTGAGGCAGAAAGAAGGCAAAATATTGTACTGCTTGCTCTGTTTTGCATGGGGAAGTCACCAGAGGTAGCAAATGACTAGGCTGGTGGACTCTGCACCTGGACCAGGAGGTTCAAAGTTCCAGACACTCCACTAATAATTCCAAAAGGTGATCCAGAGAGGAAGGAGTAGAACTGAGTGTGATGAGTAAGCTGGACCCCAGGATATGTATTAGGTTCTCCTCAAAATCCAATGCAAACTAAGGAGATGGGGTACCCCTTTGAGGGCCCATAACTTTTGCCCCCATGAACCAAACTGCACCGAACTTGGGGGGTGTCATCAGGACTGTCTCCTGATGATACCCTGAAATTCAGGGGGCAGTGGGAGATGGGCCCTACCCTTTTGGGGGCCCATAGCATTGAATCCCCTGAAGCAAAGTCCCCCAAACCTCTCCTGAAGATACCCTGAAAGTTTTGAGACTGTGCCTTCAGAAATGTGCACCCCACAGACACCCCCAGAAATTCCCCATGGACAGCAATGCAGCAAGTTCAATGCAGAACAAAGAATCTTGGGCAAATTTGGGGTGCCTGTCAGGGGTGCCATTGTTAAGTTAGTGACACCAAAATTTTACGGTATCATTAGGAGACTGTCCTGATGACATTCCCCAAGTTTGGTGCAGTTTGATTCATGGGGGCGAAAGTTATGGACCCTCAAAAGGGGTGCTCACATCTCCGTAGTTCCCATTGGAAACAATGGGGAATCAGGCATCCCCTTTGAGGGTCCATTACTTTGGCCTACCTGATCCAAACTACACCATACTTGGGGGGTATCATCAGGACAGTATCCTGATGATACCCTGAAATTTTGGTGTTGATACATCTAAAAATGCGCCCCCTGCAGGTCAAAACATGAAAAAACACCAAAAAATAAAAACGCATCCGAAATTCTGGTATGTTCTCACAGATTCGGGGCAGTCCGAATCTGCAAGGTTCAGAATTCGGCCAATCCCAGCCCACTGATCTGAATCTGGTCTGAATCTGAATCGGAACAAATCTGGCTGGTATCGACCAACTCTATTAGCTGCCCTGAGCCAGGCCTCAGCTGGGAAAGGGCAGGATAACAAGACCAATAAATAAATATAAATAAATAGATGCATTCCTGGGAAAGAATAAAAATGGGAGAAAGGTTTGGGGCACAAAAGGGAGAATCTACAGGACAGGTGCTATTTACAGAGAGGAAACTTTGTAAAGTTAGTTGCAGAGGGTAAACACATTGGTCTGCAGTAGAAGTTATCCGATGATGGGAGCTTGGATTCTGCAAAGCTGATCCCTCAAATCTTGTTGCACTCTTAAGGCCTTCATCATGTTAAAGGCTGACATCACCATGGATTCTTTAGTTGGAAAGGAATGTGTTAAGACATAGTGCTGTGCATGCAAGCACCTTGGATAACCCAAAAACACGCTGAACAATCCCTGAAAGAAGAGCCAGCAGTGCACAATTAAGCTAGGTCCTCGCCGTTCTGTGTCATTTCTCCAGGTCTATCATACCTCTTGCAAAGTAGTCATGTTGGCCTCGATCTAAATCAGCTAGGTGTGCCGCTCTTACCTGTCTTCTACCAGCTAACATCTTATTATCAGAGAGGCAACCCAAGACCGAGTTTGTAAGACATGCAGTTGGTCAGCTAAGCACAGGCTGAAGGGGAGAGGTTGAGGTCAACAAAATGGAGATTTATGCAGTGCAGCAGTGGAGTCAGAACTAAGAACAAAGTTCCTGATCATGGGGCCAGAGCCTACACAGGTACAATTTATATGCCACTGCGCCCATGTACACTGAACACATGAAAAGAGTGGGACCAAGACATTATCCCTGCTCCCATTCCATTCACACTGGTCCCAATATGCTGTGTGCACTGAGCACGGAAGTTCACAAACAGCACAGCTGGATTGCAGAGTATAGAAGACAGGCAGAAACATGTATATGAAAGAAGACCTAGGACATGTGGTGGTGCTTCAGCTTCCCCTGGATGAGCCTGGCTCCCCTTCATCCTCATTTGGCAAATGCAGTAGCTCACAATTTTCATAAGTTCATTCATAAGTTCATATTGTTCATCTCCCATTCTCAGATGGGCGGGCTCTTTTTCATGTTTACAGGAAGCTCCTTATCGTAAAAAAAATTAAAGGTGAAAAACAACTTCAGGGTGGGGGTTGGTGATGTCACTAGTTCTAAACAGTCAGCACTGTGCATGGACTACTTCCACCACAAACATACAAAACCTGTTAGCCACCTGGCTGACAACCATCTTCCTGCAATTATACACGCTGAACAGTATGAAGACAGCCCGGTAAACAAATGTACCTTTATTGCTAGTGGTAAAAGCTGTGCTGACCCATGTTCAGCTACACAACACACTGATTCCCCTTAGGAGTAAAAGCAACCGATGAAGGGGAGCAATAGATTATGAAAACAGCACACGGGAAAGGGTTAAACACTTGTGAATCAATTGGCAGCTCCCTGCAGCTGCATTTAAGCCAACTCGCTCTCACACACACACACACAATGATCGGATCGTAGATCTCCCACATAATGCGTCACTTGGTCCACTGCTAGGAGGAAAACCAACACATCTATCCCCCTTCCTTAGTCACTTCAGCAGCCACTGAACAGGAGCTGCTCAGTCAAATGCAAAATATCCCTCCAGATACTGAAGTCAGCCAACCCCGTTCTGCCACAGCAGGGGAGAAAATTTACCAGCCTACTCACTCCCAGCCTTGAAGCTACTGACAGACAACATGTCTGCCCCGCATACAACAGGGAGGTGCTCTCCTGCAGGGTAGCATGACTGGAGAGGAACAATGGGCAGAGTTCTGGGAAGGGACAAGATGAGCAACCCGGGGTGCAATTATGCCTACGGACGGCTTCTCGTTCCTGGGAACCTATAAACAATTGCTAGACACACATGTCACTTTTGTCTCCAGAATCTAGCGTGCAGTATATGTGCATTTATATAATCTATGCAATATACGTCTAAATATTATTTCTTCAGACCTGGTACACCTAAGGGGCATGTTTCATATATTTGTGAGTATCTTCCTCTTGCAGAATATGCAGTTAAGCAACATGCTTGCTCTGGTGTTTTTGTTTTTGTTTTAATTTTGAACAATCTGCAAGTTGCTTACCTTCTGCCTTTCAAAAGACTGGGGGAGATAGAATCAAACTAAAAAAATGGGACATGGGAGAGCTATGGAATCACAACTATTCACAATTTTTAGGCTAAACATTTTTTTCGAGGCAGCTTTCAATTTGTCGTTAAAACACATAATCATTAACACAAAAGACCGATAATTTTAAAAAATCACTAAAAATACAACAGTTCCCACAATGACACAGTTGCTTCAAGCAGTGATGCCCACTGTGATGTCTACTGATGGGCTTTCTGGTATCCATCTGTCTCTTCCTCAAAACAGAGAGCCAGTTCTGGGTTCTTGCATCTCACCAAAGGCACTTTAGAAGAAACAAGGAATACTACTGTGGCGCTTTCCCTCCCCCACTGGCAGAGGTGTCCCACCGTCCCTTTCCGGGGTGTTCGCCTCCCCGTCAGCAGCCCCGGTCTTAGGGGTCCAAACAAATGCCAGCGACTTGAGCCACAGGGTGCTGGTAAAGAGGCCTCTCACTCTGCTGTTCTAACCTTTATCTGCCCCTAGAACTCCTGGGTCCAGCCTGCCAAACCCTTTGGGCTGTTGTGCCTCTGCCCCTTCAACCTCTCCTGTTCCTCCGGTTCTCCCTCTCTGCTGCTCTGTATCGCTCTCTGCTTCCAGCCCTCCTCTCCTCCTTGCTTCCTCCTTTGCCGCTTCTCTCCCTAACTTCCCTCGTCCCTCCGGTGTCCTCTCTTCCACTCTCCTTCCCTCTCTTTTCCAACGCCTCTGGCTCTCCTCCTCTCTCTCCACCTCCCTTCCTCGCTTCCTCCCTCAGCCTCCATGGTCCCCACCCACGCCCAGCTGTGCGAAGCCTCGCACGCCCATTTCTCTCATATCTCCTCGCAGGGGCTTCTGGGGCGTTCCCCGCCTCGCCCCCGAGCCTCTCCTTCGGCCCACTGCCTGCCAGCTGAGCGTCGTTTGGGCCAATATCCCGGCCTGCAGGGACAGGGGCGCGTATCTGGGCCAAAGTCCCCTGGCAGAGCGAGACAGCCGCCGGCGCCAGTCTGGGGAGGGGCGTTGACTCGGCCGTCGTCACACGGCGGGGCAAGACGGCTGCCGGCACAAGTCCAGGGAGGGGCATCCCGGCCGCCCCCGGACAACTACCTTTGAATCTGCAGGGGGTATCCAGTCAGAAACCGCTACTTCCATCAAAAGGATGCTTGGCTTGCAACCTCTCAATATTCTGTAACTGATCCCAGGCTCTACAGCAGCCATTTTAAGATTGCTTTCTGGGCAGCCATCTTGAGGTGACGCCCACTCCCCATTCTCAAAATTACAGAAGCGTCCATGGGGCTAACAAGACTGGGAACCTTCGGCCTAAAGTACTGTTGCCTGCTGTTACATACCAACAGCCAACAACAGACAAAATTGTACCCAAAGGGCTACAGCTAATGTTGAAGAGGCCTCCCACTGGAGTGCAAAAATGACATTTTTACTTATATAGAACCATAGCAACATTAGGTAGACTGGCATACAATCAAATGCACCAAAAAGCCTCCAAACAATAATGAATATCAGAATAAGCTAGTCGGAATCTAGATAATATGCCAACCTTGTAGCCACAACTTCAAGGCTTATTAGATTAATTAGTACCCAAGAATCACATTTATAATACTGATAAGGATAATCCAAGTCGGACTGCGCTCTGCTTGCTTAACTCATGTTCCTCGCAAAAGCCTTGAAGTTGTCACAACGAGGTCGGCATATTATCTAGATTCCGACTAGCTTATTCTGATATTCATTATTGTTTGGAGGCTTTTTGCTGCATTTGATTGTATGCCAATCTACTTAATGTTGCTATGGTTCTATGTAAGTAAAAATTTCATTTTTGCACTCCAGTGGGAGACTTCTTTAACATTAGCTGTAGCCCTTTGGGTACAATTTTGTCTGTTGTTGGCCGTGTGGTTTTATACCAACCTCTTTTTCTGACTATGGTACTATCACATACCAAACATCTAAACCAGGGGGAGTAGAAGAAAACAGGACAACAAGTCAAACCTAATACATCAACAAGAAACCCTACATGTTTTTAATTAAGGACCAAAGCTAAGCAAGACATGTGGTCCATGTCAAAAGAACTCCAATTTACCCACCTTCTATCCAAATTGAGGGCATGCAGGGCCTCTCCAAAATACATTCATTGATGGGTGTAAATGGGCTCCTCATAGATCTTGGTCCGAGATCAGTTAGGACTTGCAAGGTGAGGACACATAAACCATGTTAATGCCCATAAGCAAACAGGGAAAAGGTGAAGTTACAGTTGGTGAAACAGAGTCCCTATAACAGTGATGGCGAACCTTTTTGAGACCAAGTGCCCAAACTGCAACCCAAAACCCGCTTATTTATCGCAAAGTGCCAACACGGCAATTTAACCTAAATACTGAGGTTTTCATTTAGAAAAAACGGTTGGCTCCAAGGCATGCGTTACTCGGGAGTAAGCTTGGTGGTAGTCAATGGCTTTGCTTAGCAACCATGCAACTCTTCCAAAGGGTGAATCACAACCCTAGGAGGGTTTACTCAGAAGCAAGCCCCATTGCCAGCAACCGAGCTTACTTCCAGGTAAAGGATTGCGCTTTAGATCTTCGCATGAAAATCACTGGGGTTTAACAGCGCTTAACAGGGTTACCTGCACTACTTCCCCAAAACTGGGTCTTAAGTTTAATGCTAATAATCAAGCCCAGCGGCCCAGGCCAGCCTAGATGTGTTGGGGGGGACACTCTGTTTATGCGTGCTCACAGAGAGGACTCTGAGTGCCACCTCTGGAACCCGTGCCATAGGTTCGCCATCACTGCCCTATAATTTAGCTCAATCATGAATCTATCTGCTGCACTTTGTAATAAATGAATGTTGCAATAATTTAATCTGTACATATTACTGTTTAACTGTGATTACTGTTGCTTTATTTCACTCAGCTATTTTATATGCTGCTTTTTTCAGATTCTGTTGTATTGAAGATTATAGCTGTATTCCAGTGCTGCTTTTCACTTTTTGAGTAGCCTTATCAGAAGAAAAAGACCATAGTGCTATCACAAAAATGAGAGCTAGAGAAGGGGGGGAGGGATTTGTTAAACAGAGGTTCTCAAAATATCAAGGAATTGGCTGGTTACCAGAGTCTAGGATCACATGATCTGGTAAGAGATCACATTGCAAGCAATAGTCTCCAGTCTTAACAGCATTACAAGATTAGTTAGCAGGAGCTTTAACGTTCAATCAGCATCTCTCTTGCCTCCTTTGGGACACACTGGCTCTAGCAAAGGCATAAATATGGCCGCTCTATACAAGGGGCATAGATGTCAGCGCTCCCCGCCCCCCTCTCCCCATCAAAAGAATCTCTCCCATCATTAAAATTAATGAGGCCAGCTACCAGAGACATGCTCGATACGCAGCATCTCCCCATTACTGGAAGTGTCTCTTTAAAAAATAAATAAATTGTGATAGGGCCGTGTAGGATTCAAGCATTTTTCAGTCTGCACACCTTTGTGAGCAAATGCTGGTAAGGCAGCTAATGAAATGAAAATAAAAACCACACATTAAGCATGTAGAAAACAGTACTGTCTTGAGCAAGGCCTTAATGTCAGATAGAGAACTGTCTGGAAAACACAGGGCAGGTTGACTGATATTCTTATATTACACCAGACCCAGTGGTGGGATTCAGCAGGTTCGCACCACTTCAGCAGAACTGGTTGTTAAAATGGTGCTTGTAAACAATCAGTTGTTAAATTATTTGAATCCCACCACTGACCAGACCCCACACAAAGGTCCTGTCCGGCCCACAAAATCTACCTTTCATTCCTAACAAAGACACTAGGAGTTCCAGAGTTACAAGAACGAAGCATGTCCTTTAAGTGATGCATATTAAAACTTTCTTTTAAAAGTAAATATTAGGATTAGATTCAGACTAACATTTCTGCAGCCATAGGGATTTCTGCTTTTGAAGCATGATTCTCACCACCCCTCTCCCATGGCAGTCCCCCCAAACCTGTTTATGAGGGACAGAGAATCCCAGGAACAAAGGGGGAGGGGATTTTGGGCTACCATGGATGGAAATCATGTCTGGATTCAAGTCTAGTTTATCTAAACAGCTTTTTGTTGCAGAAGCTTTCAATGGGAGAAGAAAGAAAAAAAGAGGGGGCCACATTTTTACAGCATCTTTGTATGAATGACCAAGTGCCTGTTGTTAAATTATAGTTGTTAAGACTGAATAGCTTCCATGATGAACAACACCTTTTAAAAAATTGGGGCAAACATCCGCAATTAACTTCCGGAGAAAACGTTTGGTTGGCCTCCCCTGTACATCTAAATGTGTATGTGACACATTACCATCTCCTCTTAGATATTCAAATTGCAGGCGATGTTTTACGAGGGCTGTCAAGAACTTGTCTTGCTAGGGCATCTGGCGAAAAGCAAGACATACAGGCACAACCAGGAAGCAATAAAAAAAGTGGTCTTGGGCAAGGGAAAAAAATGAAAATAAGCGGAGAAGCAAAACTGACCCTCTCACACAAACACACGAAGAGCCAATATTTCCAGTCCAGCTCCATGTATAGCCCTGCTGGTAGAAAGATTCTCTTCTCTTTTGAAAAACTGTGCATTTGCACTGGTTCCCTGACTTAGATTGTCCAGACAAGACTGATCTCATCACACTTCAGAAGCTAAGGAGGGTTGAACCCAAATAATACTTGGCTGGGAGACGGAAGTCCAGGTTTTCTGTGCCAAAGAAGGCAATGGCAAACCACCTCAAAACACACCTTGTCTTGAAAACCCTCTGGGTCAGTATGAGTTGGCTCAAACTTGGCAGTACATTCTGCCACCACATTGGGGGTGGGGGGCATGCATCTGGATAAATAAAGAGAAAGACGAAGGGGAAACCAGGGCCAGCTGGAGCAGACAGTAGAAGTCTAATGTCCATGCCTACATGTCCCCCATTTCCTTTCTCAATGGGCACCTGTGGGTATCCCTCTGCCAGCCCCCCCCCCCCCGATCTGAGTAGCCCTAGTGCTCTATACATTGCTCCTTTAAATACAACATGCAGCTTCACCAAGAAAAGCAAAATACCCTCCAAATCACTCTTGGGATGACAGGCACCAAAGTATCAGGCGAGGGAGAGGGGGAGAGAGAGAAAGAGAGAGTCTATTTGCAAGCACATCCCTAACCAGTCCTAATAAGTTAATGCAGAAATCCTCCTCGTCGAGGCCGGCTATCGGAGACACTAGCCTTCCCCTGAATCAAGATCTGTTATGTTGTAATATAATAGATGTAAATTAAAACAGAAAATCTATCATGGCTCTAATGTTGTCTGATAGCTGAGTGTGTGGATCCCTATAAGGAGAGGCACGGCAAGAAAGGGTGATATATGGCAAAGCTGGATAGAGGGTGAAAAGCGTGGCGAGACAAGCGGGAGAAACGCTCCCGCCCGCTCTCGCTCCTCGGACCCAAGGGCAAGAGAGGAATAAATGTTGATTAGTGTTGATTTTGTCGGACGCGTGCCTGGCGAGTGACAGTTGGACTAAGCAGCCCTGATAGAGAACCATTAATCTTGGTCTGGTTTAAGTAGAGTATATTAATTTGTGTCATTTTTACTAAGTCGTACTGAGAAAGGCCTCTTACTGCTTTGCATTTGACTGCTTTGGTGGTTGAGCCTCCTTCTCTCTCCCACCCACCCCCAACCCCTTATTTCTCTCCCCCCCCCCCACCAACTCCTTTTAAAAACAAGATACTGCTGAGGCAGAAGCAGCAGCACACCATATTCAAATGACACAGCAGGGGACCAAGAGACCGGGAGCTCCTCACTTGGATTAAGAAAATAAACTCCCAGGGTGTTGGCATAGCAACAGCATTTCAGATGAACTGCTATATAGGCAATGATTAATAAATTAACATTTTTATACAGTTGTTCCTCTTTCTCCCCCCCTCCCTCCCCCAGATCACGAAAGAGAAGGGATGCTAAGAATAGGGGAGGGAAAGGTTTGGGGTTTTTTTAAAATGGATGCTCTTAGTCCTGGCTGCTGGGGTAAACAGGGAGGACCTACAAGAAATTGGGGGTGGGATAAGGGTTCAAAATCATGCTCAGAGTTTCATGATAAAAGCTGTTTGAAAACCACTTGGTGAGGTTTCTGAGCCACCCCTAGCAAAGTTCACAGTCCATGGGATTCTCTCCCTACCTACACAGAGGGAGATGCTACCCATGATGAATGCTACAAACTTTGTAAAAAAAGAAAAAAAGACAATCAGTATTTGAATCTACCATGAACAATGAGGTACTTAACACACACGTTTTTCCTGGATCTCCTTGCCATTTTGCATAAAGATCAAACTGAATGTCAGGACAAGTGGCTTTGCCCATTCTAACATATTTCCCTGCTTAGATAAATTGCCTATTTTCAATCATGGCACCAGAAGTATGGAATTCCCTCCCCAGGAAGATTCAGTTGTCCCTCACTATCATTGTCTTCTGGTAGTCTGTGAAGACCTTTCTTCTGTGCCACCATCCCTGTCCCCCCACTCTTCCCCCGACCTCCATGCAGGCTGGCTTTTGCCCTCCCCAGGCCCTGGGGACTGCAGGAGCCGGCCTGCAGGGAGGCTGGGGGCGGGGCTCGGAGCCCTGAGCCATGCCCCCAAGCGTGTGGGGGGCACAGAGGGCACCCAGAGAAGGTGTTGTCTCCAAGCGCCATCCCCCCGATACGCCTCTGCTGCCCACCGTCCTGAGGACCCCGAAGTGAGTGGAAAAACAGCATATAAACATGTCGAATCAATCACCTTTTCTGCACAGCCAAAGTAAAACGTTTTGAGGCAGGAAATAAAACGTTTCCTTCAAGGAGTTCTGCAACGTTTTTGGCCCAACAAGTTTTATCTCCAGCCTGAAAACGTTTTAAATTCATCCTCGATTTTAGCTATTATTTTTCTGAAAATGTTCTCAAAACATTTTCACTTGCTGTGTGGTCTCTTTGAGACATTTCCTACACTTCTCTGCAGTCCCCAGACTTCTTCCTTGGGGCCATTTTCTGAGTCGCTCTGTTGTCCCACCTGCTTATTTTTGTCAGTTTTGTCAGGGTTTTTTGGGGGGGGAGGTGATATCTTCAAAGCGTCAAGTGCACGACCCATGAAGAATCATAGCACGAGTCTTTAAAGCACTGAAGCATCAGATCCGCTGAAAAGCTTTTTTAAAAAAATGGAACAAGCACAAAATGGCAGCCAGTAACAGTTGAGGGGATGAGTGAGAACAAACAGAGGGGGGGGGGGGTTGCAAATGTTTTCATTGACTTGTGCGGGGAAAAGCCCTCAAATTGCAATATATAAAATACATGTTCATGAACAGGTTGCATCCAAGTAGATCAGTTATATTTGTACTGCCACATTTGCCACCTGCAGCCGGGAGACAGATGCATCATGAGGAGAAGCCGTAGTCCAGTGACTTCTGGGTGCTTGGGAAGCAGGGTTGCTAGTCCCTTCCGTCCCATTTGGGACAGGGATCCCCCGATAGATCCAAAACAGACAAAAGGAAGTACCCTATATACTCGTGTATAAGTCAACCCATGTATAAGTCGAGGCACCTAATTTTACAACAAAACACAGGGAAAACTTATTGGCTCACATATAAGTCTGGCACCGCCTCCACCGCCCTCCCTCATGACAGGGGGCAGGACGCATCACCTGTGGCTGGCTCGGTCGGGCCGTGGGCATCCTGCGCTCCCACGGCGACCCTGGTAAGTGGAGCCTGCGTATAAGTCGAGGGGCGCTTTTTCAACACAAAAAATGTGCTGAAAAAGTTGACTTATTCACGAGTATATACGGTATTTCTTCACATAATGATTAGTTAAATTGTGGAATTCCCAGCATTCAAAAAGCTTAAAATATATTCTCCTTTCAAGAGATGTTGCAAGGTGTAAAACTGAGGAGGTATACTGGATAAAATTCAAGCCCATGATGAGAAAGGAGAGATGGTAGTGATGGGAATATGGCTATTTACCAGTGCTTCTATTATTTTGATGGGACATGTCAGAGTTTCTCCTAGACATGTGAAGGGGGTGGGAGAAACTTGGGGGCATTGTTTTTACTTCCTTCACCCTGAGGAGTTCCTTCTTTTGTCTTTTCTGATGAAAATCTGAGGGCGCTGGGAGAAGTCATATGGAAAATCTCTTTTCGAATTGAAGAAATGTGGTTTAGACCAGGTTTTACACATAATAGTTTGTTTGTAGCGGAAGATAATCTACCATATTAGTTAATGAAAATCCTTGTGTGCATTGCAGACATACACAACATATTGTAGCATGCATTTGTATAAATGTGACTAATTTGTCCACAACACACTGTGCATAATGCTATCTAATACTAAAAGCTAGCCCTGCTATGACTGCAAGCGACTTTCAGGCAGTATACCATTTTTTTAGTTTACAGAATCTGGGTTTTCTATTTAACTTATTTTTGCCATTTCTCTATGAGGGAAAACTAATATACATATGCTAAGGCAGCATAGTGGAACAGTTTAGAACTCTCGTGGATACGCTCACAAATTTATTTGTAGAAGACAAAGACACTTGTATTTTTAATTTTCATAAACAGGCTAAATAGGACAATTTCATATGCTAAGTTATAAACGATGTATCTTAGGCTGTAAAAGCAGTAAGTTTAAACTTGATTTGAATACATGCAATGTTCCCCTCGCAAACTTCATTTTAAATAAACATACAGACAGAAATAAATCCGTAACTTTCAGATCTGGATAGTTTTTTTTTTAAATCTCTGCTTCCATCAGCCTTCAAGTAACTTCTTCCCATCTAGAAGTTGGTCCACTAATTCCAAGTATATAGGTAGGAGGCGTGTTCAGTTACCTTATAGCGACGAGACAAAGGCACTCTGAACATGCCCAAGATTATAATCTTTAACTGCTTGGATATTGAGTCCGGCTTACTCTCAGATCTAATTTACATTTTTTTCATTTTGCACACAGAGCCTGGGGGACTTAGGACTGTCTGGCTATTACTCCCCATCTGTCCTTTTCCCTATCCAATGGACAGCCCCCCCCCCCCCTTTTATAGCAATAGGTTCAAGGATTTGCTTGCTGAAGCGTTATGCCCTCTTTAGACTCCTTAACCTCAGAATTGAGGAAAGGCAAGTATAAGCTTGACACTCTTTTCTAGTGCAGAACAGCATTCTGCACATGCTCAGAGGCACACATTCCTTGCCACAGGCAAGATACAAAACAACAACGAAATGAATGATGCAAAGCAACCAGAGACCAGGCTGAATGAGATTCAGCAGTCATTTTAATTCCCAACCCAACTTTTTTTTTTCCAAAGGCCCAACTTGTTATAAAAGGCTATTTCCCCAGTGTCAGAGGAGGCAAGCCATAATATTATAGTCACAGCAGCCTAGAGCTCATATCTGCGGCTGAGGATATTAAGGTATTGGGGGGCAGTGGGGGGGAGGGGAGAGAGAGAGAGAGAGAGAGAGAAACAAGAAAATGAAAACAGGGCAAGGGAGGAAAGGGTACAGAGCAGATTTGAGAATGAATACAGCCAGCAAGGGGGGTTCAATGACTGAGGATTGAAAACCCAGAGCCAAATTGCAGTTTCAACTCCCCTGTTTCTTCTGAAAAACTATTCACACATTTCCCCTTATATATTCATAAAGAAAAGGATTAGGGATTTCTCTCTTTTTCAATGAAAGCAGGACATTCAAGGAGGGACCATGACATATCCAGGGAGGGCTATGCCCCCGTGTACACAAATGCTAAAGGTCTGGTTAGAAGGAACAGGGATATCCCCACTAACTAGGCCTGCCAGAATTGGTCCTTTCTTGGTCAGGAAAAAGAATACTCAGAGGAAAACCAGCTCCGGGGTAAATGGGATGCGGGGGAAGTCTTTAATCCAAATTTTGGTAGGCAAAGCACTCAGGTGTGGATTCTGATTAGATGAAGAAACTTGGGCTGTTTCAGTGTTAGAGGTTACATATTAATAATGTATTAATATGCTTTTTATCTAAATGCTATTGCACTGGCACAGTAATTTTGTGTATAGCAATGCATTATTAAAAGAGTTGTGTTACTCTGTAAGGTTTGATTAAATAGCCAAATGCATTAATAGCCCCTAACTTCACATGGTAAGATTATAGGAGCGCTCCTTTTCTGATTTTTTTTTGGCAACATGACTTATTATGATCATTACACCTGTGTACATCATTTGAGTTAGCTTTAAATAGAAAAGCCGTCCAGAAACAGTAAAGATTGCACTTAATTTATTATGACAGTGAATTCTACACACTATGTTTTTCTTTTTCCTTCCAAGTTGGAAGTTGGAATATAACCTTTCTTTCTTGTTTACAACAATGCCAGCAGATTTTGAACCCTGCCCTTCCTCTAAAGCAGGGGTATTGAACTCATTTGCTATTAGGACCGGATATGATATAAATGTGACGCTGTTGGGCTGGGTCCCCAGCAGGCTGCCTTACCAGCTCAGATTGGCAGGGCAAGGGCTCGCCAATCCAGAACAGCACTAGGGAAGATGGTCAGAACGGGGGGGGGGGGGGGGTTGACTCACTGGCCCAGATCAACATGAGAGGGTAACTCACCAGGACAGATCTGGGGGTTGTGTGTGTGTGTGTGTGTGTGTGTGTGCGCGCGCGTGCGTGCGTGCGTGCACGTGCACATGCACGCTTGACACCCTGCTCTAAAGGAACTCAAAGTGGTACCTGTTTTACTCTCAAAAATGTGTTACAGATGAGCCACACCAATGGGACGTCATCTAATTCAACAGAGATTCATCAGCAGTTCAACCCACAGGTCAACAGAGAGCAAAAATGTCTTAATAGGACGTCCTGAAAATCAGCAGTTTGGGTGTCCCTTTCAGCTCCCGAGTCAAACTATATTAGAAGAGTGGGGCTACAACTACAGAGGTCTTCAGCAGGGTTGAGGACGAACAGTGTTATAAGAAGTTATAGCAAATGTGGATTCATACCTGTACAGGTGGTCCCCTGTGGATATGTGAAGGGTATGTTAAGGACGTATCCCTGTGGATATGTGAAGGTTATCTTTTCAAGGTAACACCTGCAAACTGAATTGGGCCAGAAGCAAAACAGGTTACCATTGAAGCTGTTTTACCTGTGCGTGGGTGTAAAGTGCCATTACCTCCCAGCCGACTTAAGGCAACCTCAGAGGGTTTTCAGGGCAAAAGACATTCAGAGGTGGTTTGTCAAGGTCTATCCCTGCATAGCAACTCTGGAACTTCTTGGTGGTCTCCCATCCACATACAAACCATGAGCCTTATCAACCAGCAGCCCCGACCATCTTAAATCTGTGAAGATCAAGATGACACTTCAACCTAGAAATATAACTTCATGGTTTTAAATGGAATGCTGTTAAGTTGGTGCCTACCCTAGAATCTGTAGGGTCTTAGCTTATCCTGCAATGGACACCAGTGGATGCGCAGTGTGCTGTCCTTTGGGATCTGACTCTTACGAAGAAGTTGAAGGGGTGGAGGCACATGCATAAGGTAAACAGGCAAACTAGCCAACCTAAACCAGAGCTCCAATCTCCTCGGTTCAGCCAAGTGTGATGCAGTGGTTAAGACCAGGTGGACTCTAATCTGGAGAACAGGGTTTGATTCCCCACTACAACGCATGAAGCCTGCTGGGTGATCTTTGGCTAGTCACAATTCCTCTAGCACCCTTTCAGCTCCACCTGCCTCATGAGGTGTCTGTTGAGGAGAGAGGAAGGAAAGGAGTTTGTAAGCCACTTTAAGACTCCTTATGATTGAGAACGGTCCATTGGTTCACTTACCGTGAAGGGGCCTAACTAGCCCACCGAAACCCTTCTACTCATGTTCACTGAAGGTAGACAAGACACAAAACAAAGAATCAAAGACAGGAGGACAGATAGACTGAACAAAAAACACTCAGGCAGGATTCTGGTGCAGAGTCCAAGAATTCCGTGCACTCCCTGACGAGGCAGGAAAAAATACTGGCTAAAATGGATCCCAAGCTTCAACAGGAAGTGACGAAATTCCTTTTCCTGCCTCCCTCAGATAGGGTGGAAATCACCCGTCAAGATGCCTTTTTCCTCCAAGAGAAAAGTGGGGTATAAATACAAACTCTTTTTCAAGTGGTTGCCTGACAACTTGCCATAGGCAGGGAAGGGGTTAAGACTCCAGCTTCCTTCTCATACAAAAAAAGGTCTCAGGACAAACCATGGATCATTTCCAACGTACGGTACTTCACCTGTTTCCCTTGGAAGCCAGAGATTCCACCCATGTTTAGAAACATTTTCAGCCCAATACGCTGCTAATGTTCTAAAAACTAAAATGGGCAACCTTACAAATTTTCCCTACCTTCCGCTTCACTGGATAAACTTGTAGCTGTTGTATCACAACCTATACCTGTGCTCAGCAATACTTTGCAATTCATTTTCCAAATTTATTCACTGTTTTTTTCAGCTATGCAATGTTCAGCTGCTCTTCTCTTCCTGACTTGAATCTGGCTGTGAACTTGATGCTACTTGCTTATATCAGTCCGCTGTCCCTTGACCCAGAAAAAGACACGTTTTCAAATCAATACCCCAACAATTCACATTAAGAGCTGTGAAGTCTCTTTCATCATTGAAAAGTGGCAACATCCTAACTGTAAATAAAATAACGCAGAGCTGGTTCACGCCAAGTGGAATTTCCACGTCCACATCTGGATTTTAAGGAATAGGAGAGCAACAATTGTTAAATGTTATTGTAAAGCGACAGGTAACAATTCTTCCAGCGCAGCTCAGTATCAATGGGACACGTGTAATAGAAGGTCAATTGTTTCCATTCTAGGAGGTGTCACTTGCAGAGAGGGAATTAAAGAAGAAACCATAATATTAGAGCTATAAGTTATGGGGGGTTTTTTTGAAGAAACTCAACCATAAAATGGCACTTCTCTCATTTTTCTTCCCCCCTCCCCATTCAATCCCAGACTTCAATTAAGTGAATGCAAGGACAAATGGTCCCCCTGCCTTTAGCTTTAAGTTATAAGTGCTTCTGAAGCCTCCGTCAAGGCGTTTAGTAACGCAAGATTTAAGATGCCCAATTAATTTTTTTTCCCCAATAAGCAGCCAAATGTGGATGCAGGAGGAGGTTAAAAGCTAAGTGTTTAATTAATATTAAATTTATTTGATTCTTTACCACTGAAAGCATTGTAAAATTGAAAAAGCAGTTACTTTTATGGTCACTGTGCACTGCTTTGATCTTTGATCCGTGGTCTAAATCTGAGAGTGTAGAGATTCTCCTGAGTTACTGTACTTGTTTAATGATGAGAAGGAGGCTGGGTGGGGGATGGGGGTGGGAGAAGAGATGTTGAGGTAGGCCACAAATCTCCCGGGACCTGCTGCGGCACATCTTAAGCGGCTACATGAAATGGGAACAAAACATCTGGCTGGTATTTCCAGATGTTCTTCTGGGGTTCCTTCAGAATAGATATCACAGCATAAAGGGCCGTATCCCAAAGAGTTCATCAGCTTCACCTTTTGCTGAGAAAGATATAAACTTGGCCCCAACACAAGATTTTAGCAAACAGACTCATTTATATTTGCAGAATGACGCTTTCTTACTCCTCACCCCATATCTACAAAATGGCTTCCATGGGAACAAGGAGGTGAGAAAGCAATGAAATCGTTCCACACAGGAAACACAGCCATGCTGTCCCACTGTCAAATATATTACAGTTGTCCCTTCCACATCGCAACTTTCCTGATCGCGGTTTCAGTATATTGCGGGTCGGCATGAAAAAGTACTGTAAATAGAAATTTTAATGGCATAACTGTTTAATAAAATAAATGAACAACTACACAATTTGTTTTCCTTAAAATTAAATTTGTAGTAAAAGAACTGCAGTTCAACGCATCGAGCTGCAGTTTACTACAAACTCAATTTTAAGGAAAACAAATTGTGTAGTTGTTCAATTATTTTATCAAACAGTTATGTCATTAAAATTTCCAATCTCTGACATGATATTGCACGGTGATCTTGCAGGGATCTTCGCAACTCGAGTTTTATGCAGTTTTCCAGATTGTGGGAAGCACCACACCCCTAACCCCCATGATGTGGAGGGGACAACATACTTTCAAAAGTATACATGAATGATGTCACAGAATGAGGGGGAGGAGTCTGGAAGAGCAAGGGGTGAGATCCTGGACGGTAAAATACAATGTCGAGGGGTGATGGGAAAACACCACAACTGAAGTTTTTCCCGGAAATGCAGCGTAGAATACATTTGCGATTTGCAAACTCTCTGACATCCCAAAGTTTTGGAAGGAAGCAAAGAATCCCTCTTTGAACACCAGCAGACACACTAGTCAATTCATAAGATGGCAGAAAGGAGATCACAATGCCATCTTTGATCACAGAACAGGTGTGAGGGAGGAACAGAACAACAGTTGCCAAGGTTAAACACAACACACGTCTCCTGATGGCGTTCATTTTTCATTTGCTCATATCCTTACCAACCACCCAGTTCTATACTTGGCATCATCCTATCCATCATGGTTTCATTATTTTTAATGGCGTCCCAAAGTCTTCTTCAGCCATGAACTCACCAGGTGCCCACAGGTGTTTCAGTTCACTGGTCTGCAAAATGGGACCAACAATGAAAAGGTATGGGGGGGGGGGCTGGCAAACGAAGCCATCGGCTTTGTAGAAAGGAGGAAGCCACTGGCTCAAACTAAGTTCAAAAGCCAACTGGGAGCTAGAGATGCAAAATCTTTCTTGGGTGTTCAGATTTAGCCACCTATACTTGGTTAGGAGGAGGAAAAAGGTTGGCAGGAAATGCCAAAAACAACTCCCCTTATATAGCAATGACGGTTCTACAGCACCCCACAGCAGATGTGGAGAAAAAAGCTATGGAGGAGGGTGGGAAGATCCACTCTGAAGCACTTCCTATTGGCTGCCACCAGTCAGGCAAGACCAATCTAAACTGAGAAGATACATTCTTTTCTTGACGTGACATGGTTCAAATTGCCAAAAACCCTCGAGTAAGGGAGAGAGCACAAAATAAAGAATTTCTCTCTTGGGGGAGCAGAGGGAATACCTCAAGTTGCTGCAGAAACACTCATCGAAGCAAACCCGCATGAAAAAATAACAGAGACAGAAGTGATAGTTCCTCAAAATGCGATTTTATAGTTTGCATGCAGTTGGAGACAAAAATAAAACTCACAAACCTGAAAACAGAGGAACCTCATATGGAATTTTGCGATGAACGTATCTGGAATGTGTAGTTGGTCTGATACCGCATTACTAGAAAGGTATCAGCAGCAAGAGACATACATTAAACTGAAAAGAACCAGGGAAATGAAGGACGACTCCGTTTAAACCAAACTTTTTACTGGGCTAAGCAATATCCGAGCTTATAGATCACGCAACCTATCTAGAATTGCACAGAAGGGTTAACAGGAAGTAGCTGAGCTGGGGGAAAATATTTAATTCCCTTATTAAGAAATTTGTAATGAGAACAGGGAATCACTCCAAAGTTTGCTGACGCTTTTGATCACTTAGACGCAAGGCTGCCTGCCAAGAACAGAGAGGAACTAACTCCCTCAGTGCCATAAAGACTGAGACTTTGGCCCTTATTCAGAGGAACATTCCCATACCCAGTAGAAGGGGCAGGGAGGGCACAGGCTGGCACATAACATTTGGGGTTGATTTAAACCGAGGATCTTCCTGAACCTGCAACCTATAATTGAACCACAAGCTCAGGAAAATCCCAAGTAGAGATGAACGCAGCATTACAACAGCCTGCGCGTTATTTTCTCCTTAATTTTAAAGGCAAAGCCCGGCTGGTGGACATGTTCAAGTTCCATAGACCTCATTCCTTATCCAAGACTATTCAATCAATGCAGTCAATTTAAGACCATGAGACTGGTTCACACGTGCATGCCCCTCAGTGGCTTTCTCTGCACTTCGTGGCTGCCAGCTCCATTGCTGAATTCCTCATAACATTCTTGTGTTATTAGATCTCTGATCATCCAGACACAAACATACACCACTATTCGTTGGGAGCCCTTTTCAGATGTGATACAAGTGGTATTCCCATCCAGGTGCACTGGGAATGAGAGCTACTCAGAATGGTCTCAGAACGCATTGTTGTCATTTGGTCTGAACGGAACACTGTACATATTTTTTTTGGCTCAGTACACGCAGCATGCTATTCAGATAAAATGGCTGTCTTGCATATCAAGAGGATTGTAGATAGGACTCTTTCCCTGTACACACAGTTGATTAAGCACCCAAATGTAGTCTTTGGAAATGGCTGTATTCAAATGATAAACAAGTATATTTCTATGTCATAGTTCACAACTGAACAATGTCAGTTCCAACCACTGGAGACTATTTTAATAAAACCTCACTTCACTTCACAATTTGGGGGCCTGCTGAATTCAACACGCATCCACAAAGAATGCAATTCAAGTCAGGGAGGGGTTAGGTTGTTCCCCGTAATTTACTTCTCCACTCCAACTCCTGTGATATCTTTAAACAATTTTCTGTGTCATTCACACAACATTCCTGTAAAGCAGGTACATTTTTACAAATGGGGGAATCAAGACCATCCATGCCTGGATCAATTCCTCACTGCAAAGCAGTGCATCTGTTGGGGCTTGAATGTATGCCTCCTCTGTTTGTCACCAGCAGTCATGAACCTCAGTTTGTCATCAGCAGTCTTGAACTTCAGTTTGTCATCAACGACTTGAACCTCAGTTTGTCATTAGCAGACTTGAACCAGCCAGCATGAGACAGTGGTTAAGAACAGGTAAACTCTAATCTGGAGAATCAGGTCTGATTCTCCACTCCTCCATCTGAGCAACAGACTCTTATCTGATGAACTTGGATTTGTTTCCCTGCTTTTCCACACAAAGCCTGCTGGGTGACCTTGGGCTGGTCACAGTTCTCTCAGAACTCTCTCAGCCCCCGCTGCCTCACAAGGTGTCTATTGTGGGGAGAGGAAGAGAAAAGAGTTTGCAAGTCCCTTTGCTTCTCCCTACTGGAGAGAAAGGGGGGTATAAATCCAAACTCTTCTTCTTAACGAAATCCTCCGGAGGCCTGGTATTAACAGAGACTTTGCGCTGTAAACAAACACACTCAGTTTTATGTAGGTGCTTACAAGCGTGACAGATAAAGGCTGAAAATTACTAGAGTGTGTGTATGCATGCACAAAAACACTGAGGTTACATCGAAAGGGAACAGCTTTGCGGTGGCAAATCCCCTGAAAATCTTTCGGACTTGGTTCTCCCTAGTATCATTAGGACATGAGTACTCAAACCGGAAAAAAAAGGACCCATTGGCCTGGTCATAGGTGCCCAACACGCACAAATACGTGCAAACACAACCAATCCCCCCTCCCGCCCCTGAACGTTCCTGCTCATCCATTCTCGCTGACTGTTTATCTGAGGCCACATCCAACCGGATTTGTCAAGCCCCCTCTTAACAACTTGTTGTCACAGTCCATTACCAAATTGCATATAGTTATATATTCCACTAATTAGGCTTCTAAAATATCATTAACATGTCTCTTGATCATTAGCATAACGTATGAGGCGTCCTCGTTAGGCACGACTCAAGTTTGTTAACGTGATAATGAAAGGCATGGGGCTGGCATTATGGGAGCTGCGCTGATAGGAGGCTGAGAACATCAAAAGCAATGAAGCTAAACAAAAAACTGGGGGGGGGGGGAGTTAAAAAGAAGAATTCCAGAAAAAGAAGCCCGGTGGGAGCCAGCAACCTTCAGATTAAGGGAGAATCTTAGTCCTGGGGAGCCAAGATCGGGGGTGTCACAGATGTGAATCAGGAGATCTCTACCTTCCCCTAGTACAGTGGTGGCGAACCTTTGGCACTCCAGATGTTATGGACTACAATTCCCATCAGCCCCTGCCAGCATGGCCAATTGGGGAATTGTAGTCCATAACATCTGAAGTGCCAAAGGTTCACCACCATGGCCCTAGTAGCTACTTCTGGCTAGTTACCGTAAAAATCACCTTGCCAAGGGCACCTAAAATTCTATAGCATGATTCACCACTAACTGCTCCTGTATAAAGCCTGTTCAAGCTGTACCACAGATTCCTTTCTCCGTCTTCCCTTCACTTCAGTGAACGTATGTAAGGTATGTGATCCAGCCTCTAGTTTCTGTTGCAGAACTTCTATCAATATTCCAAAACAGCTCAAGAACAAACTAGAGGTGGGGGGGGGGGGACCATATGGATATTAGAAAAGCTAACTTGACTCAAGAGTATGGGCTCATCAGGGCTTGTGAGCTAAGCAGGGTCAGCTATTGGCTGTGGTGGGTTTTCTGGGCTGTGTGGCCGTGGTCTGGTACATCTTGTTCCTAACGTTTTGCCTGCAACGGTGGCTGGCATCTTGAGGTGTATCACAGATGCCAGCCACAGCTGCAGGCGAAACGTTAGGAACAAGATCTACCAGACCACAGTCACAGAGCCCGGGAAACCCACCAAAACCAGTTGAATCCGGCTGTGAAGGCCTTTGAAAATACAGGGTCAGCCGTGGTCTGATTGGATGGGAGACCATCAAGGAACAGTAGAGTTGCTATGTAGAGGCAATGGCAAACCACTTCTGATCTTCTCCTGCCTGGAACGATAAGTGGATGGGTATGCCATGAGCTGACTTCCACTCAACGGCATGTTCTTCTTCATGGAACGGTTGTGCAATATTTGCAGTCAGGGATTTCCGGTGATTTTTTTTTCTCCCTTTAACATTCAAAACGAAGGCACCAGAATCCTGAATGACATGAAATGCTGACAGGCTTGAAGAGAGTAAAATAAAATTATGTTCAAAAGAGAGCTCCCTTGCACACGCTACATTCTCAATCAAGACAAGAAAGGAAGCAATGAGGTGCACAAACCAAAGAGACGTGGCAAGCCCACTGGGCATTAGGGGGTTAACGCCCTCCGTGGTCCCTCAGCCCAAGCAAACAATTGACCAGTCCACAATGCCAGCACACTATGGTTATATTAACATATCCACAACACTGGCACATGTCTGCTAGTATAAGGGTGAAAGTAGGCAATGCCAGCAACGGAGAGCACAAGAGGGCCTTGGTTGGAATCCTACAGTTTCTCATTGACAGTTCCCCACTGTTGGTAACATTAGAATATTGCAGCTGCAAAAGAAGGTTTTGTGTAAATTACACATCCTTCCACAAACCTCCTCCTGGTTGCATCTCTAAAGCTACAATGGAGAACAGGGTGTGATCCTCCGGGTTGCATCTCCAAAGCTACAATGGAGAACAGGGTGTGATCCTCCTGGTTGCATCTCCAAAGCTACAATGGAGAACAGGGTGTGATCCACCTGGTTGCATCTCCAAAGCTACAATGGAGAACAGGGTGTGATCCTCCTGGTTGCATCTCCAAAGCTACAATGGAGAACAGGGTGTGATCCTCCTGGTTGCATCTCCAAAGCTACAATGGAGAACAGGGTGTGATCCACCTGGTTGCATCTCCAAAGCTACAATGGAGAACAGGGTGTGATCCTCCTGGTTGCATCTCCAAAGCTACAATGGAGAACAGGGTGTGATCCTCCTGGTTGCATCTCCAAAGCTACAACGGAGAACAGGGTGTGATCCACCTGGTTGCATCTCCAAAGCTACAACGGAGAACAGGGTGTGATCCTCCTGGTTGCATCTCCAAAGCTACAATGGAGAACAGGGTGTGATCCTCCTGGTTGCATCTCCAAAGCTACAATGGAGAACAGGGTGTGAACCAAATCTTCAGCCTCGGCACAGCAATGGCAGAATAAAAACCATAAGTGTATTTTCTAGCACGCAGCCCATTTGGACACAACTGCATCCTCACATCCAGAGAACTTACATGAGCTTTGGCAAAACAGGGCCTCCCCACAAAAAATCAACTGCCAAGTCTGAGGACTGACTTCAAAAGGACATATTGCTCGTGCTTGTCTTCTCCCATCCTTCACAGGAAGCCTGCCTCGGAACTTTAGTGACTAACAGCTAACAGGAAACTTCCCTATTCCAAATATGCCAAGCAATGAAAGACCCTACAGAAGGAAGCTAGAGTGGGGAAATTCATGCCACCACCCTATAAACATGGTCTGCCTTGCAGATGTCTTTTATGTGGAATCTTCCCATGGGTCAGTAATGACCCCATGCCTACACAGGGAACTTGCCTTTACCTTTTAAAAAGTTATTCATTGACTTTACTGGCTACCAAATATGGACATTAGGAGTACCACCAGGATACAGGTAGGAAGATTCAGCACAGGACACAGATGAGCAGCCAGGTAGCAACATTCTCTTACTCCCATGGTGGCGAACCTTTTTGCACTCCAGATGTTATGGACTACAATTCCCATCAGCCCCTGCCAGCATGTTGGCAGGGGCTGTTGGGAATTGTAATCCATAACATCTGGAGTGCCAAAGGTTCGCCACCACTGTTTACTCCCTCACTCCAACTGCACATCTAAGCACAGGAATAATCAGATGCAGTTGCTGGTCATTATGATCTCTCTTGGCCCTGCATAGGCAGACCTCCAATAAGTTCAAGATAGGGAAAGTGTCCACTTCCAAGACCATGCATATCACACGCTGAGCATAAAGAAACCACCAACAGCAGCTGGAGGGTTTCAAGCAGATGTTGGACAACTGTTTGGAATGTTCTCACTTTGGATGCCCCACACTGAACAAGTGGTTGGACTGGATGGCTATAAACAGCAGCAAAAGGCCATATCAGTTATTACTTCTGCTTATATATTTGCCACATTTATTTTAAGCCTGCCTTCGTCCCAGATAGCTGCAAGCTGAGGAACCTCAGTACTAGTAAAGTTTGTTGTATATGATCACTGGCCATCACAAATTTGATAAAACATATAACAGTACAAATACATATACTATACAAGACCCGGTTCCATATGGGTCTTTGTTCCATGTGAGTCCCTAATATCATCGGGTTTTATCAGCTCCCCTCTCTCCTCTTTTCCTGGGAGAGATTTAGTTTATGGTTAAGCACTGGCTTTTGTGGGATGCCTAGGTTAGGAAATATTCGCTGTTTTTAAATGACATTCATGATAATTATGTTTTAATGATTTTATGTATACCGTTTTATGTTGTACACCGCCCAGAGCCCTCTGGGGATGGGGCGGTATATCAAATCAAATAAATAAACAAATAAACAAACAAACAATACATACACCATACAGTGACAAGTAAAATATTAAAATTTGGTAACACAAGTTAAAGCATATCAGCTTCGAAAAACTAACTAGCTGCTCCCTTCAATACCACACTAAATCTTATTTTCTTGGGTGCGAAAGCGAACAAAGCAACTCTAGATGATATATGCATGAAAATCAGATCAGATTTTTCTCAGTATCCAAATAAATGGAAGAACCTGGCCCATGCACATTAATTTAAAGAAAGAATATAAGAACATGAGAAGAACCCTGCTGGATTAGCCCAGTGGTCCACCTAGTCCAACATCCTACCTCACACAGTGGCCAACCATTTCCTCTGGAGGGCCAAAAACAGCATAGAGGCCCAGGTCTTCCCCTGATGTTGCCTCCTAGTACTGGCATTCAGAAGTTTACTCTGAATTTGGAGGTGATGAACAATAGTTTGGGGAGGCTTGAAAAGTCAACACCAGAGGTCAAGCAGGGAGACTTTCTATCATCAATCTTACTTTCCCCTCAAGAGACATATCTGCCCTACAAAAAGATCCCGCAACCTACAAGTTATTGTAAAGGGATTTTTTACCAAATGCCAACACAATTAAACTTCCAGAAAGGAGGAGTAAAGGGATGGGACAGACTCACACTTCACAGGATATTAGACAACACCAAGAAAGAGAATCAAGGGCAGGGGTCTGCAACCTGTGGCTCTCCAGATGTTCATGGATTTGTAGTCCATGAACATCTGGAGAGCCGCAGGTTGCAGACCTCTGATCAAGGGGAAGTCATCAGATAATTTGAGAGGGACTCCTGAACATGGCTTTGTATTGTCGAAAGATTTCACGGCCGGACTCAACTGGCTGTGCTGGGTTTTCCGGGCTGTGTGGCCGTGGTCTGGTAGATCTTGTTCCCTACGTTCCTCCTGCATCTGTGGCTGGCATCCTCAGAGGTGTATCACAGAGAGTTAGTGTAACACACTTCTCTGTGTGATCCGCCCCTGAAGATGTCAGCCACAGATGCAGGCGGAACGTAAGGAACAAGATCTACCAGACCACGGCCACATAGCCCGGAAAGCCCACAACAACCATACTAGGCTTTACTATTGGTGGAAGCTAAAATCACAAAGGACCAAGAAGAAAAGGGGGGGGGAGGGAATTAGCAGACAATCAGCAAGGGCCCCGCAAACTGCCTCCAACATCATTAAACTATAAAAAGTCTCTCTGTTCCCTCCCCACAAAATGGGCTTTCAATGGGAAACAGATGTGACGGCTGATTAACAAAACACAGGGTATAAATTGGGCTTCCAATTGCATGCCACAGACGCAAGACTTTTAGTTCAAACTATGGAGCGGAGCTGGGCCCCTCTGTACGGGATTCCAACTTGTGGAGGAGCAGCCGACGGGGGCAGGCAAGGTGCCGGACGCTTTTCCCCCCTTTCGCCTCCCCTCAGCCAGTGAGGAGTCTAGGGCTCGACATAAATTTTGCTGACCTTGGGTGAAAAATTGCCTTGTTTCTTTGCTGGAAAAAAAAACATTACATCATGTCGCCCTGTGTCAGGTTCTCTAAATGCCCCCCTCCTCAGCCCCAATCCACAATGGACGGTGGATGGATGTAACATAAAACTATCAAAACACCAGCAGCAGAGAAGAAAGGGGACATTGTTGTGCGCCCACAGCTTCATGGCCGGAGGTGGAAGAGAGAGTTTTTTCGGAGGGAGATCGGGTTAAGTAAGATTGAAAGTTTTTTTTCCCCCAAGGGCTATGGATCCACTCTGCTTGACCCCCCAGGGGTTGGGTTGTCACACTCATTCTCATCTCTTCCTTTCTTAAAATAAATCACCGCCTCCCAAATTTGGAGTCCTCTATTCATAATAAACAGAAGGAACTTTTTTTTAAAAAAAGTACAGGGATGGTATTCGGCTACAAAATTCCAGCAGATGCGAAAGAGTCTGACTTTGTGTGACAAAGTCCCCTTCCGACCATGCAGAATAATGCACTTTCAATTCACTTTCAATGCAATTTGCAACTGGATTTTACTGTGCGGAATAGCAAAATCCACTTCCAAACAATTGTGAAAGTGGATTGAAAGTGCCATATTCTGCAGGTGCGGAAGGGGCCTAAGTCAAAGCAGGCATTTGAGATAGGTGAGGCTGGGGAAAGGAATCTCAGGTGTCTATGGACAACCCCAGATCTTCCTTGGGCGCAAACCAAAGCTATCCATTTGGATGCTGTTGTATACAAATTTATCTGCCCTGCGTCCCCCACCCAAAACAGTTCTGACTCTATGGATCAAAGGAGATGACATATGCCAAGAAATATACGCGTATCTGTGGAGACTGATGGCCAAGAGATAGAAGGTCCCCAAGCTGATTTCCTAAACAGGGCAGTGGATTGGAGTTTCTGTGCCTGGGGAGGGTGAGAACCCATTTCACTTTCCTGACAGAAAACCCCCTGGCATTGCTACCTGTCTCAAAGTGGGGAGACAGGTACAGATGGGAACAGTTCCTCCTCCCGCCACTTCTGATTGCTCCAGTTGAAGGGGAAATAAGGAGGAGGAGAAGAAGAGTTTGGATTTATATCCCCCCTTCCTCTCCTGTAAGGAGACTCAAAGGGGCTTACAATCTCCTTGCCCTTCCACCCCCCCCCCCACAACAAACACCTTGTGAGGTGGGTGGGGCTGAGAGAGCTTCGCAGAACTGTGACTGGCCCAAGGTCACCCAGATGACACCTGTTTGGGGGAGGCCGGCTGCTGATAGGTGCCCATTAACAACTGAGATCCGCTGTTCCCCTCTCAGAGTTAGAGGAGTTAATGGTTGAACGCCATCTGTTTTAAATATTTATGAATTTGGAGCGCTGCATTTTAACTGGTATTAACTTTTAGCATTTTATCCTGTTTATCCACTTGCCTGTATTTATGTTGTAAACCGCCCTGAGCCCTTTGGGGGAGGGCGGTATAAAAGTGGAATAAATAAATAAAATAAATAAATATGTTGGAGTGCGCAAGCTAATCTGGTTCCCCAGGTAAGCCTCCACAGCTCAAGTGGCAGAGCGGGGAATCAAACCCAGTTCTCCACATTAGAGGGCACCTGCTCTTAACCGCCACACCACGCTGGAAAAGGAAAAGGCTAACCCCATTCCCAATCCCACTGCCAAGACTTTAATTCGAGTCCTTGTGATTGCTTTTAAGATTATCTTTAATGTCAGGCAACCTGACCATGGTTTTCCCGTTCTTCTCTCTCTCACACACTTTTTGACCATAAAGAAAACTAAGTTGAGAAGGAGGAAAAAAGAATTTGAGCCAGCAGCTGCTGAGAAGCCTAAACAATAGACGGCAAACGACAGAAAGGCCAACAGCAACAAGAAGGACTTTTGAGCTTTGAAATGGGCTACAGGCCGGGGAATGGAAAGAGATTTTTTTTTTTGAGACAGCTCAGAAATAAACACACACAAAACTAGCAAAGAAACAGAGCTTTGGCAGCACAAGAAGAAAGAGGAGGAAGGGATTCCAAAATTTATTGCTCGAGAAGATTCAGGAAAGGAAAGAAGGACAAAAGCGGGAGCCCAGCCAAACGGCGACAGGCAGGCCGACACTCCAAAACCAAACTTTGTGTGCTCCGTTTTTAATTCAAAACATCGCCCTCCTGTCCAAAGACCGTCCAGCCAGAAACTGGCATCACAACAATTCATGCCTGTGGCAAGTCCTAGGTTGGCACCCACGAGTCTCCAACCACCCTACTGTCTAAGCCCAAGAGAGAAGTGACCCTACTGTGGGGGAAGCCACTTTGGGGTGGCATTTTAAACCACAAACTGGGCGGCTGATTTGACCCATTTGGGTGCAATCCCTGGAGAAAGCAACGTACTGGTGCAAGCAATCATAAGCATGTGTCCAACCTTCGTAATCCAAGCAGAGTACACTCTGGCCCCTTCCGCACACGCAAAATAATGCGTTTTCAAACCACTTTCACAACTGTTTGCAAGTGGATTTTGCTATTTCGCACAGCTTCAAAGAGCACTGAAAGCAGTTTGAAAGTGCATTATTCTGCATGTGCGGAAGGAGCCTCTGAAAGTCTTCAACCAGTGGACATGATATACTTGTCAAGGGACAATACTGGCAAGGGGAAAGAAGACAGCCATATATATGAAGCTCATTTAAGCAGAATAGGATCAATGGTCTATTTATTTATTTAGTGGGCTTCTATCCCGACCTTCAAATCTATCCCGGAGCTGGTTACGCACTCTAAAAATGCATACAACGTTACGATAAAAACCTCACCATCGCAGATAAAAACTCCTATTAGCAACTGGCCCAAACCCAAAAACCCCTTTACTCATTTACTTTTGCCATTCTTTTGTTTACATCTACAGAGGAGTCTGGCCGTTCCCTCCTTTAGGGGAGGCTTTTTAATAAATTGGGTTATGGGACGCCTGTTATTGTTGTATTGACCGCTGTTTTAATGGTTTTAATGGATTTTAATACATGTAATAATTGTTTATTTTGTTATAAACTGGATATATGTTGATGTTGTTGTACACCGCCCAGAGCCCCTAGGGGATGGGGCGGTCTACAAATCTAAACAATAAATGAATGAATGAATGAATGAATGAATGAATGAATGAATGAATGAATGAATGAATGAATGAATGAATGAATGAATGAATGAATGAATGAATGAATATCCCCTTCTTAACCCTCTCCCCGGTGCAAGTGGAGAACAGGTTACAGTGGTCTGGGGGTAGATGGCATCAATCATTCAATCAATCGATCTATCGATCGCCCGGACAAAAATGATAGTCTTAACCAGGTACCGAAAGATGTATAATGTCAGTGCCTGTCAGACCTCTAATGGGAGGGCATTTTATAAAGTGGGGGCTATCGCAGAGAAAACCCTCTGTGTAGCCCCCACCCCCCTCACCTCAGGGGCGAAAGGGATCGCCAGCAGCCCCCGCCCATGACCTCAGCACCTGGGCTGGTCTATCTAAAAGCTCAGTACTGAGAACTGCCACTGACACCTGCTTATCATCTATTTAAAGGACTATGCTTGAAAATGAACAGGCTTGAGAGTTCCTTCTGGCAAGAGAGAAAGACTGAAATGATGAAGATATGGACTGAATTTACAGATTGGATGAGAGAAACTGGAGTCACAGAAGACAGATGGGAGAAGAGGCTACAAAGGTTGAACTTGCTGCTGCTTACTTAAGAAACGAAGAAGAAAATTCCTAGGGAGGGAGGGGGGAAAGGTACAATTTGGACAATATGTAAACGATGTAAAATGTTTGTAAGAACCTGGTCCAATTATACCAATAAAAATTTTAAAAATCGAAAATGAGAGTTCCTGTATCCAAAACCCACATCCTGTATCCAAAACCTACGCTGAGCTCCAGATCTCACCATACCCACAAAAAAAGATAATTTTAGCTAAGTGGTGGCGAACTCAGAAGCCTCTTTGTGGGCATGCATGCCATTGCCCCAGTTTGGGCACTTAGCAGTGGCATAGTGTCAAGGGGACAAGGGGTGTGCAATGCACTGGGTATGTGGCCCTGCGTGGGTGTGGCGAGGGCATTCCAGGGGTGTGATGGGGGTATTTCAGGGCGTTCCAGGGCAGGGTGGGGGCAGGCAGGGGTGCAGGGTGCACACATGCCCTGGACGCAGTTTTCCCTTGCTCCACCCCTGGCACTCGGTCTCTAAAAGGTTCACCATCATTGTTTTAGCTGATCAAACCCTCAAGCCCACAATCTGATGAGACGTGAGGGCCCGGTGGTAGAGCATGCAATCCTACCTGGTGGAATATGCTTCTGAATGAGATCAGGGCCCTGCAGGACTTACTTAGGCCCCTTCCGCACACGCAAAATAATGCGTTTTCAAACCACTTTCACAACTGTTTGCAAGTGGATTTTGCCATTCCGCACAGCTTCAAAGAGCACTGAAAGCAGTCTGAAAGTGCATTATTCTGCATGTGCGGAATGAGCCATGGTTTCCGCTGGGTCTGTTAAGATGAAGCTATTCCACCAAGCTTTTACTAGTGACCAACTGGGCTGACATCTATTTTAGTGGCCTCCTGGGATCTACGTAGAGTTTTTTAAGTCGCCATCTTGTCTGCTTCAATCTTTTTATAAATTGTTTTAAACTGGTTTTTTAAAATGTATTTTAAGCTATTTATTGTTGTTATATGATGTTGTATTGCCGCCCTGAGCTCTTTGGGGATGGGCCGGGTAAAAATCCAATAAATAAATAAATCCTCAACCACTCCAGTTAGTAAACAATCAAGGAGCAAGCAGGGGACGTGAAAGACCTCCACCACAGATCCTGGAGAGCAGCTCACCTGTTATGAGAAAATAATACTGACCTCGATGGGCCAAGGGTCTAAGGCGGCTTCGTGTAGGCTTTTATTCAATTTCCAGTCCCTTCAACCATAAGTTGATAGGGTTATTGGTCAGACAAAAGCAGAAAAACACAATACAACGCAACAATAAATGCTACGATCATTTTAAAACACGTGCAAAAAAATCTAGTTACAGCTCTTCGCCAGCCCACATTATTTAAAAATAATAATTTCAGTGTAACGTAATTGCTAGAAAACAAAGCATCAGGGTTAGTAAGAGTTCCCAGAACATCGCGCCTGGCTGCTGCAAATGAAGGACAATGGAACAACCCGGGTGAGATAGTCTCAATGGCACCAAAAGCATAGGAACAGTTTCTTTCAGTCCTGGGAATTTCTTTAATCCTTCCTAAATATCCAGCTGTTGGGGGTGAGTTACATCTTGCAAGAAGAATGTCTATGTTTAGGATTTTTTTTAATGGTAAGCAAATAATTAGCAACTGCAGGAGGAGTTGCCGGGATATAACCATAATACAAAGGAGAACACTTCCGGTAAGAAACTGATAATAACCTAGACAGATGATACGACGAAAGTACTTCAGATACGGACGAAAGTGCTTCTGATATGGCTTCCAAATGTTGTCCTGAGTAACAGCTAACGGAATTGTCATGAAATAAACACCCAAGTTCATACAGTTTGTCAAAAAGGCTTTTGCACTTGATGTGTTGGAACAGGATTAAAACATATGGTTGCTACATCTAGGCCTCCCCTTCTCTTTTCCCCTTCCCTCTTCCTTTTCTTTCCTCCTCTTTCCTTCTCTTTTCCCTTCCTTCTTTTCTCCCTCAGTTGGGGTTAAGGCAGCCATTCTCAATCAGGGTTCCGTGGTACCCTGGGGTGAAATGAGCATGTCCCAGGGGTACCACGGCAACACTACCACCCCTCATTTTTGTGGTGTCTCCCACTGGCGCCAGCAAGGACATGGAGCTGGCCCATGGGGCAGGGCCTGCCACAAGGTCAGCAGCCACCCCCCCCCCCAGTGCTTCCCTTCACCCTGGGAGGGGAAGGTGGGGGGTGTGGAAAGCAGGGTGACTGGGAGGGGAACGTGGGGGGATGGCAGGCAGGGGCACTGGAAGGGGAAGGTGGCGGCAAGGGTACCGTGAGATATGAAGAGTGAGGTCAAGGGTACCATGACCTTGAAAAGGTTGGGAAACACTGGGTTAAGGAGTTAAGTGCCATCCGAGCGCCATTTCAAATGCCATCTTGAGATGGAATCGCTAGTTTGGATTTATATCCCCCCTTTCTCTCCTGCAGGAGACTCAAAGGGGCTTACAATCTCCTTGCCCTTCCCCCCTCACAACAAACACCCTGTGAGGTAGGTGGGGCTGAGAGAGCTCCGAGAAGCTGTGACTAGCCCAAGGTCACCCAGCTGGCGTGTGTGGGAGTGTACAGGCTAATCTGATTTCCCCAGATAAGCCTCCACAGCTCAAACGGCAGAGCTGGGAATCAAAAATTAAAGTGTTACAGGTTTTAATAGTTGTGAAGCTAATCAAATAAAAATAAAATAAATAAATAAGTGTGGTAGCATTCAGATCCTTCTAACCAAAAATTGTAGTTCGGGGACCTCTTTGCCCTTGCTTAATAGTTTACGAGCGCACCACTCGGAGCATTCTAGATTGTGCCATATTTTGGGCGATGACTCTATGGCGAATGTCTATCCACCAGGAGATAAATGGGTAATGAGTTTGGAAGAAACCATGCAAAGGTTTTTGAGCTGGCTGCACTTAGAAACTAGCAGCACTCAGCAAGTGCATTAAAGAGAGGGTTCGAATGTTGAAGGAGGGGGGAGAAAGCAGCTCAGAACCCCAAGGGCAAATGCCAGTGCTATCAGCAAAAGGTATCTAGAAGCAAGTTCTGGACATTTGCTAAGTGTGCTCAAAGTTATATGGAAAAGTACTAAATATTAAATATTTGGAGTGATATCTAAAATGTGGTGAGCTTAAGAGTAACCAACTTTTTAAACAGTGTTAATTTTGCCCTTTGGCACCTGTGACCCTGGTTATCTTGAAATTGTATAGCAGTAAACCCTGTGGCCTACAGTCCAATCAAAGATTGGAGGGGCCAAGATAAAAAGGCAGTTAGATGCTATCTTGTGTTGGTGCAAAACAATCCACTCCACTGAACAATGTAAAGAGCTCGTGAAATCTTAAATGTATAGTAGTGATAGTTATGCAAGACTTTAGATATTCAAAGCACAAGAATACTAGTGAGTAGTCTCACTGAATACTTTCTTGTAATGTATGAGTACTACCCTAGCATGAATATGGTAACAGTAAGCATTTATTTCATATTTTCTTCTTGAATTGTGATTCTCTGCTATGGAAAAGTATAGAGGTGGAAGAAGAATCAGTAAGCAAAATGTATGATCAATACTAAGGGTTGGATCCTCATTAACATTTCTGCAGGTGCAACAATTTCTGCCTGTCAGGCACAATTTTGTCACCTCTCCCTTCCTCTGACAGTCTGGACGTCCCACCCCATAATCCTGTTCCTGGGAGACAAAAAGTACCCTCCCCCCCCCCCCACACACACACACACACCTGGGTGCATTTTGATCTGCTATGGGAGTTGAGAGAGGAGCGTAACATCTAATACACATGCAAGCGTTTACCTGTTACTTTCTACCCAAATGAAGACTACCATTTGCAAAATCTGAACTAATCTCTTTAGTGCTACGTAGTATTATAAGGTGTGTCTGGTTGGTTCAGACCAGTGGTATATTTAGTCCAGTAGACTGTTCCACACAGCAACCAATCAATTGTCCTGGAAAGCCAACAAACAAAGTGGAAAGGACATGACAGTTACTCCTAATACTGGTATTCAAAGGTTTAATGTCTGAATGTGGAGGATCCCTTTAGTTATCATGGCGAGTAGCTATTGATGGACCTTTCCTCCTATATAAATCTGTCTAAACTCCTTTTCAAGCCATCTATACTCATGGTCATCACAAAGTCAACTGGAAGCAAATTCCACACTTTCCTCACTTGTTAAGAAAAGTACTTCCATTTGTTCATTTCCATTTGCGCACTTTGAACTAGGCTCCCTTGTGTTCACACTAGTCTCACTGTTCGCACACTGTTCACTTCTGTTCACATTATTTTCACTGTTCTCTACTGGGTTTACCTTTTCCTTTTGTCCCCATGCTGTATATGCCTAATAAAGATCTCTGAATCTGAATCTGTTCACAGGGTACCAAAATAACCTTTACAACAACTTTGTAAGGTAGGCCAGCATTACTGTCCCCATATTTCAGACACTGTAGAAGTGAAACTAAGCAACCAAAATCTTTCTTAAAGCCATCTAATAAATGTGTGAGAATTTAAAAAAAAACAGAACTTTTGGTTCAACCTAAATAAATAAATAAATAAATAAATAAATAAATAAATAAATAAATAAATAAATAAATAAATAATAGTGATAGTAATAATAGTAGTAATAGTAATAATAGTAGCAATAGTAGTAATAGTAGCAATAGTAGTAGTAGTAGTAATAGTAGTAATAGTAGTAGTAATAGTAATAGTAATAGTAGTAGTAGTAATAATAATAATAATAATAATAATAATAATAATAATAATAATAATAATAATAATAATAATAATTCAGCTTGCCTAAACCATGACCTTCCAGCCAGATGTAAATCTGCATCTTGTCAAGTAATTAACCAGTTGCTTCGCTGAAATAACTGGAAGACTAGAAAGTTAATATTGATTTCAGGACCTTCAGGGAAAATTGTCTAAAGCTGCATGCGACAAAGACACCAAATATCAATCCTAGATTGTCACGTGGATGTTCACATAACTCCAAAGAGATGACTTCTTAACAAAGATGCCTTTACATCTGAAATGCTCTCTTCTGCCCCGATTCTGGGCTCGAACTCCAGACACGCTGGCAGATAAGCTGCGTTAAAAGAATTCTCATGTCAGTAGTCAAGAAGGCCTCATCTTGTCTTCAGCTACATAGAACATGGTGTAGCGGAAGCTTTCCCCTATAAACTCTAAAATGTACACTGCCAAAAGACATGAAGCTGTAGTCAATTTTGAAGGTGCTGTTTTTGAAACACAAAAAGTTTCTCTAAAAATCCAGCCCACTTTCCTATGTATGAGATCCTGTAGCAACCATGAAAAACTGGAAAAGACAAAGCATAATCTCTGGAGCCACACCTGGCAAACAAGAAAGTGGCATGAACACCCAGAGAGCCTCACACCTTTTCTACTGCAATGTATATTCTCATTAACATGTAATCGGGTTTTATTGTCTGTAACAACGTCTGGTTTAGATCAGCGTCTTCATACCCGACTCTACAGCTCTGGAAACAAGGAGAGCAGATGGTTTATATTGGAGGAGTCATCTCTGCCTCCCTTTTTCCACCATCCCTACCCCCTCCCTCTTATAAGTCCTAACAAATTCCTGGAATGCTTACACTTAACAGAAAATTAGGCACAGGGGAAAGAGTAATGACTTGGCGATGGATAGATTGTGGATTATATAGACTCGCCTCTAACTTTTCAGGATCTCCCTTTTTGTTTGTTCTACAGCAGTTGAACAATAAGACCAATACTAATAATTTGTACAGTGTGCTTTCAAGCATTGGAAGCATTTGGTATACCTTGCAAACAGGCCGTGTAAAGTCAGCAAGAGTGATTACTTGCACACACCCACAGAGTTGTCTTTACTACCCCAGAAAGAAAAGATGGAATGAAGAGACCCCTTCCGCACATGCAGAATAATGCACTTTCAATCCACTTTCAATCCACTTTGCAGCTGGATTTTACTGTGCGAAATAGCAAAATCCACTTGCAAAGAATTGTGAAAGTGGATTAAAAGTGCATTATTCTGCATGTGAGGAAGGGGCCAGAGAGTAGCTTGCCCAAGTAAAGTCCGTTAAAAGGACCAATATTCAGATCAAGGATTTCCTGATTCGTATAGGATGCTCTTAACCACTACCTCTTCAAAGATCTTTTTCAAAGACCAAGGTTTTGGCAGGAACCACTTCAAGTCAAAAGCACGTTCAAAAACACTTTACTCTTGAAGACTATGACAGCAATCTTAAGAAGGTCTGCTCTGAAGTAAATCCCATTTTACTCAGTGGGGCTTACTCCCATGAAAATCTTCTTATATTTCCAGCCTCCACCACCTTTTAATTTCTTGCCTGCTTGCCTATCGAAATACCCTACCCTTTCCCAGCTCAGTGTGGCTAACAGCATTCGAAACAAACATACAATATATATATAAGATAAACAGTAAAACAATTCAGTACATTAATATGTAATCAATACTAATCAACTAAAATCCCATAATTTACTATGGTGCCAGCATACTCTCAATTTCAAATTTTCATTGCCAAATTCTTAGTTAACATTTTCATTTGATTATCTGAAAGTCCACCCCTCCTCTCCCTAATTCATTTTAAAACATATCAAAAAAGGATGGAAAGAGATGGGTGGCTTGGGGTCAGCTAGACAGAGAATTGTGGCTACCTCAACTATAAGCCCAGTGGAACATCTCTGTCTTATAGGCCCTGCAGAACTGAACTAGGTCCCACAGGGCCTGGGTCTTGACTGACAGGGAGTTCTACCAGGTTGGGGCCAGAGCAGAAAATGTTCTGTCCCTGGGTTGAGGCTAACCAGATTTTTTTTGGAACAAGGAACCACCAGGAGGTCACTGCTAGAAGAATGCAATGTTCTCTGGGGAGAATTTGGGGAAGAAGAGTTAGTTTTTATACCCCACTTTTCTCTATCCTTAAAGAGTCTCAAAGCAACTTAAGCAAAAGAGTTCCAGTTGCCCATTCCCGCTTGCCTTGCTGTGCGGTAATTTGGGACAATCCAGCCCAAGTCACATTTTGCCCAACTTGTATTTTCCCAAGTAACATGTCAGTCCCTCCTTAGTGAACACCCTTCACAAGGTCTCCATCCATTAGTTACTATTGTAACTCGCTCTACGCGGGCCTTCCCCTGCGGTTGATTCGGAAATTAAAACTGGTCCAAAATGCAGCGGCGCGTTTGCTCACAGGAGGCGCCTTTAGAGAGCACATTCAACCTGTGCTGCGCCAGCTGCATTGGCTCCCAGTTGAATTCCGAATCATCTTCAAGGTGTGGGTTTTGACCTTTAAGGCATTATGCGGCCTGGGACCGTCGTACCTCCGGGACCGCATTACCCCATATGTCCCCACTCGGCCTCTGCGGTCAGCAGAGGCCAATTTGCTGGTGGTCCCCGGCCCCTCAATGATGCGGCTGGCCTCCACACGGGCCAGGACTTTTACAGCACTGACCCCGGCCTGGTGGAACACCCTTCCTCCAGCTGTCCGGGCCCTGCGGGACCTTGGCGAGTTCCACAGAGCCTGCAAGACTGTGTTGTTCCACCGGGCCTTTGGAGTGCCTAGCCGCTGATACGGTGCCCCCTCCTTGCTCCTACCCTGGCACTGGTACATCAGAGCCCTCATATTGAGGGGCCTGCCGTCCCCCCCTCTTTTGGGGTGGGTTGAAATTGAGGCGGGATGCCTTGTTTAAATGTTAATTATTAACCGCTGGTTTTAAGTATTTTAAGACGTTTTATTGATGGAGCCTATGTATTGTGTACTGGATTCGCTCCTGTTTAATGCTTCATGTTTTATATTATGTTGTTCACCGCCCGGAGCCCTTCGGGGATCGGGCGGTATAGAAATTGAAATAAATAAATAAATAAATAAATAAATAAATAAATAAATAAATAAATAAATAAATAAATAATAGTTGGACAAACAAGAAACAAGACTTCCTTGTAATTCTGGCATTTTATATATTGAAATGGCGGGAAAAACAAATACATTGTGAATGTTCTTGGTAACTGTGGGACTGGACTCCTCATTATTATCCACATGGTGGGGAAAAAATAACCATCTGTTCAGTCATGTAACTACCTAAGATGGGGTTCAAATGCAGCCACCTCTGGGAAGGAGCAAGACAGGTGTTTAACTATGTGCAACATAGCTAGTTCAACTGCAGGAGACCCAACTGAAAATTGCAGTGGGAATTCAAAACAAAATGGGAAGACTGAAGCTAGAATCCACCCAACTTCTCAGCCATGTCTTTCCAGACATGCCATTGTGGTCACTGATGCAAGATGTCACTCTTACATCATCATTCGAGTTTTGCTTCTTTTCACTGATAAGGTTTTCCTGTGGCTATGTCCATTTTTAGCACCCACCTTGCCCATGGCATCTTGGATACCACAACATCCCAGAGCAGCAAGAAGAGGATAAAGCAGGTTTATCCAGTGTAAACTGGCCGAGAAACCCCATTTCTCCAGTTCAGAATTCTCAACTAAGTTCCTTGTCCCCAAGTCTAGAATTTCCCCCTTTGATCCAGCTACGAAATATCCTGTTCAGACACAGAGGGAACATAAACATAATTCTCTCAGGGCTCATCTTACTATTCATTAAGATACAGTCGTTAACTTTTATTGACTGATTTATTTACTTCCTTTATACCCCATCTTCCCCCCCCCCAACAAAACCCTACATTGTTCTTACATTTTATGCTCCCAAGGACCCTGTGAGATAGTTTAGGATGAGAGTATGAGACTTTGAGGAGCCCAAATAAATCTGGCATGAATGAAGCCTAAGGCAACCCATTTAGAGATGTAAAGCCGATCTCAAACCATGGTGTTTTCTAAATATGGGGCATGGGGTTTACTGCAGTACAGAGAAAACACAACCCAGCTAGTTCAATTGTTTCTAGGAGTCTGAATGGCGGCCTATTTCTATTAGCTCTTTCTGATGTAATTCTATTCTACCTGCTTCTAATTCTATCATCTGCTTTCTTTTTTTATCATTGTGTTATCTTACACACCTTCACTGCCTTTACTTCTTTTTTTTCCGATGCAAGATGTCATTACGGTCCCCTTTAAGCTGAGTTCCCTTGGGTGCTCACCACAACAGATTCTAATTTTTCAGAAATGGCTCTCTGAAGATTTGTTAAATATCAGGAGCTTTGAAGAGATGACCCCCTCCTGGATGAAGAGAGAAAGATGTGCATGTCTTTGTGCGGGCTGACTTCTTGAAAAAGGAAAAGAACAGCACGTGAACATGTTCTCTAGGTTCAAAGCTCAAGTTTGCAAGAATGATCTACTGGTGCCGAGGACACAGAACAACAATCCTTTTGCCGCGTGAGGAGGGGCGAATGAGCTCGAGGGTGTGGAAAGACAACACAGACAACCACCTTGTATGGAATAAAATTTGGCCACAGCCTGTTTATTGGAATGCTGTCTGAAGGAAGCAGAGGCGCAGCAAAGGGGACGGATCCGGCACTTGGCAGCACATCTGCTGTCCCCCAGTGACCACTGGGCAGCACGTCTGCCATCCCCCAGTGACCACCGGGCAGCACATCTGCTATCCCCCAGTAATAACCTTCCCCCAGTGCCGATGCGTGGGGGGAAAACCAACACCTGGAGCAGCAAGATAGTGGGAGCCATCTGAATGCTGGCCTCTGGATGAACTCCCCTTGCTGCCAGGGGGTGTGAGCCACCAGTATACATGCTCGCTACCACTCTCCAGGCCTCTTATGGGGGCCCCCACGAAAAGGGGAGGCCCAGCATGCAGGTTCTTCCTCCCCTGAACTGATCAGTCCCCATGCGCACCCCCTAGGCTCTGACAGATGAATGCAAGTAACAACAAAGCCCAACAAAACAATAGGGCAACACTACAAGGTCAAAAAAACAAGGGAGGGTGGGTGGTAGAAGCCGTGAGCAGAAGAGAGGCACAGGAAGACCTGGCTTGCCTTTATAAGGGCATGGCCCCGCCCCTTCCACCTACATCACATGTTCGTGCAGGCAGTAGAATGGCCCTGCCGGCTCGCCTGGACGCTGGCGCCAAACCTGCCCATCTCCCTGCCCGCTCCTAGGCAGCAACGACAGCCCAGGTAATTCACAGCCGAGCTTTAAGACCAAGGATTTAAAAAGAAAACCCCCTCAATGTCCTTTTCTGTTTGGCATAAACAGAAAAACCAAAACAATAATAGAGCATAACACCAACCCATTAACCATAATAGAGAGTGAACAAGATATTTAATATTTCACACTAAAGGATGCATTTGAGTTAAATACACCTATGTTTAAAATATAGATAAAACCAGCTTAAGAAACAAATGTAGTGCAGAAGAACCAGCTGAACTCAGATTTTTCCAAAAAGAACTTTGAGGGGGGAAACGCAGGGAAATTCTCATGTGAATTTGCAAGCCACCAAGAATACACAGGTTATTGAAAGATTAATTTTTATTTTTTTAAAAAAAATATTTCACCTAATATTTCTCAAAAGCGCTGGTTGGTTTGCTTTTACGAATCTAGTTAGATGCAGATGCAATTTTGCAATTCGTTTCCCTGTTAAAAAGCTACTCCATAAAAAGTAGAGACCAGTTGAGTTTCATCTTTCTCAGTAGAAGAAGAAGAAGAAGAAGAAGAAGAAGAAGAAGAAGAAGAAGAAGAAGAAGAAGAGGAGGAGGAGGAGGAGGAGGGGAGGAGGAGGAGGAGGAGGAGAGGAGGAGGAGGAGGAGGAGTTTGGATTTATATTCCCCCTTTCTCTCCTGCAGGAGACTCAAAGGGGCTTACAATCTCCTTACCCTTCCCCCCTCACAACAAACACCCTGTGAGGTAGGTGGGCCTGAGAGAGCTCCGAGAAGCTGTGACTAGCCCAAGGTCACCCAGCTGACGTGTGTGGGAGTGTACAGGCTAATCTGAATTCACCAGATAAGCCTCCACAACTCAGGCGGCAGAGCTGGAAATCAAACCCAGTTTTTCCAGATTAGATACACGAGCTCTTAACCTCCTATGCCACTGCTGCTCCCAAGGGTTGTATTTACATAAGGGGATTTTTAAGGTTGTAGCCACCTAGAGATCCTGCATACAGGTGGGCTTTAAATGCAAAAAAATAAATTAAATACACTTGATTTTTTAAAAAAGTTGCACCGGCTAGCTTGAACACTTCATATAAAGCAGGTAAGCAATTGATTGTGCAATCCTAAACAGGGTTCCGCCTAAGTTTGCTCTGAAATAGGAAGGGGCAGAAGGCTGTAGAAATTATATGTTACATTCTTCAAACAACAGAGGAAAGAGGGGGATTGCTGGATTCACAGCCAGCATACAAGGAACTGGAAGTTAATCGGAAGGTTTCTCTGCTATGGAATTAAGTGCTCAACAATTTTTTCCCCTATGAATTCAGCTGCAAACCCTCAAGCAACACTGCCCAGTGCCAAATCTGAGGCTTAGATCTAGATGCAAGAATTTCTGTTTTTGGAGCACAATTATGCCACCTCCAGCCCCTTGCAACAGCCTAAAAGGCGCCCTGAAATCTTGATTTTAAGGTTTCCCTGTCGCACTCAGAACAGGTTTCCTTAGAGCATTTCAGGCTGTTGAGGGGAGAAGTGAGGTTCCTAATACTGTTTACCACAACACACTCAAAAGTCCTTGTGTGTTCTTGAGGACCGCTACCAGATAAGGACACAAACACTGAAACTTGATGAATTTTAGAGGCGAGAAATAAAGAAAATATTAATAAAAAGCTGGTGAAGGGGAAAAACTTGCAACTGGCATCTCCTCTTTAGAGAACCTGAACTATTAATCCCGAACAGGTATTTAGAATGCTTGTATTTATTAATTCCAGCATTTAAACTTTGCTTGGAAGGCTGGCACAGGACCAGTCTTCTGGCAGCACTAGCAATAATCACATTTGCTCCCTCCAAACCCTCGCAATACTAGGCTTTGGTTACTTCCAGAACCTCAACACCGGGGGCCTGATCTCCAGGCCGCCTGCCTTCCAGTCATCTGAGCAGCGAACCCATACGTGCCTCCTCGGGAACTTGGAAAGGGCCCGCACACACGGAGAACTTCATTAACTTTTTATACACTCATCCGCTAATTTATAATCATTAGCAGACTAGAGACCATAATTAACAAAGCACTCTGCAAGGTGGAAGAGTACGGAGAAGATGAGGCTAGCTCCTCAGCCTGGCAGGGTTGCTAGCTCCAGGTTGAGAAATTCCTGGAGAAGGGAAGGATGGGAGTTACAATGCCATAGGCATGATGTCATAAAATGATGTCATAAAAGGTCCTGGCCCCATCTGAAGGCTGGCTAGCCTACTGAAGTCCCAAAGAGAAGGGTATTCTACATGAGGAGGCTAAAACATACGTGTTGGGGCTAGGACAGGATGGCAGCTGGGAAAGGGTAGAAAACCAAGTTGGTGAAAAGACACTTTCCAGCTAGGGGTGTAAGCTTTTTTTTTTAAAGCAACCATTATTAATTTTTTTTTATTCTTTACACATTAATAAAATCACATTCTGTCTTTTATCGAGCATTATAGGCATCATTCCTTTTTGCATGCTTTTCCTTTGTGATTATGTGTGTGTGTGTAGAAGAAGAAGAAGAAGAGTTTGGATTTATACGCCGCTTTATTCAACTGGAAGGAGTCTCCAGGCGGCTTACACACTCCTTCCCTTCTTCTCCCCACAACAGACACCTTGTGAGGTAGGTGGGGCTGAGAATGTTCTGAGAGACTAGCCCAGGGTCACCCAGCAGGCTTCATGCAGAGGAGTGGAGAGACAAAACTTGGCTCACCAGATTAGAGGCGGCCACTCATGTGGAAGAGAAGGGGATCAAACCCAGTTCGCCAGATTAGAGTCCACAGCTCTTAAGCACTACACCCTGCTGGCCCTCAAGCAAGCAAAAGGCTGAGGCATGGTGGGGAGGAGGATCAACTTTTTTGCAATGTGTAAATAGTATGCCCACAATTGCTTAAACATTTAAAGTTTTACACCCCTATTTTCAGGCCATCACAAGATAGCAAAAGGCAAAGAATGAGCACGGTTTAATATATTCGAAGGCTTTCACGGCCGGAATCAGTGGGGTGCTGTGTGGTTTCCGGGCTGTATGGCTGTGTTCTAGCAGCATTCTCTCCTGACGTTTCACCGGCATCTGTGGCTGGCATCTTCAGAGGATCTGATAGTAGGAAAGGAAAGCAAGTGGAATATATATACCTGTGAGTCACAATGAAGATAGCAAGGTCAATAGGTGAGGGCATCTGAATAGAAGTAGCCTGGCATGTGAGTAACAATGAAGTGTAGCATGTGAGTAACAATGGAGTAACAATTGACCTTGCTATCTCCATTGTTACTCACATGCTACACCTCATTGTTACTCACTTGCCAGGCCACTTCTATTCAGATGCCCTCACCTATTGACCTTTACTCACAGGTGTATATACTCCACTTGCTTTCCTTTCCTACTATCAGATCCTCTGAAGATGCCAGCCACAGATGCCGGTGAAACGTCAGGAGAGAATGCTGCTAGAACACAGCCATACAGCCCGAAAACCACACAGCACCCCAATGAGCACAGCTGTCATCTACAAGTCTTAGGAAGCAAATTATTTTGTCAAGAAGGAGCACTGAATCAATGGGGCAACTGATTATGGATCCAAAACTACCAAGAACAGAGGGGGGAAATCTCCATTAAGTCCCTTATTTTGCGCCCAGAATTACCTTTGCTGTTCAACTGTATTTTAAAGAGCAGATTCAGATACACACATGGGAGTAACTGGGGGTCCTTTGCTATCGAGGGAACCTTGGCTTCCTCCAGCGCTACATGTACTAGCTCCAAATCCATTTCCTCTTGTGACCCCCCCTCCCCACAACTAAGCTCCAAGCCAGATGTCTGCCTGTTAAACAAGAAATGCTTCGTGCATTTTGCAACTTTACCAATTAAGCTTTTGTCCAGGTATCTTATTGACAGTGTGTTAAAAATTCAGTTAAAAAGTCACTCCAAAGTAAGGGGGAAGTGGGCAGCATCACAATGATACAAGCGCTCATCATTCTGCAGCGTGTACACCCACTGTTTTCTGGAAACTAGCAGGGTCCATTTCGTTTGAGCTTGATCCTCCATGGTGAGCAAAGTTGCACACAATTAAGAGTAGTCAAGTTGCAGTAGGTTTGCAGAAAGCTGACAAGAGCAACCTTTATGAATTGTTACCAGGGATGTGCATCTAGAAAGTAACTAATTAGTGCTTGTCCAACACACCCTTTTAGAACGCTAACTAGCTCAAAATGAACACTCCTTTGACTTTTGGATTAGAACCAACTAGACCAATTCTGACTATTTTTCAGATGCAGCTCTATACTTGTGGTTTCCACTTGTTTTGAGTAAGTAGTCACAGAGCAGCAAAGGAAGAGAACAACTCAACACAAATGCACTTGACAGGTTTGCCATCCAACCAGAACAGCTATGCCATAGTCACACCACACAATCATCCTAAGAATTTCTCTGCGACGTGTTTTTTTCCCCAGTAACATTGATCAAACACTTACACTTTATATAAGCTGAGGTGCTCCTTGGCTAAGCCACATTCACTTAATCAAAAATGCAAGCTTCCTAATCGATATACGCGAAGATCTTTACACATATATGTATTTCCAACAGCAACCTTTTCTGAAATTAATCTAAAAACAGAAACTGTAAAACATATATCGTTGCACAAAGTCAGGATTTTGTCCGCAAACATAATCTCAGCAGTTAAGTTTGCTCAACAATTTGAGATGGTACAGAGAGCTGGAAAACACAAACAGATCCAATCCTTAACCACAGGATTATTCCTGCTTTCTCTCAGTTTTGCAACCTAAGTGGAAGAAGAGCCTAGAGAAAGTTCAACCCAGTGTCTGCCCTGTTTTCCTCCTCATGCTATAGGCCAGTAGTGGTGAACCTATGGCACTCCAGATGTTCATGGACTACAATTCCCATCAGCCCCTGCCAGCATGGCCAATTGTAGTCCATGAACATCTGGAGTGCCATAGGTTCGCCACCACGGCTATAGGCTATCCTTTCCTTTATGAAACCCTAAAAAACCACCCAGACTTTTATTTATTTATGGTCCTCTTTTGGTCTTCTTTTTAAATTATTTCTTCCTTTAAGTCCAAAAGCGTCTGGTGAGTGCTGTATTCAAAATCTGAGTGTTCAAAATGTATGAATAGTCATTTTGCTTTAGAGCCCAACTGTGCAAAGAAAAAAGAATAGGCAGGTGAAGTATCTTCATGGAGCTCAAGACAAGTCTCGTAGGTCTAACACTGTTATACGGGGCCCTACCAAAACATACAATGTTGGATTCCAGAATGATTGGTTGTGATACGTTAATACAGTATAGTTTGGTGGCTTTATGTGAACCAAGGTATCTTGAAGCCATGTTAATAAGCCTGAAAGAGCTATAATTTCACTGTACCCCCTCCCCAACACGGTAATTGATTGTTTCCACTGTTACATCAAACAAGGAAACCATCATTGCGCCAGTAAATTATGGGTTATACCTGCCCCACAATCCAGGGTTGCAACAAAATGGTTTCATACTCAATATTGGTTTTCAGAGAAAGTGCAAATCTGAATTGCAAGTTTTGACACAGCAACATACAACTGTTGGCAACAAAATCAGGAAATTGCTTACAACACAGAAGAGAAGTAAGGTAGAATCATAGACTCCTAGCATTCACAGCCCTGTTTCTAGCTCAGGGGTCTGCAACCTGTGGCTCTCCAGATGTTCATGGACTACAATTCCCGTCAGCCCCTGCCAGCATGGCCAATTGCTCTAGCTGTACTTCTCCTTCTGACCTTTAGTTTTACTTTTCCTCCTTTTCTCTTCCTCAAGAAAAAGCAATCCTTATTAGTTTCAGGCTGCAAGCGGATGTAGTTCTTGAGAAATTCCATTACAATTCATTTGGGTAATGGTAGTCCCCCGTGCAAGCACTGAGTCATTACTGACCCCTGGGGTAACATTACATCACGACGTTTATGAGGCAAACCATTTTTACAAAGTAATTTGCCATTGCCTTTCCCAGTCACCTACCCTTTACCCCCAGCAAGCTGGGTACTTATGATCTCAGAAAGATGGAAGGCTGAGTCAACCTTCAGCCAGCTACTGGAAACTGACTTCCATCAGAATCGAACTCAAGTTGTGAGCACAGCTTTGACTGCAATGCTGCAGCTTACCACTCTGTGCCACTCTGCACTCCTAACAGGTCATTTAGACCACATCAAACCTTGGTCTGGTGTTGGATCTGAACCAAGGTGGTACTTCCACCTTGTTTGACCCAACTGTTTCAATTAGCCTGACAATGTTAACATTTAGGAAACCTGGCAAAAGTGAGCCATTTAGCAGAATTCTGTCTACACTCCAAGAATGACCTTGTGCCCAGTGGTGGGATCCAAAAATTTTAGTAACAGGTTCCCATGGTGGTGGGATTCAAACACTGGCGTAGCGCCAATGGGGCTGGGCGGGGCACGACGGGGGCGTGGCTGGGCATTCCGGGGGCGGGGCATTAATAATTTCTCTGTTACTGTCAAAAACTCTTACTGTAAAAAAAAAGTTCCTAATTTCCAGCTGGTATCTTTCTGTCCATAATTTAAACTCATTACCTCAAGTCCTATCGTCTACTGCCAACAAAAACAACTACTTCTCTAATTGACTGCCTGTCAAATACTTAATACTTTCAAATACTTAATTTTGATTCTAGAAATAAAAAGGATACTTTCCTTAAACAAGGAACTTTACCATATTTCTAAAACATGTTTTTAAAACAGCCCAACAGGGAGAATTATCCCGTTTTCTACCTTCGCTAACCAGCCACATAGGAAACAACAGGACTTCATGATTTTTGGACCTAATGGAATTTCTAACGGAAAAGCAGAACCAATTAGTAACCCCCTCTCGGCACACACAAATAATTAGTAACCCACTCTTGGGAACTGGTGAGAACCTGCTGGATCCCACCTCTGCTTGTGCCCCCAGACATTCTAATATGCCCCCAGGTCAGAATACAAACCACATTACGAGCGCAAAGATTTGAAACTATCTTGTAGTTTCCCCCCATTATAAAAAGCATTCCTCCATTTAGTTAACAGCCTCTTCTCATTCATCTACCTCTAAAAATATGACTGCGATAGAAAGGGGAGAGAAAAAAAGTAGACCTTTTCCACCTCTCAAAAGTTCTTCATCTGCCCTTTCAAAAGAATCCCGATCAATCCCTTGCCAAGTAACCCTGATTGTGGAATACGGCAATGCCAAGTGCCATGAACTAGGAGGAAACAGACCCACAAATTTCAGCTTACTCAACCCTCCAGCCCTATAACCTTTCCCAGCTGTCCCTAAAAAGTTTTAGCCTCCCACCTACCCTCAGTTTTCCCCTTCCCCCCAAAGGGCCCCAGATACCAGAACAATCTCTCAGCAGGCCATTTTTATACAACTTCAATCGCCAAGGAAAAATGATGAGTTTGAACTATTAACCCTACCCCGAGAAATGGTCAGAATTAAAAGGGGGCATGCACAAGCCCGCAGATGAGAACAGCATAAGAACAAGCTGAGGTTTGCCCCACGGTGCAAGAATAAGAAAACAGGCCTAAAACAAAGAGCAATACCACCAAAACAAAGAAAAATCAGAAGCTTGGACTAGACAAAAACGGATAGAAGTTGAAGAAAAATGCAAGGAACGATGGAGTCAAAAATGCTATAAGTCAATACGCCAACAAGTCCGCTGAAGATGTCAAGTTTTTGATCACTTGTAGGTATATACCAGGACTAAAAGACAGCAGCCATCTCAGTTATTTACCAGATTTTTGAAAATCATTTGCCTGTTTTTCAGCAGTCAGCTCCTGCCTTGTAGTGCTGGTCCACAGATGAATTATTGCACTGCCATTAGGAACAGTAGTTTAGTTTCACTGGCCCTGCTCGGACCCACCAGCACTAGTTATGGCAGAAATTCAACTCTTCCCCAAACACATATATCCAGAAGAAGGGTTTTAAATCTGCATGTGGGGTAGCAGCCACATGACACAAATGAAAGAGAACTAACTAGAGAAGATATACGCCACACAAGCATGATTTTCGCAGGTCATCTGCTCACTTGGTTTCAAGCACTCAGCAAATGCTTCATTGAGAGTAAAGCAGAGCTGTAGCTAGACCACAGTGCGCCCGGTGTATACTCTGGCTTTTGCACACACCCCACTGAGGCGCCCCCCCCCCTTACTTTTAGGAAAGGAGCAGGCCAGAGAAGAAGGCCAGAAGCCTACCTGCGTTGCCTGGGCCTGGTGGGAACTACATTTCCCAGGAGCCCCTGGAAAATGTAGTTCCCACCAGGCCCAGCAGGCTTCTGGCCTGCTCCATTCCTAAAAGTAAGTGGGGGTGCCGTGGGGGGGGCGCACCACAAGAGGGCACGGGGGGCCGCGGGGGGAGGGGGAGAGGATTTTCCCACCCCCACGTGACTAGAAATGGTACGCCTGGTGCGTCACGCACCCCCCGCTCCCTGGTGGCTTCGCCACTGGAGTAAAGGGTAAGTGTTTGAGGACAAAGCCAGGGCTCACAAATGGCTTTTGATGCCCAATTGCTGGACAAGAACTTCACAGGTGTTTAATTTAGAATATTTATTTTAACAATATGTATACTCCTAGCTCCATGACCAGCCAAACATTAAAAATTGGACAGTTTTCTTATACATTTTAACATCATCACGGGTTTTTAAATTGTGTTCCAGGATATCCAGAAATTCCTCGGAAGTTTATCCAAAAGTAATCGCATCCTCAGTTCATGGAGTGTAAGGAAACGGGGCTGAGTCAACACATCCCATGAATGCTCATGTGTACCCTAAACAGGCCCCATAAATTCTCTACAAAGCAAGGGAGTCCCATAAAGGACATATCATTATGGAAAGTGCTCCACCAAGACAGAATACATGAGGACTATCAAGATAAGCCCAAATTACTTGTAGTGAGTCTATTACCAACAATGGGGATTAATGGTTAAATTGGAATAATTTTTGTTTCCAAAATAGAGAGAGGTGGGGGGTGGGAGTAAGCACCAAAGGCATTTTAAAGAACAGAGGGCTCTGTCCTAAAATGAGCTCTTTCCAGCTCTTTTGAAGCTACCATATGTGCATGTGGGCAGAAGAAAATGTTGAAAAATACTTTTATTTCACTGGGTTTTGAAAGGCCCAGTCCAACTAATACCAAAACCTCTGTGTATGCCTGTGTATAAAAACAAGCTATTTCAGTTTATAAATAAGTTAATTTACCATTAAATCCAGCTTGAGGGGATAATGGGTAGCCACAAGCATATACCCCCCAAGAGTAGCTACTTGACCTAAGTCCTTCCAACCACAGAATCCATGTTACAAGGACACAGAACGAAGCATTCTGAACTCCCTTCCCTTGGAAGCTCTCCAAAACCTGACAAAAGCACTGTCTTTCTGGGCAAATTTATTCTGTCCTGAAAAAAAAAATCATTAATCTCATTTTATTCTTGAAGAAGGGTGGTAGAAGTGTATAGAAGAACCCATCCCTCCCCCTCCCACCCATCCCAAATTACTCGGCTGAACAAAGAATTCAAAATATGCCCCAAAAGCCAACCCATCATCTCTTAGTACACAGCAAGAAAGTCAACGGATACTGCTATTCCCTTTGTCTCTGATTTGCTTAAAGCCACATTGTGAGTTTATGGGAAATGGGGAGATGTTTCTCTCCCCAATGCACAATTCCATTTCTTATGCACTGTCCTTTGAATATGTTATGGCCACTGAAATCGGGAGTCTCGCAACTGTGTCCAGATCCTCTTGTTAAGTGTGGTTACTGCGCGCAGAAAGCAAAGATGCATGCAACTTACCCTGTAAATTGGTGATGCATCCAAATACAACGATGTTGTGATATTGTCCCTGTGTTATTACAGCAAGCGAAAGACACTTTAGCTGAAGAGGTAGCTTGTGAGCCATGAAAACAAGTACTGACTAGGGAGCTCATTTTGTTTTGAACTCTCTGGATGTGGGCACCAGCGTCATTCATAAGAATGACGCTCCCACTTGGATTATCACAGCAAGTTTCTGTTTTCAATTGGATTCTTTAATTTGGACAGAGAACTAATGAGTCTACTTTTGATGCACTCTGCTATGATTTGCATGTCATGTATTAAATTTCACTGATCATTTATGAGCTTGTTGTAAATATTTTGAAGTTTTAAGCAGTTTGGGTAGGTTTTGTTTCTGGGCCTGAATGGGGATGACTTCTGACTTCTGACTTCTCTGCACCCCACAACTGCAGTGTTTAGAACCAAAGTATTAAGCCACCTGGTTATTCAGCAGAAAGCACATTTCACATTTGAAAATGGCAGTGCCCTGGGTGAGGAATCTGTGTAGAATGAAAACGGTCAAGGAAGATTTATGGGTTGAAAACAAAACCCTTAACACTTAGTTTATGATTTAAAAAGAGATGGCAAGAGCTATGTAAACGAACACACTAAGAACAAGCGAATCAAATTCATATTCTTGCATTCAGACGAGTTCTCTGTGAAACAGCACATCATAGCACTGGAACAAGTGAAGAGGAGGAGGAGGAGGAGGAGGAGGAGGAGAGAGGAAAAGGACTGGGAAATGGAATGAACAGGATCTCATTTACTGTTACTGCTTCTTGTTTACAATTCATGCAGTGGTTTTGATAAATGGGCAATGAAAACAAACTTGTTCCGACCTTCAGAAAATTATGAAACAGTTGTACTGTATTCATGACTGAAGCCAATCTAATTGTCATCCACTGGTACGTGTAGTGCTTTGAACAGCCTGATTAGATATAAAACATACTGGAAAATGGCTCATCTTCAAAAAAGACACTGAAGTATAAAGCTGGAATTTGATTATTCTATTGTATTTCAGCCGACAACGGATGCCGATGAGGAGGTAGTTGAAGACTTCTATGCTGAAGTCCAAAAAACTCTGAAAGAACTTCCAAAATCTATGACTTGTTAATGGCAGGAGAAGACGTCAAAGAATACGATGGCTAGATACCATAAAAGCTGATACAGGCATGAGCATCAATCAACTGAAGCAAGCAGTACCTAATCGAAAAATGTGGAAAGAGCTTGCATATAAGGGTCGAAAACGACTGAATGGATAACATCATCATCATCATCATCATCATCATCATTTCAGCCCACCCTTCCTCCAGAATGTTCAGGAGGTTCTCCATTACCACCATTTTATCTGGACATCATGAAGGAGTTCATACTAACACATAGTGATTGGCTTAATGTCACTCTGCTTCACAGTTCAGTGGGAACTGAACTCCAGATCTTCTTCAACCAATGCTCGTTTAACCTGTTGCAGTAGTTCTTCGCAGTTTTCCAGCTGATTTAAACAAGGACACCGGAACCAACATGGTTTACCTGACCTCCCTGTCCTGAGGCAGGAACAATACTGGGGCCAGAGGGGTGTGCCCAACCCATCTACAGGAAGTGACATCAAACTTCGTCCTGCCTCCCTGAGAATGAGTTGGGAATCACCCAATCAGGATGCCCGAGCCTCGCCCCCAGGAGAAGCCCTAGTTCAAATTCCTAAATCAGTCACTATCACAGAGCACAAGTCTATCTAAGTGGGCTATTGAGAGACGGAATTAGGGTTGTTCACATGCGCCACCTTGAAGAAAGGAAACAGAAACAGGCAACTTAAGAGCAACATACCTGTTAGGGCAAACACTGCTTAGTGTTTCAATGGGAGACCACCAAAGAATACCACGGTCATTAACAGGGTAATGTTAAGTTTTGTAAAATATTTCATGTAATTTTTAATCGCGTATTTGTAATTTTATGGATAAGTTGCTGCTGGTCATTGACTGTAGTAATACAATTTGATTTAAATTCCAGGATCGTTACACAAACAAAGGCAAGAGGAAAACCAACTCTGTTGGTCTCTTGCCTTGAAAACTCTACAGGGTTGCCATAAATCGGCTGCGTCTTGACAGCACTTTACACACACTCACACATACTCAGAAGCCTCATTTTGCATTTATAATCAGGACGCTTCATATTCTACGTGCGTGGGCTTTTTAAAAAAAAAAAACCCTGAAACATAATACAAATTAATTCATGGAAGTTTTTGGCAAGGAGTAGCATGAAGGCTGACAGAAGAAACATGAATAAAAGAATGCTGGATCGCAGGGCAACAGAGTGAAAGACCATCTCAGGGAAAGGTGACGTTTCTGCAAAGTTCAAAAGTCGCCGTACGAACTCAGGGAAGTGAGAATGCTTCAGGACTTTACAGTGTTAAGTCTTTCCAGGAGAGAGACTAGAAATCACTTGAAAGCAGCTCCGTTTGAATCTGCTTTGCATCTAACGTAACGCAGGCTTTAACAGGGCTGAACATCGTGTCACATGGCAATCTCTCTTCCCAAAGCTCCACTTAAACAAGTTCTGCAACATCCGATCTGAAGAAGAGTCCTGGTGAACTCAAGAGTTGCCAACCACCAAGTTTCGTCTGGAGATGTCCCAGAACTGCAGTTGATTTCCAGATTTGAGATCAGTTCCTTGAAAAAGAATGACAAATGAGGAAAGGACTATATGGCATTATAACAGGGGTCTGCAACCTGCAGCTCTCCAGATGTTCATGGACTACAATTCCCATCCGCCCCTGCCAGCATGGCCAATTGGCAGGGGCTGATGGGATTTGTAGTCCATGAATATCTGGAGAGCCGCAGGTTGCAGACCCCTGCATTATACTGTGCTGAGGTCCCTCTCCATCCCAAAATTTGTCCACTCCAAGCCTCACCCCCCAAAATCTCCTGGTAGTTCCCAGACAGGATTTTGAAACCCCAAGGAACAGAAGCTCACAAACAGTTGTATCAATACATTGCTCCTAACAAAAAAAATATTACTTGGATTGTGTTTGCCCTGTGCAAACACTGTCTGCAGATCTGGAAATCAATCTCAGTATCAATAAAGATAGAAACTTGTTTTCGCTTCAAAAGAAGGGGGAAGGGAGATTAAATAATGCATTTTTGCCTCAGCCAGCAGAACTCAAGCAGAACTTCGCTTGACTAAACTAATACATATGAAGAGCTCTATGTCTAGTCCAGGGGTCTGCAACCTGCAGCTCAAGCAGAACTTCACTTGACTAAACTAATGCATATGAAGAGCTCTATGTCTAGTCTGTCTGAATTAGAGGTGAAACTCCAAACACCTGAACATAGGTGGTCGTACTAGAAATTTTAAGCCACGCCCAAGCTCAAGCATCACATAAAATAATTCCAGGCAGTGCTTATTTCCCCCTAAATTTATCTCAAGGTTTTCCAATGGCTTAGGCCTGGCAGCAGTGAAGTCAAAATATCCACCATCTAAATATCCATCTTTGAATCCACTGATTCCTAATCTGGGGCACGCGGTTGTGTTTCTTGGTACCCTCTTCTTTCTGTACAAAGCAAAGAGCCAATTCTGACGTTCCTCCATCTTACTGGAACAGTAAGTGCTTCAGAAAAGACCAGGGGGCATTCATTTTTGTGTCTGTCAGGGAATACCTATTTGGAATCAGCTCCTCTCACCACTGATAAATGATGCCTGGCACTTCCTAACACTTTGTGACCTGTCCCTTGTTTTGACCATCTTAAAGCCAACCATGCTGTCCTAAGCCAACATGTTATGGTAGCACCTCCCCAAGCCCAATGTGTGTGGTGTGTGTGTTAAATGACATCATTGTCACTTCCAACTCATGGTGACCCTATGAATCAGTGTCCTCCAAAATGTCCTCTCATTAACAGTCTAGCTCAAGTCTTGCAAACTGAGGGCCACGGCTTTCTCAATCCATCTCAAGTTGGGTCTTCCTCTTTTCCTGATGCCTTCACCCTTTCCTCGTATTACAAGTGACTCTTGTCTTCCCATAATGTGACCGAAGAAAGACAGCCTCAGTTTAGTCATTTTAGATTCTAGGGACAGTTCCGGCTCAACTTGATCTAGAACCCACTGATTTGTAGTTTTGGTACTCCAGGGTATCCAACACCATATTTCAAAGGAATCTACTTTTTCACCATTCAGCTTTTTTCATTGTCCAGTTCATTGTCCAAACCCATACATAGTAATAGGGAACACCCACTCTACATGTCCTAAAAATTCAAGAGTGCTCACATGCTAGACAAGGTTAGAGACCACCATCTAGACAGATGAAGCAACAAGTCTGCTATAAATTACCTCCACCGTGGTTACTTACCTTGAGGATGAAGCTAAAAACTTCTAATTGCTTTTCTTCCTTGCCAATCTCTGCCCTCTCTCCATAAAACTATATATACATAAACCAGCTATATAAAAAACCAGCAAGTCAAAGCACAGTGTTTATTTCAAAACAAGCCCCTAAAGAAAACAAACCCTGTTGCCGTTCCAAAACAAGCTTTGTAAACTTTAGCAACCCCTCCATGAGATCATCCCTGTAATTTAATCCGTTCTACTATTTTGTATTTTGTTTTATCCTGCGGTTGCGCCACCTGGACCAGCCCCGTGGAATGAGACACTGTTCGCCATCTGAAGATCTGTGTATTATTTTACCGTTTAGTATTTTTAGTTTACAGTATTGTATGGGGGTTTTATTATAATGTTTTAGCATGTCATTGTACAGTGCCCAGAACCCTCCTGGGGTGGGCGGTATATTAAATTGAACAAATAAATAAATAAAATGAAAGCTACAGCCCCTCTTGCTTTTAATTACAGTTCAAAAGCAGGTTGCTAGTGCAGAATTATCAGTGCTCAGGAAAAAAAACCCCTATGCGGCCAACTCTCTCTTTTTGGGTGAAACTACTTTCTCTCCGCTGTCTGCCCGGATTGCCAGCCCCTGGAGGAGCTGGATTCCTCTCTGAACGCGAAGGAAGAGGACAAAGGGTGAGAAGTCAGAAAGAGGCCTGGATACGAACTTTCAATGAACTCCGTCGGGAAGGAAGGAGCAGGGTGAAACACACCAGGCACGGCTTTCCAGATTTAAAAAAAAACTCAGCACAGGAGAGGAGGGGAGCTTCTGAATCTCCCTCCACGCAACAACAGGCCCTGGAAGCACGGAAGACAGAGGGATATTCAAGCTGCCTTCCCAGGGGGTACATTCAGAAAAGAAGGATGCCAGCACAGCTCCTTTCTCAAACAAATCCATCAGTCGCTGAGCTAGGGGGCCAGCCAGAAGGGTTTGCATTAAGCAAAAACCCCGAGCGAGAATTCCTTTTATTTTTAAAGTCACAGTGCAGTTTGAAATGGGGAGGGGCAGAAGGGAGTCACAAGATGGAGTATGCTTCCCGGAATATGTCCCGAGAGGGAACGAGGAGCACCCCCACGTAGAAGACGGCTTTGCAAACTAGGAACCAGTTCTGAAGAATGAAGACCCAACTACTGAAGGGTAAAGCAAGGAAGGTATAGCAAGAGGGGCTTTTCATTACTAAATTTGTGAGAACTTGTATGAAATCACTTCATGTTTTTCCTGAAGTTTATCATGGGTCATGAACGATTTCTCTCAGTCCCCCATCAACTGGCCTGGGACAGTATTTATGAGAAGACGAAGCTCAACGACAATTGTTCCCCATCCAAGATCTGGGAGAGGAACGGTAGGCAACTCAGGCTTCTTAGAACAGTGGTGGCGAACCTATGGCACAGGTGGCACTCAGAGCCCTCTCGGTGGGCACGCAAAAACAGAGTCACCCCCCTCCCACACACACACACACATCTAGGCTGGCCTCGGCCGCTGGGCTCGATTATTAGCATTAAACCCAAGACCTAGTTTTGGGGAAGCAGTGTAGGTAACCTTGTTAAGTGCTGTTAAACCCCACTGATTTTCATGCAAAGTACTAATGAACGATTCTTTATCTGGGAGTAAGCTCGGTTGCTGGCAATGGGGCTTGCTTCTGAGTAAACCCTCCTAGGGCTGTGATTCACCTGTCGGAAGAGTTGCATGGTTGTTTCAAAGCAAAGCCACTGACTATCACCAGGCTTACTCCCGAGTAACGCACACCTCGGAGCCAACCGTTTTTCCTAAACTAAAACCTCAGTATTCAGGTTAAATTGCCGTATGGGCACTTTGCGATAAATAAGTGGGTTTTGGGTTGCAATTTGGGCACTCGGTCTCGAAAAGGTTCGCCATCACTGTCTTAGAAGATGCATAGAACATCCATTTCAGAACAAGAAATAATCTTAGGCAGAGTTAACATGGGAATCAAAATCACAGGACCTTTATACATAATCCACACATCTGACATAAATAGGAAAGGCTGAGAAAACACCCAAGTTTTTAAATATTTCATCAGGATCCCCTTTTCACTTTCACCTCAGCTTCAGACATGGATCCCAAACATAAACGTTCAAGAACTGGGAAACAACAAATGAAGATGCAGAAGAAAAAGGTGGACTTGCCCCATGTAAACAGATCTCAAGTATATGTCTTACTGTACTGGACAAACATCCGCATATAAAATGCCATTTAGACCTCCAAAATTATGCTTTTAAATTAACTTAGTGAATTTCAGTTTCTCTCAACCAGAATCAAACTAACTTCTGTTAGGGACCAAAAGGACGCAAGTGAGATTACACTGAAAAAAATTAAAATATTCTAATTCATCCAGAAGTTGTTTGGCAAGATATGGATTTATTTATTCATAGATAAGATCACATTGGGCTGCATTCGTGGAAGGATGTGTGAACAGAACAGGGGGGCGTGACTGTTGCTAATTGTTCCCCACCCCACTTGCTCTTTGTGGGGGTCCCCAGTAACCCGAAAGTGGCATTTTAGCCTGCAGCAGAAGGGTGAAATCAGGAAGTCCTGCTCCACTAATGGTCATCTCTTCCATCAGCAGACACTTCTGGTGAGTCTACTGATACTACTTTTTCCTATGTGCTACACTTGAACTTAGAAATAGCTCAAATTCCAAAACAGACATAAGTTCACTAGATGGTTACAAAAGCTCTTCCATTTCAGCTCTTCATCTGCAGAAGGAAAAACCTAGTGACCTACTTACAGGGACATTGTGAGAATCAATGTGTGCGCCAAGGATTCCAAAACTTTGCACAGCTAAACTTTCATGACTTATGGTGGTGATAAAATGGTCATATACGGATTGTGTAGCTGCACGTCACTTGTATTCCAACATACATAACAGGCAGTTAATCTATCCATGTGAAAATCCAGCACCATCATTCTCTAAGTAAGAGAAGGGAACACACCTTTAGTGTGATCTCATAAAGGAACTTTCTAACCCTGGCCACACTAAGCAACACACACACACACACACACACACACACACACACAAGGCTCAACAGTCAGGAGACCTATTGCTTTGAATCAAAGCCACCAAGGTTGAGTAGAACATACCTGCTGCCCATCATTTTCCCCTTTCTTTTTAAAAAATAATATATGTTTGTTAACCATTTCAATCATTATAATAAACTCATTAAATTCTATGCAATCAAATCAGCATATCATAATGTTGAACATAATCTTGAACAGGATGTACCTGGCAACTTCAAATTATTCTGGAATGTCCACATTCAGAACTCCCAAATATTCTTGGCTTTGTAGAAACCAGAAGTATGGGACCTCGATTCCAATCAGGAAAATACCAGGAGTTTAATACTTCCCCTAGACCTATTTCCCTTATCTGAAGTGACTAGGCCGAACTCTATTTGCCCTGTTTGGGGGAAAGATATCAACAGTATATAAAACGCTTGTATCTTTGCTCCAGTAGGAAACCGAATCTCAGTGAGGCTGTTGTGGGTAAAGAAGTCAGTGCAGGGCACGATTCTCACATTGTGCCTTGATCTTAGCCACAATTTGGGGGGGGGGGGGGCATACAGCAGCTGTTTACAAAGAAAACAATCCTTCAAACTCTCTAAAATGTCCTACAGCATCTCATCTGGTTTGATCCACGATACTATGGAAATGAACAAGAAACATGTGAAGAATAATATTCAGTTAACTCGACACTTGCTTGCTTCCTTCTATTCCCCTTCTTTCTTCGTGGTTTCTTCGGCTGTATAAAGTACGCCACTCCTTGACACAAATATATTTTGAAGCTCAACCTCCTTTTCCAATTCTCATTAAAATCATTACAACAAGCTGTATAGTTTCAACTAACCAAAGTACATGTTTTAATAAGCATGTACATTTCAGGCCAATTTTTACAATGTTTTCCAACGGGGCTGTACCAGGTTGTTAGCGTCTCAGAATCCCTCTAAGCCCTTATTATGCAGGCGAGGGGACTTTGTTCCTTGTGAGAAATGCAACTTGTCATTCAACAGAAACAAACTTTGTTCTGCAATGACAGAAGAAAACTCTCCCACCAGTTCAAACTTCCAAACAAAAAGAAGATATTCCCAGAAGGAAAATGATTTCCCCCTCAATGCTCATTTCCCTGAGCAGTGTAGAAGTTACATGATCACGCACTGTTCCTGCTCACCAAGGATCAAACCTTGGAGAGTTCAGTGGCGGTTTCTTTCAGCAAAGGTGCACCGAAAATGTCGATTTGGACAGATAATTCTCCTCGGAGCTTATGAGTAACAGGTGTTTTCCCCACTGCTACTGGAAGAATAGTCCTAAGTAACTCACAAGCTGGTAAACCAACAGAACTTGGTCTCAAAAGAGAACCGCCCTTTTGGGTCTCTTCACACCTACCCTGTTTCCCCTAATATAAGACATCCCCGAAAAATAAGACATAGTGGAGGTTTTGCTGAAGTGCGAAATATAAGGCATCCCCCGAAAGTAAGACATAGCAAAGTTTTTGTTTGGAAGAATGCCCGACAAACAGAACACAGAAAAATAAGACATCCCCTGAAAATAAGACATAGCGCATCTTTGGGAGCAAAAATTAATATAAGACACTGTCTTATATTCGGGGAAACACGGTAGTCATATCCTATTCACAAGTTGTAAGGAATGCACATACAGCCCGTGTATGGTGTGCACTCAATTTTCCTTATAAATGGATCGAGTAATTCCAGTGTTACATTCAATACAAGTACAGTTGAACATGCGATTGAAACCAGATACAGATACTGAAACCAGATTGAAACCAGGAACTGGATCCCCGTATCATTTGTGCAATGAACACGCACTGGCTCTTTTTTTTTCAAACAAGATGATGCATGCACAAGAAGGATGTACATGTGCCCACTGGAACATGGGAACAGGGCTTCAAATGCTCAACATCAGAACAATGTGGCTGTCCAACGGACGATACAAAAGTTTCTGCTGCATACTTGACCCAAATTGGTCACCGAGGGAGGTAGAAACTTTCCTGCCAATACAAATCAGCAAAATAAATAAATAAGTTTTAGGGGGTAGCTATGCTGGCCTGCAGTTGGGAGAGGTAAGATTCAAGAGCTTCAACCCTTCAAAGGTTATGTCTACAAAATCTTGTTGGTCTTTAAGGTGCTAGTAGACTCAAATCTAGTTAGGAAAGAAGTGTTAGGGAAAAAAGAGAGACAGTGTTAAGGAGGGGGGAAGAAGAAGAAGAAGAGTTTTGGATTTATATCCCCCCTTTCTCTCCTGCAGGAGACTCAAAGGGGCTCACAATCTCCTTGCCCTTCCCCCCTCACAACAAACACCCTGCGAGGTAGGTGGGGCTGAGAGAGTTCCGAGAAGCTGTGACTAGCCCAAGGTCACCCAGCTGGCGTGTGTGGGAGTGTACAGGCTAATCTGAATTCCCCAGATAAGCCTCCACAGCTCTCAGGCGGCAGAGCTGGGAATCAAACCTGGCTCCTCCAGATTAGATACATGAGCTCTTAACCTCCTACGCCACTGTGTAGGACAGTGATGGCGAACCTTTTCAAGACCGAGTGCCCAAATTGCAACCCAAAACCCACTTATTTATCGCTAAGTGCCGACACGGCAATTTAACCTGAATACTGAGGTTTTAGTTTAGAAAAAACGGTTGGCTCTGAGGTGCGTGTTACTCAGGAGTAAGCTTGGAGAAACAAACCATGCAACACTTGAATGGGTACAATAATAGCCAAGCCCAACCTTTATTGGCATAGACAACAGTACAAACAATAATAAAAAATGGATTAAAAAAGCAAGATACAATACAGGTAAATAAATGTTGAAATGGCCGGAAATCTTATCATCAAGGCGTTTGGTAATTTCCAGGAGAAAGTCTGCCACTTCATCATACAGAGAGAAGGATCAGGGATTGTCCAACAAGTAGTGTAATCTAATTAAATTGGGGAGATGGGGTAAATGTAAAGGAGTAAGATTCACATACTTGGATCTGATTTCCTTGAATGGGTGAATCATGACCCTAGAAGGGTTTACTCAGAAGCAAGCCCCATGGCCAGCAACCGAGCTTACTCCCAGGTAAAGGATTGTGCCCAGGCCAGCCTAGATGTGTGTGTGTGGGGGGGCATGATTTTCCACCCCGCCCACATGATGAACTCTGGGTGTGCGTGCCCACAGAGAGGGCTCTGAGTGCCACCTCTGGCACCCGTGCCATAGGTTCGCCACCACTGGTGTAGGAGGAGGGGGGGGACTACAAGAATATCATGGACTGGACAGGCCAGTAACTCAAATCTTCAAGCAGCCAACTTTTAGATGGAGAGAGATTTGGAAAACTGGTGTGTGTTTTTTTGGTTTCATTTTGTGTTGATTTTGAGGAAGCCAGAATGAAAAAGTGAATAGAGGTGAGAGAAAAAAAGAAGACCGTGAAGAAGAAAAACCTGTAAGGAATCCGAGAAGAGGCCCAATTGAGCCCATTAACCCAGTCCCCACCGCCAACACCACTTTTCCTTTCCAGGGAAAAAACGGCCTTGCTTTCTTCTTACAGCCAGATTCCCTTTGTCTTTATATGGTTCTCATTTGCCTTCCCCCTCGCTCTCCCCTCCCTTCTCTGGCAGCCTGAGCAGAGGAACCCCCTATCCTCGAATTTTCGACTGGGAGATGCAAGGAAAGGGGTATTCATTCTTAAAGGCCCAGTCTCTTGCAAAACCTGCCCCCCTTGGGTTCACCGTACTGCAAAGAACCATCTCTCTCTGTCTACCCCATAACACCAGCCAGTCTGGCTATTCAGGCATTCCCTCCACCCCCACCCCCCACCCCTTTGCTAAGTACATGACAGGCGCTCAAGGGCTGCACAGAGAGTTGGCAGCGGTGGCGAGCGCATTCCAGAGACGACACCCCCTTACACCACCCCACTGCCGCTCGGTTCTCGCCTCTGCACCAAGGAGCTGCGGGGCCAAGAACCTCTGAATATTCCTGCTCCGACAGGTAACCTGAAACTCCAATGCTGGAAATATGTAAAAGCCGTCAGTGCACGCTGCAAATTCAGATTTGAAATACGATCTGAGCGGGGGGGAGGCCCCAGATCTGATTGCATCTTAAGGTTTAACTTCGGTGTTTTGTTTTTTTTTTTTGTGGCAAGCCCTGAACTGGAGAATGCTCCCCACCCCCACAGGGAGAGACCTTAGGTCTCCTTACTACAGCCTAAAACAGAGCAGAGCCAGGAAAGAGCCCCCCCCCCCTTCCCACCGTCTGAAGGCAAAACAATGCCTTTGGCTACCATCAGAGACATATAAAGTTGCAAATGGGTCTTGGCAGGTTCAAAAGCTGCCTGGCTTCATTAGGGTTTTTCCCCCCCTTGTGTATTCTTGAGGGAGAAATTCGCTGAACGTGTACGATGCTAGTTTTGCTCTTGGCTAATCTTTTCTTTCCATTTTTAAAAAGTTTACACACAGCGGTCAGGATTGCACATTTAAAAATATGTTTATATGTCCTTCTTGGAATGAAACCCATGGCCAGGTTGATTTCAGGGATTACGTGCATAGGTGGCTTTACCATGCATGTAGTACCTTCAGCAGACAGGGGTTAACTTGCACTGGTCTCTTGCTGGCCTGGACTGTCTTCCCAACTGACTTTCCACAGATCGTTAATAATAATAATAATAAGAAGAAGAAGAAGAAGAAGAGGAAGAGGAAGAAGAAGAAGAGGAGGAGGAGGAGGAGGAGGAGGTTTGAATTTATACCCCCCCTTTCTCTCCTGTAGGAGACTCAAAGGGGTTTACAATATCCTTGCCCTTCCCCCCTGTGAGGTAGGTGGGGCTGAGAGAGCTCCAAAAAGCTGTGACTAGCCCAAGGTCACCCAGCTGGCGTGTTTGGGAGTGTACACATACTTATCTGGGGAATTCAGATTAGCCTCCACAGCTCACGCGGCAGAGCAGGGAATCAAACCCGGTTCCTCCAGATTAGAATGCACCTGCTCTTAACCTACTACACCACTTCTGCAGTAAGGATACTGATCTACTTTTCCAAGCACATGTTTATGTGTCGTAGGACGCGTAGGAGACTGCCATGTGGACATTTGAAAGAAGAAAAATTGAAGGCCTAGTGACTGTTTGGGCAAAAGAAAAACACTACCAGGTGTCCAAAGATGGATGATGTGCTTGCAGTTAAGCACCTACAGCCAGCCGCTCAAAATGTGGCTGCACGCGGGTTAGAACCAGCGCAGGTGGATCCCCTGCCCGTCGACCACAATGAGTGGTGATGCAAACTAGGAATAATGCACATCCAACTCTAAGCGCTTCTTACGTGTGGTTATTTGTCACAGCTCCAACAAATACAACATCCCAGGACTGTGAATGTGTTCCTATGAGAACTGCAGCCATCCACAACATTCACAGAAAGCTAATCCCTTTGATCCCCTCAATTGCTATTAATTCCTTCATATGAAGCTGCTCTGGACCACTGGTCAAATAACATCCATGCTGCTCTGACTGGCAGTGGTTCTCCAAAAGGCCTCTCACATAAACTACTCGTTTTTAATTGAAAGAGACTGAAACCAAGACCTTCGTGCATATAAACAAGGTCTCAGTCCCTTCCCTCCTTGTTAGGGTGAAGCCAACAGAATCCAAAGTAGAAGGTCCTAGAGAGCAAGGAAGTAGGTAAGGGGGGGGGGGTTCCTTGGGTTCAAACCCCCCCCATTACATGTCCGAAGCTCCGCCCCCATTAGTGGTTTTTAAAAATATTTTAAGTGTTTTTTGTTTTTGGCCTGCAGGGGGCGCACTTTTTAGGTTAGCAGTACCAAAATTTCGGGGATTGTTTGGGGGACTCTCCTGATGATACTAGCCAGGTTTGGTGAGGTTTGGTTTAGGGGGTCCAAAGTTATGGACTCCCAAAGGGGGTGCCCCCTCCCCCATTGTTACCAAAGGGAGCAAATAGAAGATGGGGGCTACACCTTGGAAAGTCCTTAACTTTTGACCCCCTGAACCAAACTTCACCAAACCTGGGTGGTACCATCAGGAGAGTCTCTTAGAGATACCACCAGGGTTTTGTGAAGTTTGGTCCAGGGGGTCCAAAGTTATAGACTCTCAAAGGGGTGCCCCCATCCCCCACTGTTTCCAATGGGAGCTATAAAAGATGGGGGCTACACATTTGAGGGTCCATAACTTTGGCCCCCCCTGAACCAAACTTCACCAAACCTGGGTGGTATCATTAGGAGAGTCTCATAAAGTTACCCTGAAAGTTTGGTGCTGCTAGATTAACAACTGCACCCCTGACAGCAGGCACCCCCCCCCCCAAGTTTCCCCAGATTCTCCTTTTAAATCCATTCCCTGGATTTAAAGGGAGAATCTGAGGTCTTCAGTTCAAACACTGAAAGTGATGCTGTTCCAGGGTGGGGGATGATCCACCCCAAAACAGCATCACTTTCAATGTTGTTTTAACTGGCGACCCCAGATTCTCCCTTTAAGGTAGATTTAAAAGGAGAATTTGGGCTCTTTAGTTTAAACACCATTTAAAGTGATGCTGTTTGGGGGTGGATTCCAGCATCACAACGGCCACCCATGGGGGGGGGGGGGTTATCAAACTCAGATTTTGCATCGAGCTCCATTTTCCCTAGCTACACCTCTGCCCAGAGGGGAGGGCAGAAGGGGCTGCTGGCTGCCAGCTGGGAGCCCTGCTGGTGAGGGGCTGGGGAGGGCAGGGCAGGGGAGTCTGTCATCCCTGGCCTCGGAGAGCTGCTTTTATAAGTACCGAGGCTGGGGCGGGGCTTGGGGAGGCATGGCCACATCCCCAGAGGCGGGTGGGGGCATGACCCCGCCTCCCGAACCCCCCTGCCATAAAAAAAATCTATACCTACGTCCCTGCTAGAGAGGTCAACTATGAAGATAACCTCCTGTCCATAGGCAGGATATTGTGTTTACCCAGTTCATCTCTGATGGACGCCTATCCAACTCTTCCTTTAAAGGTTCGCAGGCCAGGAAGGGGGTTCCTCCACTCTTTCACAAAGAGCTCCACTTGAACCATCACAAGACCCAAGCCAAAGAAGTGGAAGAGTGCCGGGAGGCCCTGTATGCGAAGCTTAAGGCACCCCAGGTGTGCAAATGTCAAACTGTGGTCCTAACAGGCAGAAAGCAAATTCCAGCCACCTCGGGAAATATGGAACAACTTCAGAACACAGGCTCTGCAAATAGCAAGCAGCAATTTGGAAGTGGGGGAGAGGGCGGGAAAGTCTCGGCAGATACACCCACTCTTAATCTTTCTTGCAAGCCTTCAGAGAAGTGTATTTGCTCAGGAACTCACCAGAGGACGAGAGAAAGGGTAGAGGTTGCGCCAGAAAATTAGGAGTGGCAAAATGCCAGCTGCAAGGCTGGATCCCACACCAACCTCCTATATGAACGAGAAGCAGGAAGATGAAATCTCCAACAATACCTCTCTCCTTACCAATACAGGCCTAGATGGCACTTCTCCAGCATTGGATGAAGACCTTCAGATACCCTAAGCACTGAAAAGGTTATGGTGCCCCCTACTATGTACTTCAAAATAAAAACAATGGTAAATGAATAAATATCATTATTTGCATGAAACAAAACACCTATTGTTCCATTGCTTTCTCGCCTTGAAGACACACAGCATTTCAACTCAAACGATTAAAATATGTCATTAACCTTTCCAATATTAAATGAATAAATGCAATATTATTTCATTTATTGTGGGGTCCCCTTTTTATGGTCCCTGGTTCAGCTGCAAGATCGCACCAAGATCCACTGTAAATCTGGCACTGGAAAAAAAAACCTTGATGTGGTCCTCTTTACTTGAGACACTAAGCAGGTGCTTATTTTGCTTCACGGCAATCCAGGGCTGGACTTAACACACACGTCACACGTCTCTTGCTTTAACCAAAAAGGATTTTAGTTCCGTGGTGCAAAAGCTTTTCACAGGGCTATAATTTCACGAGACATGTCCCGTTCCTTTTTTGGTTCTCGTTTTGCTCCCCAGCTCCAACACCAATTCTTGCTCAGTTCTGCATGATTTTAACCCTGCTTTTCACCCAACACAGTCAAGATGGACCACAGCAACATAAATATAACAATCTACAGAATTAATAGGGACACATAAGTAAAGGCGGGAAATGAAAACCAATCATTAAAGCAGTTACACCAGCAGTTCCGCTGGCCCCCTTCCGCTGGCCCCCTTCCGCTGGCCCTTCCGCCGGCCTCTACATCTGGGCCTATAACATCTATCTCTCCTCCAGGACCTACCGTTCTCCCCTAGGGGGTGGAAAGAATTCTGTGCAGGACATTAGGCAATCTCCCCTGAGCCACCTCTACACCCTATGCCTCTTATATTTATTTTACATTTAAATGCTAATGTTTAGCTAGTTTTCGCTGCTTTTATAAGTTTTAGCCTATTTATGATGTTTTAAAATTGTATTTATTATCTGCTGTACACCGCCCAGAGCCCCTCGGGGATGGGGCGGTCTAGAAGCCCAAAGTATAAATAAATAAAATAAATAAATAAATAGAGACCATGCAAGCCACCCTATGTGCTAACAGTTGTAGCTGAAAGCCCCCAAAGGTATCCCCCATTCAGAGAGGTCGCTCCATAGAAGCAGGGCAGCGACAGATAAGGCCTGGGCCATAACAGAGTGTATTTTTGAGAGATGGGGGATTGCTAGGAGGACCCTGCTGTGAATAGAGTAATTGCCTCCCTGGATCCTGTCAAGAGAAACGATCCTTCAAATAAGTGAGTGCTGGGTTATGAACAGTTTTAAAGGTAAATGCCAGCACCTAAAGACAGGCTTGGAAACAAATAGACAGCCACCAGAGGCGTCAGCACATGCAATGTTCGGCCCATCTAGCGCGTATTTTCGGGTGCCAAACTCTAGATATTCTCGAACACTTCCGACACATTTTTCTCTTGCAGTTCGTACAACCTGAGGCTGTGCAGCAGAACTTCCTCATAGGTTACGCTCTCTGGGTCAGAGCTGCCCGCCTCTAGCCCTGCTGATGTTAATGCCCCCCCCAACCCTGCGCCGTCATCCCCCAAAGACAGCTCCGCCATTTTGTCTCATGGTGAAGGCCATTTCTTAATGATGCAACCTTTGTGTGGATGTATGAATAACTTGCTGGGTCCAGGGTTTCAAACTCCTAGGGCCGTGGTGGCGAACCTTTGGCACTCCAGATGTTATGGACTACAATTCCCACCAGCCCCTGCCAGCATGGCCAATTGGCCGTGCTGGCAGGGGCTGATGGGAATTGTAGTCCATAACATCTGGAGTGCCAAAGGTTCACCACCACTGTCCTAGGGCATTTCAATCAACGTGAGCAGGGGCAACCCAACACAGCACATTTGTGGACGCACCCATGATAACATGGGGGAGCCAAGTTGGGAAGAGGTTTATCCATGCCCTGCAGCATAAATGTACCCCACAGTCACAATACTGGATCCATCCATCCCTGTGCATGTCCCAGTTTTATGCTGACTTTCCTTGATTCACCTCATCAGACTGCTGGACACATTTTTGGCAAGTGGGCTGGGCAGAAAGGGCCTCGCTCATGCCATGTAGCTGCAAATAACTGTAGAACCCGGCCTTTGACATGCTAATTCTTTCTTTGTCAGCCTTCGCTCCTTTTGGGAGTACATGATTAGGGCCATATTTTAAAATCCGGTTAATAATGTGAAAGGCAGACTGTCTAACTATGCCTTACTCTGCATAGCGATTTCGTACTCAGCCTTCTCACTAAATGCCTTACGGAGTTAAATAATTCGAGACAGCAGGCAGTATGAGGTATAAATTACAGAAAGCAGTGGAGTAAAGAGACTGTATGCTGAATAAATTAAGGCTTTCCGTTGTGAGGCCAATAATGGGTGGGGGGAGAAAAAGGAATTAGGAACCAGGGAGGCAGGGAGACAATGGGCACATTTGTGTGTCTTTGGAGCCGATTTGGTGATTATTTATTAATTTGTAAATTCAGCTTAAAAATAATACAATTCAAAATATCCTGGAACTCAGCTCTGTCCTAATGGACTTCATCCACTTCTGTGTCCTGGAAACGATCAAATGAGGATGCCCGTTCTGGTTAAAAAGCGGGGCTGGACCCCAGGTACATGTAAACCCATCAGGCAAATGCAGCAAAGTTCAATAGGTCCACGAAGGTTTGGTAAGAGCTGAAGTCACCTGGTTTCAATCAGCAAAATCAGGCAGGAGTTGTAGATTTAAGCACCTGAACCCCTCATCTCCCCTCCCCACGCAACCCTGATGTAAAACAGGGCTTTGGTCTCATGCAATCTATCAAATCACGATCCGTGATCTCTGCCACTGAAATGTTATACGCAGAGCACGTCTTCGCACAAGGGTCTCTCTTTCTATAACTTCCGTGCCCCTGGTTCAAAGAGTTATGATCTTTGTCATGCCCTTCGAATCAGGGATGCCCAACAAACCCACCTCCAGTTCCAACTGTACAATTCACCAAGAAGTTCTGATGCAATGTTTCGGCACTGCACCCGTTCAATACAAACATTCTGGAAGAGGGGGGAAACCAACTGGGTATTTCGGGCCAGCACTAATAATTTAGAAAGACCTGTCTGAGACCAGCATGGTGCAGCATGGTGTCAGACTAAGACCTTGGAAAACCAGGTTCGAATCCCCACTCGTGCCTTGGAAGTTTGCTGGGTGAATTTTGGCCAGTCACATACCCTGATGCTGGCAATCATTTGGCCAAGAGACCTCCAAGGAATACCAAGATTGTGATGCAGAGGAAGGCAATGGCACGCCACCTCCAAACATCTCTTGCCCTGAAAACCCTACAAGGGTACCATAACTCAGCTGAGATTTGATGGCAAAAAAATCCTGACTTCCAAGCAACAAGGATGAGATTTGAAGGATCTGAAGGGTTTTTAACAATTTATATTATATAGAAGTATGTTGTTATTAAACTGTAACTTTGCTCAGGTGCTAGAGACAGGGTGAACTAAAAAATTTAATATGGCAACTCAGGATGGAGGTCACTTCTTGTACTAACACTCTGAATTTTAAAAATTGCAAAAGGATGGATTCCATTCGGTCCCCTCCCGTTATGTGCACAGATGGAACGGAAATTCCAATTTGTGTAAATAATTATAATGAGCCAGGGAGTGGACATTGTTTTCAATTAATGTGAAATAAAAAGTATGATCTTGCTAGTTCGTCCCAGGGTTATAAATTGACCCCTTACAGCCCAATCCAGAGCAAAGAGGGGGCGAAGGCAGTTGTGGAGGCAGCATGGCCCTACGCCAGAAGATCTGCCCTCCTCGGGACACGTACCCAGGCAGAGCAACAAATCTATCAGCTGGCCACCACAGTGGCCTCCTAGTAGGCCCAACACGGGGCAGAGTGCCATATCAGCACCCGTGTGCCCCCGCCAATTCTGCTGGCATAGCAGAGGTGTTCTGGAGGTGTGGCCAGGGGTAGAGCTGACATTGGCTTCCACCCCAGCACTGCCTCCTGGTACACTGGCCCCAATGGGGAGTTCTTTCTTTCTTTCTTTCTTTCTTTCTTTCTTTCTTTCTTTCTTTCTTTCTTTCTTTCTTTCCTTTCCACACTGGGCAGGGAGACTTGGTGGCGGTACCATCCCTGGCTGCCTCTGGGCTCCGGACTGGGCTGCCCATGGTGCTCGGAGAACCACGGAGAGGCAGCAACTCTTTCCAGACTCTCTCTCAATATAGATGACAAATGGAAAATTCAGACGCTTCCCTCCTCCTCGATAACTGCTTTTATGGTCACAGAATGCTGAGCCACTCCAGACGCAACCCCCCCCCCCCCGCCCCATGGTACAGTCTCGTACCACTGAGGGAACATACCCATAAAGCGCACCTGGTACCTTATTAACTTAACGGGAATGTGGGATATAAATATTTCAGATAAACACTAGCGCAGTGTCAATGTCGCAGCTCCCTCGAAAGAATCCTCTTGCTTGCAGAAAAACTCTGCACCTGCTTATGGGATTTTGACTGAGCCCAGACTGAGCACCTAGCCCTAAAAGAACTTAACCAGGGTTCCACAAATCCCCCTGCCAATGATTCAGACACCTCTCATGAGTACTCTGAGACCCTCGGGAGGACAGAGATTGATCTCCTCTCCCACAGGCATTGCAGAAGCAGAGGAAGTAGGTCCTTCTACCTTTAGCAAAAACTACAAAAAACAGGGATTCTTTCTGTGTTTGGCACACGTAAGGGGCTCAGTTGGCCAGGGAGGAGAAGATGGCAAGACAGAAATCTGGCCAGGGAGCAAATCAAAATTTGAGAACTCCTGGGCAGAGATCTCCTTCAGCATAAAGAACTCCAGCCCCTGTTACCACCACCAGGAACTAAAAAGTCCTGCAGGGCCTAGCCAATTCCTCTGGGCCTTTTTCTGTGCCACCACCCCCCCCCCCCCCCCCACATACCCTTTACACCACATGCCCAGTAAAGCCCTAAGCCAGCCAGAGCTACTCCAGAGGCCCGAGACAAAAGAAAATGAGAAAAAGAGACGGCTACTGTTCAAAAGGAAGGCTCTTATCACATCGAGGTAGTCTGCTTTTTAGACAAGAAGTCGGATCTCATTGCTTCAATTCCTTTGAAAAACGAGGGAGTGGGAGGCAGACAGGGTTAGCCAAGGTAAGAATTCCTCCGCCATTGTTGTTCCTTTCAAATTTACTCAGCATCAGAACTGGATAAAGCCCTTGGATTCCCCCCCCCACCCCCACCCCTTTTAATTGTGTTATGTCCTCCTTCAACAACTTCTCAGTGCAGTTCACAATCTTTGGCACAAGCATCAAAAACGTATCCAGACGAAGACGCAGTGTGTGATGTGCTTTCCGTATCTTTACTGTGGTACCCTAGAGGCAGGAAACCTCTCCTGGCCTACCCCCTCTCCAGATATCAGCTCCGATTAAAACAGATAAGCTTACTTATCCTAAACACACTCCACAAAGAAAGGAGTTCCATGTCAAGCCTCGCTTCACTATTGCTGAATAAAACAACCAATCAAGGGTGCATTCGTCAGTATATAGGTTGAGCACATCCCGGATGAAGTGAAGTGATGGTGCAACTACTTCCCCACAGTTCCAGTTCAACCCACTTCTTAAGCAGAGTTACACCCTTCTACATCCATCCTAGTTAGGACAGCATAGCCAGCGAAGGAATTTCACGGCCTCTTCGCTACTTGGCTGCATATTTTGAAGCCATGCTCTCAACAACGCACCCTGGGCTGCGGACTTCTGACTCCAGGAGATAATTTTATGGTAGAGATCCACAATGAGGGGCCACCCAAAATGTTTTATGGCCCTGTTTGCTTTTTCAGAGATTGACACCTCTTATGTTGCCTCTTTTTCCACCCTTTTCTTTGTCACCGTTCACACACCATTCATCCCCTTTTTCTGTCATTTAGCCCTACCACAATTCACTTCTCCAGGTCATTTGGACATGTGCCAAAAGAGATGGAAGGATAACAAGAAAAGGTGGCGAAGAACTCTCCCCCTGGGACAACAGGTATCGTGTAGCAACTTGAAGACTAACAAAAAATTTATTCTATCGTAATCTTTCACGAACTAGCCCCCACTACTTAAGATGCAATGCTCGGACCCTTCATATACAGACCTATTATGTAAAAGAGTTGTGGGTGGAAACCCAAATAGCAAGGACCACAAAATACAGGCAGTATGAATGGAAATGTCATTTATATGAAGTTTAAATCCGATCAAGAAAAATGCAGAGGCAGCTCATTATTGCTAGAAGCTAGGTAGGGAGCTCGGGAGTGGTTCAGATGCTGTATGAGCGTGTTTTAGAAGTAGTATCTCTGATGCTTGGCTTATTCCTGCATCTGTGGCTGGCATCTTCAGATCTTCTGAAGATGCCAGCCACAGATGCAGGCGAAACGTCAGGAGAGAATGCTGCTAGAACACGGCCATACAGCCCGGAAACCACACAGCACCCCAGTGATTCCGGCAGTGAAAGCCTTCGACAATACATTGCTAAGCTTGTTAACGTCTGTAGTGGCTGAAATCTCTAATTGCTAAGATAAGTGTAGATATTGCAAAAAAGACAGACTCCACAATACTGACTTCGCTGAATTCTTCTAACACAATTCCTGGTCTCATAAAGTTAAGTAGACGGTAGCTGGTATAGCCAACCACCAGGTGGTTGCTAGACATCTCCTGGGGTTACATCTGTTCTCCAGGTGACAGGTCAGTTCACATGGAGAAATGCTTAAAAAGGTGGATTCTATGGCATTCTACCCCACTGAGATCCCCCTTCTCCCCAAATCCCACCCTCCACCCCCATATCTTCAGCAATTTGCCAAACTCTAAGTGGCCAACCTAATGTTAATCAAAGCTGACCGTTACAATTCATTTTACCTGGATCAACACTAGTAACCTTGGTCAATTTCACTATTGCCTGAAAGAAGACTTGGGCCCCTTTAAAAACGAAAACCTTCTGTTCCCCTCCCACCCTGAACCCTTAACTCAATTGGAGCTTTTTAAAAAAAAAAAAAGCACAGGGAGTGGGAAAAAAATTAAAGATCCACCCTCTAAATCTAAGTTCAAATGTATTTAGAGTATTTGCACAGCCTGTCTTTCTCCTGATAGTCAGGACCCAATATGGGTAACAACATTAAGTACAACACAAAAAATAGTCTAACATCACTAGAACAAGTAATTAAAAACAAGTAGCTACACTAGAGGCCATTCAAGCTACCCCATAAGCTCTTTTAAACAGTTCTGACTTGCCGGAATGCCCTAAAAAGATATGCCTCATATTTTCTGGGAGGCTGATCCATAGCAGTAGGGCAGTGATGTAGTAGTGGTAGACCCACAGTGCCCCAGAGAAACTGACGTGTTCCCTCTATGGCAGCCATTTTGTGGAGGGGTTCGCTATCCCTCAAAATCCCCAAAGTGCTTGCAGGGTCGACTAGGTTAGGTTAAGGCCTGGCTTAAGGCTTAACCCAATGAAGACATACAAATTACTTTCAGGTCTCTTTCAGACTGAATCCTCTACAGGTACCATTATCACTCAAAACCTCCAATTCTAAGTATGCCCCGGGCTCTTGAATTTTCAAGGCAGATATTTAGTTTGCAATGCACTGGCATTTCCAGCTGACTTAAAACTGCCTACAATATATAGATAAGTCCACTGTATTAGTTAATACAGAATCAAAGTGAATAAAGACCAGAGAGGATAAGTATGCTGTTCATATGAGCAGCATACTTATCCTCTCCGGTCTTTATTCACTTTGATTCTGTATTAACTATTTTCAATGCTAGACATTTTTGCATTCCAAAACAAAAAAAAATCCCTTCTTTTAACAATGCGCTAAGATAGAGTCAGAGGTCACCACATCTCTTTACGCAGAACATAAAAGCACACTAAAAGCTCAAAAGAATGGTAAAGTCAGAGGCGGGAAAATTTAGGCCTGTAGTGAAATATATGTCACCTCAAACGCAATTGTTATTTTTTAAACCAGCAGAAGACATGAAATACAATATGAGATATTTAAAGAAAAATAAAGGCTGCCAGTATATGAAGGGGTGAGGGCAGAAAGAAAAGTGTTTTTTTTAACATATAGTGGAATAGTAAATAGGATTTTTAAAAATCAAAATGTGTCCTTCTTCCAAACAGATTAACTTTGCTACAGATACAGGACTGGATGCTTGTGACCAGAAAAAAAGACTTCATTATGTATCATGGGATCTACATGTGCAGAAGCCAAGTAGAACAGGAAAACTATAGTAAGGAAGAGAATTGGTTGAGATTAAGTAAGAAAACTGGCTAGATCCAACTCACAAAACCCAGCGCATAACAGAAGCATCAGGTATGATTAATACATTCCAAGATCTCGAGAATAAACTATCCCTCAACAAATAAAGACTAATTAATGCTGCCAATAAACAATCTGATAATCTAGGAGGAAAAGAAGACTTTTGGGTTCCAGGAACAAAACTGGATGAAATCCAAGTAATTACAAGAGAACCTCAGACGTGGTTTGCCATTCTCTGCCTCCACATTGATTCAGAGAGTTCAGAGAGAACTGTGTGTAACCCAAGGTCACCCAGCAGGTTTTAGGTGGAGGAGTGTGGAAATAAACCCAGTTCTCCAGATTACAGTCTGCCACTCTTAACCACTAAACCACACTGCCTCTAATGTAACTACACTAGACCAACATATTGTCAAGCCAGGTAACTACTGCAAGCAATATTTTTCTATGGCCAAAGTTTTGGCAATATTAGCCCTGCTGCTACTGTAAGGTTTTTCAAAAGGTAAGTCTTTTCATAACCTCCCATATTTCACTCTCTCTCTCTCTCTCTCACACACACACACACACACAATCCACTCTGGACCACAAGCAACTTCGAACTATCGCTAGTTACTTTACAAGCTTCATGTCCGCCCATGCATTAAAGTATATTGAAACAGAGCCGATATATTAAAACAGAATCAAAGGCTAGCATTGGTGTTGGTTAAACCTTTGAGGCTGCATCCGCACCAACAACATCCAAAGTTATCACGCTGTCCACAGTAACCGCTGTTAAAAATTCTAGTGACTGTGAAATCACATTTATTTTTATTAGTTGTTTTAACAATAAAATAGCTAATCAATCACTCTAAGTCAGCTTCCCATCCGATTCCTCATTCAGCAACATTTCTTTCACCCCCCCCAACATAAATTACATGTCATTTGCTCTTCTCCAACCCCCTCAAAATTAAACCTCTCCTTTTATTGTTTTCTAAATAATAAACATGTTCAGATTTCCACAGCACTCAAAGCGCAGCAGTAGGCATAAAAGGAAGATCAATGGATACCCAAACCCAAGCTAACATTAAAAAGTACCCATAAATCTTTTAAAATAAATTGAAATGTCAGGAGACAAGGGGCAACTCTTTGGCCAGTAAAGACGATCTCTTCCCCCCAAAGCGCACACACAACTTTATAGACATTTTGGGTTTGTTCCGGCAACGTTAACGCTGTGAAATATTAGCCGCAATGTTGCAAGCAGACTCTGGAGTCACTTAAATCAAACAATGGAAAAGCAAATGCCCATTTACAAACACTGGAATGCCAGGGTGGAGAAGAGATGAACAAAACACACATGAACGCACGCAAAAGAACCACACACCACAGAGAATTTTAGCCGAGTGGGATTTTGATCTGGCAAGCCATCCATCCGCCCCCTTTCAACTTTTAATCTTCGTCAGAAGATTCTGATAGAATCCATTATAATATGCTCCCCGTTGGACTGTATGTTCCTTTCTGAATTTACAGACCTTCTCGCCACAAGATCATCTCATTCATCTATTTAATCTGACAGTTCGGATTGAAAGCACAAAAAGGGTGGGGGGGAAGGAAAGGGAAAAGAGTATGGTAGCCTATGGTCAACATTTTTGAAATGTATGCCAAGGAAAAGAGGGGTGGGGATTGTAAACAAATGAAGAACTACAAGAAACCGGAGAAATCACAGAATCAAATATTTCACTAAATGACGCTAATAAAATAAAACGAAATGAACATTTAAAGGTACGAAACAAAATGAACATTTAAAGGTACAAAAGCCCAAATTCTTGTCAATCACCCCGACACCTTTACATTCACTGGAAGCCAGAAGAAAATGAGTGTGCATATACATACATGCAAGCATATATATAAAGTGACTGGGCAGCATATATCCTGTGCCTTATTTCCTTCCACAGTTAGAATAATGCAGAGGCTTTGGAAACAAGAATATACAGGATTGTGTACCAATAGGGATACCTTGTTTTTACCACTTGTCAACAATCCAGAATATACCCAGGAGCATGGAGGGGTCATTTTTTGCACAGACCCTCCCACTTAGCCACCAGAGTAGCACAGGAGTGGTCAGCATGCAATCTACAGTTCATATAGATCCCCCTCCCATCCTAGGTCATTCTTTTACAGCCAATATAGTGAGAATCCTGACAATTACCATTTTATTTTGCACCTTCCCCCAAGTCTCCTGTTGCACAAACATTTGAAAACTGACACGAAGAAGTGAAAGATAGCCAGGAATGAACAAGTAGAGAAAGAAAAAGGGGAAGAGATTAAAGAATCCACTTCATTTCCCACTGCAAATTTTATGATTCTCAAACAACACGCACTTCATCATTTTATAAGGACCGATTCTAGCCTTCTCCTTGGGAGAGTGCATAAACAGGAAGAACCCAAGAAAAATGTGTACTGATCAGACTAGGGAATGGGGGTGTTCCCCACACACACATTCAGACAGTATGAAGATTATCATGCAAATAATATGCAAACTAGCTGCATCTCTCCAAGGGAAGAGGTTCCTAGTGGGGCCCTTGGTGCTGCACAAGTGATTTCTTCCTGGCTTTTCACAAACACCACACCAGAAATTCACTGACAAAGTCCAATTTCTTCACCTCACTCCAAATATCGGCCCCTGCAAACGTTAGTCTTCGGATGGGAGTGACTGCTTCTCTGTTCTGAAAAGGTTTTATTTCCACTAAATCCAAGTCAACAGCCACCACTTCACAAGCGCTTTACTTTCAAACCAGGGCAGAAGATTAAAAGCCCTGCCGGACCAGCGATAGAAATTCCTAACCAATGAAACAAGGAAGGTAGTTTGAACACAAAAGGCAAGTTGTATTAAGTGGGTGGTGCGTCTGTGTGTGCAGTTAACAACAGAGCAAAGAAAATAAGCCTTGAAAAGATTCGGACGTTCATAGCCTTCTACATTCAAACTGCGTTGCATCACGCTCTAGAAAGGAGAGAGAGACCCCTTTACATTATATTATAGGAGTCACAAAATGAATGGTTGCTCAAGAAGGTCAGCATTTATGCTCTGCAGCCTTAAGGGCTTTGGAGGCTTGAATGCCAACGCTACTCTACGTTGCAAGCTGCCCAACCAAGATTTAACAAAGGCCTCCTTAGCCATCCTCTATAGATCGCTGGATCAAATAATCTCATATCGCTCAGCTGTTCACACAACGGAGCATATTCACCCAGCATTTTGTAAAGGCACGGTGACGCGGACGCAGATTTTCCCTTCCCCCCCCCCCTCCCCTGAAAGCCGCCTCTCTCCTGTTCTCATAACTTTTCAATCAGACTTTGCAACCATATTTATTGTCACTTCCATTCATGTCAAGCTCTTCGCTTATATGATTGAGATATGAATTACTGACTGTTACAGCCCTTGTTTAAAAAAAAAAGAAGAGAAAGGGAAGGAAGGAAAAGGCAGGTAATACACAACACACTGCCTCTGAGCAGCCACCCAAAGAGTGCACACTCGGCAACAATGGCAAAAAGACCACTGCCTTTCGCCACGGGCTAAGCCCAGATTTTGCTCTTCCAAAAAAAAAAGGGAACTGAAAATTGGAATAAGTTGCGGATGTCACCAGCTCCTCTCCTCTGAGCATCTGCTGTTTAAGATCACCCTTGATTGATGACAGCTATTTTTAATTGTTGCTTTTAAAATTTAAACACCCCCCTGAGACATTTTATAAATGTATTAGTGCATGGCAGGAGGCTGGCAGAGTGGGAACACTCAGAATTAGCATCCGGGTGTTATTAGCACCTTCAGAACCAAAACACACACACCTCGACAGGGTCCTAAAATAGCCAATAATTTAGCAGGCAGATCTTCTCTGGCGCTGCATATATGCATAGCATTACCTAGGTACAAGAACTGCAAGAATTCATGTGATTTCTCATATAAAAAGTAATTCTACCATGGCATCCCTAGGCAGTCACCTTCTTTTTAAAAAGTGGTTTTTTTAAGGACTCTATTTCTGTATTTTTAATTAATACTGTAAACAGTAATAAGGCATCTGATGCATCTTTAAATCCCGCTACAACCCAAACACAAACACGCAGTAGTAAGATCTCCTTATGTTGCTTGGATCCTGATACGTTAGGAAAACATAATGCCTAATGTGTAATTCAATCGCCGTTTTTAAACGTTACAGCAGAATGACATTAAGATCTCCGTGAACAATAAATGAGCCGAAGCCACAGAGAGGACTCAAACAAACCGACCGACCGACCATGTTACCCTACCTGTTTTCTCTTTGATTTCACACAAGACGTTAAAAAGTGCTGGTTTCATTCTGTGGCAGTTCAAAGCGTGTTTCCTGCAAAGAAACCAAAAGGATTAAAATCAAGTCTGCCACTGGAGCCCAGGAGATCTTGAACTTAACCAGATGGAACGCGATGGGGAGGAAAAATAATACTCGAGCCTCCGCTTAATTAAGCGCAAGCAAAAACCAGTTTACAACTTTGTGCGGAAAGCGATAACCAGTTTGGTTTCACATATGTCAACGCAAACACCACTAGTACGGGAACAGTCTGGCGAGAAGGCTGCAGCGGCATTCACAAACCAGGCTTGTTAGCTGAGCTGTTAACAGGGTCACTTCTAGGGGTGTGCATAAGTCATTCAAAAAAGAAGAAGAAGCTTTACAATCACCATTTGCAACCAGGTCAGGAACACTCTCTCGCACACACCTTTCCCTTTCATCCATTCAGTGTTTTATTTCACTATGTAGAAGCTGCTTGGCTGAAAGCATTCAAAAAGCCCTTCCGTGTATGGAATTTCCAGTCCTTTCGTGAGAAATGTAGTGATGCGCTGCCAGTATCTATCGCGCGTGTGTGTATGTGAATAATTATTCTTACGCTGTTATTATTCTGTTATTCCTTTGTAGGTATTGAAACCAGAGTGTGTTTCTTAAAGACACACAAAACTGAACAGGACTCACGCTGGAAAAATTATTTTACGACACAGGCAAGAGATCAAATTTTGTATGGATCTTTTCATACACACGCAAAGGGGAGAATCACCGCCTGCTTATTAGATTGATGGGTTTGGCGTCACTGAAGATCCCCAATCCAGGAAAGAAACAATCTAACATTCTTTGTTATTATTTTCCGATAAGCCACCTTGGGAAGATTTGTTGTTTCCGCGCAAGAGGTTTACTCTCATCTACTAGGCTGTCCGTAAATGGCTGCCCAAATCGGCTGCTTGCCTTACAGCTGGGCAGTCTCAGTGACCCTAGAACCCTGTTCGGGATCCAAAATACCTCTTGGGCCAAGCACCCAAAAAAAGACTTCAGAAGAAAACTTGAAAGACTGCATCTGTTGTCATCCCTATCAGGGTCTCTAACAGCCTCTCAAATCCCTTATAAGGTGTGGGATTCAGTAGGACAGGAGAAGCTGAAACCACTCATAAAGCTGGTTTGCTGAAATATACCACTGCATCTGTAAATAAAGCCTGCAACTGACTAAACACCCCTCTATTCATACAGATTTTTTTTCTTTTAACTACAACAGTGGCTACATTTTCCAAACCGTACGAAACATACAGCATGAAACTGTCAGAAACGGTCCCTTTCCTCTACTTGGCCTTTTTATAGCTGTGCTAGACCCACAGAAATTTTACCTCATTTTTTTTACCTCAGGGCTGCCGGCCTTTAACAAACCTGGCATTCCTCAGCCCAGCCAAGGAGACGGGAAGTTAGTTTAACTAGCCGCTAAGCCAGTTAGTGCAATATACAGTTTCCAGAAGACTGAGTCTAAAAATCTGTCCTAGCTGATGGAAGAAGCGCCCATTTAAAAAAAACGTTCAACGCTTCAAATTAAACAAAAATCCAAAAACACACTATGAAAACTCATTATTTCTCTCTGTCGCCTGTTTCTCCTCAGTAGTTAGAACTTCACATTTTGTTGTGGGTTTATGCACTATACAGAATACTGCAACAGTTATCTGATTTTATTGACTAGCTTTTTAAAGAAAAGTTATTTAAAGAAAAATACAAGGAACAGATGCACCAACGACATCTTCCATAAGCTGAGTTATGCCAAATCTTTGTGAAACGTGTTCACCAACGCCGTAAAAATATATATATATATTAGTTTTTCCGCAGAAATGTAGCTTGGGAAAGGTGGCTTTAGTCCAATGAAACGAGCACAAAAAATAATGGCTAAAGTTAAGTAGAATCCTGTGAGCAAGCAATGGGTTTCCGCACTACTCCCTACATGAAAACACTGTCTGTGGATGTGTACGACGCCGCACTCAGCGGTGAGATTCTTAGTTAGCAAGGTTCGCTTGGCAAAGCGTCAGACCAGACTAGTCTCTGTGCACAATTAATTTGTTCGACTCATTATTTTAGCCAACGCTCCCTGCGTTTTGTGCCCTTCTATGCACAAATGCACACGAGGAGACACATGTTTCCAATTACAGGCAGCTCCACCAGCTAACGCAAAGGCAGAGCGAGTGGCACCCTTTGTGCACGCAGGGGCCACAATCCAACAAGTGAGAAGCGTGACTGAGCCCACTGTTTTCAAAGGGATATCACAAGCACTGAACTTTGTGCTGGAGCGTGAGAAAGAGAGAAAAAACACAGAGCCCACAACCTTTATTGTCATGTGCTCGGCTCTCTTATTTCAAAAAGAGAAATCAGGCCTGCTTTGCAGCCGCTGCAGTTGAATTTCTTCGGAGCCACCGGTCTAATTTTCTGAAAAGTTTGCTTAAAACCTATAGAAATATTTCTGGTTACCCAAAACAGGGGCCTTGATTCAAGGATCCCCAGCTGGGGGTTCGCAGAAAGAAACCCTGCAACGGTCCACGCTTCCAGCTATCCCCAAACCTCGCTTCAAAGAATACGGCAAGATGTGACCTTTGGGGTTAAAGCAGCAGCAGGGGGGTCTTATGCGTGGCTTTCCAGCTCTTGGGTCTGCTACAAGACACTCACGGGGGGCTCCAAAAAGCCCAGAGTCAACTTAGATCTTCCACCCTGACTAACTTGACCGAGGGAAAAACCCACAGAGCATCTTCCCTTCTTCCCCAATCCAGTGAGCTGCTTCGCTCCCTTCCAAAGGCAGCTCTTCTTTTACCTATTGGGGGGGGGGGGAGGGAGGGAAGAGAGCATCTTGGAAGATGTTCTTTTCTGTGGAGCTGCCTGCCTGCTCTTGGCCGGGCTGTTTCTGAAAGCACAGGATTGTTTTGGGAGAAGCAAAGAGAAGTAAATTCGAAGCGAGCCATCCTAAAGATGAAGAAGAGCCCAATCTAAGCAAGTTATCCTAAAGATGGAGAGAGACACAATCGAAGCAAGCCATCCTAAAGATGAAGAGGAGCCCAATCTAAGCAAGTTATCCTAAAGATGGAGAGAGGCACAATCGAAGCAAGCCGTCCTAAACAGATGAAGAGAGGCAAAATCTAAGCTATCCTAAAGACGCAAGGAGACAAAATCGAAGCAAGCCGTCCTAAAGATGCAGAAGAGGCAAAATCAAAGGAAGGCTTCCTAAAGATGAAGAGAAGCAAGACCTCTGAGCAAAGCCCTTCCGAATCGCCTCCTTCTCCGGGCGCGAGGAGGAGGTCGGGCTCTCACCTGGCCTGCGCCTCATCCAAACTCTGGTCGGTGATGGTCATGATCTGCTGCAAAATGTCCCCGATGTCCTGCTTGCGGCCCCCCTCGCCCTCCGCGCCGCCGCCTCCGTCCTGCATGTGCTGGGGCAGCGCGGGGTGCCCGGCCATGCCCACGCCGGCGTGAGAGTGCATCAACCGGGGCTGGTCCTCCATCGCCCCGGCCGACCGCGGGCGGCTCCGTCTGCCGCTGCTGCTGCCGCCGCTGCTGCTGCTGGCGCTGGGTCGCGAAGCGGCGCCGGCGGCTTTGTTCGGCCGCCTTCCCCGGGGCGGCGGCGGCGGCGATGGAGCGGCTCCTCCCGGCCCTGCTTGGGCAGCTGCCCGCTCCCGAGCCCGGCCAGGCGTGCGCTCCTCCGCCGCGTCCTGCGCTGCGCAAAACCCCGAGAGGGCTGGAGCGCAAAGTTTCCCCGGCTCTCCAAGCAAGGGCGGCTCTCCAAGCCGGGCAAGGGTCCCCGTCGGCGCGGCCAACTCCGGCTTTTGTTCCCGGGCTCCGGCTCCGGACTCCCGGCGGCACCGACGCGGGCGAGGAAGGGAGGAGAGCCGCGGCGAGGGGTGGCGCGCGAAGCCGAGCCGAGCGGGCGCCTCCCCGCCCGGATTGGCAGCCTCCCGCGCGCCCCGCCCCGGCAGCGGCCTGTCACTCTCCGGGTTCAGAGGGAGGCCCTTAAAGAGGCCGGCCGGAGCCGCCAGAGAAGGGGCTGGGCTGGGCTGGGCTGGGCTGGGCTCCGAGGAAGGAGGCGCAGGGGCGCAAGGGACGGCCCCGAGGGCGAGCAGCCCGGCCCGGCCCCGCAGCCCGAGCCCGCCTCTGGCGGTTGGGAGAGGAAGCCCCGCCGCCGCCGCCGCCTTCTGGCCGCTTTCGGTCCAGGCGGCGCTTTGGGCCGCTTTGCAAACCAAGAGGAGGAGGAGGAGGTGGTGCATTTTGGGTTGGTTTGTTCCTGAAGGGCCTCGCGCGAACTAGGTGCGAAAACGAACCAGGTGGGGGGGGGGGGGAAACCTGCAGGTGTTTTATTAATAGCGAAGCGGCCGTGGTGAATAGGAATGAAAACCATAACTAATGGCGAATGAGGGAGGAATCCTAAGCAGATCTACTCAGAATTAAGTCCGCCCCCCCCCCTTTTCTTTTCTTTTTGTCTAAGAAAGGGCTCTTCCAGGAAAGAATTGCAGCCATAGATTGTTGTTGGAAGTGCTAATAGGTGGAGTTTGGCTGGCGTTTGAAACCGTTAAAATCACACGCACACGCACCCGGTTTAGTTAGTTGCCGTTTATATCCTGCCCCTATGACCTATGAAAAACATAAGTGGAGTTGTGAATTCACCCGTCGTCACTTCCTTCCCCTCCGACAGTCCGCCTGCCCCAGCACCAGCCCTCCAATCCCCCGCAACCTTCCCCCCCCCACACCCAAAACACTAAGCCTGACCTTCTCAAGCCCCCTTCCACTGCTGCCCCAAACACCAAGCTGGGCCTGGCCTGGCACCAGCCCTCCCAAACCCCCTTCAATCCTCCCCACCCCAAACATTAGGGGACTATTTTCTACTGCAGAAGTACTATTGGCCACACTTTGACCTCTCGGTGGGAAAGGGTATCAGTTTTTCAGCTTTAATGTATGAATGGCATGGTTTCGTATGTTGGAAGCCGCCCTGAGCTTGTGAAGGGAAAGGTGGCGTATAAATTTAATCAATCAATAAATAGATTGGGCAGAAGCCTACCAGTTTGTCTGAACCCTCTTACATTTTTTTTTCCTCCAGCCCTTGTGGTGTTAGACCTGTGGTTCTCAACCTGCAGGTCAAGGACCCCTTTGGGGGTCAAATGGCCCTTTCACAGGGGTCGCCTAAGACTCTCTGCATCAGTGTTCTCCATCTGTAAAATGGATAAATGTTAGGGCTGGGGGTCACCCCAACATGAGGAACTGGATTAAAGGGTCGCGGCATTAGGAAGGTTGAGAACCACTGTGTGAAACCATGCAGGCCCCATATTCCTGTTAAACAGAGGTGTACCTGCAATAAATGGCATCGGGGCAATCCCTCCCCCCCGTGCGACCCCTCCATGCCCTTCCCGCCCCACTTTCCTTAGCCGGTGGAGGAGGGTGGTTGCCGTCCTGGGCAGCCTGATGGGGCCGTCAGTGGTGTGTGCGTGCCTCCCCAAACCATCCCAGGTGGGCATCCCCCATGTAGCCCCCCTTAGACTCCCTCCCCAGCTTGCAACCCGGCACCTGGCTGCGGGGGGGGGGGGGTCCTGGTGATACCCACCAATTGCGGGGACATGCCACGCCCGCCCCCCTGAAGAAGCAGAAATATGCCTAGACACCATCCAGCAGCCCCACTACTGCAGGCCCCATCCATCGATGCAGGTGGCGCCCCACAGCCCTGGGACCACTGCAAGAGCTGTTGCCAAGATGGCCGCCAGGCCCAGGAAGGCCAGCACCCCGGCGGTGAGCCAGGTCCTTCGGGGGAAGGCAGAGGAATTGACTGAGAGTCAGGGAGCCACGGGTAGGTTTCCCTAGGCCAGTGGTGGCGAACCTTTGGCACTCCAGATGTTATGGACTACAATTCCCATCAGCCCCTGCCAGCATGGCCAATTGACTGTGCTGACAGAGGCTGATGGGAATTGTAGTCCATAACATCTGGAGTGCCAAAGGTTCACCATCACGGCCCTAGGCAGGCAGGCAGGCCCAATTGCTGGTCGGGCGCGAGTCATCAAAAGGGGGCAAGGCACAGATTGGGGGGAAGGAGGTAGGGTGTGGCAGGCGATTTTCTGCCCCCATCAGTGCCTGGAGTCATTTGATCCCCCATCTCCCCGTGGACAGTATGCTCCTGCTACTAAATTGTCTCATCCTTGATCAAAAGGGACTTCTTCCACTTCAACCAGTGGAAAAATTCATCGGTTATTACTTAAATGCAGTGATTATTGTTTAATATAACGTCCACACTGTATATGTCACAGCGCCAAATCGGTTGGGGTTTTTGGGTAGATAACTCAGACCTGCACCACAGCATGGTTTCCTCACTTCCGCTGGTATCCACTACCACTGGTATCCACCCCCACACACAAATTGTATGTATTTACAAAATTTATACTTGCATATCTGCGCTCACAAGGATCACTAAGGCAGCTCTCACCATTTAAAACATACATGATAAATTCACATTTTGAAACCTTTAAAATCAATTCCCAAAGCACACCATTAAAGCAGGTTTTTTAAATAAAAGAGTTAAAATTTGGACAAAGACAGGAAAACGTCAATTGAAACATTGGTCACGAAGGAGCAGAACATTGAGGTAATGCTAAACAAAACAAAAAAGTCTTCACCCACTGGCAAAAGATGGCATGAGAAAGGGACAGGCTAGTCTCAAGGAGGGGAAAAGATCTATTTGTCTTGGGAAAAGATGTTAGTAGGGTTCTATATTCCTCTGCCACACAACTCAACATGCCAGACCTTTGTTGTAGAGTGCCCCACCTGATTCCTAGGCCTGCCTAGCCCTGCTCCACCCATCCGTTTGAAAGTAAAAATTACATTTTGCTATTCCGTTTAATTAGACAACAATTGATACTGTTGCGTCAAAGTACCCAAAATAGTGGTTTTGACAAACGCAGAGTGTAAAAATGAATGACGATTCTCATAGGCCGCTTCATCTTAAGAGCGAAGCCGCCGGGTCGGCGCTAGCGACGCCAACCCGACGATAATTGGGATCACAGACTTCGGTTTTCAAGGGCGCTGCTGCCTGGGGATTCTGGCTCCCTGCTCCAGCGGCGCGAGGGCATGGTCCCCAGGCTCGCGACGCGTCGAGGCCCGGACAAGGTAAGTGCCGGGTGGGAGGTAGCCATAAGCCGCCGTCGTTCGCCGCAGCGTTTAGCGGCGCTTCCCAAAGAGCTCTTCCGCTCTGGGGAAACGCTGGTTTCGCTGAACGGGCAGAAAGGCGCCAGGCGAGCGTATGCAGATGCGCTCTCAGGTGAATGGCAGCCCTGGAGACGCATTTTACCGTCTCCAGGCTGCCATTAATTGCCCGTGCGGAAACTGCCATAGTCATTCAAGATTAAATTCTAAGGCAGAAACATACAATTTTCGCACCTCAACTGGCCATATCAATATCTTTTTCTAAGACAGAGTATAGAGTTTGGTGCCATGACTAATAAGGCCCTGCTGAGGATTCTTGTCTGGTACAACACTTTGGTTCCAGCATTTTAAATGCTGGATGGTTCAAATAAAATGTTGTCTTTTCCTGTTTAAAATTTTACCATGCTGTCTCCTTTTAAGATTTTCCAATCAAGTCAATAAATCAATCAATTCAATCAAATTCAATCAAGTCAATAAATAGACCAGGTTCAATACTTCCTTTCTTGGTAAAATTCCTTGTGGTGGATGGACTAACAGCCACTGTTTTATTTACTTGTTATTTATTTAAAACATTTATAATGCCTTTCCATGCAACTTGGGACCCGGAAGACTGCAATCAAAAACATTAAACGTGCTTTAGAGATATATGGTATAAAGACAATTAAAAACGATAAAAGGCATACAATTAAAGAATTAGATTAAAAACAGCAAAAGGCATAAAACTAAAGGAAACTCATACATCATTAAATCACTTATTCAGTAAATGTACGGAATGTTAAACGAAACTTCACCCACTGGCAGAAGACAATAACAGAAGGGGGCCGACGAATCTCCTTTAGGAGGGAATGCCATCATGTTCAGGCCACAACCAAGAAGGCCTTTTTGCAACCCATATAGCCTCATATGGTGAGGGCGGCCAAAGATGGGCCTCTAAAGATGTCCATAGTGATCAGGTTGTTTTATATAGGAGAAGGGATGTTGGTCCCAAGCTGTAGAGGAGCCCCATCCAAAGGGGGGACATTTCTTGAGATAAGGCTAGGAAGTATAACTTGGCCAATACACGAACACATGAAGATGGGCTAAACCAGCGATTCTTTTGCAAAATCCCGGGTTGGAGTCAATCCTGTGCAAATGGCCAGGCAGGAGACGCTTTATTTCCCTCCCTTCCATAAGAACATAAGAACATAAGAACTAGCCTGCTGGATCAGACCAGAGTCCATCTAGTCCAGCATTCTGCTACTCGCAGTGGCCCACCAGGTGCCTTTGGGAGCTCACGTGCAGGAGGTGAAAGCAATGGCCTGCTGCTGCTGCTGCTGCTCCTGAGCACCTGGTCTGCTAAGGCATTTGCAATCTGAGATCAAGGAGGATCAAGATTGGTAGCCATAGATTGACTTCTCCTCCATAAATCTGTCCAAGCCCTTTTTAAAGCTATCCAGGTTAGTGGCCATCACCACCTCCTGTGGCAGCATATTCCAAACACCAATCACACGTTGCGTGAAGAAGTAAGTTTCCTTTATTAGTCCCAATTCTTCCCCATTTTCAGTGGATGCCCCTGGTTCTAGTATTGTGAGAAAGAGAGAAAAATTTCTCTCACAACATTTTCTACCCCATGCATACTTTATAGGCTTCAATCATATCCCCCCTCAGACGTCTCCTCTCCAAACTAAAGAGTCCCAAACGCTGCAGCCTCTCCTCATAAGGAAGGTGCCCCAATCCTTCAATCATCCTGTTCCACCTGTTCACTCCCTTCCACCTGCTCACTTGTTCACTGTAAGTTCTGTGCCGTCCACTGTCAGGGAGAATCCATCCACCTACCACTCTGTGCAGGTCACCCAGCAGGTTGTGGACAAAGTCCCCCACTTCTAAGCACATTTTCTCCCCATGGCAGCGAAAGTACGACTGATCTACAGCAATACATTGCTGGGAGATCCATTTTTCATTTTGCATGTTGCGCATGCGCAGCTATGCAGGCACAGCCAGTCGGGTTGTGGGACAATCAGCCTGGCTGTGGGGGTTCATTTCTGTATGCCTGTGCAAAAAAAAAAGAGAGAAGTGTCTCCATATGAAAGTGTGAAATAAACCTGGATTGTTTCCATGGGCTCCAGTCGCCTGCACGGCCCGCATGTGAATGGGGAAAAGGGAAACAGGTCCCTTTATAACGACTGCAACGTGTTATACAGATGCTGTGCGGAATCCACCAGAGTCAATACTGTAGTGGTTAAGAGCAGATGCACTCCAATCTGGAGAACTGGGGTTGATTCCCCACTCTGCGACTTGAGCTGTGGACACTTAACTGATGAGCCAGATTAGCTCGTGCACTCCAACACATGCCAGCTGGGTGACCTTGGGCTTGTCACAGTTCTTCGGAGTTCTCTCAGCCTCACCCACCTCACAGGGTGTTTGTTGTGGGGGGGGGGGGGAGGGAAAGGAGATTGTAAGCCCCTTTGAGTCTCCTTGCAGGAGAGAAAAGGGGGATATAAATCCAAACTCTTCTTCTACTACTTGGACTGGCAGCTGCTCTCCAGGGTCTCAGGCAGAGGCCTTTCACCTTCCCTGCTCTCTGATACTTTCAGTTGGAGATGCTGGGAAACTGAGACCTTCTTACATGCAACGCAAATGCTCTGCTACTGTGCCCCAACCTCTTTGATCTCTTGACAGCTTTGGATAGCATTAAATGAAGTAAATTTTGGCTTCACTCCTAAATATATTTTTCTGGGAATGAGCCCATTGAACAGGTTGTACTTTGGTGTTGTGTGGCCTGGTTGTATGGTTGCTTTAAGAGTATTCTCTGATGTTGTTTCAAGATCTGTGGCTGGCATCTTCAGAGGATCATCTGAAGATCCTCTTTAGAGGATCCTCTGAAGATGCCAGCCACAGATGCAGGCGAAACGTCAGGAGAGAATGCTGCTAGAACACGGCCATACAGCCCGGAAACCACACAGCACCCAAGTGATTCCAGCTGTGAAAGCCTTCGACAATACAAAATAAAACTTATTCCCAAGAAGACCCATTTAGGATTTAGGTATCCTTCTGGGGTGTCCTGCAGAGTCCGTGTTGAGACCCCGTTTTATAGTGATTCTGGCTTTTGTTTTTCTAGCTTTCCTTATCTTCATCCTACTGCATTGTTTAGTGCATGTCTTATGTCCTCTAATTTCATTGTTTTATACGGTGTGATCTGCCTTAAGTCTCAAAAAGAAAGGTGTGCTATAAATAAATAAATTCCTGAAATCTCAGAAGGCATTGGCCCCTTCCACGCATGCAGAATAATGCACTTCCAGTTCACTTTCAATGTACTTTGCAGCTGTATTTTACTGTGCGGAATAGTAAAATGAACTTGCAAACAATTGTGAAAGTGGATTGAAAGTGCATTATTCTGCCTGTGCAGAAGGGGGCGTTGTTGGAAGACTGTCCATTCTGTCCTAAGTAGACTTATACCCTCCTAAGCCCATTGATGCCAATAGAGTTGGAAGGGTGTAACTTCTGCTTGAGATTGCATTGACTCGATTTGCCCAGGGTTGGCCCTTCTGCCCCTGCACTTACTTCGGAGGAGACAGAGGTCTCCCCACTGCACCAGGGGAGCCATCAAGGAGGACTGCAGACCCCTGATCAAATGCTCGACTCACTGCAATGTCTAAAAATTCTGGGGAAGGTGGCAACCAGCTGAGAAGGGCCAACTAAGGCAGCCACAAAAAGGTGGCCAGGCAAGAAGGAAACATACCCAGGAATACAAGAAGCTTTTAGGCATAGGTGTCAAACTCACGGCCCTCCAGATGGTATGGACTACAGTTCCCATCATCCCCTGGCAGCATGATCATGGCAGGGGATGATGGGAACTGTAGTCCATAACATCTGGAGGGCCGCAAGTTTGACACCTGTGCTTTTAGGTCTAAATGGTGACCAGCTCCTATGTGAAGTGTGTGCTGAGAAGGAGAAGAAGAGGAGGAGTAGGAGTTTGGATTTATATCCAACCTTTCTATCATGTAAGGAGACTCAAAGGGGCTTACAATCTCCTTTCCCTGACCCCCCCCCTCCCCAACAAACACCCTGTGAGAGAGCTCTGAAGGACTGGGCTGAGAGAGCTCCGAAGAACTGTGACTAGCCCAAGGGCACCCAGCTGGCATGTGTTGGAGTGCACAAGCTAATCTGGTTCACGAGATAAGGCAGAGCGGATAAGGATCAAACCTGGTTCTCCAGATTAGAGTGCACAGATAGCATGTGGCTGAAGAGTCCTGCTCTGACCCGCATTCCCAATTCTGCCATGCTGTCCAAGGTTTTCCCAATGCATGGAAGGGCTCTCCTCTCACTCTGTTCAGCCGCTACCACCACCTGACATTTGTAGGAATTGCCCATTGGGGGGCGCCAGGACTCCCAGCTTCCTTTCCAAGTTCTGAGGCCTTGCCTCTGTGTCTCTTGCTGTCCAGTGTCTGCTTATTGCAGGGACAGCTTTGCCACTCAAGGAGGGGAGGCTGCCCACCGGTCCGCAAAAAAAGTCTGCTACAAACTTTTTTCTGGTAATAAAAACTGCCCACAGCTTGTTTTCTTGAATGCTGGCAAAGGAAGCAGAGGTGCAGCATAGGGGGCAGCACCAGTGGTGGGATCCAAAAAATTTAGTAACAGGTTCCCATGGTGGTGGGATTCAAACTGTATGAGCGTGGCGTCAATAATGGAGCTGGGTGGGGCAATTCCACGGCGAGGCGTGGTCCCGGGCATTCAGGGGGTGGGGGGCATTCCCCTGGGGCTGGGCTGTGCGAGCAAGGATGCAGCCGCCATTCCTGTTCCTTAGGCTGAGGAAACGGCGAATGCACGCAGGCGCAGGCTGCCACGCACGCCGGTGCACCTCCTGCTAGACTGCTTCAAGTTCTGCGCGCTACTGCTGAGAGGAGGGGCGTAACTAAGGCAAAAATCACGTGGCAAAATCACCAATTAGTAACCCCCTCTTGGCACACACAAATAATTAGTAACCTACTCTCTGGAACCTGTGAGAACCTGCTGGATCCCACCTCTGGGCAGCACACTTGCCGAACCTAATGCATGCCTTCTCCCAGCCCAGGTAGGCTGCTAAATGAATCCCCCCTTGCTGCCAGGGGGTGCAGGTCATCCACCTGAGCATGTGGCAACGAGGCCTGCTCCATCCCCAACGCCCCTTAGGGGGACCTCCAATAATGGGGAGGCAGGCCTTCATGCTTCACTTCCCACCACGCTTCTCTCTGTGACACACATCTGAAGGTGCCAGCCACAGATGCAGGCGAAACATTAGGAACAAGATCTACCAGACCACGGCCACACAGCCCGAAAAGCCCACCACAACCAGTTGAGTCTGGCCGTGAAAGCCTTCAACAATACATTGACTGAAAGGACACTGAAAAGCAATTGAGTTCCCCCCCCCCCCCCGATTGTTCTTAACCAAGAGAGAGAAACTTTCAAAACAGCAAAGTGAAGGCTTTGTTCAGTTCGAACCTCCAAAGGAAAATGCATTTCTTCACATCACCTACAGTGACAGACAAGCGTTTCATCAATAATGAGCGGTAACTGAGAAACAGTTTTTGCATGCACCATTATAAAGCAGCTGGCCTAGTAGTTTACACACAGCATTGCATACATTAAAATCAATACACATTTTAAAAAAAAGAATGGGCATGAATATACTAGTTTCATCCCATCTGCGTGTGATTGCTGACTCATGAGCATGGTGTCTATGCACATAGGAAGTGTACACTTGAACAAAAACAGTATTCCCAATCCCGGGAGGAAGTCTATGTGCGTGCAGTTCCTGCTGTTGTGGGACGAGTGCTCACAAACTGACAACCACACATGTGAAGGTAGGGTTTGCATGCTTGTGCCTGTTTCCCTTCTATGTCCATTGATTCCCACAAATACAGTGCGTAGGAGAGCCAGCATGGTGTAGCGCAGTGGTGGCAAACCTATGGCACGCGTGCCAGAGGTGGCACTCAGAGCCCTCTCTGTGAGCACGCGTGCTCAGAGTTCATCATGTAGGGGGAGCGGAAAACCATTCTCCCACACACACACATCTAGGCTGGCCTTGCTTCTGAGTAAACCCTCCTGCGGTCGTGATTCACTCATTCGAAGCATTGCACGGTTGCTTCACCAAGTTTATTCCTGAGTAATGTGTGCCCCAGAGCAAACCGTTTTTTCTAAACTAAAACCTCAGTATTCAGGTTAAATTGCCATGTTGGCACTTTGCGATAAATAGGTGGGTTTTGAGTTACAATTTGGGCACTCGGTTTCAAAAAGGTTCACCATCACTGGTGTAGAGGTTAAGAGCGGTAGACTCTAATCTGGAGAACCCAGTTCAGCCGTGTGACATTAAGAGTCACAGTCCTCTCAGAAGAGTTCTCTCAGAACTCTCTCACCCCATGCCAAGGCAGGCAATGACTAATCACCTTTGAACATCTCCCGCCTTGAAAACGCTACGAAGTTGCCGTAAGTCAGGTGTGACTTGACAGCATGCACTCATGTAGTGCATGCAGGGCTAGTGTTTCCCAGGAATTGCTGAGAGTTTCACTCAAGAGTCAGTTAGTTTTGGGTGCTTGGCCTGCTGAACACTGAATGTGCATGTATGCGCAAGCGCAGGAGTTTGTTTCACATTCCATGTTTTAAAAGGTGCTTCTGCTGGAAAATGGTGCCCAGCTTGTAAGCCAACAATTTCAGTCTTTGCAAGGTTGTAGATAAAGCCAGGTAATTGAAATCAAACCTTTATTAGGTGTTTGTTACAAATTGCACGAGCAGATCCAAGGGCGTCAAGAAATAACACAAAGAAACAATCGTAAGGTTTAAACAAAGGAGGAAAAAGGAAATTTGTAGTCTTGACCCACGAGGCCCCAAGGAAGAGACGAGACGCAGAGATTTCATCTGGTGGAGACCGCCAGCAAGCAGGAAATGCGGGATCCCGTGATCCTGGCAACTCTGCCGTGTGCTCGCCCCTCACACCTTTTATTAGGATTTCAATGGGGGCGTGTAAAGGGGTCAGGCAGGCGGGAGGTCGGGAGAACGGGAGATCATCATGTAATGCATGATCTCATTGGGCTGCTACGTGCGGGAGGAAGCATCCGCGTCTGGGTCTAATCCTCACCTGAGGGCAAGAGCCCTTTTGTCCCTTTGTATGGGACACCTGGTGGCTGGCGTAGCCGGGCAGTTCATGACCCGTGACTCATGGGGGAGCGGGGGTTGGGGGAGCGTGTACGCCCAGAAGGCCGTAGCCGGCACCGGCATGCCAGGTGCTCTTTTCTGATTTAATTTCTTGAGGGTTCGCTGGGCTCACCCCTACATCTCCCCGTTTCTTATTTTTTTTTTTTTAGGAAGGAAGCCGAATTAGTTGGGGCAATTTAGGGGGACGCTTGCCTCCCCAGGAGCCCGCCCCAGTTGGCTGAGCTGTTTGTGTAACACAAGGACCCTGGTTATACGGCTTATAGGGAAGGAGTCAAGGGAGTTTCTTACAAAATGTTACAAGCAAAAGCAGATATACATTGAACAAGACAAGATCCGGACAATGAGGCATATGATCCAAACCAACGGAAGAACTGTAACAATAGCGCTCCAATCTATCATCCTCCTGGCAGCCAACTCCAAAGGGCTGGACCACTTGAGGTAGGGCAATACATCATATTTCCAAGATTAGGACACACAAACATCTTGCAGTTCCACAGCACTTTCATATGAATCAAGTGGGAATTATCAGAGAGATTAAAACAACACATTATTATGTACTAATTCTCACAACCCCGGTGATGCAGTAATAACAAATAATCAATAGCTGACATCGATTATCTAAAGTTAAGCTAGATGACAGTTCCCTTGTTGCTCGGAGGCCAGAGCATCCAGAGCGTGGAGGTGGGAATTAATGGACTTCTGCGAAGGGCAACAGGCCAGCTGGCCAATATGCGTCTTAAGCACGTTATAAGTGGCGAAAGGTCCTGGGACTCCCACCGTGGGAGAGTTGCTTGAGGGAAACATACTCGGCTTTGAGAGAATGAGCAAATCTGCGTGCAGCCCTCCGGCAGGAAGCGGGTCGAGGGAAAGAAGCGGAGCCGGGCGACGGCGTTGTGGGCTCCCCGGGCGGAGCCTGAGGCAGTGAGCGATGGTGAGATGGCTAAGGCAACAAAGGGGTCTCCGGCGGAGAGGCGAAGCGGGGATGTAGTTGAAGGTTCTTTCTCCCTCAGCAAGTCTGCAGAAATCCAGCCCTTAGGGAGGAGGATGTTCCCATATATGGGGAGGAACGTCCCTTCTTTATGCGTGTCAGATTCCAGCTTTGGCCGGTCCAGTAACTGGGCTTGGGCCGGCTTCTTGTCCCGCCACATCAGCAATGCGGGCGCAAGTGTTGGACTCGTGGTTGGTGACAGTCTGGGTGATGAGGGAGAGAGCGCCAGCCGTGGGAGGAAGTTTGAACGACGGGCTCCCCAGTCGGCTCATGGGCGAGTACCTGGATAGACGGCAGGCATTCATGAAGGGGCTCAGGCCAGATTCTTCCAGGAAGTCTCCAGGGGCTTTGCAGACGGGAAGCAGGCAGGAGCTTAGCAGACTTCCCACCCCCAGATACTGGCCCAGGCAGAAGGATGAGACGTTGGCAGCGGCAGCAAACCGTTCCCAGATGTTGGCTTGATTGAGCTCCAAGAGGGGGTGACCGAGTGTCACCGGCAGGAGGCAGCAAAGCAGACAGATGATGGTGACTGCGGAATTCGCAGTGATAATCGCAAAAATGGCAGCACAGAGATCCTCGGGTGTTTCAGGGAAGCCTTGCTGTTGCAACAGCTCTCGAGCTTGGTTGGTCGTTGCTTTGACGTCCCCCCAGGTCATCCGGGTTCTCGGACCGTTCTGGCGCTGGCGGCGGTTCCGTCAAGGCCGCGGGGCAGAGTCTTCCAGGGAGATCTGCTCCATCTCTGGGATTGGGTTGGTTTCTTTCTGGTGCCATTCCATGGGTTGGCCGGACATGGCGAGATTGGAATCCACTGGAGGCCTGTAGGGAGAGGGATTGAAGCATACCCCCTTCCCCAGGTTATGAGGGGGCCAGGCCCCGCCAAGCTTGGTCTTGGCTCTGGTGGGAGCGGGCCTGAGGGGCAGGTTCGAATTTCAGCAATTTCAATTCAGCAAGGGGGCAGGCCATGGAGGCCCCACCTATTCCCCCTTCTTTAATTTGTTTGGACATGAGCGGGGGGCACGAAGGGCAGGCGACTCCTATGTGGAGTTGGCTTCAATGCGTCAGAATGCGTCAGGACAGTGGTCCGAGCCTCCAAAGAGGGGGGGCGAACGGACCATCAAGGGATTGTGGGTATGCATATCTAATTTGTAGAACAAAAGGACTTTGGGGGTGCGTTCAGGGAAGGGGATGTATCAAAGAGGGCAAAACAATTACACATTTTGGGGCCGGTCTTTGGGACGAAGGGCTGGGGAAGGTTCCACCCTGGGGCAGATATACTTACCGTGATCGCAGGGGTTGAGGCAGACATGGCGTTCAGAATTTGGGATCGCATTTGAGTATCTTGGGGAAATGCCGCCCGCCGAAACCACTCCTTAAGGGGCGGTTTCGGCTAAGCGCCTGGCCTTGCACATTGTATTGATATAGCTGCCAGGCGCTGGGCAACCACAACCCAAACAGGTTTGTGAGTGAATTTGGTGCGACAGCCCCTTTTTTTTAAACTGGGGCCTGTCCTGGCAGTGCTGCGGTACCAGGACGGGCCCAGATTTTAATCCAGGGAGGGCCAGTCAGTCAATTGGTCCTCCCGCCTTTGCTGGTGAAAGAATTAGAAAAATGGGGAAGGGGAAGAAAAAGGGGTCCCGAGCAAGCGCTCCGGGGCTGAGACAGGGAACATAGTCAGGGTTGGGAGGCGGAGGCCTCAGTGCGGCTGGCCGCCATCTGTTCTTCTTCTGGGCGGCGACCGTCACTCCAAATGGTGGCCTCGGCGATTCAATCGCGTGTGGAGCTATCCTCCAGGTCTCCAGACTAAAGGTGCGCTCTTTGACCTGGCTCATGAGGTCCCTTCCCACAAGTTAACGTGGGATGTCCAAAACGCATGGGGCGACTATAGAAGCTGATCGCTCAAGTCCCAGGCTGCGGACCTTCCGTGAGCTGGCTGGACGCTTCGCTCTTCGCCGGGTCTGCTTTCCCCCCACCCCCCAGATGCGCTTGGGCAAGCCTCTGTTGGCCACTGATCAAGGCCACCTCGGCTGCTCTGATGACAGTTACATTGCCGGGCGCCGGGTGTCCACAAGTCCCTTTGAATGGACACCCTTCTATAGTGCGAAACTCTCCCAGGTGCACTGATGCGGGAGTTACCGATGGGCGTCTCTACTGCTGCCAGGGTGGTGCCAGCTGCGCCCCGATGGCGACTTGGGCTCGTGGCCTTTATTGAGTGCGCGCGGCAGGCAGCTAGCGATGCGGGGCAGGAGGATCCAGCTGTGCGCATAACTGGTTCCGCATGGGCAGATTCCTATGCAGGTGCATGTTTGTCCACACCTGAATATGAACGGCTCCTTGGTGTGTAGAGTCAATGACTCCCGGAACGACAAACAATCCCTGCTCAGCGGCGGAGGCCTTAGGCAAGATTAACCCGACGGCCTCCGGGGGAATGGGATCACTGTACTGGGTCGGAGCAACGAGGATCTCATGTGGGAACTTGAGGGAAAGAGGTTGGGTGCAGGCGAGAGAGATACTGCTGGGAGGAGGTGGTTTGGGTTCGGGCCTTGGTTCTTGGGGCTGGTTCAATATTCTCCTCCTTGGTCCTGGGCTGGGGAGAGGCCCAGGTAAGAGTTTCCCGACGGGCACTCGTTTCTCCAGTGAAAGCCCTCCCGGCATCGGGGGCATTTGGTCCTGGGCTTTCCCGGGGGCCTTCACCTCCCGGGGGAGAACCCTCCTTCGTCGGGGTTGTAAGCCCCGCACCGGGCGGTAACCCTGGCACAATCCCTCTGGAAGTGTCCCCCGCTTGCCGCGAAAGTTGAAGCTAACCTTGTCTTGGGGCTGTCCCCGGGTGGTGGAGAGTGCTGCGGCTAGGAGGCTGGCCTGGTGGGCGGAAGACCCGATATCCTGGCAAGCCTTAAGCATATCGGCCAGTTCGGGGTTCTTTCCTAAGCCCGGATTGCCCTGCGGCATTCAGCGGAGGCGTTCTCTTTGGCTTGCAGGGCGCATGAGGAGCTCATGTTGGGCCGCGTCGTTGTCGCAGCCACCCTTTGTCTCTGCAGGGCCTCCTGGGAGCCCTGTTCAGGAATTCCAGCCGTAAAGGCTCCCTGAGAGGCTTCTGCCGGACGTTGGAGAAGCTTTGGGCTGGCTGTCCGGCAGCGGGCACTCTCAAAAACGCCTTGTAGGCGCAGTCGGAGGCAACCTTAAGGGTGGCCTCTGGCAGGAAGATCTGCGCGTTGGGAAGGGCAAAGCCCTCGCAGCCATAGAGCTGCACAGCAGTATAGGCTCCGCCGGAGGCTGCTCCTCTGTTTATGCATTGCTGGCGGTACTCGCTTTCCCAGACAACATATTGCGCAGGGTTCAAGAGCATGTGGAAGGTGGTCTTCCAGTCTTCCAGTCTTCCGGAACCATTACGTGATTCCACATGACTGCCTCCAGCATGCCTCTCACATAGGGGCTGGTGATTCCCATCGCCCCGATATTACCTTGGCGGAGGCTCCAGTGGAGAACGTTATAACCTCCATGGGGCTTTATAATACTCGACAACCCGCTGGATGACGCCATCGTCCCCCACGTGGTCGGTGAAGTGGGCGGGGCAGACAGCGAGGAGGTCCGGGCATGGAAGCCGACCGGTCAGGGTTTCTTTCCTCTGCAGATCGTGGTTAATACGCTCTGCCAGAGTTTTGAAATCCTCAGCGCCATTCACGCATGGCATCAGTACGGAGTAAAAGCGGTGGCTTCGGAAACGGGAGGGGGAAGCAGAGCAGAGGGCGGAGCAAAAAAAGGAGGGCCCGGCAGGGTCAGCTGAGAGTACGAAGCGGGAGAGTTTGAATGAGGAGAGGAAGCAAGTGAAATGGGAGGGAGGGACAGGCGGCCCTGCTTAGTGAAGATAGGGAAAGTTCCAGGCTTCGAAACTGTGGTGGTGAAAGATCAAAAGGAGAGGGGAGATCCATGGCAAAGAACACCATGGACCTTGCAGGCTGATGGTATTTACATAACATTGTCTCCCACCTCAGTAGCAGTGACACCGGGCGCTGCGAGGCTCTCTATGCAGAGTGCGCCCGGGATGTTTTCCCTGCTAAGTAATCCTTCTTAAGATTGAAATGTCCCCCCTGGGTACCATGGACATTGCCTATCAATCTCCTCAACCACCCGCTGCAAGAGGCCTCTCTTTATGGAGATCTCCTGCCGCTAAGCCAAGCATGCCAGCTCGCTTAATCGCTTGCTCATAAGCCGTGGCTTTTGCAAGCCCATGCTTACAGGTGGTTCGGCCAGACGAGAGAGGTATGTCCTAGGAATGCAGATCCTGCGGATGCGCCGGATCCAGCTGACGGTCGGTAATGCCGGGCCGGCAGGTCCGAGGATGCTGCCCTCGATCCAGCCGGACGGTCGGTACCGGTGAAGCCCTTTCCCAGGCGACGGTAAGCACGGGCGGGAGGGGTTCAGAGGATTCCCGGTTTCGCACTCAGCTTGTAGCGTCTGGACTCCACGCAGGCCCCAAGAAAGAGACGCAGACGCCGGAGATTCATCATCTGGTGGAGAGGCGCCAGCAGCAGGAAGTTCTTGATCCCGTGGATCCTGGCAATCCTTCTAGCCGCGGTGCTGCTCGCCTCTCACACCTTTTATTAGGGTTTCAATGGGGCGCAGGTAAGGGGTCGGGCAGGCGGGAGAGCGGGAGGTCGGGAGAGTGGGAGAACGGGAGATCATCATGTGATGCATGATCTCAGCTCGGCTGCTACGTGCAGGAGGCCATCCGCGATCTGGCTCTAATCCTCACCTGAGGGCAAGAGCCCTTTTGTCCCTTTGTATGGGACACCTGGTGGCTGCGAGCCAGGCAGTTCATGACCCGTGATTCATGGGGGAGCGGGGGTTTGGGGAGCGTGTGCGCCCAGAAGGCCGTAGCCAGCACCGGCATGCCAGGCACTCTCTTTCTATTGCTTCTATGGGTTCCAACGGGCTCACCCCTACATACTTATTGACAATTCATACTTATTGACAATCAGTTCCAGAAGTGTCATGACAGGTGGGAGGTACCTTGCTACTTGATTGGGGATGTGAGGATTCCGTCAGATAGAAAATATGAACCTATCTGCTTGATACCATGGCATAAAAAAGGACTAGTTAAAGAGTTCTTTGACTCAGTATAAAAATGATAATGAAGCAGAACATGAGATAAACATTTAGGAGCTCCAGCTCTACATGTGCGGCATCTTTCCTGATGGGGTCTTCTCAAGAATTTGCATTAAAGGCTAATGTCAATCAATTGTGATTTCAACGGCATGACTATTTGGAACTCCTCCACTCAACCTGATTCGCCAACTCCTTTTGGGATGCCTGTGCAGATCAGCTGACCAAGCCTTTTAGAAGGAGGAGGAGTTTGGATTTATACCCCGCCTTTCTCTCCAGTAAAGAGACTCAAGGTGGCTTACAAGCTCCTTTCCCTTCCTCTCCTCACAACAGTCACCTTGTGAGGTAGGTGGGGCTGAGAGAGTCCCGAATGAACTGTGACTAGCCCAAGGTCACCCAGCAGGAACGTAGGAGTGGAGAAACAAATCTGGTTCACTAGATAAGAGTCGGCCACTCATATGGAGGAGTAGGAAATCCAGCCTGGTTCTCAGTTAGAGCCCACCTGTTCTTAACCACTACAGCACGCTGGCTTTCTCTCTGGCTCTTTTGCCAGCATTCTCCTGCTAAGCTTCATGAAGTCATGAAGTTGCCTTCTGCTGACTCATACCCTTGGTCCATCGAGATCAGTACTGTCTACTCAGATTGCCAGCCACTCACCAAGTTCTCAGGCCCCAGTCTTTCACATATAAGTGGAGATACTAGGGATTGAACCTGCGGCCTACTGGATACCAAGCGAATGTTCTACTACTGACCCACAGCCCTTTCTTCTGACCACTATACCACACTGGCCCTAGTGTCAGAATCCTTGTTCTCGTGCTGCCCTGATGTAGTTCCAACATGCCTGAGAGTGGAAAATACAATTGAAACCCTCGATGACTCACTCCTCTGGCCTTGGACCAGGTTTGGCCATTGAACTTGGAAATTATCCTGCATCCCAGGCAAACTAAACAGCTTTCAGCTGCTGCTAGTCCACTGTTTGCAGGCCTCTCCTGCTCCCAGCCAGTGTCCAGATGTGGTACAACCTCACTTAATGCTGCAAGCGCATCCCTGCCACATTTACAGATATGCTAAGTGTGGCAGGGATGCACTTGCAGCACAATGGCTGATTCTGCATGGGCAAATAAATACGGGTGTAAGCAGAGGTGGAATCCAGCAGGTTCTCACAGGTTCCCGAGAGCAGGTTACTAATTATTTGTGTATGCCGAGAGGGGGTTACTAATTGGTGATTTTGCCACGTGATTTTTGCCTTAGTTACGCCCCTCCTCTCAGCAGTAGCGCGCAGAACTTGAAGCAGTCTAGCAGGAGGTGCACCGGCGTGCATTCGTTTCCCACCCAAGGACTGATGCAGCGGCTGCATCCTTGCCACAGCCCCGCCCAGGAATGCCCCGCCCCTTGAATACCCGGCCACGTCCCCGTCGTGCCCCGCCCAGCCCCATTGGTGCTACGCCACAGTTTGAATCCCACCACCATGGGAACCTGTTACTAAAATGTTTGGATCCCACCACTGGGTGTAAGATGCTATAAAACCCATTTGGTGGGGGGGCGGGGAGACTTTGCAAGGTCCCATCCCCCAAACAGGTCTGGGCCGTGTTATTTCCCCCAAGCTGCGTTTTTTGAAAACCGCTCAACTAGCGATTCTTTTGAAAAATCCCGGCTTGGAGCCACTTCCGAGAGAACGGGCAAGCAGGAGGCATTTTATTTGCCTCCCTTCCACCGCACTCTCCATGGTGAGGAAAAAGCCGCCCACCATTCCAGGGAGGCCCCTTTTCCTTTTTTAAAAAATTTGCAGGTTGCACCTGTGTGGCAGGTCATATCATGGTGCAGCCAGTCATATCATGGGATGAGAGGCATGGCTGTGGGGGTTCATCTTTGCACGCCTGTTTTACCAGATCTTTAAAAAGAGAGAGAGAGAAGCGTCTCCGTGCGAAGCATGAAAGCAACCTGGATTGTTTCTGTTGGCTCCAGTCGCTGCCTGCATGGAATGCATGGGAACGGGTAAATGGGGAAAGGGGTTCCTTTATCACGACTGCAACCCGTTGTACATTTGCTGTGTGGAATCAGCCCTTACGCACATGCAGAATAATGCACTTTCAATCCACTTTCAATGTACTTTGCAGCTGTAGGGAACAATAAAATCTACTTGCAAACAATTGTGGAAGTGGTTGTGGTGGGTTTTCTGGGCTGTGTGGCAGTAGTCTGTGTGGCGCCCCCCCCCCTTGCCCGGGCCTTTTGGGCGGTGTGTCCTTCCCTCCTCCCTAACCTGGGGATGGTCTCCCCCAGACGATGACATTCCCAATTGGCCCAATGGCCAAGAAACCACTGTACGGGCAGCCCTCGCCCACGCCACCCTCCTCCTAGTAGGCCTCCTTGCCTCCCTTCCCCTGTCTGGCTTGAGAGTTCACACCCTCCCTCTCTCTCTCCCTTGTTGCTTCACAGGGAGAGGAGTTTCCAGGGCCTTGTCTCTCCCATGTGGCCTCAACAGGAGAGTAAGTGCTTACAGCCTTGTGTGAACGACTCCCCGCACCCAAGGTTACTGCACAGGGTGGGGACCAGCTTGGAACCTGGGGTCTAGGGTTCTCACAGGGGGTCTGGGCTTCGGGGTCCTCTCCCCTCCTTCCCACATCCCACCATTGAGCTGTCCCTTTCCCTTGTCTCTTCACACCAGCACCCGCATTCCCTGCTGCTGCGGCAGCTCCTGACTCGCCCTTTCCCACTTCCTTATATACCTTCCGCTCTCTCATTCCTCTCCCTCGTCCCAGCTGCCTCTCCAGCCCATCTTCTCCAGCTGCCTCAGCTGTGGGCTTGCTGGGCCTAAGCCTCCTCTCTTCCCCGCCTTCCCCTTTGAACAAGGCTTCTGAGGCCTCAAAGGCCTTCACCCTCCCTGCAAGAGGCTCCTCTGCAGCCTTCCCATCTCCCGCAGTGCCAGCTGGTGCGGGACTCAGTGGGGGAAGTCCGGGCACTGCAGCCGACCCCAGACAGTCTGGTAGATCTTGTTGTGAAAGTGGGTTGAAAGTGCATTATTCTGCCTGTGCAGAAGGGGCCTAAGTGAAGTTTAAACACATCAAAACACTGTCTGGGAGAGGCCTTGCCCAAATCATCTTTCCTTCTGCCTGGAATGTCTGCGACGGGTGAATCCTCCGTCCTGTTCACAGCCATTCTAGCCACCTTATCGCTCTACACCTGACAGTACACAAGTTGAAATCCACTTGTTATTTTAAAAAAAAAGATAAAAAAGGGGGAAAGATAAGGAAAGGAGAGAAAGACTAATGAGAAAAAAATAAAGAAAAGGAGGGAGGAGGTGGGGAGGCTCTTTCTTTGAGCTCACCAGCTGACTTACACTGCTGATTCTAGATTTTTTTTTTCAGAACTAGTGGGTCTGAATCCAGACCTTTGAAGTCTACCTGTCAATTTTTAAGGTTCGCAATACCTGGGAAGATGAGGACTTGCTCTGAAACTGGCAAAATAGGCCCTATCAGCAATGTGTAGCTTGGGAGCACCCCTAGGCTCAACTAGAGTGACATGCCAGTCCATCAGAAGTCCTTTACTCAAGTTGCAACCAATGAATGACCACCAGCTTATGAGCACGGAGCTTATGGAGAAGAAGAGGAAGAGTTTGGATTAATTCCTGCTTCTCTCAACCCGAAGGAGTCTCAAAATGGCTCACAAACTCCTTCCCTTCCTCCCCCCACAACAGTCACTTTGTGAAGTGGGTGGGGCTGAGAGTTCGAAGAGAACTATGACTAGCCCGAGGTCATTCAGCAGGCTTCATGTGGAGGAGAGGGGAAACAAACCTGGTTTGCCAGATTAGGATCTGCTGCTCATGTGAAGGAGTGGGGAATCAAACCCAGTTCTCCAGGTTAGAGTCCACTTTCTCTTAACCACTTCACCATGCTGCTTGGAATGCCTGTGATAAGTGAATCCTCTGTCCCATGTACAACCATTCTAAATACGTTATCCCTCTACAACTGACAGTACACAACTTGAAATCAGTGGATGATCACCAGATAATGAGCATGGTGGAGGAGAAGGAGAAAAGGAGGAGGAATAATTTGGATTTATCCTCTTTTCCCTCCAGCCCTAAGGAGTCTCAAAGTAGCTTTCAAACTCCTTCCCTTCCTCTCCTCACAACAGACACCTTGTGAGGTAGGTGAGGCTGAGAGAATTTGAAGAGAACTGTGGCTAGCCCAAGGTCACCCAGCAGACTTCCCATGTAGGAGTGGAGAAACGAACTCAGTTCTCCAGATTAGAGTCCACTACTCTTAACTATTTCACAACACCATGCACCTAAGAAGTTCTCTCTTTTTCTGGTCAAGATAATTTTAAAAGTAGCATTCGTGATCACAGGGAAGAACCCTACTGTGGACTTTTTCTATATATGTAGATGCCACTAGCTAGATGGGGACAGCACACTCATGTTCACTCATCCTCTATGTGTACTGATGTGAGTAGAGGAGGGAAGGAGGCACATTATGGGCAGATCTCATAAAATCTCTCAAGTTAAGCAAATTCAGTACTTGGAGGAGGGACCACCAAAGAAGACTCTGCAGGGGTGAGGGGCCACCAAGGAAGACTCTGCAAAGGAAGGCAATGGCAAACCATCTCTGCCTCTCACTTTCTTTGAAAGCCCCTTGGCTAGGGTTGCCCTAAGTCAGTTGCGACTTGGCAACACATGAACATGTAATGTGCATAGAGGACCAGTGTCTATACAGATAGTATAGACCAGTGGTGGCGAACCTTTGGCACTCCAGATGTTATGGACTACAATTCCCATCAGCCCCTACCAGCATGGCCAATTGGCCATGTATACCCTCTGTATACCCTCTGCCAGAGGTGGGATCCAGCAGGTTCTCACAAGTTCCCAAGAGTGGGTTACTAATTATTTGTGTGTGCCGAGAGGGGGTTACTAATTGGGTCCGCTTTTCCACCTCCACGCCCTCGCCTCCCCGAGAGGCATACTGCCTTTGAACGTGAAGGTCCCATATAGCAATTGCAACTAATAATGTAACTCCCTGAACTGGGTTAATCCCTTTCAGGTACTGCAATTCATTGATTCTCAGCCTTTCGTACCTTTTATCTCACCAGTCTCTATCAAAGAACCTGTGTGTTTCACCATTGCTGTGTATAGATTTGTGAGTTGGGGCATTTTCTATAATGTGATAATGATTTAGAAATGACCTGGTGCAAAAAAAATTTTGGGGTCGTGGTGGGGTGGCTTCGCCCCATAAAAGTATCCTAACTCAGGTTTTGCTCCAGGGCTCAGGTTTGTTCTTCGAACGTAAGCTTCAGATGTTCAGGGGACCATACAATTCCCCTTATCAGTTTCTGTCAGCATGGCCAATTGGCCATGCTGGTAGGGGCTGATGGGAATTGTAGTTCCTGAACATCTGGAGAGCCGCAGGTTCTCTACCCCCTAGGTACACCTCTGCCCCCTTTGCTGAGAGGGGGCTGGCGAGGGACCCTGTTACTAAAATTTTTGGATCCCACCACTGCCCTCCTCAATACCCATGTACCACCGAATCAAGAACTTGCTGGGTGCCCCATAAGTGTGCGAGACTCCTCCACACAGCAAATCCTCTGACCTTTTCCATGCTGGAAACTCCATTATCAGTACCTGAAAACATTTTACCTGTTTTTCAGGAAACAGAAGGCCGCATCTGAAACCTTGGGAGCCGTTGGGTGCCGCTCTTCCATCTGGTGGGCCCGTTCATTTGTGCACCACGCTTCTTAATCTAACATTGGCAAATATTGTGCAGTAAACATAACATCCAGTGAAGATTACCATCCATTACAGCAACATTTGGCTCAGTCAAAGTGCACATTCCTACTGTGAAAAAATGAATCTACGCTGGCAACTTTCCTGGAAAATAATACTCTTGGGATGGATTCCCAGCTGCACAAGGAGACCTGACCTGTCATTTTGACCCAGGACAAGCGAAGTAATGTGAGCGGATTCTTAGTTTATAACACTTTAAACATTGTACTATAAGATGTCATTATACTTCTTTACACCACATTCATTACTCCGCATAATCTGGTATTCCCTCCCTCATTTCATTCCCCAGGGTGCTGTAACGTAAAAATGATGGCGTTTCCATTGTTAATTTTTTTCCCCCCACGTTTTCTCATCTGGTTTTCTCTTGCGTAGTTTGTACGAGCTCAACGTTTCGGCACCAGGGGACTACTGTCTGCTGCTCAAAGCCAGCTGCGACGATCAGGAAGGTTCAATTACTCGACGGCTCGGCTCGCAAGCTCTCTGCAAGCCGCAAATCGGTGCCGACAAACGTTCGACCGACAGTTGGATCCTCTGAAGACGATCCTCTGAGGATGCCAGCCCCAGATGCAGGCAAAACGTCAGGAGAAAATGCTACTAGAACACGGCCATACAGCCTGGAAACCACACAGCACCCCAGTTCGACCAATAGTTTGTATCCGAACAGTCCACGTATGTCTGAATAGTTGACATGTGCAGAAAAAAGCAGATTGCATCTATAGGTTCTGCTTTCCTGACCCCCTCCCCCCCCTATTGCCAACCTCCAGGTGGTAGCTGGAAATTACAGTAGATCTCCAGGTGGCAGATCTCCTGGAGAAAATGGCCACATTGAAAGGTACACTCTGTGGCATTATGTTCCATTGAAGTCCCTCCTCTCTCCAAGCCATGAAAAAAGAGCAATATTTAAAATGGCAATTAAAGTAGAAATACAAAACAAAGAGGCCTCTAGCCGAGCATGGTGTAGTAGTGGTTAAGAGCAGGTGCGCTCTAATCTGGAGAACCGGGTTTGATTCCCGGCTCTGCCACTAGAGCTGTGGAGGCTTATCTGATGAACCAGATTAGCTTGTGCACTCCAACACATGACATTGGGCTAGTCACAGTTCTTCAAAGCTCTATCAGTCTCACACACCTCACAGGGTGTTTGTTGTATGTGTGGGGGAGGGGGAGGGAAAGGAGATTGTAAACCCCTGTGAATCTCCTTACAGGAGAGAGACGGGGAATATAAATCCAAGCTCCTCTTCCTCCTCTCCTCCTCCTCCTTCACAGCATGGTTTGTCCATGCAAAATAAGAGCCAGCAGTAAGTCAATTGGCTGGGATTGCCCATTTACCTGACTCAGAAGGTAACTGGTTCACTGTTACTTGACTTTGCTTGCCTTCTGTGATGTCCTGTAGATAGAGCTGATTGGCTATGTAAGCAGTGATTTCACCATGTTCATTATGTGATTGCTGATTGGATAAGGATCACTGTAGGAAGGAGAAAGAAGTGATGAAGCAATGGAAAACAGTGTTAAGGTCACAGCAGGAAAGGGAAGCTGCAGTGGTGAACAGCTCTAAGTGGCTTAAGAAGGTTGAAAGAAGATTTACGAGAAAGTATTTTGGCTATTCCGAAAGCTCTGTCATTGGTCTGAAATAAAAACTGGCAAACATTTAGCATGACATTGGCACTCAATGACATTTACTCACATTTGAAATGGCTGAATCTGAATCACTAAAGTCATCTTCCTTTCTAGTGGGTTGAAAAGGAAGTAGATTTAAAACCTTTTTATTGGAAAGGTTAGTAAAGATCCAGGAAATTACAGGACCGCAAACCTAACCTCCCAGCCAAATTGGTACATTGAAAGCCAAACAAGGCTAGAATGTATAAGTGTATAGAAGAATGAGGTGAATAAGAAATAATAAAATGCATGACTTTTGTAAAGGGGGGCCTTGCTTCACTTAATATTTCTTTGAGAGTGTCAATAAGCATGTGGAAAGTGATTTGACAGGGACTTCTACTTCTTCACACATTGTGGAGTGCAGAGGTCTCTCTCACAAACACACAGGCACACACAGAAATGTGTGTGCCTTGTCCCAAAAAGTTTATGCTGAAATAAAAGTTTGTCAGGGCCTGTTCTTCAAGTTACCGCTAAACTCCAGTTTATTTTCACAAAATTTCAATAACATTCTATAATGTGAATGAGCTAGCAATAATAACAACAACAACAATAATAACAATTGACAGATTGAAATGGTTTACTTTGCTCCATTTTGCATATCTGATCATGAATGCTGACTATTACAATCTGTCCTATCATGTCATCTGTCTCCCAACAGCAGAGAGATCTGAAAGATGAATCCTTCGGTTCCATGAGGAATTGCTCCACTCAACACAAACCAGTCCATTGGCCCATTTAATCTATTATTTATTATTTATTTTCATTGTGTTTGTTCTATAGGTATCCCTTCTCCATAAAGACTCAGAGAAGTAGACAACAATTGGTTGACAACAATAAAATCAACAAAAAATTTTCAGTGGTACTAGGCTTATTCCACTGCAGCCTCCTCAATATAATGATGGTGAAATATAATGTTGGTAACACTTTGCTGGGGCATGCACCACACTCAGAGGCGTTCTGCCAAGCCCCCATCAACTCTGGGAATGGCCAAGCATCCTTAAGTGGCTCTATCAGGGATTTAAAGGTAAAGTTTCCCCTTCAGTCGTGTTCGACCCTGGGGTACCACTGCAAGCAGTGATTTTATAGGCAAGCCATTTTTGTGGGGTAGTTTGCCACTGCTTTCCCCAGCTATTCTTTACCCCCTAGCTATGAGATAGGTACTCATTTACCGACCAAGAAATGGATGGGTGGCTGTGTTGACTATGAGTCAGCTGCCAGTATATCTGACCCACAGGGGGCTTGAACTCCTGACCGTGTGAGTGGCAGTGCAAGCACTTAACTACTACGCCACATGACTCTCTATCAGAGATTTGCATCAGGGCAACTGTGCTATAGGCAAGAGATAGTCAGAAGTCATTTGCCATTGCCTGCTTCTGGGTATCAACCCTGGACTTCCTTGGTGGTCTCCCATTCAAGTACTATCCAGGGCCAACCCTGCTTAGCATCTCAGATCTGACTATCCTGGGCCATCCAGATGAAATTCAGGAGCAACTTACCTAGAGCAAAGAGATTCCTATGTTGGCTGATTGGATTGTGGTCAAAACAAGATAAGGAATATTTGGATGCACCTTAAGAACACTGAAGACAGGCTGTGCTGTGGTTCTCATTCTCAGAAGTTTTCCATTGGTACCTACTTCAAGTCCAAAAACCCTCTTAATGTGAGGACCAGGTCACAGGATGCTTCTAAATCAGGGGTCTGCAACCTGTAGCTCTCCAGATGTTCATGGACTACAATTCCATCAGCCCCTGCCAGCATGGCCAATTAACCAATTGACCATGCTGGCAGGGGCTGATGGGAATTGTAGTCCATGAACATCTGGAGAGCCGCAGTTTGCAGACCCCTGCTCCAAATAAATACATTTAAAGGGGGAAATGAAGCTCACAGCTGATAATTGGTGCTGAAAAAAACACGAATGGCTCGTTGCGCAAGAAGCAACTCCTCCTTTCTGACCCATTTTTGCCAGCAAGAAGCCAGAGGAAAGCAGCTCCCAATTTCTAATAATTTCTTTTCAGCCGGTATTTCCTGAGCTGTGTCATGTGCAAAGTGAAATCACCTGGATGGTGTATCTCTAAAAGCCAGAGAAGTGCACAGTGCAGAAGCGGCCGTCCTAGCAGTCAATAGCAATTTCCACACGTGGATCGATACTCTCTGATGGCCGCATCGTTGGCTGCAAAGATAATTTCACATTCATTCTGGGGAGGAGGGCCTCGGCAGGGAAAGAGGAATCGGTTTAATGATTGCAGGATTCAAAAGGCTTCATTCTTGCCGGCTGGCTCTCTCTTTTTTTATGGAGAAGCAGCCAATCTTTATAATTGGAATTTTCAAGTGTCATCTTACCTCATGACACCGGTTTCCCTGCAGAGGGAGGTCAAAGGAACAATTTGGGGGGGAAAAGCAATGAATGACACTTCCGTGAATAAAAATAACCCTTTATTGGGACCAGGCACAGAGTAAAAATAGACCTGAATGCTTCAATATGCCTGTTGTTATGATTTGATGTGTTTATTTATGTAGATTTGTGTGCCCTGCTTATTGCCCAATGGGGACTCGAAGCAGCTTATGACATCATTCAGCCCTCCTCCATTTTGTCCTCCCAACCACTCTCTGAGGTAGACTGGGCTGAGAGAAAGTGGCTGTCCAAGATCACCCAGTGATCTTCTGTGACAGAGTGAGGATTTGAACCTGAGTCTTCAAGATCTTTGTCTGACAGTTGAAGTGATATATCATGCTGGCTCTCGTACTGCCTTCATAGCAATAGTCTGGATGGATGCTGGTTTCTGATGTCAACGTGCTGTCACCAGTGGTGGGATCCAAAAATTTTAGTAACAGGAAAACTGTGGCTTAGCACCAATGGTGCTGGGTGGGGCACAATGGGGGCATGGTCAGGCATTCCTGGGCATTTTGCAGCTGGATAACATCAAGCACGGGCAAGTGAAGACTGTGGTCAGCAGAGAATACACCCATAGGGTCAGGAAATTTTTGAAATCCAATTAAATGGTGGGAATACTATCAAGGCCATCAACACCTGGGCCATGTCTGTCATCAGGTACACTGCTGAAATCATAAACTGGACACAGCCTGATTTGGATGCATTGAACAGAAAAACTTGGAAGCTTATGACAATGCACTATGCCTTACACTAAGCTGACCAGCCGTCCCGCTTTTGGCGGGACATTCACGCCTTGAAAGAACTTGTCCCGCATCCCGTGGGTTTTCCCCAATGTCCTGGGTTTTGGAAGGCTGCCGCACTGCCTTCTGGGAAACTAAGGAGCAGTGCGGCGCAGCCTCTCACGATAATGCAGGAGCACACTGCCTTCTGGGCGCTTTCGCCGTTTCCGCCCTGTCTGGGGTGCGGAAACGGCAGCTTCCAGAAGGCTGCGCGCCTCCTGCGGCTGTAAGCTGAGTATGTATGTGTGATGTGCAGCTAGCGCACGATGGGGCCACCCACCCGTCCCGGTTCACGAAGGTGACCATTTGGTCACCTTACCTTACACCCATGTAGTGATATTGATAGACTATACCTTTCTCAGAAAGCTGGTGGCAGTGGGTTACTGAAAGTAAAGCAAACAGTGGAGGAGGAGAAACATACGCTGGCTGATTATGTGAATGAAAATCAAGAACAGGCATTGACTGAACCTGAAGAACTGGCAGCTTTGATAACAAACAAAATAATAATAATAAAATGAATGAATCAGACTTTGACTGTGTTCTGGGAAGAATCACAAATATATGAAGAATTAAGATAAATCCTCACCTTTTAAATAATGATGAGGCCAGAGACCACAGCAGGACACCATTACAAACGGTCAAACGTAGCTGATAACTCTGTCCCGCTGCCCAGCCTAAGAATATGATGCTTATTATGCCTAGGACAAAATGCAGTTTGCAATAGATTGTGAATTTAAGGGGCAGCATTTAATCCTGGCTCTATGATTGCACATCATGGATACCTGTTGTCAAATTCCTGCTTTTGACATTCACAAATCATGTCTTTAGCCAGTTCTTTACAACCATAAGGTGGGGGAAGTCTTGTCTTTCTGTGGAGGAATTCCCCTCTCTGAGGATAGACAGACGGACGGACGGACGGACGGACGGACGGACGGACGGACGGACAGACAGACAGATAGATAGATAGATAGATAGATAGATAGATAGATAGATAGATAGATAGATAGATAGATAGATAGATAGATCTCCCCCCTTCCCAAACCTTTTCTGTGTAGCTTCAGCTTGCGGATTCTGTAGGACAGAACTTGGAACAAATCTTGCAGTAATTTAGAGAGAAACATACATTCTCTTTTTACTTTTTATTTAATAACATATGTAGCAACATAGAACTTAGTAACACAGCAGAACCACAATCTTTTCAAGGTTAACTTTCCGCCTTTCCACAGCATATCAACCCTAAAGTTCATTTATTCCTTCTTGTTGGTGGCCCAGAAAATCTCTAACCGAACGCTCTGTATACTATGTATTGTCGAAGGCTTTTACAGCTGCAATCAACTGGATGTTGTGGGTTTTCCGGGTTGCTTCGTTCACATCTACGGCTGGCATCTTCAGAGGCACCTCACAGTAAGATGCATTTCTCTCCATGGCACTCTATTTTCTGCCTTCGAAGATGAGGGTCCCAAGAGAACAAACAAAACCCTGAAATAATAAATGTTAAAATGTACAATTCTGAAACAAAGCCTCCCTCCCTTTCTAGTTCTCTTGCACTCACCAGAGTTACCTTAAGCAAGGTGTTAAGTGCCTATAATTAAATTTCAAGTTCTAAGCTGGGCAGCCTTGCTTCCCTCTTTTGCTTTCTGCACATCCAACACCCCTCTCCTTCTAGATGCATTAGCTCCCGGTTGCATTGGCTCCCGGTTAAATTCCGAATCATCTTCAAGGTGTGGGTGTTGACCTTTAAGGCCTTGCACGGCCTGGGACCCTCGTACCTTCAGGACCGCATTACCCCATATGTCCCAACTCGACCTCTGCACTCAGCAGAGGCCAACTTACTGGAGGTCCCTGGCCCCTCAATGATGCCTTCACGGCTCTGGCGCCGGCCTGGTGGAACACTCTCCCACCAGCTGTCCGGGCCCTGCGGGATCTTGGGGAATTCCGCAGGGCCTGTAAGACTGAGTTGTTCCACTGGGCCTGAGGAGAGACCAGCCGCTGAGGGTGCCCCAGCCCCCTCCCCTTTACCTCCCATGGGTCCCCAACACCATCAGGACCCATTATTCTTTCCTAGGAGGGTTCCGTAAGGGTTTCGTGGGACGCTGTTTTAGGATATGACTGTTGTTTTAAACCATATTTATGTTTTTAGATATGATGTTTTATTTGTACACCGCCCTGAGCCCTTCGGGGATAGGGCGGTATATTAAGATAGATAGATAGATAGATAGATAGATAGATAGATAGATAGATAGATAGATAGATAGATAGATAGATAGATAGATAGATAGATAGATAGATAGATAGATAGATAGATAGATAGATAGATAGATAGATAGATAGATAGATAGATAGATAGATAGATAGATAGATAGATAGATAGATAGATAGATAGATAGATAGATAGATAGAGCATCCATCCATCCCTTCCTGACTCATTCTATTCCTATCTAGGGCCCTTACACCTACCCCACTGGAACGTGCAAGAAGAGATCTTTCTCAGCCTAGTGTATTACCTAGTGCAAGACAACAACAGGTATTTGCCTTGGAAGGAGGTGATTTATGCATCCATTCTTTCTAGTGTTGATAAAACATGGCCACGGCTGACCAAACTCCCTCATATCACGCGCTTGACAGGCCACAAAGTTTTGTTGCCATTGTCAGGGTTGTACAGCCCACTTCCCGCCAAGAGAGCAGCTGTTGCTGAAAATGTCGCCCGCTGTCCTATGCAATGGTTACAGGGCAGCCTTTTGTTTTTCCGGCTTCTGACTGAGGGCAGAAGGAAGTGGAAGAGTTATTGACTAAAGCTTTAATCCGGAGGATTTTGGCCGAGAATGGGGAGCAAGTACACATGAGGAGACTTCCTCCCAGCATTTATGGCCGGCAGACCCCTCAGTGGTTGTGTGGAGGCAGAGGGCAGAGTGATGGCTTGCTCTCTCTCCCTGTGTAGTCAATCAATGCCCAGATTGTGCAGGGCTGCTATTGTAACCCCCTTGCTCAGAATGGGTTGACCCAGAAAGGGGTGGAGACTCAAAGCAGCAGAAGGCTGCAAAAAACTGGTGAAGTTGGAGGAAGCAAGGCTACCAGGCTGGGACCTTGATGTAATTCTTTATAAGCTCTCAACACCTTGTTTAAGGTAACTGCAAAGTTGTTGGGAAGTAGTGGGAAGGGAGTTGTTTATTTTTGCTATATTGTAAATGTTAGAATTTATTGTTCCAGGACTTACTATGTATGTAGTTGATGGGAGTTCTTTTGGGGATCTTCATCATCTTGGATCTCGTTCACCAAGCCTCTGAAGTCTTCATAAGCCAACCACTAGCAGGAAGAATTGGACTTGGCATTATCAGTAGATTGTAAATATAAGGACTTGAAATGCAACCTAAAAGGACTGTAAATTGTTAATGTTAAATGTTAATGTTAAAAGTGTTATTCATTAAGGAAGTAAACCATTTTGTTTTACATTTAGTTCTTTGCAACTCCTTCCAAGTTCTGCCCCACAGAACCCACAGATAGAGGTTACAAAATCCCTACTCTCAAGGAGTACAAGGGCAGTTATAAAACAATAATGCCAGCAAAGCCTCTGAGTTGCACTCAAATGTACAAACAGGCACTTCAAAGCACAGGAAACAATCACAATGCATTCTTTAAAAAGAGCATTTTGATTTTTTAACATGGAAGGAGAAGAAGTATTTGGATTTATACTCCACCTTTCTCTCCTGTAAGGGGACTCAAGGCAGCTCACAAACTCCTTTTCCCTTCCTCTCACCACAACAGGCACTTTGTGAGGTAAGTAGGGCTGAGAGAGTTCCGAAGAACTGTGACTGCACCAAGGGCACCCAGCAGGAATGCAGGAGCGGGGAAACAAATCTGGTTCACCGAATAAGAGCCTGGCGCTCATGTGGAGGAGTGGGGAATCAAACCCGGTTCTCCAGATTAGAGTCCACCTGCTCTTAACCATTACACCACATAGTCTCTTGGAGCTGTGAGAAAATCGAACAGAACTGGCTTGGATGTTCAGATGAAGCCAAAGGCCAGCATCTGCTCACCAACGGCAGGCAGATCCGAAGGCTCATTGTTAGAAGCTGTCCTGGCCTTACTGTTTTGATGGCTTTCTTAAATCATAAGCCTCTCCAGAAGATCGGCTTAATAAAGATGGCAGCACGGCTTTGATCAGCATCCAGGGAAAAGTTGTGATGTTCTCACAAGGCGCTGGACTAAGTCCAGGACCCAAAATAAATGGGGTGGCCAACATTTGATTTCAAAAATAGTAGAACTGTGAAGGGTGAGAGGGAAGAGTCTGTGAAAAAGGAAGGGCCAGCCCTGTTGGCTCAGACTAATGGGCCATCTGTCCAGCATCAAGTTTCACACAGTGGCCGACTACACTCTGCTGCTCTCCGGTGTAGCAAGGAAACATTTCCTTCATGGCAGAGACTTCTGTACAGACAGGCTTACACTTACAACACCAAAGATTCCCAAACCCCCATAGCCAGAGGTGGAATCCAGCAGGTTCTCACAGGTTCCCGAGAGTAGGTTTCTAATTATTTGTGTGTGCCGAGAGGGGGTTACTAATGGGTGATTTTGCCACATGATTTTTGCCTTAGTTACGCCCCTCCTCTCAGCAGTAGCGCGCAGAACTTGAAGCAGTCTAGCAGGAGGTGCACCGGCGTGCGTGGCAGCCTGCGCCTGCGTGCATTCGTTTCCCGCCCAAGAACTGGCGCAGCAGCTGCGTCCTTGCCACAGCCCCGCCCAGGAATGCCCCGCCCATGGAATGTCCGGCCACACCCCCGTTGTGCCCCGCCCATCCCCATTGGCGCTACGCCACAGTTTGAATCCCACCACAGATACTAAAATTTTTGGATCCCACCACTGCCCATAGCTAGTGAGAGTGGGGAAACCCTGATGTTTCCCTCGCTTTAGGGCAGTGGTGTGTCTACAGTGGCATAGTGGTTAAGAGCAGGTGCATTCTAATCTGGAGGAACCGGATTTGTTTCCCAACTCTGCCGCTTGAGCTGTGGAGGCTAATCTGGGGGATTCAGATTAACCTGTGCACTCCAACATACATCAGCTGGGTGACCTTGGGCTAGTCACAGCTTTTTGGAGCACTCTCAGCCCCACCCGCCTCACAGGATGTTTGTTGTGAGGGGGGGGAAGGGAAAAGAGATTGTAAACCCCTTTGAGTCTCCTACAGGAGAGAAAGGGGGGGATATAAATCCAAACTCTTCTTCTTCTACAGAAATGGAGCCTGGGGCAAGAACTGATTTTGCGCCCCCCCCCCACCATGAGCATCTGGCTAATGAGGGGGTCTAGGCAAGGGGATCTATGCATTCTGCCCAGCCCTTCGCTTATCCCCACACAGAGGGGGACCAGAGCCTCCCTTGCCCACTCCCTCAGACTCCGCTCCCAAGCATTACTCCTGCCCAGAGAAAAGAAAAAGAGGGAGGGGGCAGAGAAAGAGAGACAGAAAAAGAGGGGTAGAGAGAGAAAGAGGAGGAGAAAGAGAAGGAGACAAGAGAGAGAAAAAGATCCCAGAAGAGGTGTGCCCAACCTTTTCCTGACACCATATGGAGTGCCAGTGCGGGTGGAGAAAAGGCCAGAAAAGGAGCTTGCTGTCCCTGGCCATCTCTCTGCTTACCTCCAGTCTCTTGCTGGCCTCCACTCAGCTACAAAGAAATTAAGCTGTAGTGGTTAAGAGCAGGTGGATTCTAATCTGGAGAACTGGGTTTGATTCCACTCTCCACCATCTGAGTGGCAGAGGCTTATTTAGTGAACCAGGTGTGTTTCTGCACTCCTACATTCCTAGGCTAATCAGAGTTCTTCGGAACTCTCTCAGACCCACCTACCTCACAAGGTGTGAGGAGAGGAAGGGAAAGGAGATTGTAAGCCACCTTGAGTCTCCTTACAGGAGAGAAAGGTGGGATATAAACCCCTCCTCCTCCTCCTCCTCCTCCTCCTCTTGTTTGTTTGTTTGTTTTGTTTGTTTGGTTGGTTGGTTGGTTGGTTGTGTGGTTGTTTGGTTGTGGTTGTGTCGTTGTTTGGTTGTTGTTGTTGTTGTTGTTGTTGTTCAGGAAGGGAGTTTGATATCATTTGGCAAGGTGGCCACTGGCCTGTGGAGAGGGAGAGGGCGGGAGCAGGTGGTTATATGTGCCCCTCATGTAACCCAGGTGAATGGACCCTGGGTAAAATGACCCCCCCCCTCACTCACCCTAGGTTCACCATTGCTTTGGGCGTTCTGCTCCTTCCGGTCTCCCTCCCTTCTACTCCCTGCTCCCTGCTCTGGGAGGGAGAGAGGGATAGATAGAGAACTGTCAGAGGAACAGAAGGAGAAAGAGAGGAGGGGAAGGCAGTGGCAGCAAGCAGTTGCAACATTGGAAGAGCTGGGAGAGAGCAGAGAGAAGATCCCCATGGGGGGCATGCAAGCGGCCCACCCAGCACTCCACCAAGGCAAGTCTGCCTCCTCCTTCAAGGGACAGCTAGGTCTGCTTCTTTTATTTCAAAAACACCGCAACATTGATATAGCAATATCAATATAGCAGCAACGGCAATATTAACATAACAGCAATTTAAAGGGCTTTAACAAAGCCAGCGATCTTGCAACTTCCAGGAGCACCCCAGAAGTGGGGGCATACAAGTCACGCTGCAGGCAGTGGGGCACCTTCTTGCATGTGATCAGGAGACCCCACTATGTCCCCACTGTGCAGCAAAGAGCCCCAAGGAAAGGGCTCCATGCATAATGGGCTAGTGACCGACAAGATGCTCTCAGAAGATCTACAAACATAGGTCTCAGCCATTGCTTTCTGGTTCACGTACTAATATTAGGAAGTCACAAATTTGGCAGGGGTAAGGCCCCTCCAGGGTTGGAGGCTCACCAAGGGCAGGAACATGTAATAAAGCAATAGAGCTCAGTGGAGTCTGTAGGTTGCCAGGTATCCCCACCCCCAGCCACCGGTAGAGGACAGGGGGCAAGGTTGCTCAAACCAGGTTGGGAAATTCCTGGAGATTTCGGGGGGGGGGGGGAAACCTAGGGATGACTGGGACTTCAGTGGGGTACAACAGCATATAGTCTACCATTCAAAGCATCTATTGTCTCCAGGAAACTGGTCTCTGCAAGCTGGACATGAGCTGTAATTCCAGCGGATCCCCAGATCTGACCTGAAGGCTGGCATTCTTGCGAATCTAGAGCAAAGCCAATTCATCTAAGGTCCACAGCTTGCTGACCCTCTATTCTTATCTCTAGAAGCGTAGCAAGGGGGGAAAGCGCCCGGTGCACTGGTGCATCCTCCGCCCCGTCCCACCCCGGAACGCCCCCGCCATGCCCCCACCACACCCCTGGGACGTCCTCGCCACACCCCCACAGGGGCGCGTGCCCGGTGCATCGTGTCCCCTGTCCCCTTGCAGCTACGCCTCTGCTTATCTCTCTTGCTGGGAAGATATCAGAAGAGAAAGGAAAGCAGAAAAGGCAGCAAAAGGGAAGCAGAAAAGGCAGCAAAAGAAAGGGGGAGTATTTAGAGAAGCTGCCTGTAAAGCACAAGAAAACCTGGGCTGAAAATTTGTTAATATTGGCTGTAAGCATAACACTGTGAAGTTCCTAAAGAGTCAACGTAGCAAATTCCTTTCACTTAAAAGGCACAAAATAGTAACAACCAGCCTATCCCTACCATTGTATATTTAATATAATCCAACTGGCAAGCAGCCAGAATGGGGAGGGGAGGGGAGTGGTCATGCCAAGGGAAAACCAGCTAGCTCCCAACTCTATTCCTGTGGTTGGTAGTGGAGGGGAGTTTGGAATGTGGAAAGATCTCCAGGGATTCAGCTCACAGACTTGAGGCCGTTGTGCGCATGAGTGGTTATGCAATTTCAAGCATGTGCATTAAATAAAATCATGTCACTGACTTGCATATTAAAAAAAATATTCTGGCTTTACAGAAAATAACTCTGGCAATGCTGGCAACACCCCAAATGTCTGGCCTTTACACAAAACAATCTGGCAACTAGCCCAGAAGCAAATAACCCCTTCGCCCCAGTGTCTGAGACGATTTCTTTTCCTGGCTAGTTGGTAATCCTTAAAGGAAATGAGGAGTCTGTCCCACATGCTACTTTTTAGACATACAGATTAATCTTCACGTTGGAAAAATCATGTACAGGAAGCTGCTTCCCAATCCAGGGGTGAAAGGGGAACGTTCCCCCTAGATGCTTCTTGAAACAAGGGAGCCATATTTCTCTTTATGTAACATGGCCTGGGAAACTGGTCCTCAAACCGTAGGCTGGGGCCATCAAAGTTGGTCACAACTCTCCGGCTGATGGAAAAGAGGAAGATGAGCTGGGTGAACTGAGAGAAGAGAGGCCAGGAGCCGGCTTGGATTTTCATCTGCCTGAAGTCTGCAGTCTGGAGTTTATGGTCATCCATAAAGTACAACCTGTCACTGAGTAATACAGTTATAACATATTATTGCAATTCACTTGACCCTTGGGCCTACGCCAAAAGCTCCAGCTTGTCTAGAATGTACCTGCGAGGGTCTCGACTGGACCTCATGCTGGATGCACAGGCAACATGTCCTCTGTCAGCTGCACTGGCTTTGAGCAGAGCACCAAACTAGGTGCGACCGCACTTGGAGTCCTGTGTTCAGTTCTGGTCGCCACATCTCAAAAAGGATATTGAAGAGATAAAAAAAAAGTGCAGAGAAGGGCAACGAGGATGATTGAGGGACTGGAGCACCTTCCCTATGAGGAGAGGCTGCAGCGTTTGGGACTCTTTAGTTTGGAGAGGAGACGGCTGAGGGGGGATATGATTGAAGTCTACAAAATTATGCATGGGGTAGAAAATGTTGACAAAGAGAAATTTTCTCTTTCTGGAAGCAATACCACTAGAAACCAGGGGGGGGTAGTCATTCATTGAAAATGCTGAAGTAATTTAGGACTAATAAAAGGAAACACTTCTTCACGCAACGTGTGATTGGTGTTTGGAATATGCTGCCACAGGAGGTGGTGATGGCCACTCACCTGGATAGCTTTAAAAGGGGCTTGGACAGATTTATGGAGGAGAAGTCGATCTATGGCTACCAATCTTGATCCTCTTTGATCTGAGATTGCAAATGCCTTAGCAGACCAGGTGCTCGGGGGCAACAGCCGCAGAAAGCCATTGCTTTCACACCCTGCATGTGAGTTCCCAATGGCACCTGGTGGGCCACTGCGAGTAGCAGAGAGCTGGACTAGATGGACTCTGGTCTGATCCAGCTGGCTTGTTCTTATGTTCTTATGTTCTCAAGATACTTGTACTAACGTACAAAGCCCTGCATAGTTTAGGACCAGCATGCTCAAGGGAGCGCCTCTCCTGGCACGCCCCCCAACGAGTCCTCTGATCAGTGAATTCCAAATTTCTGGTGATCCCTGGCTTCAAAGAAATCTGGCTCGCCTCAACTGGAACCAAGACCTTTTCAGCCCTGGCCCCTGTCTGGCGGAATGCTCTGTCTGAGGAGACCAGGGCATTGCGGGACCTCAAGCAGTTCCGCAGGACCCCTAAGACAGAGTTGTTCCACCAGGCATATGGTTGTGGCACCTTTGGTCAACCATCTAGGCCTCCCACACAAACACTAACACCACCAACTCCACAAACATCAATTAGGATCCCCTTGATGTGGGGGCGGGGGGATCCATGCTGAAAGACTGGAGCACAAACACCATCTTGGTAGTTCATGCTTTCATTGGATGTTTATTATGTATTGTTTTCATTTATGTTTTATGGATGCTGTGAGCTTCCCGAGCCCGAAAGAAGAGGGATGGCATATTAAATTTCATAAATAAATGTGTATAGGGAAGGGACTGAGATTTTGAGGAAGTGTCATGGCTCAAAGGCAGAGCAGCTGCTTGACATGTGGACGGCCGTGGGTTCAGTCCCTGGCATCTCCAGTTGAAAGGATCAGGTTGGAGGTGATGTAAAAGACCTTGACCTGAGATCTTGGATAGTTGCTACCTGTCAGAATAGATGATACACACCTTGATTGACTAATAACGTCTTCAAAAGGAAATTAAGTTTATTCGGGTGCTATAAAAGGAATGTGGATTGGAATAGGTACTTGGGGGCAAATTAATTCTTATGCAAATCTTCCTGGGAACAACTATAACACAAGTCATCTAACTAGAGACCTTTCCCTGGATCTTGGCTTGATTCTTTCCCTTTAGGTGGTCCTCATACCCACATAAACCACACCACTAATGACTGCACCAAACTGTCTCTCTGAAAGTGAAAACAAAGAATGCGCTGACTTGTTATAATCTTCTCACATCTTAGAGCCGTGTTGTATCACTGGCTTACTGTTTGTATCACTGCTTACTGTTGTATCACTGGCTTACTGTACCTACTGTTGTTAAGTTTCCTCCTCCAAATCCCTCAGTTGTGTGTGGGAGGCTGTTCTAAATTTACTCTTCGATGTGTGATCAATCAATGTCAACGGCTTGGGCCATCTTTGCACGGCTTGGGCCATCTTTGCACTCTCACTGTGTTTTCAAATCACATGACTACATTAGCGGCTCTTGGGGGGTCCCACCAAGATATATTAAGCTTCACAGATATACAAAAGGATTTTGGAGGGGAAGATTTAGCTGGGTGAGCCCTCCGTTTTCTCCAGAACCCCTTCAGCAAAATGAGCCTCTCCCTCTCGCCTTCTTGTCTGCTCTGTAGGCTTCGGGAAATGACAAAAAAAGGTCACTCATTTTGGAAAGAAGCTTGAGCTGGCAGGAATATCGGTGTTCTTCCATTTCCATTTCATTTCCATTTCATCTCCTTTTTAATTCAGTTTCTTCCTCTTTGCCATCCTCCTATCCTTGAAAACTACCCTTGGCCTGAGTGGCTGCCAGTTTTTGAAGAGGTTTCAGATGTCCTCATGTGACTTGGTGCTGACAATCAGAGTGATTGTCAGCAAACGCAAAAGGTGAGGAGGGATCATTGGAACATAAGAACATAAGAACATAAGAACAAGCCAGCTGGATCAGACCAAAGTCCATCTAGTCCAGCTCTCTGCTACTCACAGTGGCCCACCAGGTGCCTTTGGGAGCTCACATGCAGGATGTGAACGCAATGGCCTTCTGCGGCTGTTGCTCCCGAGCACCTGGTCTGTTAAGGCATTTGCAATCTCAGATCAAAAAGTTCAAGATTGGTAGCCATAAATCGACTTCTTCTCCATAAATCTGTCCAAGCCCCTTTTAAAGCTATCCAGGTTAGTGGCCATCACCACCTCCTGTGGCAACATATTCCAAACACCAATCACACGTTGCGTGAAGAAGTGTTTCCTTTTATTAGTCCTAATTCTTCCCCCCAGCATTTTCAATGAATGCCCCCTGGTTCTAGTATTGTGAGAAAGAGAGAAAAATTTCTCTTTGTCAACATTTCTACCCCATGCATAATTTTGTAGACTTCAATCATATCCCCCCTCAGCTGCCTCCTCTCCTCATAGGGAAAGTGCTCCAGTCCCTCAATCATCCTTGTTGCCCTTCTCTGCACTTTTTCTGTCTCCTCAAACAAGAACAATTGGATCCATTGGGAAGTTCTCCTTTACAGCTCATGTTAATTTCAATGGGGCTTGTGACAGAGAATGTCCAGGTGGATTGGGACTAGAGTTGCCATCGCCAGGTTTGGAAATACCTGGAGATTTGGGGCTTGGAGCCTGAAGGGGGCAGGCTTTGGAGAGGACTTCAATGAGGTATTATGTCATAGCCTCCACTTTCCAAAGCAGCCATTTCCCCCTCTGTCGCCTGGAGATCAGTTATAATCCCAGGAGATCTTCAGCTACTACTGGAAGTTGACAACCCCAATGCGGGCCCAGAATGTGCAACCATATCCATTCCATTAATTAATATTACAGAAATCTATGCCCATAAAGGCTTGCTGAACTGGAATATTACAGAAGTGCCTCCTGAAGTGGATTGCTGGCATTGGATCCTCTCAGCCTTGTCACTCGCCTGCCAAACTTCTGTTGTTAAGCATACCTGCCTAATTTCGCCTGGCCGCTTTTGCTGCCCGCCTGACACTTCTTCTGCCCCCCGTGCTCCCCCCCCCCCACTTTGGCCGTCACTTCTACCGTGACTTCAAAGATGTTTGGGTAGTTCATTTGTCTCTGTTCTCCTCTCATTATGTGAAAATGTCATTTTTATTTTCAGGGTTAGATAATTGTTGTTTTAGGGTCAGGCAGTTGTGGGGGTCCAGACCCCCACCAAGCATGAGTGAAGACAGCAGTCTGGTACTTCACTGTTTATTTAATCCAATGCAAGTATCAACACAAGCAAAGGCTCACTCATTCCAAAACAACGTTGTTGCCCCATTGCAGCCTTATTCCTACAGCCTTATATACAGAATGGCCTTCCCACTAATTGCCAACCTCCCCCAGATGCACCTCCTTAGCCTGGCTCCTGCCAGGACTCCCAGTTTCTCCTTGCTTGCTCTAACGTTGCCAACCTGCTACTGCACCTCCGCTCCTGTAGGTGGCTCTGGCCTTCATCATTCCCGGGATTCAGGTGACACTGGGGGTGTAGGAGTTGACGAGCTGTCCCCTGACTGAACAACCGGGTACTGGGGAAGGGCAGAACTGGGATCTGGCAGTAGCTTTGGGGAAGCAGTTTCCATCCCAGGGGCTGCTTCCTCGGGTGTTGTTGGAGCCCCTGGCCCTGATCCTGTGATCACTACTGAAAGCTCAGGCTCTAAGTTTGCCTGAGTTGTCTGGACCTCTGATGGCCCAGCCACAGTCAATTCTAGAAGAAGAAGAAGAAGAAGAAGAAGAAGAAGAAGAAGAGGAAGAGGAGGAGGAGGAGGAGGAGGAGGAGGAGGAGGAGGAGGAGTTTGGATTTATACCCCTTTCTCTCCTGCAGGAGACTCAAAGGGGCTTACAATCTCCTTGCCCTTCCCCTCTCACAACAAACACCCTGTGAGGTAGATGGGGATGAGAGACCTCCGAGAAGCTGTGACTAGCCCAAGGTCACCCAGCTGGCGTGTGTGGGAGTGTACAGGCTAATCTGAATTCCCCAGATAAGCCTCCACAGCTCAGGCGGCAGAGCTGGGAATCAAACCCAGTTCCTCCAGATTAGATACACGAGCTCTTAACCTCCTACGCCACTGCTACTCTAGACTTCATATCTGAGGCTTCTGCCATTGTGCGCAGGGTCCTGTTGTGGTCACTGGGTCTTTTGCTTATATTATGTTATTCATATTATTATTTTTAACTATATCATATTTTTATAGCTTCCATTATTTTAATTTTTTTCCATCTGGGCCTCTTTCCATATGGGCATTTTTCCCGTGGGCTTTTTTCATGGAACCAACATGGTAGATGGATTAATGAAATATTTACTCCAAAATTTAACCACTGCACAAATATACAGTCTCATGCTGTTAAAAAAAACCCTAACCCTTATTTCATCATGAATAACCTTGGGACTATAGTGTATCATAAACAGAAAACTATTTAAACTGTCTTTAGAGAGCTGTTTCCTTAAAAAAACCCATTTTATTTTTTTAAAATCTAATTTAGATTTTTTAAATCCAATTTAATTTTTTTAAAAAATCTAATTTAAATTTAAAAAACTAATTTAAATTTTAAAATCTGGTTTTTAATTTTTTTTTAAAAAAAACTATTGATTTTTATCCTCCCAATTATGGGGCAGCTTAAATTTGATTGTGTTTAAGACTTCAGCACATCTTTATCAAGTCTCACCTTCTGCATACTAAATTCTACTGCTAAACCATGTTAACCTCCGATGATCAGGATTCACTTTTTATTGGTCCTGAGCATACAAGGGGCTTTCAAGGCAAACTAGAAGCAGAAGTGGGTTTCCATTGCCTTTCTCTGCAGAGTCTTCCTTGGTGGTCTCCGTTTCAAGTCCCAACCCTGCTTAGCCTGCAAGATCTGCAAGATCAGGCTATACCAGTGGTTCTCAACCTTCCTAATGCCGCAACCCTCTAATACAGTTCCTCATGTTGTGGTGGCTCCCAACCCTAACATTTATCCATTTTACAAATGGAGAACACTGATGCAGAGAGTCTTAGGCGACCCCCGTGAAAGGACCGTTCGACCCCCAAAGGGGTCCCGACCCACAGGTTGAGAACCACTAGGTTATACCATGTTCCCTTCCCTCCCCATGAGGCAACTGCCAATCACATTTTCTGCAGTGTAGGAAAGTATCCAAGCTGATCAAGCAATGGGAATTCAGCTCCAAAAAAACCCCCTGTGACTGAGGTCCTTGTGTGGCTAGAAAAAGACCATAGTTTTTAATTTTTTTTAAAAAAGCTAGCAGTAATACAACGCAGGAATCAGTTCCCTTGGTGCACACACAAATTTCTTTTATTCCACTGTCATCTGTGGTGAAACAGGTTTCACAGGTTTGGGGAACAATTTACAAATGTGAAAAGGCCATTTTTGAGATGTAGAAGGACGGACAGCAATGTTTCTCACAGACCACCCACTGAATGCTTTATCATGAGTTTAAATCAATTGCAACTTGGGAGGCAATTATTTGAAACAAGAAATGTGGGTGTCTGGGCAGGGCCTAGAATGGGATTAATTTTGCCATTTGCCTGCTTTTGGCAAAGGAAGCCACACTACTTTTCCAGTGTTCAGTGGAGAAGTAGTGGGAAATGGGATGATGGCTTAGTGTGATGTCATTTCCACAAAAAAAGCTGGAATTGACAGAGTATTTCGCAATGATCCAGAGGTCCTCCTGATCTCTGTGGAAAGAATAGCAGAGACTGGAGGATTCCTAGGTTGTTATGAATATGCTGATGTCACTTCTGAGATTTGGAGGGAGGGTTGGAAATGATGTCACAGCATTGTGTGACACTGTTCCCATGTGACTTTGACCTTCTAACCATCTTGGTTTCTGGATTAGAAGTTGAGCTCAGAGCAGCTATGCTGTTGGTTCCAGTGACTGGAACTGGCAGTTTGGAGCAAGTCAACAAACAGAATCTGGCCAACTTGGATGGAGCCCAGTGCAAATGCTGCAATAAGGTACATTCATGTGATAATACAATTGGTCCTGCCAGTGGTGCACCTAGGCAAACTGGAGCCCTGGGCAAAACCTGAGTTTGATGCCCCCCCCCCACATGAGTGGCCACCCTCTCCCACCATGACCAAACAATGATTTTTTTCCACCAGGTCATTTCAAAGTCACCATCACATTATAGAACATGCCCCAACTCACAAATCTGAATACAGCAATGGACCTTGCCACACAGCAGAAATATTTTTTGAAAACATTTTCAAAATGCTTTCAAAAGGCTTTATTACTGCTTTGAAAACCTTTTATGGTGTTGTATCAAGTCCCCCCAATTGGGGGAAACATCATCACTTTCAATGTTATTTAAACTGAGGACCCCAGATTCTCCCTTTAAGGTGGATTTAAAAGGAGAATCTGGGCTCGCTAGTTTAAACAAGTGATGCTGGAATCCACCCCCAAACAGCATTATTTTCAATGGTGTTTAAACTAGGGAGCCCAGATTCTCCTTTTAAATCCACCTTAAAGGGAGATTCTGGGGTCCCCAGTTTAAACAACACTGGAAGTGATGCTATTTTGGGGTGGATTCTCCCCCACCCTGAAACAGCATCACTTTCAATGTTTAAACTGGGGACCTCAGATTCTCCCTTTAAATCCATGCCAAAGGGGGTGAATTTAATGATAATAATAACCTTTATTAGGCATTGAGAGTATAAAAGAAAGAAAGAAAACAAGCATTGGCAGGAAGGGGGTGGATTTAAAAGGAAAATCTGGGGAAATTTAGGGGGTGCCTGCTGTCAGGGGTGGGCAGGGCAGAGTATCTTCGTAAGACCCTACTGATTATACCACCAAGGTTTGGTAAAGTTTGGTTCAGGGGGTCCAAAGTTATGGACCCTCAAAGTGTAGCCTCCATCTCCTATTAGCTCACATTGGAAACAATGGAGGATGGGGCACTCCCTTTGGGAGTCCATAACTTTGGACTCCCTAAACCAAACCTCACCAAACCTGGATGATATCATCAGGAGAGGCTCCTGAAAAATTCCTGAAATTTTGGTGCTGCTAGCCTAAAAACTACACCCTCTGCAGGCCAAAAAACAGAAAAACACTGAAAATACAAAAAATCCCACAAACGAACCTTCAGTTTTTGTGCCCCCCACAAGGGGGCACCCTGGGCAACTGCCCACTTTGCCCAATGGGAGGAACGCCTCTGGGTCCTGCCTCCTTCTTTCCTGCTAACGGGAAAGCAAGCCAGCTAGGCCTGAATGTGACTGGAATAGATTATTTTTAGAGCATTGATTGACTAATAATAATTCCATTAAAGCATTCATCTCAGACTGTATTTCCCCCTCCTATGAATTTATAGAATTTAGAAAAAAAACAATGGTCTGAAGATTCTGAACACTGAAACCCATTTCCCTTTTAAGTGGGCTTTTTAAAAAACGTGGCTGATGGAATTGTGGCTTGTAACACAATGGCTCCAGTTTATACTCACTAAGATCCTAATTTCAAAGCCAGCTTATCAGGGAGCCTATTACTGGTGCAACTCCTCTACACCACTGAACCACTTGCTGTCTTTGCCTTGCGTCAGCTGTCCAAAGACATGTGTAGCCAGGTCTGTTTTCTTCAAGATATACAGCCTGGCCAGCATTTTATTGCTCACTCTGGTAGGATGTTGCTATAACTACCACTATATCGTGTGGACCAACCTCTACTCTATGGGGCAAGGTCTATGGCTCCAGCGGGAGTCTTGCGAGCGCATATATCGATTGTAAATAATGTCTCAATATCCTACGGTAGATCATAAATCAAAACGGGTTGAAATCTCTTTCCTCCAAGGAACTTTTTTGAAAAAGGCTCTATTTCTTGTTTAGCAGTTTCCATTTTAGAGTTACTGCCTTGCCCTTTCACCTTCCAGAGTTCTGGCTTCAGACACAACTCTCAGTGGTCAACTTTCAGTTAAGCTGAAGTGCGCGCTGTGAGTCAGAGGACACCCATTTAGTTGCCTGTTAAAGCTCCCCCAGGTGGAATGGTCTGTCGTAATAATGTAGTCAGGACTGAAAAAATGTGGTCTGTTCTGCACAACACAAAAAATCTGTCTGTGGGACGTCTTTAAAAGAGGCGAGTGTCTCTTTCTCTCTGCACATTCAAAGGAACATGTCTGGGGGATGTCTTAAAAAGGTGTTTTCCAGACAGCAAAGGTTTCAGAGGGGAAAAGAGGCTGTTTCCCACCTGACCCTTTGCTTTCTGGTCAATTTTGCCCTCAGCTTGTGCCAGATATTTTATGTGCTGGTAAAGGGATTCTTCCTGCCTCCATTTGCTGAAGGTCGCCCCAGGGTGTTTGCTCTGCAGGCTCCAATCCCGGGTGCCTTTTCAACCCGAAAAGTACACAGTTGCAGTCAGCTGATCCTGCCGATTCAGGCAACATTTAGTTTTCCTATTTGTTCTTTAAATATTTGAGGAGCCATCTTCGTATGAGAACTTAAGAACATATCCATGCAGACACACAGAACAGAATTTTAGCTGCTTGGAAGATGGGTCTGCCGTCCACTGAAAGCATTGCATTGACCTGCCCTCTGTGGACCGACTTAATTTTTCTGTGCTGTAAGAAAAAAAACTTTGAGTCCACAGAGGGCAGGCCAACCCAGCAATTCCCATTCTGCTGTCAGAGGGGAGAAGCAGGAATGTTCTGTTCCGTTGGTGGGAAATTGGGTCTGGATCCAGTTCAGTCTCTAGACACATTTAACACAAGATTAACATCAGAGTGATCCCTATTCTTCTGCACATAGAGCCGGCGTGATCTTGTCAGACTATGCTCTTTCCCATTCAAAGATCAAAGTAGAATTGTAAATTCATCCGCCACAACCTGGACCATCTTTGTTTTAGAATGCTCTGCTTGGGTCCTAATACCTACCTATCTCTGTTAGCTAAGCACTGGGACCCTAGCAGAGCATTCTAAAACAGTCCAGCACGTGGTGGATGAAGTTAAAATTCCACTTAGTTCTTTTTGTTGAAAAGGGTATCACTTGCCTCATTGGGTACTTGTGAAGATAAAACGGGAAGAGGAAAACAATCTTTGGGAAGAAGTTGTAGTGTTTGTTTTTATATCCTGCTTTTCTGTACCTTTTGGAGTCTCAAAGCGGCTGACAATCAGCTTCCCTTCCGCTCCACACAACAGTCCCCTTGTGAGGTAGGTGGGGCTGAGAGAGTTCTGAGAGAATTGTGACTAGTCCAAGGTTATCCAGCAGGCTTCATGTGGAGGAGTAAGCAAAACAAAGCTGATTTACCAGATCAGAGTCCACTGCTCTTAACCACGACCCCATGCTGACAGGGTACAAATAAATTAAGCAGACAAACAAATGAATAAAATTTCCTTGTCACAAGAGCCAGCTTGGGGTGGTCATTTGCATTTCAGACTCGGATCTGGAACCTTATGGAGCCAGATTATTGGCCCAGTTATTTTTCTCTCTGCCTGATCTACCATGCAAAGTTGCTGTGAAAATCAAACAGAGAAGGAGAGAATGATGTTGTAAGCCACTCTGTGGCTGAGCTCACACAACGTGTCTGTTGCACGATGGGGGCAGACGTCAGTCACAACAAGATTTTTTGTACGGACATATTTCCCCAAGCTCCACTTTCACTTTTTATCCTCCCTGCAGCAAGAGCACTTCTAGCATGAATTTAATTTTGCTTCACCGCCAGAGCAGGCAAATTTGCCAGTGAGCACAGCTTTGCCCTGGATCTTTTCCCTCTGCCCACAGCCAGCATCCTAGCTCCACCCTTCCCACTCCCTCGCACTGCTTTCAAGCCTTCCAACTCATCCCCGTTCCATATTGCCAGCTCCTCCCTGCTTCTTCAAGCATTTAGATCAACATTTGTGATATAAGCCAGTCTCTTTTTGACTCCAGCTCACCTCCACCATTCTGCTTCCACCCTCCCTGATGAGTGGGGTTTTTTTAAAAACCTCATTTGAAACAAGCCTCTATCCTGCTGCAGCAGCAGCAGCAAGGGAGAGAGAGAGGAGGGGGAAAGGAGGGAGACAATATCAGCTCTAGTATTGGGATTAAGTGTGACAATATCTGTGCCTTTAAGGGGGATGTGATGGACGGAGTTAAAAGAACCGGAGAAAAGGAGAGGCTGTTGAAATTAGAAAGCAGATGTGCGGCAGGCACAGGGCTGCACCCTCATGTGTAAACAGAGAAATGCGAGGAGACCGTACTTCAGTCCCACCACACAGCTACCATCCCTGAGGTAAGGCTGCCATGGATCAATGGACAGCTGTTTCCATTAGGCAGAAAATATTCAAATAAATAAAATGCTCTGCAGGCCACACTGCCTGGTTTTGAGTGGTAGTTTTGTGTGGAATGATGCCACTTTATTGAGATATATTCTCTTCTGTGGATACTAGAAGATGGCGATTGAGTCAATGCATCAAGCATCTTTTCAGATTGTCTGACACTGTTTAGTCCAGTTCATTGGTTGAGAAGAAGATTTAACTTACTTTGTTTACTTAATTTATCCCCTCTTCTCTTTCTCTCCCAATGGTGACCCAAAGCAGCTTATATTGCAGTTATATCATACTCCGTTTCATCTTCACAACTGTGATAATCGAATGGTCCCTAAACCTTCCTCAATTCTTCTACTTAGGAGTGCATGTAGCGTACATATTATTGCTCACCTGTGAATGTGCCTATCTCTGATCTCCCAATCTTCCCTCTACCCAGAATAAAAATCTTTAGCTCAGCAAAGATGCAAGAGAAAAAATGTAGGTTAATGGAAACAGGTGCAAATGTAGCCTGAGGAGAGAAATAGCAGCTAGAGTTGCAACTACAGAAGCCCTTGACTTCCACTGCTACTTTTCGTCTTTCTTCTTCCTCCACAAATCACAGTGCACATGGGCCACTGGATTCATGTATCTGGCAGGTCACATTGCAGCTATGCAGATTTCTGTTGGTCCAGTCCACACAGAAGGTTAGTAGAATCCTTTGGGTTAGTGTGTGTGGTCTCATGCAGGTTTGTGGCACAAAACCCAACCCAACACAGCACTTTCTATTTTACCCTCCAACACTTCCTGTGGTAAGACAGGGGCATGGGAACCTCTGGCATGGGCATGCTTTCAGAAGCATTCAGGATGGAGAATGGCCCATTTCACTGTCCTTGCAAATGGCAATTGAATGCATGACACCGTTAAGAGATTTCACTGTAGGGAGCAGTGCACCCATGAAATTGCCTTATGTTTATAGTATATGAAACCCAGCTGTTGGAACCAAGGGCAACTTCCAGATCTAGGGCCTTGCTTCTTGACACCTCCCCTTTACTCATGCATGCACCTCTGTTAAAGCAATTTGCACCATTAGATAGCATGTTACCCCCTCCCCCAACCCCCCCAACCCCTGCGAATGAAACATTTCTTCTGAGGAGTTCTGCAGGTTTTTGCCGCTGTTTGGTTCTGAAAAAAATTATCAAGTACTTTTTGCCTCGTTGTTTCTGAAAATACTTTTACTGGTTTTTCACTGAAATGTTTCCAAGCGAACTTCCCTCATATACAAACATACTTGGAACAATTTATCTTTCCCGCCAAAATGGCAGGTGCTTGATCCACCATTTTTTTGGTCCCTCACCTCAGTCCTTTCCTTCTCTCCTCTCAATTTTTATTATTTTATGAGTTTTCTTCTTTTTTGGGCCATTTTTTTCATATAATCAAATTAATGAAACTATGAAGTATAGCTATAGCGCGTGTGCAGAAAATGCAAATATATATATATGCAAATAATATATATATATATATTCCAGGCAAGAAGGAGAGTCCAGACAGACTTTGAAGTAAATGATGGGATCAAAACTTTGAAATGGGGTAAGTGTGAAAAAGGCCTCACATTCCCATTAAAGTCAAAGAAACCTATCCGGAAGTTGTCTGAACCACAAGGTTTAGATAACTTTGGCCATGTGATAGACAAACAGAGTTATTTATGGTTTTCCTAATATCATGGGAAAAATTATAAAGGAGAGGGAACCTTTGAGGAGAAATGTATTCCCCACTTGTCAAGATTACGTGCAAGTGAAGAAGTTGCTTTAGACATTGCTGGGGGGAGGGGAGGAAGGGAAAAAATGAAATTACTAGCAGTTAAAACAATGTCTCGGCACTGACTAATAATTTCCGGGCTAGGAGTAGACGCCATTAATGACCCTCTTTATTCACGCAGAAGTTCCCAAAGAGAAACATAATGTTCCATTAGTAATAATTGAGAGTGTCTCTTCGCAAGGTTGTCAAAACTTAGAGATGATGGCACTGCCAAAACATTTTGGAGACAAAGGTGTGACGTGTTTGACAGAAGGGTGCCACAGAAGGTTGAGAAGGTTTCACGGGGGAATCCGTGGGAAGGGGGAGAGATGGGGGAGGTAGCGGTTGGTGTGTGTGTTGGCAGGAGCGAGTCAGCCAAGCTTGAATGCTTTCAGGAACAGCTTCCCTCAATCCTTTCTTTCAGAGAGTCCAGAGTACCAGCTGATGGCTTCCTAAGTCTTTCTGGAGGCATACACAGTGGTGGGATTCAGCAGGTTCGCATCATTCGGCAGAACTGGTTGTTAAAACGGTACTTATAGGCTCATTCCGCACATGCAGAATAATGCACTTTCAAACTGCTTTCAGTGCTCTTTGAAGCTGTGCGGAATAGCAAAATCCACTTGCAAACAGTTGTGAAAGTGGTTTGAAAACGCATTATTTTGCGTGTGCGGAAGGGGCCATAAACAACCAGTTGCTAAATTATTTGAATCCCACCACTGGGCATACTGTCACTCCACTTCCGTGCATATGTCACCTTTGCAGCACAGGAAAGGTAAAATCATGTAGAACTGCATAACTGAAATCTATATATTTTTTTCACATTGTCAGACCTAAACCCCACAGTTAACCCCAGCCTGCAATATAGGGCCAACTTTTAATTGCTTACAGTAGAGGTCCCCGGTCTTGTTGCTCCTGTTGGCTCTTCTGGAATTTTGAAGAAGCGTAGTAGGTGCCATCACAAAATGGCTACTACTGAGTCAGTCACAAAATGGCTGCTATGGGGAACCTGGGGCCAATCACATAATGGCAGCAGATTGAAAGCAAACATCCTCTTACAACAGAAGCAGCAGTTTCCCTGAAGGCACAAAGGCTTCTTGGGTGAAGGAAAGCCAGAAGGCACTCTTTGCTTTGGGGGAAGATATGCTTTGTCAAAGAAACAAATGCACATCAAGATATCCATTGGTGGTGCCAGGTGCCCAGGGACACCAATGTTGGGGATCACGGATTTATAGTGTTTGTCTATGGCGTAGGAGGTTAAGAGCTCGTGTATCTAATCTGGAGGAACTGGGTTTGATTCCCAGCTCTGCCGCCTGAGCTGAGGAGGCTTATCTGGGGAATTCAGATTAGCCTGTGCACTCCAACACCCGCCAGCTGGGTGACCTTGGGCTAGTCACAGTTCTTTGGAGCTCTCTCAGCCCCACCTACCTCACAGGGTGTTTGTTGTGAGGGGGAAGGGCAAGGAGATTGTAAGCCCCTTTGACTCTCCTGCAGGAGAGAAAGGGGGGATATAAATCCAAACAAACTCCTCCTCCTCCTCCTCCTCCTCCTCCTCCTCTTCTTCTTCTTCTTCTTCTTCTTCTTCTTCTTCTTCTTCTTCTTCTTCTTCTTCTTCTTCTTCTTCTTCTTCTTCTTCTTCTTCTTCTTCTTCTTCTTCTTCTTCTCAGGAGGGTATAAATCCACTTAGAGCAGCACTGCTGATCTCCTTATCTCTCCTCAGTCCAAAAAGGACGAGGTTTCACAGGATGGCCCAAAGTGGAACAGAAATGAATGGGTCATTCTAATATAAATCCTAGGGGTCTAAGATCCCAACCATTCTTAGTGGCACCCTTGAGCCCGAGAAAGGTTGTAGGATTTCTGTTGCACAGGAACATCAAATTGCACAGTAACGTGAACAATCTTGCTGTCCAGTTTAACACAGATGATACATTTGAGAAGGATCCACTCAGCAGCGGTCGTGGTAACAGCAGAAGCAGTTAAGGAAAAGAAAACGCAGGAACCCAGGCGTTGTTCACTTCAAAGAACAGAAGGGTTTTATTCCTTGTTTCCAAAATCACAAAACAGTCGGACAGAGTGCAGCGCAGCAACTGGATAACCAAAGCACGCGCAGAGCAAACTGTTCTGTGCACATATATACAGATATGCAACCAATCAGGGAGTAGTGATGCAATCACACTAGATGTGCTTAGTCATGGTTGCATCACCCACCTGAAACTAGGTGAAAGGTGGAGGATTGCATCAGCCAAGCTGTCAAGTAGATTTTGCTGATCTAATTGTCAACTCCTAACAACATTTGCATGTGCCCTTTTAAAATGTGTAGTACCATGTACGCTGTTTTCACAAACATAGTAATATTACAGCTGTATCACTGTGGGTGTGAAAATAGTAATATGCTTGCAAAAGGAGTGTGTGCAAATATATACCACTTGTAACTTACATGTTACAGCATTTGGGCTCTCTTTTTAATATGTAGAACACATGCTGAGCAACTATGATCTGTATATAGTGTGGTGTTTCTCAGCATTTTGTTACTTTGTCAGTACCTATGGTTAGACACAGCAACTGCACTCTAGTCACCCTCTGAGGATTGCAGCTGAGGGGGTTTTGGAACTAGGTCTTTACAAGTCACAAGCAAGTGACTTTTACCTTGCTGAGTTTCTGAGATACTTGGCTCAATACTCAGTTGTTGGACATGAAAAGCAAACAAGTTTTGCTGTGTATAAACTAAGTGAAATCTGACCTGGATGTCCCAGGCTAGACCGGTCTTGTCAGATCTCAGAAGCTAAGGAGGGTTGGCTCTGGTAAGTAATTGGATGGGAGACCATCAAGGAAGTCCAGGGTTGCCATGCGGAGGCAGGCAATGGCGAACTTGAAAAACCCTATGAGGTCTCCACAGATTGGCTGTGACTTGCTTTTACTGTCTAGTGCTTAACTAAAGCCAATGTGGTATGTGGGGGTTACAGTGCTGGACTTGGATTGAGAGATTCAAATCCAGGTTCAGCTCCCTGCTTGTAAGTGGGGAGATGGGGAGGTGGAGGTGGTTTTATGATGTCATCCTCACCAGCCAATCGGCTCTGTACACAGGTGTCTTGCACTGAAAAGACACCTGTTTCTGGCTCAGTGGCTCAGTGGAAAATGCACAGCACTCTAATAGTCCAAATCAGGTATGCCTCTACACATCCTGGATCTCTTCGAGGCAGTTCAGTAGAACTGCACAAAACACCTTATCAATTTATCAGTTGACTAACCCATGAATGCATGAACTGCAAATAGTATAAAGAGGAATATCAATATTAATATTACCACTACCACCCCAAAAATAATCAAGACAAATGGAATGCTGAAATATGTGCCGCCAGAAAGGGTAGAGTTACGACCATGGAAATATCAATGACTTGTGCGGCATAAAGTTGTATCAAGTCTTTTCAGCCTTTTAGCACTTAATTGATAAATTGACCAATTAGTCATTTTAAAGAAACACAGTTAATCAACTCAGCCTTTTAATCAGTTGGCGGACTTGCCAGTTTGATGAAACAGCCCAGCTGTTTGAGTGGATGTGAGAAGCTTGCTTCTTTTAACCCTGATTTTTAAGATTCACAGGAGACACAGAAGTGAGCTCCGCTTTGAAATGCAACAGCCCAGCATCCTAGATTAAGCTTAAAAAGAAGCATGACATAGACTTCTTCCGCACATGCAGAATAATGCACTTTCAAACCACTTTCACAATTGTTCCAGCTGCAAAGTGCATTGAAAGTGGATTGAAAGTGCACTATTCTGCAAGTGGCCATAGAGTTTGCCTGGCTTTCACTGGGCTGAGTTTGGTTAAAGGAAGCGATAGAACAGCTGGAAAGATGACGAGGAAAGATTTCAAATGTAAAGCAGGTAACGATACCTGAGCCAGCAAGAAGTTTGGCATCAGACCAAAGGAGAGGAAGGTTGAGGATGTTGCAAAATTGATCATTTTCTTCCAGTCCAGATTTTTTTACATCAAATGGAAGTCCCAGATTCTTTTCCTCGCCAAAGTTCGATGAGATGCCTGTCATTTCTGTTTAATTTTTTATTAATGCCAAAAACAACTCAACAACAAACAACTTACAAAGATTACAAATATGGATAGGTAAATTTATCATACGGACTCCCATTTAGTCTGTATCAGGTATTAATTCCCAAAAACATACCTCTTGGTTTTTAATCTGAGGGGGGATATGATTGAAGTCTATAAAATTATGCATGGGGTAGAAAATGTTGACAGAGAGAAAATGTTCTCTCTTTCTCACAATACTAGAACCAGGGGGCATTCATTGAAAATGCTGGGGGGAAGAATTAGGACTAATAAAAAGAAACACTTCTTCACACAACGTGTGATTGGTGTTTGGAATATGCTGCCACAGGAGGTGGTGATGGCCACTAACCTGGATAGCTTTAAAAAGGGCTTGGACAGATTTATGGAGGAGAAGTCAATCTCTGGCTACCAATCTTGATCCTCCTTGATCTCAGATTGCAAATGCCTTAGCAGACCAGGTGCTCGGGAGCAGCAGCAGCAGAAGGCCATTGCTTTCACATCCTGCACGTGAGCTCCCAAAGGCACCTGGTGAGCCATTGCGAGTAGCAGAGTGCTGGACTAGATGGACTCAGGTCTGATCCAGCAGGCTAGTTCTTATGTTCTTATGTTAAGAACATAAGAACATAAGAACAAGCCAGCTGGATCAGACCAATGTTCTAATGTTCTAACAACACAATCGAGGTTATATCTCTATAAACATTACTGATAAATTGATTAACCTGACATTTCACAGAGACATGTGAAACAGCCTGAAACAAAGTCAGACAACTGGACTGTCAAGGTGACAGTGTGATCTCCTCTGACCATTCAAAGTCTCAAGTAGATATCTTTCATGTCATATCCCACCCAATTCCTTTTTAAACCGGAGATCTCAGGACTTGAACCTGAGATCTTCTGTACGCCAAAACTGAAGTTCTACCATTGACCCATGGTCTAGTGGCCATCATTACTTGGCAGGATGACTATAGTTTAAAATAACAAAGGTATATCAAAATTGGTTTTTCTTCCAAATGGGGATCCAAAGAAGAATTGCCAACCTCTAGGTGGCGGTAGAGATATCCTGGGATTATAAGGGATCTTCAGGTAATGGGCATCAGTTCAGTTGGAGAAAATGGCTGCTTTCGAAGGTGGACTGTATGGTATTGTACCTGGAGATTTGGGGAATGGAGCCTGAGGGGGGAAGGGTTTGGGGTGGGGGGAAGGGACTTCAATAAAGTCACTCCCCTCCCCAAACCCTCCCCTTTTCAGGCTCCATTCCCCAAATCTCCAGGGATTCCCAGAGTATCATTCTAACCCAAAGTATAATTCTCCCTTTTTCCATTTTATCCTCAAAACAACAACCTTATGAAGTAGGTTAGGCTGACAGAGAGTGACTAGTCTATGGTCATCTAGAGAAGGGATTTGAATCTAGCCTGCAGAAGAAGAGTTTAGATTTATACCCAGCTTTTCTCAATTGTAAGGAAGAAAAAGAAGAAGAGTTTGGATTTATATCTCCTCTTTCTCTCCTGCAGGAGACTCAAAGGGGCTTACAATCTCCTTGCCTTTCCCCCCTCACAACAAACACCCTGTGAGGTAGGTGGGGCTGAGAGAGCTCAGAAGAACTGTGACTAGCCCAAGGTCACCCAGCTGGTGGGTGTGGGAGTGTACAGGCTAATCTGAATTCCCCAGATAAGCCTCCACAGCTCAGGCGGCAGAGCAGGGAATCAAACCCAGTTCCTCCAGATTAGATACACAAGCTCTTAACCTCCTACGCCACTTCAGATTAGCCTGTACACTCCCACACATTCCAGCTGGGTGACCTTGGGCTAGTCACAGCTTCTCGGAGCCCTACCTACTCACAGGGTGTTTGTTGTGAGGGGGGAAGGGCAAGGAGATTGTAAGTCCCTTTGAGTCTCCTGCAGGAGAGAAAGGGGGGATATAAATCCAAACTCTTCTTCTTCTTCTTAAGGGGCAGGCTTAGATTTCACTAGAAACATGCTACGGTGAGGATGTTGGAACCTGGATGAAAAGGTGCCGATTGTTTTGAAACTTGGTTGTATCTGGATTAAATTTTCAATGGGAATTCGGCCACAGAGGCCAATTGGCATTAGACACATACAGACAAGCACCACTTGCTTTGAAAATTCACTCCAATATCACAAGATGGCAAAATGTAGTTACATTTGCCTATATGGGATTAAACTTTACAGCATTTTTTCCTTGGCGCCGTTTTTATCACCTGTTGTGTAATGGACCCTCTTCATTATGGCTACGTATTTACTACCCTCCATACCCTCTATCACTTCATTCCTTACTGCGGCTCCCCCCCTACCCTTAACTAGGCTGTTCTCTGGCAGATATGAGCTCGTAAATCTCCAGAGCTGCCTTAAAAGTAGATGTTCCCTTTTATTTTTATGGGGTTTTATGATAAAAATGGATTGCATTTGATTTGTTGAATTGCTTTCAAAAGCCTTAGCCCTGCAGTTGGGCTCCCTTGGCTACTAAGAGAAAGAAGGATTTGGGGGCTGGACTGGGAAGTCTTTATTTTTTTTTCAACCACCGGGCAGCCAAGCTATGCTGGACCTTAGCAACTGAGTTTTTATTTGTAGCGTTGTCCCATTGATTTCCATAGAACCATTTTCAGAAGATGACATGCACTCACTTGGAAAGAGTGTAGTGGAATAATTACTTTCCCCTGTTCCTTCTAATTAAGCCATGGTTTCTGCTCCTCCTTAATTCTGAAGGATTTCTAAAATTAGCTTTGGGATCGGCGCACATGACATTTGCTTCAGCGCTCCCTCCTATCTATTCCTTTCCGTTTCTCACACTTCTGAGCTTCCAGAATGCTCCAATAAAAGTACCAAAAAACCAGCTCTGCTGTACAATCCTATGGGCACTTTCATTTGAGTAAATAAACCCCATTGAACCGGCTTCAGTAGGATTCTGAGTAGAGCTGTTTAGGATCACACCATCTGTATGAATCCACAAATGAATGGCGTGAGAGTGTTTCTTTGCAAGTTTCTGTGATGCATACAAATGTGCATGCATGTAAAACATTATACAAAAAGAAGCTGGGGGCCATCTTATGTATGATCACATTAACGGTGCTTTTTTGCTGAGTTATATCAATACACTCAAATGTGTCAGGAATATAAAGTTTGCAGGAAAGAAACAAACAAGTCAAGACACTGATAACTGAATCAAGTTCTGTACAAAATTCAGAAATAAAAAATAGAACAATGGGCAATTCCTGACATATCAATTACACTTTGGGGGGGGGGGGGGAAGGTAAGTAATTTGGAACTCCATAAAGAGAAGGGAAATTTGTATGAGGAAAATTTCAGAAGTGTCGCTCATTTTAATTACCGATAGTATTTTAGCCTGGAAGTCAGGTCTCTGCTGCCACTGAAAATGCAGGCAATCAAAACACTAACTCCAGAATCTGAACTAACAGATCCATAAAGTTAGAATGTCTGCATGTATGTAAAAGATTTATATCCTCAATGTCAATTGAAGGATTGGAGCACCTTTCTTATGAGGAGAGGCTGCAGCGTTTGGGACTCTTTAGTTTGGAGAGGAGACGTCTGAGGGGGGATATGATTGAAGTCTATAAAATCATGCATGGGGTAGAAAATGAGGACAGAGAGAAACTTTTCTCTCTGTCTCACAATACTAGAACCAGGGGGCATTCATTGAAAATGCTGGGGGGAAGAATTAGGACTAATAAAAGGAAACACTTCTTCACGCAATGTGTGATTGGTGTTTGGAATATGCTGCCACAGGAGGTGGTGATGGCCACTAACCTGGATAGCTTTAAAAAGGGCTTGGACAGATTTATGGAGGAGAAGTCGATCTCTGGCTACCAACTCTTGGATCCCTCCTTTTGGATCTCAGATTGCAAATGTTCCTTAGCAGAACCAGGGTGCTTAGGAGCAGCAGCAGCAGAAGGCCATTGCTTTCACATCCTGCACGTGAGCTCCCAAAGGCACCTGGTGGGCCACTGCGAGTAGCAGAGTGCTGGACTAGATGGACTCTGGTCTGATCCAGCAGGTTAGTTCTTATGTTCTTATGTCTACCATTTGGCTCTTCAAGATGTCTTACAATGATTTAAAACAGCCTAAAAGATCAAAGATTTAAAACAACCTAAAAGATGCCCTGACTTGGATAGCCAAGGCTAGCCTCATCTTGTCAGTTCTTGGAAGCTAAGCAGGGTCGACCTTGGCAAATATTTGGAAAGGAGCCCTTTAAGGAATACCAGGATCGTGAAATGGAGGCAGGCAATGGCAAACCACCTCTGAATGTCTCTTGCCTTGAAAACCCCACAACAGCAGTGGCCATAAGGCAGATGTGACTTGAAAGCCAAAAATAAATAAAGACATAAATAAAAAAATCACCACAACAACCCCTGGAGTGGGGCAGAGTCTAGCTCTCCTCACCCAAAAGCTCCGGTTTTGTTTAAAAATGGACTGCACACATATCCTCACATTCTTTGCACGTGAACAGCGGGCTGCATATCATTCCCCTATTGGATAACAACCATGGAGGAGGGGCAAATTCTATCAGGAAACTAGCAAGCCACTTTATATCAAATTGGCGATGCTCAGAGTGAAAAGGCACCTCACCTCACAAATAACTTGTGTACTATATTTTTGTTTGTTTTAAGCCCTGCTTTTTCTTTGTGGCTCAGCATTTCACTAACAGCATAGCAAAATATAATAAAAGTCCAAATAACACTCTTGTCCATCAAAAATGGTAGCAATTCACACCTCATTAAAAGTCCAAGCAAATCAAACAGCCTTGCAATTGCTCCAAAGGCTGGAACCTTCCTCATTTCGGACAGTCTGTTCCATAAGGTGCAAAGTATGGAACTTTCTGCACAGACATTTCAAAATGTTTTGAGGCAAGAAATAAAACGTTTCTTCCATGGAGTCCTGCACTGTTTTTATCCTCAAATGTTATATTTACAGCCTCAAAATGTTTTAAATGAATGCTCTTCTAAAACTATTATTTTCTTAATTTTTTAAAAATTAAAATTATTATTTTTTTAAAAAAACACCAGTTTTATTTGCTGTGCAGTCTTTTAAAGATATTTTCTATGCCTCTCTGCAGCTCCCACTCTTCCTCCTTGGTGCATTTTCTGTATTCACTCTCAGGGTGTTTGTTGTGAGGGGGGAAGGGCAAGGAGATTGTAAGCTCCTTTGAGTCTCCTGCAGGAGAGAAAGGGGGGAATATAAATCCAAACTCTTCTTTTTCTTCTGTTCCCCTGCTCCTGTTTTTGGAGTATTTCGGGGGGAGGGGGGGAGGGCGCTAATCTTTGACACATGGGTACAGAAGGCTCAGAGAATCACAGTGCAAAGCTGTGGAGCATAGAAGCCAGGAATCGTTTCAATTGGACAATGTACTCAAAAAAAGAAAAAGAGAGGCAAAAATCACAAAAAGGCGGTCAGGAAACTTTTCAAGGGGGTGAATGTGAACATAAATCGTAGTAAAGGGGAGGATTAAAAACGTTTTAGAAGCGTTTTTGGGAATTTGTGTGGAAAGGTCTATGATAGGAAAAGCACAGGCTTTGATTGATACCAGGCAGGCTACCTTAATTGGGTGAACAGCCAGTAGGTGGCACCTGAAGAGAATGTATGGGGAGAGGGGTATGGGGAGAAGATATGCTTCATTTGAATTCTGCTCATGCTCAGAGACTACCCCAAAACAATCTCACTTGAATCTATAAGACAAGTTTTTTTATATATCTTTTAGGTGGAAGAACTGCAAATGATACATAAATCTGCACTGTGTCTGAGAGGTGTGCTGAAGTCACCAGTTCTGCTGAGAAATTTTTGCTGTGTAAAACGAGTGGGATCTGTTGTGCAGACAAGTGAGAATTATTTGGGAAGGGGTCATGGCTCAGTGGTTGAGCATCTGTTTACAAAATGTAACGAATGTGGGCAATGTGTATACCAGGAAAGAAGCACAAATTATAAACCGCAGACTGCGTTTTGGTCAGAGCCGGAAAAACAACCTTGTGGCTGAAACCATGAAAACAACTTGATAACAGACTATTCATGACTCATGTAGTGAGCCAATGAAGTGCTGCAACTTTTGTGCAGGCTAAAAGACGGTTGTCATCTGTACACTGCTTATACTCCTTTTTAGGAATTACCATCTCTAAAAGTTGGGAGACGTCCCGTTTGTTGACTAAATTATATCTCTTTCTGGTGGGCACAAGGCCACCATGTTCTTGTAATGTTTGTGTAATGTTTTTGACATGTAACGCACATTTATATTAGAGCACCTGCCACTATTAAAATTGCACTGCACTTTATCTCCTTTGTAATACTATTGTTGGGGGCTTAGAACAGTGGTTCTCAACCTGGGGGTCAAACAACCCTTTCACAGGGGTCACCTAAGTCTCTCTGCATCAGTGTTCTCCATCTGTAAAATGGATAAATGTTAGGGTTGGGGGTCGCCACAACATGAGGAACTGTATTAAAGGGTCGCAGCATTAGGAAGGTTGAGAACCACTGGCGTAGAGCATCTGTTTGTCATGCAAAAATGTCCAGGTTCAAACCCGGGCATTTCCAGTTAGGATCTTTAGTAGGTGATGTGAAAGACTTCTATCTGAAAACATGGACAGCCATTGTTACTCTAAAGAGACAGTACTGACTTTGATGGACTGATGGTCTGACGCAGTTTAGGCAGCTTCGGATGCGTCCTCTGGCTGAAAGAGAAGAGAAAAACACTTTGTCGGCCAGCGGAAGAAAAAGCTGGCTTCAGAAGGTGACCTGAAGAAAATGAAGGCAGAAGATTAAAATGGAAAACTGTGAATCTGACTATTAGTGGATCTGTCTCTTAATTCCCAGACATTTCCAGAAATTACTGTTATTTTTAGCAATCAAATTCATAGCATGAAAGACACCAACAAATAGGAAATGCAAACGCTCTTTCCGCCGTGCAAGAGCCTCATTTGTAATCATAACTAGAAAAATATATTCCTGCAAATGCAGAGGAAAGTCTTTCCCTGCTGTAGAGGATGGGATTTGTGGTTTCCCAGCTTCTCGGGTTAATTAATTGTTTTCGGAGAGAGATACAATTACTACACATTCCAGATCCTCTGGCAGGAAACAATGTCTTTGCCCTGAAATTTTCTGAAATGTAGTTTCCAGTTAAAGATAATGCTGGCCTTAGTGGATATTTCTTGCCACCAACTGCCCTTAAGAGGATTGGCGAGCAGAGATGGCAAACCAAAGTCAAGGCCCGTTATCAGCTGGGTCCAAATTTGGTATGCTTTGGGCATGTTCGCAATGCAATTATATTCCAAACTGTAGTTTGTAGTCAGCCTTACAATTGATTTAGGGCAGGGGTGGCCAACCTATGGTGTTCCAGATGTTAATGACTACAATTTCCATCAGTCTCTGCCAGCATGGCCAATTGGGGCTGATGGGAATTGTAGTCCCTGAACATCTGGAGCACCATAGGTTGGCCGCCCCTAATTTAGGATTTCTAGGTCTCCTTTGGCCACCAGCAGGGGGTGGCACTGGGAGGCAGGGCAAGGGGAATGTTTCCAAGTCCAGGTTGGTAAACTCTTGGAGATTTGGGGGTGGAGCTTAGGGAGGACAGGTCTAGAGGTCTGAACAATCACAAACATCTCAGAGATTCACCAGGCTCAAATTGATGTCATGAGGGCATTTGGTTGTTCAGATGTAGGGTTGCCAGCTCTGGGTTGGGAAATACCTGGAGATTTTGAAGGTGGAGTGAAGGGCAACAGTTTGGTTGTGTTACAATATCTTATAGTCAGAGCATGTTCTATATATCATTTGGTTTTACAGAGCAGTATACAGAGCATCTTTCTTTTAGCTAGTCAGTCAGGCAGTCTCAGGCCCTTTCTGCACAGGCCAAATACAGTGCCCTGGGGATGGCAAAAACGCCGTCCCCAGGGAACTGTTCACAAGGGGGGGGCACAGCTGCTTTGTAGCCGCGCTGCCCTTGCTCCTCCCCAGCGGCGCAAATCCGCCATTTTTCCACCTTGCTCCCTGAGCGAGGTTTTGGGAAAATGGCGGCTTCCAGCCGCTGCCGTGCGAACGGCAGCGGCTGGAAGGCACCATCCCTCCCCACTTTGCCCGATCAACCTACCTTCTCTGTGACCGTCCGGTGCATCGCCGAGGCCTGGGGACACGCCTCCCCGCCCTGCGACTCCAGAGCAGTTGTGCAGGGCAGGGGGGGCATGTCCCCTGGCCTTGGCGACATGCTGGACGGTCGCAGAGAAGGTAGGTCGATCGGACGACGGTGCTTCACGACGTGCAAACGGTCCCGGGGGGGGTTGGGTCGGCGTCATGTACGCCAACCCAACCCCCAGTGTGGCCGTGCGGAAATGGCCTTAGAGTGTGTGTGAGGGAACAGAACACTACCAACAGACTTTTTAACTGTCACCTTTAGAATGTTCGTGCAGCTTCCCAGAATTTCCTGCTGCTTCTGCTGCTGCTGCATGCAAACCAAGGCTGGAAATTCCAACAAGACGTAGGGTTGCCAGCTATGGGTTGGGAAATACCTGGAGATTTTGAAGGCGGAGTTTGGGAAGGAAGGGCCTTCAGTGGGGTACAATGCCATGGAGTCCCATCTCCAAAGCAGCCTTTTTCTCCAGGGGAGCTGGTTCCTGTCGTCTGGATATGAGCTGTAATTGTGGCCAGCGGATCCCCAGGTCCCACCTGGAAGCGAGCATTTTATTTGATTTTAACCTCAAAACCGAAGCATACCGTTTCAGATTTTGGCAGGCCAAAAGATTTCTGTAGCAGGTTGTGGGAGGCAGATCCTCGTTGGTATTTAAAGGCCCATTGTTGGATACATTTCAGATTCAATTGGTCTATAAAGCATTTTTAATGATGTGATCCTGAGTTATCAATAGTCATCCCTTTTAAAGCAAAGTGATGTGCAGATGCAGCACAAATGTCCACTTATAATTAGTCACCCACAGTGCAAATCTGTGCAGAGTTACTCCAGTCTATGTCCATGGAGATCAATGGATGTAGAATAGAGTAAGTTTGCATAGGATTGCGCAGTGTGCGCAACCAATAACTTGGCCAAAAATAGAGGGGTTTCAGAAGAATATTGTCTGAAACATGGTCAGTTCACATGTTACAGTGAACACCCATACGGCCTGTCTATATATGCTTACACCTGTTTATGAGTCCATGCATCAGGAACTAGCACCTGGATTTAAGTTACACGTACCTGGATTCCAATTACATATGGGTAGAAAGTAACACAATAATTTCTCAATTGCACAAGATTACTCAATGCACATCCAATCCAGAGTACACTGTACATAGGTTATGCTTGTGTTCACTGTAATTTGTGAACAGGGTTTGTGATAACTATATTACAAAAGATTGGGGGAGGAGGTGCAAGTTGTTGCGATTAAACATGAAATCCAACTCTTGTCCAATAAAACCCTAGTTGTGGGATGTGATATATGTAGTAACTGATAGGAAATATATCCAGAAAAAATGAGGTGTAGTGTACATTGGAGGAATTTGCCTGCACAGTTTTATGGGACAAAATCAGAAGTGGGATCCAGCAGGTTCTCACAGGTTCCCGAGAGTAGGTTACTAATTATTTGTGTGTGCCGAGAGGGGGTTACTAATTGGTGATTTTGCCACGTGATTTTTGCCTTAGTTACGCCCCTCCTCTCAGCAGTAGCGTGCAGAACTTGAAGCAGTCTAGCAGGAGGTGCACCGGCGTGCGTGGCAGCCTGCGCCTGCATACATTAGTTTCCCGCCCAAGGACCGGCGCAGCGGCTGCGTCCTTGCCACAGCCCTGCCCAGGAATACCCCGCCCCTGGAATGCCCGGCCATGCCCTCGTCGTGCCCCGCCCAGTCCCATTGGCGCTATGCCAGAGTTTAAATCCCACCACCATGGGAACCTGTTACTAAAATTTTGGGATCCCACCACTGGACAAAATCTTTATTTCATCAATAGCAGATTCTCATATTTAACATCAGTCCAATTCGAAAACAGGCCAAGATGGAGCGCAAGTAGTTTTCTTGTGCTGGAGTTCACTGTGCTTCAGCATGAAAAACTGCTTGCGTTCCCCTTAGCCCTTAAAACTGCACAGGCAAGTTGGAACTTTTATGCTGAGGATGTGCTATTTATCTACAAAACGAGGGGAAACCAGGAGAGCTCGTCTTAATTTTTGACTTTGGATTCATTGTGGACGGTGTCGCTCTCTCCTTGAGGACTTTATGCCGGATTTGCACAATATTTGTACGGCTATGGTGATGTTCCCCATGAGTTTGTCGTTTCTGTGTTTCTGCAAACACATGTGCACATTTATATTAAATAAGTTTAGCACTTTTTGCACTTATCACATTTGTATTGTAGCCTGGGTAGAGCTGGTTTATTTACTAAATTTGTACCCTACCCCTTCCTGACCAAAGTCGAGCTCAGGCAGCTTACAAAGATTAAAATCGGGATACAAAAATATAACATTCACCTAACTAAAATCTTAGTATAATACACTTGATGGTGAAACAACACTATTAGTTGGGCCAGCAGTATATCTCCCCGTCTGGTGTTACATCTGTCATATCCAAACAGAAGTTATGGAAGGGGGAAGAACCAAAAAATGGGAGGAGTCAATCAATTCTCAGTTAGTGGTGGCTGGTAATTGAAAGGCCAACTGGATGAAATATGGACAGCAGGTGGCCTCAACCAAAAGCCCGGTGGAACATCTCCATTTTGCAGGCCCTGCGGAGCGGTTTAAGGTCCTGCAGGGCCCTGGTGTCAGCTGACAGAGAGTTCCACAAGGCTGGAGCCAGGGCCAAAAAAGCCTTTGGGCCAGGGACCACCGGAAGGTTAATGTTGGAGAACCACAGTGTCCTCCTCAGGCAATATGGGGAAATGCGATTCCAAAGATACGAGGGCTCCAGATTGTGCAAAGCTTTAAAAATCAAGACTAAAACCTTGAACCGGACCCAGAATTTGACTGGTAGCCAGTGCAGTTGCTTTAGCACTGGTGTTATGTGGTCCCTCACTCCAGTGAGGAGTCTGGCCGCCATATTCTGGACCATTTTCAGTTTCTGGATCAGTCTCAGGGGTAGGCCCATGTAGAGTGAGTTACAGTAATCCAGCCTGGAGATAACCATTGCATGGACCACTGTAGCTAGGTCTGAATGGGACAGGTCGGGGGCCAGCTGCCTGGCCTGCTGAATATGGAAAAGGGCCACCCTTGCCATGTGTGAAACCTGGGCCTCCATTGAGAAGAACTCTAGAGGCAAATTGAGGCTTTTGACAGATGAGGGAGGTTGTATTGCCACACTGTCAAATTGCAGCAGCTAAAACCCTTCCACCAGGTCCTTTCAACCCAGCCACAGGACCTCCGTCTTCACTGGATTCAGCTTCAGTCTATTCTGTCTCAACCGTCCAGACCCAGCCTCCAAACACTGGGCCAATGCATCTGGGGCGGTGACCAGCTGGCTCTCCATCAACAGAACAATCTGGGTGTCACCTGCATATTGGTGACACCCAACCCCAAACTCTGGAAAAGTTGTGGCAGGAGTCGCATGTAGATGGTATTGGTTACATGCATACATGCTTGTGTCGGTTACATTTAGTAACTGACTAATGTGTGTGTTTCATTGACTGGTTACAACACATATATGTGCTGGGTATATTTAGTAACTGACATATCGCTGCACCTGAAAAATCACTATATGACATATTGATATAGTCTAATGCAGTGTTTCCCAACCTTTTCGAGGTCAGGGTACCCTTGACCTCACTCTTCATATCTCACGGTACCCCTGCCGCCACCCTCCACCTTCCCCTCCCATTGCCTTTGTTTGCCACGCTCCCACCTTCCCCTCCCAGGGTGAAGGGAAGCACTGGGGGTGGTGGCGGCTGCTGACCTTGTGGCAGGCCCTGCCCCATGGGCCAGCTCCATGTCCTTGCTGGCGCCGATGGGAGACACCACAAAAATGAGGGGGGGCGGTAGTGTTGCCGCGGTACCCCTGGGACATGATCACGGCGCCCCAGGGTACCACGGAACCCTGGTTGAGAATGGCTAGTCTAATGCTAGAGTATTTGGCTAGGATATTTCCTTGAAGCTCATATTAAACTAGGTTTCGGAAAGATCTGAGGAAAGTTGGAGGTGGGAGGAAGCAGAAAGGAGATCTGGATTATTATGCTGGAATATTATATTAAAAATGCTCACTTCAGTGTATGTTTGAATGTCACAATATGAAGAGCACTATAAAGCAGAGTACAATTGCTAAGTACTTTGCATCCCCATCCCCATTAGCTATGAGCGGCAACGGCAAGAGGAGACTGACCAGCAATCTCTGTAGAACCCATTTTCTCGCCGGTCCATCACTTCGCACATTTGGAGGTTTTTCCATCCATGGTATCTTGGCACAGAATGATGGAAATGTGCAGCTTTGGAAAGCTAGGTCTGAAAGAAGGGGGAAGGTTTTATTTGTATTTTATTTTTTTGCCTTCCAAAGGTAGCAGGGAATAGCCCAGCAAAACACTGCAGAGCCACACAAATGATTTAAGACCCAAAAACCATTTTGCCAGGGAAACGTTAAAGATAGAGTCTAATCCTTTAATCTAACCCTGGTCCTTCTAAAAGCTTTGCGCAAGGAGTTGACTCAGCATGTCACTGCCAAGAAGATCCATTGACCCCGAGTTCAGCGCTGAGAAATTGAGAAATGTTCTTTTTAATGTCTATTCAATAAATACAGCATCTTCCTCTCCATGGGCTGAGCAATCCACTTCAAATCCATTACCGTCCGTTCCCACAGACTGACAAGTTGTCCTGAGACAATAGTGGCCATGAGATGAGGTTAACCCTTGCAGGGGGGAATGTATAAATCTTGCCAACTGCAAGACTTTTTCTCCCTCAAGTCCTTGAGAAAAATGGTCAGGGAGGGGAGGGGAGGGGGAAGGGGGCAGATATTTGAATTGATGAGCGATGGCAGTCGTGTGTGCTCCATCTAGACCAAGGTGATTTGTGTCAATGAAACACACGCATAAACTAGCCCTCAAGTCCACTTGCGAAAGGCAGGGATCCTGGCCTTCTGGAAACTCCTTGGATCAAGGACAGCAGAACTGTTTGTCTGCAGAGTGAAATCTTATGATGGAGTCTTCTTTGCCATCTAGGCAACAACTGGAGTCTGGGAATACAGGTGGTTGATGACCTGTGTTGGGAGTTTGGCAACTTGAATATGACCCTGTTGATTCTTGCAGGAACTCTCAGTAGCGTTTGATAGCATCAGCCATGTACCCCCTGGCTTATCTGGTTGTTTGTCTATGAGTTAGAGGTGGTTCCATTCCTTTCTAGAAAGTAGATCCTTGGCGATGACCCTGGGAAGCTATTGCTTCTTAGAGATTTCATCATCAGCACATACCATGTTTTCCCAAAAATAAGACAGTGTCTTATATTAATTTTTGCTCCCAAAGATGCGCTATGTCTTATTTTCAGGGGATGCCTTATTTTTTCTGTGTTCTGTTCGTCGGGCATGCTTCCAAACAAAAACTTTGCTATGCCTTACTTTTGGGGGATGCCTTATATTTCACACTTCAGCAAAACCTCTACTATGTCTTATTTTCCGGGGATGTCTTATATTCGGGGAAACAGGGTAAATAATAGTGACTTTCTGAGTAGACTACTGTAACACACTCTACATGTGGTTTCCCTTGACAGCTGTTCAGAAACTTCTAATTATTCAGAATATGGCTGGTGGCCTACTGATAGGCACAAGGTAACCTGCAACAGTTGTTGAAAAGTGTGGAACACGTATTTCAATAAATGCATAAATAGTATTTTAAAAATCTTGTTTAGCATAATTTTCCTTCTAGATTCTACTGCTTTGGTTCTATTTGCTCCAGATTGTTGCTTATACTTTCTTCTTGGGTTAGTCACAGGGATGGCTTCACCCAATTAGAACTCATGCAATGCATGCTGTCACAGTGCTACACAGCCAATCGGATCTGCTTATTTGATTATGTTATGGAGGGCAACTGAAGTTGAGTGTGTCAAGAATAAAAAGGAGTCATGGAACACCAAACAAATAGGTAAACATTTTTGTAAAGGTTAAAACAAATAGTCACAGACTGGTGTACCTACGAGTGGAGGTCATTTAGTCACGTGGGGGTGGAAAATTGCCCCCACCCTTTTCCCCCTGGAGCCCCCCTCCCTTCTGCCCCGCCAGGTGGCATTTCTGCAGCTTTCCCAGGTAACCTAAGCCGCCCAGCGCTGCTTGGCTTCCACTGTAGCCTTAAACGCCTGGCACGTAGAGGTTTTTATCTGGCTTCCCTGTGCAAACAATCCGTGCCCTCTCAGAGGCTTCCCAAGGGTTGAAGGAGGGGGCTCGAATCAGGGCAACCTCTTTGAGGAGATTAGATGGCCACGTCCTCTCCCACAGCTCCATATGGAGTCTCAGGGATAAGGAAAGTCCCCCTCCTGCCGGCCCCAAGGCCATTGATGCCACCCCACAACCGCAATGGGAAAGAGAGAGAGAGCAAGGGGCCTTTGACTCAGGCTTCCTACAACAGGTCGAGCCTAGGCAAATGCAGGCGGTCGGGGTGGGAGGATGCTAAAAAAGTCACCATGAAAGCCAAGTGAGACTGGTCTCCCCATCTCCATGGGGTTTCTCTCTAAATCGAAGCTTGGAGGCCTCCCAAAACCCTAAGTGGACTTGACAATGTGGAGCTGGAAACCGAGCCCCTCCAAAGCAAATCCTCTCCAGCTGGCAATGTCGGGGTGGCTTGAGTACTGGGGGATGGGAACTCTGCTCTGTGTGAATCTGTTGTGTGAAACTATTCACTAGCCCCCACCCTTACATCTGTAGTGTAGCTGTAGGATGATTATATGGTGGCCAGGGGGAACGGGCATGCTGGTTACTTTAAAATAGATAAGTCCTGGCTGGGGCAACCAGAGACGTCTTTGTACTGTACTGTACTAATCTGACCTGCAATAAAGAAACCATTGTTCATCAACTGTTTCAATTGACTGGTTTAAGGATGTTCTGACAGGCAAGTGGCCCCTTCGCATGCCGTGATGGCCAGTCTGCATTCCTTTGGCCCCCAGCTGAAGTTGGCCAAGGTGAGGTGGCCGGTTTTGGTGGGAGCTCTTTGAGCTTTGCCTGCACGCTGTTCCCCAGGGAAAAGGAAGGGTCCTGAGAAGCCAAGCCCCCCCCCCCCACTTCTGTGAGAAGGTCGGGGAGGGCAGCAGAAAACTCAGTCCTTGCCCTAGGATCCATTTTCTGGTGATACGCCACTGGTCACAAACTCTTTTGGGACATTGCTAGGGAAAAATGTTTGCAAAAAAAAGAGAGTAGTTTCAGATCAGTTTTGTAGTCAATTTTACTGGATATTTCTAACTTTGGAAAGCTCAGCTGACCATGAAGTTCAGCTGTCATAGCAGTTAACTAATTTTTATTTATTTGACATATTTGAATGCTTCCTCTCCACCAAAGTGCTCAAGAGAATAAAAAAAGGATCAATCTCAGTATAATCACTAAGAAAATACTGCCAGCCAAAATAATTATTAAGGGAGAGGAACATATTTTCAAATGAAATTCAAAAGAACAGCAATAATATTTAACCAACCCCCACGCCCAGCAACCCACTAAAGAATGTATCACCTATAAAGCGATAAGGGAGAAAACAAAACATTCTCAATTAAAAACCAAATGATTTTTTTTAAAAAAGCTTGGCCTAGCACCAAAGATACTTAGCAAAGTTTCATCACTTTTTATACAGAAGTAATCTTATAGGAAATCACACAAATTATTTTGCTACAAAAGTAACTTTGTGGAATATTGGGCATACAGGGTCATTTTTGTGTTAAAATAATGTATGTAATATTCTATAGGGTTACTAATGTGTAAAAAAAGTGAAGAACGTGATTTCTATTAAGGTTGGAATGACTGGATGGATCATTGCTCAACGTTCCACAAGGGTACTTTTGTATCCAAATAATTTGTGTGACACCCTATAGGATTGCTTTTGTGTAAAAAGTGATGACTGCATTTTCTATTTTGTTTGGAATGTTTAAATAGATTGTTTGAAGACTTTGAATTCCAACAGTTGAAAAAATATTTATTTTGCAATTAAAAACACCTTTAGTATACATTTAGGTTTCATCTTATTAGCCGTCAGGTGCAGATTTTGCTAAAATAACTTCCAGGTGGGGCCTGCAGATCTCCTGGAATTATGACTAATCTGCAGATGACAGAAATCAATTTCATTAGGAAAAAATGGTCGCTTTGGAGGTTGGAGTCTCAGCCATTTCCCCTCTCTAAATCCTACCACTTCCAGATTCTGCCCCCAAATCTCTAGGAGCTTTCCAGCTTATAATTGGCAACTCTATGGTCAGGGGCCAGGAGAGGGCTTTTCCACTGGTTGTGTCCCACTTTGGAATGCATATTCTCAAGAGCTGAAAACAGTTGCTTCTCTAAAGGTCTTCTGATGGTTCTGAAGACGTGCCTTTCACGGAGGACCTTTTGTTAAGAAGAGATGATATGACAGGGAGACTGGCAATATTGAGAAACTGACTTCTTATGTGGAATTCTTATTGTATTTTGTTACTGTTTTTATTTGCTTGTGTTTTGTTGACCTTGGAGACCTCTTAGTTGAAAGGCAGGCTGTAAATAAACTGACTGAATAAATGAACACTCTGCCTCAGCTGACGAGTGGATTGGACCATTTAAAAAGGCCCCTGAGCCAGTAAGCCTGCGTGGCCCTTCAGTGGAGTGAAAGAACTTTCAAAGAAAATTTAAAAGGCCAGTCTGCCCTGCTCTAAGGTTCCATGGCCCTTGAAATAACAAATCTCTTCTGTTCCTCCTTTCTGCCCAGGAGCTCAAAATGGCTTCCCTCATTCTCCTCTCCCTCGTTATATTCTTACTAAAGCCCCGCAAAGGAGATTAGATGAAAGAGCATGTCTGACCCAAAAGTGCTTTGTGAACTAGTGAGGTGTTGTACCCAGGCCCACCACTCTCAGAACAGCATAACACAATACAACACATTGGGCTAATGTTAAAATCAACTATATTCTTGGAAAGTGCTATCAAGTCATAGCTGACTTTAAGGTTTTCAAAGCAAGAAACCCTACTAGCTCCCATTGAAAACAATGTGGGATGGGAGCACCCCCTTTGGGGGTCCATAACTTTTGACCCTGTGAACCAAACATCACCAATCCTGGGTGGCATCATCAGGAGAATTTCCTGAAGTTACCCTGAAATTTTGGTGCCGCTATCTTAAAAATGCACCCCCTGCAGGCCAAAAAAGGAAAAAACTGCTAAAATGGCAAAAAGAATGCTAACAAACCTGAATTTTTCGGGTATACCGAATCAGGGATTCGAGTAATTCAGCCATACTGATACTTTTATAGCTGAATCAAGCCAAATCTGAATTTTCCTGAATTTGTTTCAATATGTCTCAAGCTTGGTTCTCTTCATATATTGTTGTTGTTGTTGTTGTTATTGTTATTATAAATTAAATTTGCTATACCGCCCACCATCCATATGAACAGGGAACCTATCAACCATGCCTAGTGAGAGCATGCAATCCTTGAAATACATCTGAAATTAGTGACTTCTATTTCATGAGAGTTGGGCCATGTGTGAATTTTCCACATATGTACAGCTTCCACAACTGTGATTTGTGTGTGTAAATGCTATTCATGCATGGAAAATCCACATATTGCCCAGTTCCTATCTAATGATGTCCAATCATATTGGGTACTGCAGGAACTGTGTACTCCTGATAAATGTGGTCAGCAGACTCCCAGTTTGCATGGATATAATGAAGAAAATAAGTAAATAAATACATTAATAAAAACTGAAAAGGTCTTATATGTCTACATCAACTGGTCATGATAACTGGCAGCAGAATTCATGAACTGGCACCCCCAAGTGCCCTTGTTAGCGAAAGTTCGGGCAGTCTTGCTAATTTACGAAAGGTCTGCTCACACATGCAAATCATCATTTGATTGTGGGACTCAGCTGGTGACAAATAGATCTTCTCGTGTCATCCCATATTTGATTACCTTTTCTCCTTTAGTTGTGCAGTACATGAACCTGTTTGAAAGTGGTCCACATATAGCTTTGCAGAAAAGGTAGCTCAACAAGGTTTTGTTTTTATGCCGGATTTGTGCTTGCCCTGATGGTGCTGACTAGCTGAGCGGCTGAAATGAATCCACTTCAGTCTATTTACTTGATATTTACCAAAGTCTGCAATCAACAAGAAAACACATCTCAGCAGCTTGGCTGGCAAGAGAAAGAATTGAGGCAGCTCCACAGCTGTCATATTTATTTCGGTGGCAAAGCAGGTCAGGAAAATTGATAAAATTAATCATACAAACTAGCAAGCACCAGGAGTGAAGAAGCGGGAGACAGAGAGTGAAAACGAGAGTTTGCTGCACCTGCCTTATTTCTTTTAATGGATTTTCGTGCAATGTAGCTGATAAAATCCAAGCAACAGACATTATTTTATAAGTAGGTGGGGTGAAGGGGGAGAAGAGAGAGGGAGGAGTTTTGCAGATGGAAAAAGCTTAGCTTGCCTGGTTTGTGGTCTTAGGAAGCTTTTGGGGGGTACCCAAACCGTCTCCTTGGAGTCAAAGAACAAACTCCACCGCCAATAGTAGTTGCTGAATTGAATCCGATAGGTTCTTCAAGACAGGAAACCTGTTAGGACTGCAGTATTTAATCAATTAATCACTTATTAAACTTTTTGTTCTTGAAAGAATATATATATAGTTTTATAAACAATGCTATAATAAACAATATACACACAATGTAGTAAACGATGATATAAAAACAAGAGACAGCAAGTAATGACAATGTCCTCCCAAAGTATGCACGGTTAAATTACTGCACAGTAACGATCCTCCTACTCTAGGGAGAATAGCCCACTACTTGTTGCAGGTCATGTCCTTAAGAGAAATATAATATTACAGATTACATTTTCTCTTCTCAAAATGCAATATGACATAAACATGTCTACCAAAAGTCACTGAATTCGAATTCAAAACGATCTTCAAGTAAATATAAAACCATATCAAAATGTGGAATATTTTCCATCTGTTAACATTCCAGATTGTGGATTTAAGGAGTTCACTGTTATCTGTCGCAATTTTTATATCAAAATGCAATTACTCTGTGTTATTAATTATTATATACCACCTTAGACAGATCATGGGGAAGGTTATACCTTTTTTTGGTAAACATGCTGAAACTAGGGATCTGCAACAAATACGTTAAACTCGGATTTTAATCTGAATTGAATTATTCCTTGACTCATAATTCGTTTGTTTTATAAACTTTTTGTTTTATAACTGAACTAACTGCTAAATTTTTAATTCACACTATCTGTTTATATAAATGGTCTGTGACACTGGTATGTATAACTATTCATAGACGGCAAGTATAACTTTCTTCAAATTCAGTATTCGTGTTTATTCACATCTCAACATGTTATGTCAATAAAGGTTTATTGGTATTGTAAAGTAATGACAGTGGTTTTGAACGGTAAATAGAGTTGTAATAATGAGCATTAAATAGTGATTATCATAATGATCTTAACAGACATCATAAGATAACCTATGCAGCATTAGATAAACCCAACGGTGATGTTAAACAATATTATAGGATGATTTATAATAAAATAGAATAGATAAAAAGCTTACAGTGTTGATTATTATTATAAATTTCTAAAAATACTTCCCGAATATTGAAAATTAAGTTCATATATTATTGTCAGCTATTCGTAGTATATTAAAATGTTTCCCCTCCTTTTGACAACTTTTCAGTACAACATATCAAGATTTTTAATTAATAATTCACATTTATACTTTCAACAATCTCCTATGTTCCCCATTTTTTTAGGAATGATATATGCAAAATGCTTTCCACTTACCCGGACATTCTTTAATTGGTCTTTATTCACATCGTTTGTTAGTTTTATCATTGCTGCATATTCAGCTAGTTTGCTTTCCTAGTCCTCTTGGCATGGACACTTTTCCACTTTCCATTTTGCTGCAAGTATAGCTCTGGCTACCATTATCATGTATCTCAGTGGTGGCGAACCTCTGGCACGCGTGCCAGAGGGAGCACTCAGAGCCCTCTCTGTGGGCATGCGCGCCATCGCCAGCAGTGGTGTAGCACGAAGGGAATGGGGGGTGCGCAACGCATGGTGAGGGCATTCCGGGGGAATGGTAGGGGCATGGCAGGGGGCAGGGGGGTGGGGTGAATGTGTGCCCCGGGCACAGTTTCCCCTCGCTCCACCCCTGGCACTTGGTCTCTAAAAGGTTCACCATCACTGATGTATTTTAAGAATTCTTCCAGGATTTTTGGAATATTTTTGGCAGAATTCCTAATAGCATACTCTTGGCTTCAATAGCAAATTTAATTTTTAAATTTTTCTGGGTTTTGGCTTGTATTTCTTTCAATTTGGGGTTTTTTTTGCATGTTTCAGGATTGGGCTGTTAATCTTTTGAAAAAAAATTATGTACCTATCCCACAGACTGCACACATATGAACAAGCTGTTTTGTTTGAAAAATCCTGGCCAACTGGCAGCTAAAAAAGCCTTGGGAATATCTCATTCTAATTCCTGTCAACAAACTAATGCATGCTTTCCCCCTTTCAAAACAACAGCTTTGTTCCAACGCAAATGCATTGACATTTAATCTATTAATTGATTAATCATTTAAATGAACGCAATGAATTGTTTGAATCTTTTATTAGGAGATAACCCTAGAAACCATTTACGTAAGTGGTATTCCAACAGAGGTCGTAATGTAGAACATGCTTTTAAGAATCCTGATCTGATTTTATTTTAATATCCTGAATGTCTCAGTCCTTCAATATGACACATTCCGAACTAGCCCAGATTCTGTATCCTCCATTGGCTGGTTGAGATGATAAAAGCCAGAAGCAAAATACGAATTAGAGGGTTGAAGGCAAAAAATTGCAATTTTCACTATTTTAGATATCCTGACTTGGATCATCAGCTGCACAAGCGGAATTTCCCTTTCTCCCAGCCTCACCACAACCTTCTTCACCCCACAAAATGTGAACAGTGTGCGGTCAGGTAAATTGTGACGCTATGTCAGGGGGGTGGAATCAGCCAGAACTGTCCTCCCCTCCTCCACAAAAAGCTATCCCATTGGAGGAGCTGTTGCACCAGTCAAATGGCCCCAAAAGATTGAGTCCATATTCAAAGAGGAAAGAGGCAAAGTTTGGAGTGGAAGGACTGTGTCTCATTCGCTGTTCCTTTCTCCAGCCTTTCAGTCAGCTTCTAGTTCAGGAAACCTGTCATATTTGGCAGAGACATGACAGGAGAATGACAGTAGGTTGGCTGGGACAGGGACACATATTTTAATTTTTTTATTCGACTTCCCCGGCGGGTAGAGGGAGAATTCTGAGGGAAGACATTTCTGTAAACATGCACCCATATGAATAACGTTGCCACACACTTAAATGTTATGAACCCTCAAATTATCTAGTTCAGCCCACTGCTGGCAGGACCTTCTAGGTGTCATTCTTACCCACAATACTAAATAATATTTATGATTATAATTTCTTAACTTTGCAGGATAAAGCAAAGATATATAGCACAGGTAAATGTGTGTGTGTGTGTGTGTGTGTGTGTGTGTGTGTGTGTGTGTGTGTGTGTGTGTGTACACACACACATATATACATGCACACACCAAGGGTGCCTGGAAATCAGATCGGGCATGGTGAATAGATGGAAGACTTCTCAGGCAGTGAATATCTGGAAAAGCCCTTCCCCTTGGAATCGTCATGATAAAAATGCCGTTGCTTTGGGAAGATCAACCCCATGCCTGTTCTGACAACTCCTGTTGTTTCAGAGAAAAGAGAAACATTCTAAATCATGGGAGAGAATGGATGTGCGTATTATTCTGTCCTGTTTTTCCCCAATAGATAGGCATGTCTGTACAGAGAGTTTAAATGAATTTTGCATAAGATGGAGGCCAAAGAAAATTTGATGGACCTTGTCAAGTGATCTTGTTCGTGAAGAATGTGTGTGTGTGTGTGTAAAGTCCATGGTGTCCCCAGGAAGTGGCTTTCAAGGCAGGTGAGAAGTAGATGTGGTTTTCCATTGCCTTCATCCGCAGAGTTTTCCTTGGTGGACTCCCATTCACATACCAACCCTGCTTAGCTTCCTTCTCTCCCAAGAATTTGTAGGGAAGGAAAAACAATTTCTATAAGATTAACACAAATTTTCACTAAATGTTGGCACATCTTGAAGAACCAGTGTGGAGTAATTACAAGACGATTAGGCTATGATATGGGAAACCTAGGTGCAAATTTCCATTGAGCCATGAAACTTATTGAGTGGTGTTAAGTCTGAGTACTACCAAATACCGAATACTGAGTACTACTGGCTACCGAATACTAAGCCAGACATAGCATAAGAGTTAACTATGTTAGGCAAACATGTTCCTTGTTCATTTTCTAAATTTAAGAGATAAGGCCTCAGATTGTTCTTCTGTGGTTCTCAAAACACATTTCGTACTTTGAATAAGATAAATCAAACTATTCGCAACAGAGCAGCATGGTGCAGACATTGCATGCTTGATAACATTTTATTTTGTTTATGAGATTTTTGAATTCTCTTGATACAAATTGGGGACCGTTGTTCATTATAGCATGTCTGGGTATCTCCGTGCAGCCAAAACAGGCTGCAGAGAACTTGTACAGTGCTCAAGCAAGTTGTAGATGGCATGCAGAGCAGTTTAAGCCATTTGGAATATTTATTTACCACTACTAGAAAACTTGTACTGAAGAATAGGCCTGTAAAATCCAGGAGGATGTACTATCAGGGAGCTGATGGTCAGCTCTATACATAAAGTAGCATCAACTGAGACATGTTGTATTCACTGGAAACCAGAATGGCTTGGGGCTAGCTATTTGCACTTTCCATTGATGCCTGGCTACCAAACCCCCACCCCCCCTCCTGGCCATAATCTTCATCTTGACTGTTTCAAGGTATCCTACATCCATTTCTTCTAAAACAACTTCCCCACATAAAACAGTAGATTTGGGTTGTGGGGAAAGACCTGCAGATTCTGCTGGCTAATTTCCCTGTCCTTTTAGAAAGTTACACATGCATCTGCTAGTATCAGATTGGTCTTGTCTCAGTGCTGTTAGTATGATCATTTGTGTCATATTGGATTTTTCAATGGCATCGAAACTATTCTGTTGCTTTGGATTGCCATCTCCTGTCATCTCATCTGAGAGTATTATTGGGTTTGCATTGTAGCACTGAGTTAACATTCATTATTTATTTAATGTATACCCTTCCTTGCCAGTTGGGACCCAAAGTAGCTTTCATTGTTCTCCTCTCTTCCTCTTTATCCTTACAACCACTCTGTGGGATAGGTTAGGCCGAGAGTGTGGGACAGACCCAAGGACGCCCAGCAAGCTTCCAAGGCAAAGTGGGGATTTGAACCTTTCCCAGGTCCCAGCCCAATACTTTAACCACTACACTCCTCATCAGGAGACACTGAGAATGAAACCCATCTTTGAATATGTGCAGCTGCCAGTTCAATAATACCCTTCATGTGATTAAACATAGGTGGATTCCGCATGGGCCAAAAACAGAGGTGTGAAAACAGTGTGAAAGTAGTGTAAAAGGGTTTAAACCAGTGTAAAAGGAGTATTATTAATATTGTTTTACTGGGTTTTAGAATGCTGCTTATTCTGAGTTATGTATTTTAACTATTTATCACTTATTTATTGTGCACATTGTTTTAGTTGTGGTTTTGCTGTACACCGCCCAGAGCCCTTCGGGGGTGGGCGGTTTATCAAATTTAAAAAATGATGATGATGATGATGATGATGATGATGATGATGATGATGATGATGATGATGATGATGATAACAATAATAATAGGGTTTACCCCTTTTTCACACCGTTTTCACACCACTGTTTTTGGCCATGCAGAATCTGCAGCAGATAGCAAGGGCTTACCACTTAGTATAAAATCTTCACCATAAGGCAGGTAGAAAAGAGATAGCATCAGTTATAAGATCAGAAGTGTATCCTGATCCCCTCATAGTCGACAAACAGGAGGCAGTTGAAGACAGTTTTATTTAGGGCTGCATTTGATTGATTTAGCTTTTACTATTGGCAGGCCCAATCACAGCCTTTAACTGTTGACTTTCCTTATATACTTGCGTATAAGTCTACTTTTTCAGCACATTTTTTGTGCTGAAAAAAGCCCCTCTCGACTTGTATGCGAGTGAATGGGTGGCGAGCGGGTTGGGGGAACGGGTGGCGAGCGAAAAAAGGCTGGGAGCTGAGGGTGTTTTTCTGCACCTGCTCCCTGCTATGTGGACACAAAGGCAGCTCCCAGGTAAGCCTTGGGCTGTTGCTTTGCTGCACTACAGGTGGCCAGTAGCTTCATTCACAGTGAATATTCAGTGAATAGGTGTGAATATTAAATTTATGTTACAGAATTTTTGTTCAGGCCAGGAAGCTCCATGAATGCTAGGGAGCCATACTCATTGGGAAATCCGCACCATTGGAGCCCATGGTGGCAGGAATCCCACACACACACAGGGTGCCCTGGGGTGCAGCCACTGCCAGCACCTTTCTTGGCCCCCACCCAGTATTTTTGGAAAGCAGGTGGGACTTCTGTCCAGCTGAGCTTGCAGACCTGCAAAAAAGACTTGCTTTGGGGCAGCGGCTGCCACCACTGTGTCATGATAAGCTATTGGTGTCGAAGGAGAACCTGTAGGTACTTTTTAGAAGGGGGATCTTGTTGAGCATCTTCCCTATGAAACTCTGAAGTGATACTGTCTGTGAGAGTTATATATTCCACTTCAGAACTTTTAAAGTTATTGTTGATACCACACTTTTTCTTTGAAATAAATATTTAAAAACATTTTTATTGGTATCTATTTTTATTTTTGAAATTTACCAGTAGCTGCTGCATTTCCCACCCTAGACTTATACACGAGTCAATAAGTTTTCCCAGTTTTTTATGGTAAAATTAGGTGACTTATATACTCGACTTATACATGAGTATATACGGTATATGGATTTTGTAATTGATAGGGGTTTTTTTGGTGTTTTTTAAAAATAATGTTTTGTTTATATTATTTTATTATTATTATTATTATTATTTATTGTATTTATAAACCGCCCTCTCCCGAAGGGCTCAGCTGCCTTGAGTTCCACAAAGGAGAAAGGAGGCTAATACAATTGTTAAATAAACAAATTACAGACAAATGAATGAATGAATGAATGAATGAATGAATGAATGAATGAATGAATGAATGAATGAATGAATGAATGAATGAATGAATGTGGCCTGCTCATTCAAATAAACTTTAGTAAGCATTCCCATTCCTTAATCAATCCAGTTTCTTAGCCACTGCTGCTCCAAGCTGCTGGGATTTCAGGAATTTAGGCTCCGTTCTTTCCATCTTTCAAAGCATTACTGCCCTCGTATGACCATAAACTCAGGTGTGGTCCCAGACAAGTTCTTCCGGCACAGGCCTTGAAGCCATGGGGCTGGAGTTTGCCTGCATTCTCTGGGCAAATGGCAAGCATTCACCATCTAATTGGGTCACAGATCATTAAAATGCTGGGAGAAGAAATGGCATAGCCCAGGAGAGTGTGCAGGATTTCTGCCTAGTGTAGCCAAGACATCCAAAGTAGGAAGGAGAGAGGGAAAATGATTCCGCTCCTTGAACCCAATGCTTTCCTGTGATTCTAGGAAATCTAAGCAATGAGTCATAGGCACACGAGAAAACTGCTTCCACTCTCTCTGGGAAGCAGCACATTGGGGTCAGATCCCACAGGACTTGAACTCCCCCCCTGATTCTGATGCTGTGACTTATGGGTGGTGGTAATGATGGCGTTTTCACATCTCTGAGTTTTTGGGAGGCCTTTGTCTCCAGACCTTATTTCCCTGCTTTCTGGTTGGCATAATACTTGAGCAGAGAGGTTTATTTCAGACCTGTTCTGTGGCATCAGAAGAGAGAAGAAAGCCAGCCAGCCCTCTGAGGATATCTTTGATTTGTGTGACATGCCAACACAAACACACACTCACATCCCTGCCATGCCCTCTGGCACCCTTAAGGCTAAAATAATGCAAATATGCTTTATTAGGGAGCAACTCAGCAGGTGATTTAAACATTAAACTAGGATAGCGGTGGAAGCCGCGAGAAGGAACACACATTTTACAAAAGAAAGGCCTTTATAAGATCTTGCTGACAAGCACTATTAAATATTCATTCTATAGACTGTGGAGACATCATTAGATGCACGCATTCAACCCCTCTCTTTGCCTATGCAACAGGATTTAGCATTTGTTTTACACAGCAGGGACGAGGCAAAGGGGTCTCCAGGGATCTTCCGCCCTCCTCTTGTTAACAGGCTTTTTTACCCCTGGGCTGTTATAGGAGATTCTTAGGCAAGCCTGTTTGTTTGTTTCTAGGGAAAGGGAGGGTTTTATGCCTCATGGGTATATCCGCAGACGTGTACTACTGTCTAGGTTCTATCATGCATCTAGGAAGATGCCATGGAACCCTGAGCGCTCCCTGTGGACAGGTATGAAGTTCACACGTCACTAGCGATGCCGCAAACTTTGTGCCAAGCGTGCTCCGAAGGGCAACCAATGGTGTTCAACAGCCATGATTACCTGTGAGCGGAATGTTCGTTATGTTCACCTGTCCACCTCGAATGGCTATCAAACAGCTTTGCAGCTGTGATGAGGGAATTTCGTCACCTCGTGGTGTAGGAGTTTCATTTCTTTGCCTTGCAGGGGCTTTTATATGTACACAGTAGGTAAGATAATCTTGCCCAGGGTCATGGAGAGTCAGGTCAGGTAATTAACTGGTATGAACAATACCTTCCATATGGTTGTGCAAAAATGCACATTTGCAAAATAATGTCAATAACATGGACTTAAACACCAGTAAGACATTAAAAATACATTTACAATAGCTAGCTGACTGATTTATTTGTTGACTATTTATATAATTGGCTGCCAAATAAGGTGAGTGACAAAAGGTTTGGGTGGGAGGGTGAAAAGCAGGATTCCCACTGGGCTGTTTGATAAGATGCATGCATGAAATACTGCCACTTGCAGTGTAGCATTCGACTATGTGAAAAGTAACATGTCGAACAGGTTCCAACAGTTCACTAACAGGTTGACGAAAAATTGGCTCTCGGTTCATTGCCAACTAAAAGAAGCTGTCCCGAACCTGCGAAAATGTGAACAATAGTCCGGTCCTGCAAGCTGTTGTGCCTGCAAAATGGGACTCAGTATAAGCTGCAACTGCAGATACCCCAGCCTGAAGTACTGTAATAGGAAGAGCTGAGTCAGGATGCCTGTTTCAGCAGCTTTTGCCTTGCAGTAAATATTTCAGCAAGTAGCTGAAAAAGTTTTGTTCAGACACAACTCAAAATCATGGTTTTGTTTTAACTATGGCTAGAAGGTTGTGAACCAGGAGACAACTTATAGACACAAACCTTCATTTGCCTTGAGAAGTAGGTTAGCCTTGGGGGGTGGGGCAAAGGTCACCTAGCAAAACTCCATAGCAGAGCAGTGATTCAAACCTGAATCTCTTCTTTATCCATATTCTGGGGTCTTCTGAGTGCTGGATGACTATTGTTCTTTCAGTGCCATATTTTTTATGGGTGGGATTCAAATAATTTAACAACCGGTTTCGCTGGTGGGTATTCAAATAATTTAACAACTGATTGTTTACAAGCACCATTTTAACAACCGGTTCTGTCGAAGTGGTGTGAACCTGCTGAACCCCACCACTGGTTAAGAGCGTCCCCTCCAAAGTAGCCATTTTCTCCAGGGAACGGATCCCTGTATTCTGGATATCAGTTGTAATTCTGGAAGATCTCCAGGTCCCACCTGGGGGCTGGCAACCCTAAGTAGGTGATAAAAAGAAGGAATAAGGAGTGAAATGCTTCACATGCAAAACAGGAGAGTAAAAGTCACTACAGAACTTGAGAGAGGAAGTTATGCTGCATTCATTGTGTACAGTTGGTGGACTTCAGACGTAGCACTGAAAGGTCTGACCCTTCAACATTTTTGAGTCTGCAGACACCATTAGAATTCCAACATAGTGTGGCGGGCACAAAATGGCTGCCATCGCTTACCTTCAGCAATACAGTGAAAATCCTGGTGCTGTGTTGGCAGCTGCTGCCAAAGAAAAGTTCTTAAAAATCTGCCCAGCCAATTGAACGTCCAATGACCAATCAGAAGACTTGCTGGGTAAAAGCCTGACCTGGCCCTGCCCACTTTTTAAAAACACTTGGCAAGGTCCGACAAAGATACCACATTTGGTACCCTTGCTCAAAGAGGTCACTGTTCCCTGGCTCAAAGAGGTCACTGTTTTGCGCGGTCAATTCTCAGTACTGGCTTAATGTCAGAATCCCAAAAACACACGCAAACTCTTGTTGAAGAACAGTAGTTTTTAATAGTGTTGGATCTTTATTTTTATTTATTTATTTATTTATCATTTCGATTTTTATACCGCCCTATCCCCGAGGGGCTCCAGGCGGTGTACAACAAAATTGATACAAATAAGTTAGGGGCAAACCATACAAATAAAACAACAGCAGCCCATAAAACTCCCACATTAAAACATACTGTATTTCATTAAAACAGCGGTGATTTCATAATAAAGGCACCTGGAAAATCCTTTCCTTTAAAACCCTCTGCTAGGGAGCAGTCGGACTCCTCCATAGGAGGATAATCTTGATGGAATCGAACAGGGGTGCCATACTCAGCGGCTGGTTGCTCCCACTGGCGTAATGCCCATTGGGCAAGGTGGGCAGCTGCCCAGGGCATCACCTTGTGGGGGGCATCAAAATGCTGGGTTCGTTTTTGGGTATTTTAGTGGTTTTCCATCTTTGGCCTGCAGGGGACACAGTTTTTAGGCTAGCGGCACCGAAATTTCAGCGTATCATCAGGAGACTGTCCTTATGCTACCCCCCAAGTTTGGTGAGGTTTGGTTCAGGGAGTCCAAAGTTATGGACTCCCAAAGGGGGTACCCCTATCCCCCATTGTTTCCAATGGGAGCTAATAGGAGATGGGGGCTACAGTTTTGAGGGTCCATAACTTTGGCCCCCCTGAACCAAACTGCACCAAAACTGGGGGGTATCATTAGGGAAGTCTCCTGATGAGACCCTGAAAGTTTTGAGACTGTACCTTCAGAAATGTGCCTCCCCCAGCCTGCAACCCCCATTGACAGCAATGCAGAAAACTCAATGCAGAACAAAGATTCTTGGGCAAATTTCGGGATGTTCTTGCAGGGAGGGCATTCTTGGACGTATCAGCACCAAAATTTCAGGGTATCATCTGGAGACTGTCATGATGGCAACCCCAAGGTTTGGTGCAGTTTGGTTCAGGGTCAAATGGGTAGCCCCCATCTCCTTAGCAAAGAATGTGGGATGGGGTACCCCCTTTGAGGGTCCATAACTTTGGACTCCTTGAACCAAACCTCACCAAACTTGGGGAGTAGCATAAGGACAGTCTCCTGATGATATGCTGAAATTCTGGTGCTGATATGTCTAAACATGCACCCCCTGCAGGCACCAATGTCCTGGTGCAAAAATAATTTGGTCGTGGTGGAGTGGCCGCCCGGGGGGGGCATCCAACTCAGGTTTTGCCCAGGGCTACAGTTTGCCCAGGGCTGCCTTGTTACGCCCCTGGTTGCTCCAAAGGCCCGGCGGAACAACTCGGTCTTACAGGCCCTGCGGAACTCACCGAGATCCCACAGGGCCCGGACAGCTGGAGGGAAAGTGTTCCACCAGGCCCGCGTGGAGGCCAGCCGCGTCACAGAGGGGCCGGGGACTACCAGTAAATTCGCCTCTGCTGAGCGCAGAGGGCGAGTGGGGACATATGGGGTAATGCGGTCCCGAAGGTACAAGGACCCCAGGCCGCGTAAGGCCTTAAAGGTCAAAACCCAAACCTTGAAAATCTTCCCTGGTCAAAGCCAGTACAGAGAATTGCCCACGCAAAACCCAATAGTTAAAACAACTTGCACCTCCCAGCCTGGGAAAGCGCGCCTAAAAGTTACCATAAGAAAGATAACATGAGATGGTCAGGCAGTGACCTTGGGCACCACCTGGTACTGCATAACATCCTACAGAAACAGTAGAAAGACAGTTAGAAATGAATTTAACCCATTCCTCCACCCCCCTGTGCATTGAGAAAGCAGCAAAAGCAAAACCCGTAATAACAGGCCTCCTGACACTGTTCTGAGATACAACTGAAAGCATGGACAGCGCTGGGGCTGGTCAGTAAGTCTAATAGGAAAGACATGCCCGCTTTTTATCCTTGCAAGTCAGCTTTGAGTTGTGTCTATGTACATGTAACACACACACACATAAACACATATATCACATTTGCAGCAACGGCGTCATTAAAAAAAAAATCTCATAAATGTCACCGAAAATTCAGGTCGCCTTTTATTAAAACCGAAAAAAATGCGTATAAATGTAAATAACAAATGACTGATACCAGGTCGGGGGGTGGGGGTTCTGAGAGCAACCCGAGCGGCTGGCTGGCATCACATGTTCCTGCTCTCTCTTCCTTCCTCGTGTAATTTGCATTAATAAAGAGGCTGTTCCTTGTCGGAATGCGTTTCATCCGGTTTAAAATCCCAGGGCGCTCCACCAGGAAGTGCTTTGGGAGAATCCGACTGTCAGCGCCGACAAGACAAATGAATCCCAGTGTCAGGAGCGTGTGGTTCAACGATGACAGATTGAGAAGAACTGTCCCCCTCTCGACAGGCGGGCTTCATTTTCAAATTAATAAATCTGAATAAAATATTTTTCCTTTCATTACAAGCCGGGCCTGGCTGACAGTTCCCATGACAGGAGGGAGTAGCGGTGTTGATGAGAAGAGTTTGCATCAATTCCACCTGGGTTTCAATTGCTTTATTTTTACCTGCAATTGCATCCCCTGTTTGTCTCTTGCTTCCCTCCCTCCCTTGCACAATCACTCCCCATCCTGTTCTTTCTCTGTCACTCACCTCCTCCTTCAGCCCCCACCCTCACCCATCTGCACTGGCTGCTCCACAGCCTCCCCCCCCCTTGTCACTTGCCTTGAATCAAAATCCAGGGCAATACTCATTCCTTGAACAGGTTCCTTGCAAATACACTCAGGAATCTCCCTTCTGGCTGTCCCATGCAAATATCGTACACGTAGACACAAATTTTGCCTCCCCCCCAACATATATTTGCTCTTTATTTCATGCATGAAGTTCTCTTCAAAAATGCAGGCAAATTTGCTCGTCGGCTGCAAATGTTCTGGACAAACCTCTAACTAGTACAGATGGGGAGAGCGGATGCGCAGTCCTACAATTTGCAAGCCCTATCGGTAATAGGAACCTGTCCTTATGCCATTCTCTGGTCACCGGAACAAGATCTTTTGTTCCCTGATCTTCAGGCTCCAGCGCCAAAGCCTGCCTTCAGAGACCGTGGCTCGATGGTAGAGGGCCAGATTGGCATGCAGAAGGGTCCAAGTTCAATTCCTAGCATATCCAGTTGATAGGGAAGACCTTAGCTGAAGATCCTGGACAGCCATTGCATGTCAGAGAAGACAAGATTAGCATCTATATAGGCCCATGGTCTGACTCAATATAATGCATCTTTGTGAGTTCTTATACTCTCTGCAGTGATGCAAGTACTACAGGGGCCCTTCAACACAAGCTAAGCCAATAGGGGCAATAAATTAAGAATGCCATGAAATTTGCATCAAACACAGTCAATAGGTCAACTTCGAATGTCTGAATGTGTTTGAATGTTTCAGTGCGACAATCAGACGTGAGCTGGTTGTCCAGTCTGTTTGATTTGGCGTCAAACAACTCTAATGCCTGCCGAACAGGTTTACATTGGGGTGCTGTGTGGGCTGTTTACATTAGTTTACATTGGGGTTTTTTTCCTTCCAAAATTACATATCCATAAAGTACTATTGGCAGCCAAAGCTAAGGGTTACATAGATTAAGAGTGGGATTAAAAAAAAAATACACAGCATTTATTTAGCACAGATTTTTAAAAATCATTTGGGACTGATTCAGCAGTCTCTGGCCACTTCTGCATGGCCATGCTGGGGGTTGCTGGGGGTTGGGTCGGCGTACATGACGCTGACCCAATCCCCCCGGGACCGTTCGCACAAATGGTCCCGGTAACGACCGGGAAGATGATGCTGCGCTGCACCGTCGCCCGATCGACTTACCGTCCCCTGCGACTGTCTGGCACGTCACCAAGGCCAGGGGACTCGCCCCCCTGCCCTGTGCGACCGCTCCGGAGTCGCAGGGCAGGGGGGGCATGTCCCCAGGCCTCGGCGACGCGCCGGACAGTCGCAGGGACGGTAAGTCGATTCGCAGCAGCTGGAAGGCGATCACTGGGGAGGAGTGAGGGCGGCGTGGCTGCGAAGCAGCTGTGCCCCCCTTGCGAACAGCTCCCTCAGGACGGTGTTTTTGCCGTCCTCAGGGCGCTGTAAAAGGCCCGTGCGGAAAGGTTGCATCCTCATAGAGAGCCACCTTTTCTCTTGCACATTTCACCTGCTATTTACCACCTTAAAAAAAACATGGTGCAGATACCTCTGCAGTGAAAAAGTCTACATAAAAAAGCAGGGGCCGTTACAGACTGTAGCAACAGATCACTAGAAGGTCACTGTAAACCATCATAATAGCAATGACTTTAAAAAAGAAAAAGAAAAAGAAAACTCAGAAAGCCCTCCAGTGGTACAGTGGGGAAAATGGCATCCACAGCTGCATGAAAAGCCAGGTTCACTGTCAGGTAGGATTACAGTCAAGCAACCTGCTGAACAGCCACGAATGCTCAACAAACAGATGCCCAGCCTATCCAAAAAGGTGATCCCTGTTTGCCGCTGACAAACAAGACACAAGGAAAGCCAGTAGGTGTTTGAGCATCCCTAGCAGCAAGAGGAGGTGCTGGCTGAGCTGAAAGCCACTAATGGCACCTGTGGCTAGGTCTGAGCTGAGTGGGCCCTGCAGCATTAACAGGGTTACTATGGCCTGGCTCTGGTCACCCTTGGCTACCAGCAGCCTTCCAGCACCATGGTCCACCTGTACTTTTCATGGCCAGCCTGTGTCCATGCTGAGCATACGATCAGGGTTCTTGTGTGTGTGTGAAGTCCCATGAAGTAGCAGCCGACTCATGATGACTCCTTGGAGTTTTCAAGTCAAGAGTTGAACAGAGGTAGTTTGCCATTGCCTGCTTCTGAGAAGTGGCTCTGGACATCCTTGGTGGTCTCCAGTGACATATATCTACAGAAAATGGAGCCTGGGACAAGAACTGATTGTGCCACCCCCCCTTTGCCCCCCGTGAGAATCTGGCACAATAAATGTGGTTTTGTTGACTGCGCTTTATGGCTTCTATTAGTTTTATATTTGTGTACTGTGAACATTTTTAACCTTTTATTTATTGTATTTTGATTGTTGTATAATTGTTATAAATTGCCCAGAGACTGCAATGGTGGTGGTGGTGGTGGTGGTGGTGATGGTGATGATGATGGTGATGGTGATGGTGATGGTGATGGTGATGGTGATGGTGATGGTGATGGTGATGGTGATGGTGATGGTGATGATGATGATGATGATGATCTCGCAACCGAGGTCAGGTTACCTGGCATCCTCAGGCTCCAATAAAATGAACCGTACTCTTTCATCCCCATGTAAGGAGTTTGATTATTCTCTCTTTGCAGGGAACTCAAGAACATTTGGGTGCTGTGTGGTTTCCGGGCTGTATGGCCGTGTTCTAGCAGCATTCTCTCCTGACGTTTCGCCTGCATCTGTGGCTGGCATCTTCAGAGGATCATCTTCAGATGCCAGCCACAGATGCAGGCGAAACGTCAGGAGAGAATGCTGCTAGAACACGGCCATACAGCCCGGAAACCACACAGCACCCAAGTGATTCTGGCCGTGAAAGCCTTCGACAATACAACTCAAGAACAATTATACTATGAGGGGAAAGCTAAGGGTCTCTAACAGAATAGCCCATCCTCAACCAACTAAGGGGAAAATTCTGTGGGGGTAGCCATGTTAGTCAGTATCAGCAGAGGGATATAAATATTATAAATAAATTTACAGATGTTAATATGTTCAATGAATCTCTATGTAGCCTTTGTACTTTTCTAATTGGATTTATTTATTACCAGTATGTCTCAGTCTGTACCCTCCAGGACATTAATCCCATTTTAACCACCTCTCAACGTAGGGTTTTCATGGCAGGAGAAATTGCCTCTGCATAGCAACCCTGGTATTCCTTGTAGGATTCCCATTCAAAAACTCTCCCTACAACAGATACCTTGTGAGGCAGGTGGGGCTGAAAGCAATCTGAAAGAACTAAAACTAGTCCCAATTCACCCAGCAGCAATGTAGGAGTGGGGAAACAAATCTGGTGCTCCAAATAAGAGTGGAGGAGTTCATGTGGAGGAGTGGGGAATCAAACCTGGTTCTCCAGATTAGATTTCACCTTATCTTAACCACTACACCATACTGGCTCCCACAAGTGTGATTCCCTGAGCTCCACATTAACCATTGATTCTTGTCCATGCCTTGATCCCTGCACTGCCTGACCTCCACCTATGAACGCTGGGTGCCTTGACTTGTGCACTACCTTATGCCTACAGATGTTGCCTGCCTGACCTCTACACTTTGAATCTGCACTATCATGCACCATCTGCCTATTTATTTATTTATTTATTTATTTATTTATTTATTTGTTTGTTTGTTTGTTTGTTTGTTTGTTTGTTTGTTTATATTTTATTAAGCTTAATGTTCTGTACTTGTAATCCCCATGCCCAGAATGGGTTGACCCAGAAAGGGGTGGAGACTCAAAGCAGCAAGAGGCTGCAGAGCTCATTTAGTTTGGAGGAGACAAGGCTACCAGACTTGGACCTTGATTTGTTTTTGTGATTGTAATGGGTGAGAGTTCTCCTGGAAACCTTCATCATGTTGAATCCTGTTCATCAAGCCCTTGGAGTCTTCAGGAGCCAACCCACTTGCAAAGAAGAAATGGACTTGGCATTACAAGACTTGAATATAAGGACTTGAAAATGCAACCTGAACAGGACCTTGAAGTGTGATGTTAAATGTTGATGTTTGATGTTATATGTTAAGAAAGTAAACCATTTTGTTTTTAAAATTTGTTGTTGCAAGCTCATTCCAAGTTCTGCCAAAAAGGCCCTAGTTCTGGTGGAACTCAACCAAATGTCCCTGGGGCCAGGGACCACCAGTAGATTACTATCAGAAGACTGAAGGGTCCTCTGTAGGTGATATGGGGAGAAGCCTAGGCACCTGAACTGGTTGACCTATGCAACTACTCTGTGGCTGCCTTAGTTGTCCGCTAGTGCCTGGACCTAAACAGGACACTGAGAAAGTTCTCAGAGAACTGTGACTGCCCAAGGTCACTCAGCCAGCTTCACATGGAAGAGTGGGGAATCAAACCGAGCTCATCACATTAGATTCCCCCGCTCATGTGGAGGAGTGGGGAACCAAAATTGTTTCTCCAGATGAGAACCTGCTGCTCTTTTTATAGTACTAACCAACTGTGCTACGGACAACCCTGCTTAGCTTCTGAGATCTGACAAGTTTGGGCCTGGGCCACCCAGGTTAGGTCATGAAACTTTACCACCCATAAAAAAAAAATAAGACAAGGTGATATGTTTACGATTTAAGATGAAAAAGCAGTGTTCCGGTTTAGGCTTCCCCTCTAAGTATTCCTTCCCTTGTTTATTCCAGAGTGGTGTCCTTGTATTCTACCACTGCACTGGAGCAAAGAAGAACACCCAGTAAACTCGATTTTATTCCATGTACTAAACATGGTGAGCTCTGCTGCAGTGTTAATGATATAGAGGGGCATGTGGATTTTGCTGTAAAGAATGTGGAAGAGACAGATGAGAAAATGAGAAAGCCGGGAAGTAAATTTAAGCTGCTCGAAGCTTTAACAACTGGTTGATAAATCCAACAAAGCTTTAATCTTTTTAAAACTCACCCACTGGGAAACAGGGAATTTGGGTTGGAGGACAAAACGAGAGGCATCATTCCTGCAACGTCCCTGAATGCCAAAATCTCTAAGCTAGACCTAGGGTGCCTTGTACTGGGAAAGTACAGAAAAAGACAGCTGGAATGATCATAAAGCTGACACGGTTTCCCTAAAAGGTAAGACGGAAATGTTTAGAATTGTAAAGGTACATGAAGCTTGACGTATGATGAGTCAGGTTTGCCAACTTCTACAGTGGGACTGGAGATCAAACCCTTGGTCTGTCAAAGTCTTGATAGTCTACTCTAAGGTGACCAGATTTTTAGTTTTTTTAAGTGCAGCCACAGGAGCACACTGCCTTCTGGGGCGCTCCCGTTTCCCGCCCTGTCACAGGGGAGCGCCCCAGAAGGCAGTGTGGCAGCCTTCCAAAAATCGGGACATTTTTTAAAACCCTCGGGACGCAGGACAAATTAATCAAAAGCGGGACTGTCCCGCCAAAAGCGGAACATCTGGTCACACTAGTCTACTCTGATGGGCATCAAGCTCTCTAGGACAGGGGTCAGCAACCCGCGGCTCTGGAGCCACATGTGGTTCTTTCATCCTTGTACTGTGGCTCTGCAGTGGCAACGCCAACGACGGCAAGTTGCACTTGGGACGTGGCGAGCATGCCTCCTTCCCCGCCCCTCCTTCCTTCCTCCCTCTGGTGTCCTTTCCCCTCCTTCCCTCGTCTGGCGCCTGGAAGTGCAACTTGCCATTGTTGGCTTGTCCCGCCCGCCCACTGTCTCTCTCCCTGCCCGGGCTTGGCTGAAGGCAGGGGCTTAGAGGGAGCACCAGGGGGCGGGGAGTGGGCTTGGGGCCGCATGGGCCAAATGAGAAACTCTTTGGGTGCTAAAGGTTGCTGACCCCTGCTCTAGGATCTCAGGAAGAGGTATTTCACATCACCAGCTCCCTCAAATTGAAGATTGAACCCTGGGTCTTTTGTATACAAAGTAAGTGTTTGACTACTCTGTTTTGGCTGCCCAACACTGGTTAAGGTAGAAGAAGAAGAAGAGTTTGGATTTTTATCCCCCCTTTCTTTCCTGCAGGAGACTCAAAGGGGCTTACAATCTCCTTGCCCTTCCCCCCTCACAACAAACACCCTGTGAGGTAGGTGCGGCTGAGAGAGCTCCGAGAAGCTGTGACTAGCCCAAGGTCACCCAGCTGGCGTGTGTGGGAGTGTACAGGCTAATCTGAATTCCCCAGATAAGCCTCCACAGCTCAGGCGGCAGAGCTGGGAATCAAACCCGGTTCCTCCAGATTAGATACACGAGCTCTTAACCTCCTACGCCACTGCTGCGATTTAGGCATGAGATTTATAAAATTATGAGATTTATAAAATTATGAGATTTATAAAATTATGCATGGTATGGAGTGGGTGGACAGAGAGAACTTCTTCCCCATCTCTAGTAATTCTAGAACTTGGGGTCACTCAATAGTTATGTTGTCAGACTAGAATCTGGAAAATCCAGACTCAGATCCCCACTCTGCCACACTTTGGTCCAGTCATACTGTCACAACATAACCTACCTCACAGGATGAATATGAGAATAAAATGGAAGAAGGGAGATTTATCTATTTAGGGTTGCCTATTTTTAGGTGGAACCATAAGATTTATCCAAATTATAATGAACCTCCAGATGGTACAGATCAGTTCCGCAGGAGAATATGCCTGATTTGGAGGGTAGATATCCTCTGAAGTCTCTCAGTTCAAACCCCACGTTCCTCAGACTTCATCCTCAAACATCCAGAAATGTCCCAACCCAAAGTTAGCAATCTTAGGACACATCTATGAGCTCTTTGAAGGAAGGAAGGGATTAAATGTACTAAATAAATAAGAGAGGGAAAAGAAGGCCCTGACTGATCTAGAATTCGCCACATTGTTGCCTCAGTCTAGAGAGAGTTGGGGGCAGACTACACATTACACTGTGATTGCAGTTAATGAAGGTCCTGTCAATTTTGTTCTCTATTACAAAGCACATGTGAGAAGGGGCGGTTTCAGAGGTGGGATCCAGCAGGTTCTCACAGGTTCCCGAGAGTAGGTTACTAATTATTTGTGTGTGCCGAGAGGGGGTTACTAATTGGTGATTTTGCCACGTGATTTTTGCCTAAGTTACGCCCCTCCTCTCAGCAGTAGCGCGCAGAACTTGAAGCAGTCTAGCAGGAGGTGCACCGGCATGTGTGGCAGCCTGCGCCTGCGTGCATTCGTTTCCCGCCCAAGGACCGGTGCAGCGGCTGCTTCCTTGCCACAGCCCCGCCCAGGAATGCCCCACCCCGGAATGCCCGGCCATGCCCCCGTCGTGCCCTGCCCAGCCCCATTGGCGCTACGCCGCAGTTTGAATCCCACCACCATGGGAACCTGTTACTAAAATTTTTGGATCCCACCACTGGGTGGTTTCCACAAGATGCAAGGAAAACTATTGCTTCTCTCCCTTTCCTATGCCAGGGGCCGGTCTTCCCTCCTCCCAGCTGCTTCCACCTCAAGGTTTACTTAATGTGAGGTAAACATCAGTCCAAAACTCTGGAAAAGGCTAATGCAGTTGTGACAGAAAAAGGACATTTCTGGGGAAAGCTACTGGGGGACTGGAAAGGTTAAGCGTTCCTTTCCTTCCTGTCTCTTCTTCAGTGCAGATTACCCCCAACTGAGACTGTTTGTGAGGAAGAATTGTTGTTTAGCTGGTAAGCCTCTAAGTTGATCTTTTTAGCCTCCCTGACACCTATGGGAACTGCCGTGCCCCTCTTCACTCATAGATTTCAAACGGACGTGATTCTGGATTCAGCTTCCCCTCTCCCCTTTCGGGCTGTTATATCTCCCCTGGCCTTGTTCATTTCCATATATTAATTTACTGAAACGAATGCAGACGTAAAAAATGCCAAATGACTAGTACCGCAGAGCTTAAAATTTATCATTCTGGTAATTGCTGGAAGGCCGTAAAAAAAAAATCGGCAGCGACCCTGAAGTGCTCGATCCAGGCCTGATCACCCTTTCTTCGAGTTCCCGTAGAAGTAAAAGGTCTCCGTATCGAAGCTGTAGATGTCTTGTCCATGTGGTACTTCCAATCCTGCCCCTCCAGGAACCAGGCAGTTCGCTGTCCACCCCCATTCCAAGCCCTCCCTCTCCCATTTCCTGCCATTTGCCTTTCAAAGTGCGGCACTCAGTTGGAATTGAGCTGTAAAGAAGGAAGGTGAAGCCCTAAGCCGCTAGATTCATGGCTCCGATTTTTATATCCACATAAAATATGAATCTCAGTTGTATACAAAGCTGAGCCCGTCGTGCCAAAAGGATCCCAGTCAAGCAGGCCCATAAAATGAAATCCTCTCGGACTAATTTAAAGAGACCTGAGTGATATAAATTCTAGCCTGCTCAAATGATGAGAATATATATAAAAAATGGAGTTGCTTGCTGCCTTCTCCGTGGACGCTTTTTGGATAACAGGAAAGGAAAAGAGACTGGAGGGGAATGAACTTGTCTGGAGGAAGGGGAGGAAGAATTGTGTTGTTTATCATATGTACTATACTGTTTTGTTGTGATTTTTTTTTAAAAAAAATTGTAATGTGCCTTGAGTCTAGGGTTCCCAGATGCCTGCTAATGGTGGGCAATTGCCTGCCAATTCCTGCCACTGCCCACCAATACTCAGCTGGTTGGCGGGAGGAAGAAGATGGTTGGAAAGGAGGGGAGTGATTGGGGTGCACATGCAAAGATGTGGAAGTGCCACCATTGCCCTGGGGGGATGCTCTATCACTCTCCCCAAAACTCTATGGAAATCATAAGGTTTGGAGGCAAGTGGTAGAGCATCCCCTTGGTGTGATGCTGGCACTTCTGCATTGCACAGAAGTGATGTCATTGTGTGCGCAGCTGATTGAACCCCTCTGTACCCCCCCAAGACCTCCCGCCAGTTGCTAGGAGAGCCCTGGCAATCCTACTTGAAAAAGGTGAAAAACAGTGAAAAGGTGGGTTATCAATGAACAGAGTAGAACATGGTAGAAGATTTATCCAAATTATAATGAACCTCCAGATGGTACAGATCAGTTCCCCAGGAGAATATGCCTGATTTGGAGGGTAGATATCCTCTGAAGTCTCTCAGTTCAGGCCTTCATGGTAGAACAATGGCTTTGTTTACAGTAAGTCCTTAGTTCATGGGTAGATATCCTCTGAAGTCTCTCAGTTCAGGCCTTCATGGTAGAACAATGGCTTTGTTTACAGTAAGTCCTTAGTTCATGGGTAGATATCCTCTGAAGTCTCTCAGTTCAGGCCTTCATGGTAGAACAATGGCTTTGTTTACAGTAAGTCCTTAGTTCATGGGTAGATATCCTCTGAAGTCTCTCAGTTCAGGCCTTCATGGTAGAACAATGGCTTTGTTTACAGTAAGTCCTTAGTTCATGGGTAGATATCCTCTGAAGTCTCTCAGTTCAGGCCTTCATGGTAGAACAATGGCTTTGTTTACAGTAAGTCCTCAGTTCAATTCCCAACAGCTCTAGGTAAAAGGACGAGATAGTAGGTTATAAGAAAGACCTTGCCCGAGACTCAAAGAAGCCACAACCAATCAGAGCAGGCAACACTGACTTTAATAGTCCAATGATAATTCCAAGGGAACTTAATGTTATTAGGCTGAAATATCTGGAGGAATGAGCTGAGGAGCAGACAGTCATGAAGGATACACAACTTTAGACTTCTGTCTACGCGTGGGGATCAAGATCACACCTAGTGGCCTTGCCTCCCACCTTCAACCAGCTTCCATCCCTTCCGGCATATGGGCAAATGGGTGCATCTCAGTGCATGGTGGCTCTGTGCATGTGACCTTAAAAGGCAGACCCAATGTTCAGACTCAACACATGTGAGTTGAAAAGGAAAGCTCAGCAGTGAAAAGGAGCAGTAGTGGCGTAGTGGTTAAGAGCAGGTGCATTCTAATCTGGAGGAACCACGTTTGATTCCCCGCTCTGCCACCTGAGCTGTGCAGGCTAATCTGGGGAATTCAGATTAGCCTGTGCACTCCCACACACGCCAGCTGGGTGACCTTGGGCTAGTCACAGTTCTTCTGAGCTCTCTCAGTCTCACCCACCTCACAGGGTGTTTGTTGTGACAGGGGGAAGGGAAAGGAGATTGTTAGGCCCTTTGAGTCTCCTACAGGACAGAAAGGTGGGGTATAAATCCAAGCTCCTCCTCCTCCTCCTCCTCCAACTCTTCTTCTTCTTCTTCTTCTTCTTCTTCTTCTTCTTCTTCTTCTTCTTCTTCTTCTTCTTCTTCTTCTTCTTCTTCTTCTTCTTCTTCTTCTTCTTCTTCAATATATTAGGTGCAGAAAAAGCAAAAATAAAGGCTGAGGAAAATGTCATTAAAATGATCTAATACACAGGATCTGCAAAGGCTGAAAGGGCCAACAATTTTGAAGCAGAAACAAAATTAATATAACCAAGGGGGGATCTAAAATACTGTAAACATGTCTAAAGCTGTCTCTCCAAATGCACAAAGTCCATACCAAGGAACAGATGCGCTGAGATGACAAAAGTCTTCATCCCTGGTCAAACCAGAAGTGCATCCCTTCTTCTTAGATCTCCTCAGACATTATAACGTGTTCCATTCAGGTACTGTGAGAGCCCAGTGGGAACATGTACCAGGAGCGTGTAGCTGTCCCTGCAAAGCACGTAGTACAGATGATCCTGTAACATGTGAACCGACACATGCATGGATTTGCCACACGAGTATGGCTTCTATTCATGAGGACCAGAACTCTGCTTTTCTTGATTGCCCAACTCAGACATTACAGTGTCATGTGTATCATGTTCCCAAAACTGGTGGGCTTCCAGATTCACGAATGGAACACCACCAGAATGTCTAGGGTTGCTAGGTTCCCTCTGGCCACCAACGGAAGGTGTGGAGGGGTTAATGTTGCCAGTTCCAAACTCTTGGAGATCTGGGAGGACAGGAACCCGAGTGGGGTACAAGGGCATAAAGTTCACCCTGCAAAGCATCCATTTCCACCAGGAGAACTGATCTCTGGAGATGAAGCGTAATTCCAGGGTTTCCCCAGGTCCCTCCTGGAGGCTGTCATCCCTAACAATGTCTGTGGAAGACCCCTGATGTCCAGGTTTCCATGTAGAAAGATTTTCACATATGCCAAGCAGACAATTGTGTGCTCTTCCCCTCCCTTGAGACACCAGAGGACCACGTTACTGAGGACTAGACCTCTGCATACATGGGAAGAGGTCTAGTTCTCAGTCACGTGGTCATCTGGGCCCAACAGTCTCGCTGTCTAAAGTGACGGGCAGCACACGTACCTCAGAGAGTGACATGAAAAGCTGTCAGATAACTGGTTGGTGCCTTTGCCCTGCCGGTGGGGGGAGATGGGGTGTGGCGCAGGCCATGGATACAATGGGAAAGTTAATGGGATCACCTGCTTCTCATTCGATCGCAGCAAAGGCAGGATTTATAGCAACCTTAAAACCCCGACCTCACTCTGTTTTATGCTGATCATTAACCGAGATTATCTCACACCAGAGATTTGTTATAGCAAAGAGCACTGACATCACTAACTGCTATTAAGTGTATTATACTTAAACTCCATAAAAGGAGAGCAGAATGCCCTTGTCAGCAACCCAGGGTGGGGGAGGACACATTATCAGGCCCTCTTCAGCGAAAAAGAGCAGCTGCCTGCAGCTTTCTGACTGAGACAGAGATTTCCGCAGGTCCTCAGAGACTCTGAAATCCACAGCATGCCAACTGCCTGCTTCAACTAGGCAAGGGAAAGAAGGGGGGAAATTGCCAGCACGCTTCTTCTGGATCATGACAACAAGGAACACGTTCCCGGGCTGCCAACATTTGACCCGGCCACTATACCTGTGACAGAGATTTGACACGCACACATTGGTAGGCATGAAGATAAGGGAGGAAGCTGGTTCTTGAATACCAAGCTGCTGAGAAAAGTAGGAGAACTAGTCTGGTGCCCCTTGTCATGAGAGCATTTACTATTTAGAGATCTCTTTTATATTTAAAGGACTGGTTTTTGTGGACTTGCCTCAAGTTCCCATGACTTTAATCTTTCGAGTACCAGGCTGAGAGGCTTCTGCGTGAGATTGTTTAGTTGTTCATATACAAGTTGTTTTAAGAGATTTCAGAGTCTCTCTGTGGACACAGAAATATTATATACCGTATATACTCGTGTATAAGGCGATTTTTTCAGCACATTTTTTGTGCCAAAAAGTCTTCGTCGACTTATATGCAAGCCACCCACTGCCGCTGCCGCCGCCCATCGTCCCACTCACTCACTCACTCACTCACTCACTCACTCACTCACTCACTCACTCACTCACTCACTCACTCACTCACTCACTCACTCACTCACTCACTCACTCACTCACTCACTCACTCACTCACTCACTCACTCATTTTTTCCTTTCCCTGCAGGCTCTGAGGCTCACTTCAGGGAAGCTGCCACTTGGGCAGCCTGTCTCTATGATTTTCTTAAAAGGGCAATGCTCCAAAGATTGCTTAAGCAGCGAGGGGCGGGGGGGGGGGAGCGATCCAGTGAGGAGCAGGCACCTCGGCTCTTACCTGCCTCCGCCTGCTTTGGAGTTACCACTGTAGATTTATACACGAGTCAATAAGTTTTCCCAGTTTTTGGTGGTAAAATTAGGTGCCTTGCCTAATACACGTGTCGACTTATACACAAGTATATAGGGTATACTACCTGTCCCAGAGTGGCATTGGGAGAAATTTTTAGAAAATGTTGGTTGGGCTAATGGTGTGATGTCAGTTCCAGGGACAACCTTAAGGTTGGAGATTATATAGCAAAACCATAGATTTTCCAGTGACTCCTAGAGAGGTGGGTGTCACTTTCAACACCGAGTTGCCGAAGCCCCCACCATTGTCCTCCTGCTCCAAATTCCTGCTGTAGTTTTTGATCTTCTCTTCAGCAAAAGCTAAAACCACTCTGCAAGTGATGAAACAAGGCAGTTTTGAAAGTAAGGCTTTTAATGCCTACCTGACCATGTTTACCCTCTTGTTTTCCGCATGGGCCCCCTACTGCTGGCCAGATCAGCCTCTTTATAGTCCCTGTCTCCCCACAACTCAGACAAAAGTAATGCAGGAGAATGCAGACTTTGTATCTAGATCCACATTTTGGGGGAGGGAGGGAGAAGTTTTTCTTCTTTTTCTTTACTGCCAATGCCATTTATAATTCAGAGACATTCACCCATTTCCTGGGTCAAAACTCACTTCTGTGAAGTTAAACTTGCAGAAGCAGGGAGTCTGCAAAGGGTTCCATGGGAGCTTCTGACAGCCTTTGCCCTGGTCTTCTTCTGACCCCTTTCACGTCTCCTGTTGCTGCCATCTGATTCTCTTGAACAACTGTTTCTAGTTTGCCATTTCTGAGTAAAATTATAGCAAAAATAACAGCCAAACAACTCTGAATTTTCTTGGATGTAATTTTCACCTAAATCCTTTTCAGTTTGGATTGCAACCTGTTTATGGGTGGGAACCACCATAGTTACCCTGGGAGATTATCTAAACCAGTCTACAGACAGGGTATTCATGACCCTGTTGGTTCTACTGGAACCTCAAAAGATTTCAGTAACATTGTTATCTTCAGGCTTATCTTGTCTAAGCAGCACTGTCCCATGTTTTCAGTTTTTTTTGGAGGGCAACTCTTGGAGGGTGCTGCTGGGGAATTTGGTTCTCTTGGGCTTTAGCCTGCATTTTCCCTCAAGCTTCCATCTTATCCCCATTGCTTTTGACATCTACATGAAACCTCTTAGAGATACCATCTGGAGCCTCCTGGACTCTTTTTTGCCCCTGAGGACAAACTAATTTTTGTCCCTCAAAAAACAGGTGATGGAGTTCTCTAGAATGATTTTCACCAACAGGTTACCACCTGTGGCCATTTCTGACAAAACAACTCTGACCTTTAGCTATACATTCCCTGGCTGTAATATGACCTTACTGGAAGACAGATCAGAAACTTCAGATACTACAAAACATGGTAGCCAGAGTGTTAAGAGGGGTCTACCATAACCAGCACATGACACCTGTATGATAGTGGTTGTACAGGCTCCAAGTTGACTTATGTGTCCAATGTAAAGCCCTGGTTTTGTCCTTCAAAGTCTAAAGAGCTTAGATCCAAAGTACCTGTAGAACCATCTATACCTGCAGGTTGTGAGATCATCCATAGGCGGTCTGACCTACATGAACAAAAATTTGGGGAAAGAAGTGAAGTTTTTTTAAAAAATGCCCTGCTTTACCTTTAGGAGGATTATAACCACCTTCCCTTTCCTTTACCACAACAGGTAAGTGGGACTGAGAGAGTTCTGAGAGAACTGTGACCAGCCCAAGGTCACCCAGCAGGTTTCAGGTGGAGGAGTGGGGAAAGCAAACCCAGTTCTCCAGATTACAATCCACAGCTCTTAACTATTATACCACACTGAATGGCTTGGTAAGATATATCCCTTTATGATGCTTAACAACCCAGCATGGTGTGACCACAAATGTACATGTGGCTTTGACCAGCCTCATCCCATTTATTGTCCCAGAACAAAAGAGAGCAAACTGCCACAGTTTTGACATAAAGCTCTCCAGGATTCCATTTCTTTCCTTGCTCAGTTTGACTTAAGAGTTGAGTTTACCAGGAATGCTGCGCTCAGAAATGCTGCATACTGGTAGTTTATCCTTTTTGGTGGGGAGAAGGGCTAACTGTTCTAGTTGGACAACTACCTTCTAGGTGCAAAATCTGCAGGATCTGTGTCTCATGAATACACATGAAACTGCTTTACACTGATTCGGTATATCAAGGGAAAAACAAACCCAAACCACTGTACCGTGACTGTAAGTAAAGATATAATGTGTGCATGCTAACACACATGTAATTAATATTGACAAAGATCATCCATATAAACATCTGTAGCGCAAACCATAGAGGTCCAATTATTACATATTCATGTTATGTCTGTAACTTAAGTCTCCTTCCCTCTCCCTCCCCCTAGGGTAGGTGAACCATGACCAGATGCTGGGGCCCCTCCCCCTCCCTCCCCCCCTTCCCATCATGGTGGGTGGGACCCAACCAAATGCCAGGCCCTCCCCTTCCCCCAGGGCCCTCCCCTTCCCCCCCAGAACCTCAAGAAACAACAGCAAAGTGAATTTTCCAAGTCAGGTTCACAAAAATAGATAGATAGATAGATAGATAGATAGATAGATAGATAGATAGATAGATAGATAGATAGATAGATAGATAGATAGATAGATAGAGAGATAGATAGATAGAGAGAGAGATAGAGAGAGAGAGAGAGAGAGAGAGAGAGAGAGAGAGAGAGAGAGAGAGAGAGAGAGAGAGGTTCATACATACACTTGGACCTCTATGGTTTGCACTACAGATGTTTATATGGATGCTCTTTGTTAATATTAATTACACCTGATTTAGCATACACCCATTATATCTTTACTTACATCCACTGTATAGTGGTTTGAGCTTGTTTCTCCCTTGATATATTGGTTGATTGCTACACTATACTTCTGGGTTTGTTTTTTTTACACTGATCCAGACCATAGATTCATCAAGGTCATTTTTATCTACTCAGACTGGCAACCGCTCTCCAGGTTGTTCGGTTGAGGTCTTTCACATCACCTTCTGTAGTAGGTGTCAGATGAGAAGATTCCTTCTGACTGCCTCCAAATGCCAGACGATTTGGCTTCAATTCAGCACCTTTCCTACATTTATGAATGGGTGTCATTTTGCTCTGCTCTTGATTAGTTAAATTGCACTGGCATCTTCCTAATGATGAAATCTACACTCAGCACAGCAGTTCAAAACCAGAAAATACATTCCGGATGAATTTTGCAACCGGTTCTTCCTGAGCATGCTCAACCCACCTGGGATTGTGACAGATGTTGAAGCTGGTCCCCCGACTTCGCCCTTCCTCGGTGTCAGAATTTGCAAACGGAAGCACATATCAAAAAAAAAAGAGGAAAGGAAATGAAAAACAAAGGGAAAGGAGGAAATCAATGGTGAAATGCTAAGGCTCTGGCAGATTTGAGGTTGATAGATAGATAGATAGATAGATAGATAGATAGATAGATAGATAGATAGATAGATAGATAGATAGATAGATAGATAGATAGATAGATAGATAGATAGATAGATAGATAGATAGATAGATAGATAGATAGATAGATAGATAGAAGATGGATAGATAGATAGATAGATAGATAGATAGATAGATAGATAGATAGATAGATAGATAGATAGATAGATAGATAGATAGATAGATAGATAGATAGATGGATAGATAGATAGAAGATGGATAGATAGATAGAAGATGGATGGATGGATGGATGGATGGATGGATGGATGGATGGATGGATGGATGGATGGATGGATGGATGGATGGATGGATGGATGGATCCTCAAGGGTGGGGTTTAAAGAGGATGACAATGAAGAAATTGAAACAAAGATTTTCTATTCCTTGGCTCCATTATTAACCAATAGTGAGACTGCAACCAAGAAATCAGAAGGGTGTGGAGTCAAGGGAAGAGCAGCCAGGGAAGAGTTAGAAAATGTTCCGAAGTGTAAAGATGTGTTACTGACAACCAAGATGAAGATAATTCACGTCACAGTATTCCCCATTGTTGTGTATGGCTATGCAAGTTGGACAATGAAGACAGCTGACAGGAAGAAAGTATGTTCCTCTGAAACATGGTATTGGAAGAGAGTTTTATGGATATCATATTTTTTTTGGCTTCAAATCTGGCTTATGGAGACTGCCAGGTTGGATTTTCAAGAATGAGATGTTCAGAGGTGATTTGCCATTGTCTGTCTCCTAATTACAACCCTGGTACTTCTTGGAGACCTCTTATCCAAATACTTGCCAGGGTTAGCTTGGTTGAGATCAGGCTTGCCAACCCCCCCCCCCCCAAATAAGTGGTTTCTAGCTCACCTGAACTCACTCAAATGACTAAACTGAGGCTACTGTACTCTGGTCACATTATGAGAAGACAGGAGTCACTGGAAAAGACAATAACACTAGGGCTGATTCCGCACACGCAGAATAATGCACTTTCAAGCTGCTTTCAGGGCTCTTTGAAGCTGTGCGGAATGGCAAAAACAGTTGTGAAAGCAGCTTGAAAGTGCATTATTTTGCGTGTGCGGAATGAGCCTAGGAAAGGTTGAAGGTAACAGGAAAAGGGGAAGACCCAGCACAAGACAGATTGATTCCGTCAAGGAAACCATGACCCTCAGTTTGCAAGCCCTGATCAAAGCTGATAATGATGGGATATTTTGGAGGTAATTAATTCACACTGTCATCATGAGTCAGAAGCAACTTAACGGCAATTAACACACACACACACACACACACACACACACACACACACACACACACACACACACAATGCCATGATGGCTAACTTCCAAAGCAGCCATTTTCTCTAGGGCAACTGATGTCTGTTACTTTGAGACCAGTTGTAATTCCTGGAGATCTCCATCCATCACCTGAAGGATAGCAGCTTTTTGTTCAAAGGAATGCAAACTCTAACTGTACAGAGGGAAACCTGTAGATTGTTACCTCTTGATATGATAAGAATACATAATTCTCTGAAACTGAAGATCTGGATGGAATTTACAGTCTTTGAATTGTACCATAATCCTACCAAGGAGATCCTAAACTTGTTATGACCGAAGATGATAATGCATAGGGATGACTTCTTCTACATTTCCTGGACTACAAGAACACAGGAGCACGCCAATCAACAATAGATTCAAGATGGACAAAAAAAAAATACTACCAGTACTTGTTAAGTAATTAAATTGTGGAATTCATTGGAAGTAGATGTGATGATGATCACAAGTAGATATGGCTTTAAAGGGGGATTAGACAGATTCGTGGAGGAGGAGGAGGAGTCCACCAGTAGATGCTAGCCGGTGAAAAAGAACCTCTTCATCTGGAGGCAGCAAATCTCTGAATGCCAGTATTAGGAGGCAACATCAGTGGAAGGCTTTGGACTCTATGCCCTGTTTGTTGATCTAGACTGAATGAAACAGGATGCTAAATGAGGTGGGTCACTGATCGGATCCAGCATGTTCTGTTCTTCACAGCAGCAAGTGTCCTAATCAGATCTGAAGCCGTCGGGTAGTTTTTTCATCTTCCTGGGCTTCCCCAGTGTTATGCCCAAATGATGTCCATTTTTGGTAGACCATTTCAGAGGTTAGCTACATGACCTGTCAAGGCTAACATTTTTGAGCCCATGAATACCTTTGAAGTTTTGCCACAGGGTGGTGAGTACAGCTACAAAATGGTTGCCACAGGAGGTGGGGCCCAGGGGCAGAGCCCCACAGCCTGCCATGCCCCCGTCTGCCCCTGTCCCAGAACACCCCGTCACGCCCACACTGGTGTGTGCGCCTGGTGTGTTGTGCACTCCCCATCCCCTTGGTGCTACGCCACTGGTGGGGCCAGCTACAAAAGGGCAGCTGCAGGAGGCAGAGGCAGTTACAAAATATCAGGAAGTGAGGTTATGCATAACGCTAATAATAACTCTTTCAGGCGGAAGCTCTGTTTAACAGAATACCTTTTAAAATGAACAGACTGCTTTAAGATACTATTGTGGGCAGACACAACATACCTTCAGTCACCTTGTGGAAATCCTTGCGCTGTAGTGGCAGCTGTTGCCAAATCAACATTTTTTTTTTAAAAAAAAATCTGCACAGCCAATCAAATCTTCAATGCCCAACCAGCAGCCCTGCTGGGCAAAAAACCCACCTGGCCCCACCCACTTTCTAAAACTGTTGGCGGGCACCAGGCTAAGGTGTCTGCGAGGGCCACAGGACCCACAGGTCAAACATGCGCCCCCCCCCCAGCTTGTACCATCATAGCCTCAAAGGAATTTCAAAAGCTTGAGACTGGTGGCTGTGCAAAAGCGCTCCAAAGCCCTCTACTGCTTTCAGCTGCATGGTGTGCCCCACTTTGCATTGCGTAACACCCATCTCTCTGTGTGTGTGCATTCTGTTTTCCCAGCTAATGCCTGTCAAAATCTGTTTAATCCTCTCTAGGTGCTCAAATGTCACCCTGCCAGAATTCATTATGTCCCATTAATTAATTAATTAAAATATATTTATACAGAGCTGTCTTTGTTAGATGGCGTTAAAAATAACGTTTGGAGAGCCACCCCTGGATGGAGAGAGGAGTCTCTAATGGCAGCCGTGAAGACTGGGTCTCCGGTTTCCATGTCAGCAATGAACTACTTGTGTGGCTTTGATAATGTGAGGGAAGTACAGCCATAAGGAGATTTCGTGCAGACAGCCAGCAGTCCCCCAGCCTGCAGTAGGGAGGGACTGAAAAAGAAGAGGGGAAGGTGGAGGAAACATGTCTCCGAAAGTCAGTCTCTGAATTGAGCTATAGTAAACACAAGCAAGACATTTGACATCACATTAGAAAGCTTAATGTCAGTATATGTGAGTGTACTTAGACGGGAAGACCTCCAAGCAGGGGAGGAGTGAGAGGGAACTGCGCCAGGGCATACATGTGCCCCACACCCATTATGCCCCTGTCCGCCCCCGCCCCCACCATGCCCCCTCCATGCCATTGCTACGCCCCCGCAGGGGCGCGTGCCCAGTGCATTGCGCGCCCCCTCGTCCCCTTGGTGCTACGCCACTGCCTCCAAGAAAGAACTCTGCAGAAGAAGGTGATGACAAACCACCTGTGCTTAATCGTTTGCGTTGAAAAGCCCACCAGGGGCCAGTATAAGTCAGCTGTGAGTTGACAATAGGCTTGGTGATTTGGTAAAGCCATTGGCTTTTTTCAGGGTTTCCTTTTACTGATTAAAAAACAGCCGAATACATTTGGGGCTGAAAAAGCCAAATAACATTCAGCTTTTTTTGCCTTTTTAATCTCCCTCTGTCACCATTTTCCAAGCCTATGTGCACTTGGAAGCCAGCCAAGGGATGGAAATAGAGAGAGATCTGTTGTCAAACCTGAGACCTGGAAATCCCGGAAAGTGTAGAGTTGTTCTAAAGCCTTTATTTCAGAGCGTAGGTAACATCGTCAAAAGAGGAATCTGGCAATTCCCGCGCAAACCCACCACCTATATCCCGTTGCCCCCTCCCACCGAGCCAAACAGCTCCTACTCCCCTCTACAAACTACAAAGCATTTACTACAAAGCATTGCGAGCCTGGGAAAAGTTCACACCTTCCTTTGGTAAGATCTGCGTCCAGGATACCCCGGGCCCCAAGGGGAAGACACTGGACTTTCACCCCATATCAGAGGATGGTAAACCACCTCCCCTCACTCTACCAGCCATTTGGCACTGACAGGCTCAGTCCTGGCATCTGTCCCCCGCCAATGCAACCAGGGAGGAAAGGGACAGCCAGATTTTCCATGGTGGCTCAGCGAGCCATGGAGGATCTGCCTCCCCCTTCCCCGATGCTGTCTAAGCCCTCTGATGCTTACAAAATGCTAGTGGGGGCAGTTCTCTCCCCCCACTATTCTCCCAAGAGTTTAGGACAGTGATGGCGAACCTATGGCACGGGTGCCAGAGGTGGCACTTGGAGCCCTCTCTGTGGGCACACGCACACAGAGTTCATTATGTGGGGGTGGAAAGTCACACCCCCTCCCACATATCTAGGCTGGCCTGGGGCACTGAGCATGACGTGCACGCACTGCGGTGAGCAGGGAGGACTTGGCTGGCGGGCCTGGTGCCTGTGGTCCAGGTGGTTGCTGCCCTAGGGGGGCGGGTGGTGCAGAGGAGGCAGAGATGCTTGAGAGGCACAGAGCGGTGCACCCGGGACTTGCTGGAGGCTAGAGGAGGCTGGCCTCTGCTTGAGCGGGTGGGGCGGAGGAAGAGGGAGCCAACCATTTTTTTCTAAACTAAAACCTTAGCATTCAGGTTAAATTGCCGGGTTGGCACTTTGTGATAAATAAGTGGGGTTTGGGTTGCAATTTGGGCACTCGGTCTCAAAAAGGTTCGCCATCACTGGTTTAGGATATGATCGGGGGGGGGGGGGGCTGAAGAATTTTCAGTTCGGATTTTTTAGCCAGAGTATTTTCAGTAATACTCAAATAAAACTGATGGGTATCAGTTTTTTTCGGCTTTCCCAAAAATTTCTGGGTTAAAAAACTCAAACCCAAAATTTACCAGTCATTTTTATTGGTGCTCATGTATAGTCAACAACACTTCAAACACACACACACACACAATATCCTAATGACAGAGCAAATAGATTATCTATTTATCTATTTTGGTGAAAATGTGTATCCTGTAGCGTCCAAGGCAGCTAAAAACATGAGTGATATAGATTTCAGATAGTGCTGACAAAACAAATAATTGACAAAACCAGCAATACGTTCAATTTTTTATAACCATTAGTAGCTTTGTGATTTGTCCTTTGTTAAAAAGTATAACCTTTCCTCATTCCTGCCTAAATAATATTACTAACAAGCAAATATCTCACAGCAGCCCAAGAACATAGGGTCCGGTAGGATAAAATATTCACTCTAGAGCAGAATAAAAGAGAAGGATTTTAAAATAAAAAACTTCAAAGCACGTATCTATAATGCAACACATACAAATCAACCAAAAGCTCAAGAGGTTTGACCTGGCTCCTAAGCCTTAACAAGCTTGAACCAGACACCTGACACTGGAGAACTCTGCCCCTGGTAACCATTATGAGAAGGTAGATGTACAGAAAAAGAACATGTGGAGCAAATATTAAGTGATGAGCAGGTTCATATGGGAGCAAGAAGCCCTTTGGGTACCACAGTGCCAGGCTGATCACGCCACAGTGATCCATGCAACTGTCACCTCTCGGTTAGACTACTGCAACTCACTTTTCGCAGGGTTACACCTGCGCCTGATCTGGAAGCTCCAGCTGGACCAAAATGGAGCAGCCCAGGTGCTAAGTGCGCACATTCAACCAGTGCTGTGCCAGCTGCATTGGCTCCAGGTGGAGCACTGTGTCAAGTTCAAGGTTTGGGTGTTAACCTTCAAAGCTCCAAAATGAGCTGGAACCTGCGTTATCTTTGGGTCTGCCTCTTCTGATATGTCCCTTGAAGGCAGTTGTGACCTCTGGCGCAAGAGAAGTCCGGCTGACCTCAAGCAGGGTCAGGGCTTTTCAGGCCCCACCCCCTACTTGGCGGAATGCTCTGTCTGGGAAGACCAGAGTCTCGCTGGAGTTAACATAATTTTTTAGGGTCTGTAAGACAGAGCTGTTCCACCAGGCATATGGTTGATGCAGCAACGGTGAGATATCTAAAAGCCCCTTCCCCCATTTCTCCCCTCCCTCTGCTGGGGTCCTGCTTGTAGTAAATTGAATAATGTGAGACCCGTATATTAATTAGTATGAGAACTAATCAGAGCTTCTTTTGATATATTTTAAGAGTTACGTGACTTTTTATATTGGTGGTTTTAAAGTATTGTTGTATTGTGTACTGTTTTATTGATGTAAAAATAATTAAAATAATGGAAGCTTGCTGGGTGACCTGGGACCAGTTATACTGTCTCAGCCCAATCTACCTCATGTGTTGTCTGAGGATAATTCAGAGAAGATAATGAGGTAAGATGTTTTAGGTCCCCTTTGGGGAGAAAAGTGGGGTATAAATGAATAAATAAACAAACTATCTTAGACATCTGGGTCAGAAAGATATCCTGCCTGATGATATCAAAAGTCATCAAGAGGTCCAGAATTATTAACAGGGCCATATTCCTTTCAAGGAGCCAGCATGGTGTACTGGTTGAGACTGGCAGACTCTAAGACTCATTCCGCAAATGCAGAATAATGCACTTTCAAACTGCTTTCAGTGCTCTTTGAAGCTGTGCGGAATAGCGAAATCCACTTTCAAACAGTTGTGAAAGTGGTTTGAAAACGCATTATTTTGCTTGTGCGGAAGGGGCCTCTGTTGGAAAACCAGGTTCAATTCCTCACTCTTCCACAGGAAGCCCGCTGGGTGATCTCGGGCCAGTCACAGTTCTTTCAGTACTCTCTCAGCTCAAGTGGAGGCTGGCAATGGCAATCCACCTCCAAAGGTCTCTTGCTCTGAAAACCTTACAAGGTGACCATGAGTCAGATGTGACTTGACAACAGACACACACCTTTCAGTCTCTCACACAGTAAAAGAAATCCATCAAAGCTCTTTCATTTGGATTGAAATGGATCTAGATCAGCAGTTCCCAGCTTCTTTGATATGGTGACCCATAAGTTATTAGGAATCATGTCCAGTGATTGAGGAGAATTCCTAGCATGATGGGTTTGTAACAACTTATGTTGACAGAAATGATATTTGGTATATTTTTGCTTTTGTGAAATATATATGTTGTAACCAGCCTGGCATATTTAATGGATCTTTCCTTCCTCTTTTATCCTGATCTTAATGGCTTAAGAAGAAGAAGAAGAGTTTGGATTTATTATCCCCCCTTTCTCTCCTATAGGAGACTCAAAGGGGCTTACAATCTCCTTGCCCTTCCCCCTCTCACAACAAACACCCTGTGAGATGGGTGGGGTTAAGAGAGCTCCAAAAAGTTGTGACTAGCGCAAGGTCACCCAGCTGGTGTTTGTGGTAGTGCCCAGGCTAATCTGAATTCCCCAGATAAGCCCCCACAGCTCAGGCGGCAGAGCGGGGAATCAAGCCCGGTTCCTCCAGATCAGAGTGCACCTGCTCTTAGTCACTACGCCACTGCTGCTTAACAGATTCGTAGATAACTAGGTTGACCCTGGTGGATTACTCCTGAAGGGGGAAAAATATGTCCGTTGGCCTGTGGTGGTAGACAAGCCAGGTGGCCCTATCACCAACCTTGGGGTGCCTAAGCTCCAAAACAACTCTTTTCACACATTCTTTGGGAAAGCGTAAGGAGGAACCTTTGGGGAATAAAGGGGCCAACCAAAGCCAGGTCTGGCAGAACTGGCTTTCTCAAGCTGGGTGCTTCATTGCCTTTCAATAAATGCTACTGATCAAGAATCCAGAGCCTGTTTATTGTCTAAGGATCCAAGACCTAACACAAGTTCAAAATCCGTTGGTATAGTCATTCACTTAAAAAAAAAAACCCCAAATCAATAAAACTACAAAAGCACAGGACTCACTTTCTCAGGCTTTATGACCCACTTTTGGTCAAGATCCACAGCTTGGGAAACTATTGTCTGGTTAACTGATTTTCTTAAAGCCTGCAGTTGTACAGCCACAATACAATCAAGCCGCATGCCCCAGAATGAGAGATTTGCTACTGGTGGATAATTACCGTATATACTCGTGTATAAGTTGACTTTTTCAGCACATTTGCAAGCAAGGAAACGCCAGAGCAGCCAAGGGCTGCTGTGATGATCGAGGTGGCGGGGTGGGGGGATCCGGTGGGGAGCGGGCGCCCCGGTTCTTCCCTGCCCCCGCCTGCTTTGGAGTTACCATCCTAGACTTATACAAGAGTCAATAAGTTTTCCCAGTTTTGGGTGGTAAAATTAGGTGCCTCGACTTATACACGAGTATATTAAACTTGTTTGAGTCCATCTTGCAAAGGATGAATGTGCAGTTGAGACAAGAGGCTTTTTTGATGGGATTCATGGATGGAACTTTGGAAAGAAACCATGGAAAATTGTTTTAATATGAAGAAGAAGAAGAAGAAGAAGAAGAGGAGGAGGAGGAGGAGGAGGAGGAGGAGGAGGAGGAGGAGGAGGAGGAGGAGGAGCAGGAGCAGGAGGAGCAGGAGCAGGAGCAGGAGGAGCAGGAGGAGGAGTTTGGATTTATATCCCCCCTTACTTTCCTGCAGGAGACTCAAAGGGGCTTACAATCTCCTTGCCCTTCCCCCCTCACAACAAACACCCTGTGAGGTAGGTGGGGCTGAGAGAGCTCCAAGAAGCTGTGACTAGCCCAAGGTCACCCAGCTGGCTTGTGTGGGAGTGTACAGGCTAATCTGAATTCCCCAGATAAGCCTCCACAGCTCAGGCGGCAGAGCTGGGAATCAAACCCGGTTCCTCCAGATTAGATACACGAGCTCTTAATCTCCTACGCCACTGCTGCTTACTTATAGACAACATCTATAAGAATAATATATGGGCAAAATTTTTTGGAAAACTTCAGCTATTCCTATAACTGAAGAATGGTGAGTGAAGGTACTATAAATAGCAAAAATGGCTAAGCTCACTGCGTCGCTTAAAAAAAAGGGAACTTGAATACATTTTTTTGATAATTGGAAACCTATTGGAAAAAACAAGCTAATGCTTAGTGGCTTTGAAGGTTAATGGACTTCTATAATAAGATTTAGCAGAGAAAGTGTGATGCTTTACATTTTATCAGTAACGTCTATAAAGATACAAATTTACCTATGCTGACAATTGCCAAGAGGTATATTTTTCAGAATTAATACTAGATGCAGATGAAATTGGGAGTTCTTATGATAAATGTACTTATTCTTAGCTATATTTCTTATATCTATTGAGTTGGTGAGTTGTTTTAAGGTAAGAATAAGAATGTTTGAACCAAGACAATTACTGGATTTTCTTAAAGCCTGCATACACTCAAGCTGTTTGCCCAAAAAGGAGAGATTTGCTACTGGGGGATAGTTATTAAAATCATTTGGGTCATAGGATATCTTTTTTTAGGAAGGCTCTTCCAGCCATTACTTCAAGGTGTAAGGAAGCATCAGTTACTCCCTGAACTAACTTGGCAATTCCCCTTCAAGTCACTGTAATTCAGTTCAGGTGAGCAAGGGCTGAACATAGGCCCCTTCCACACAAGCAGAATAATGCACTTTCAATCCACTTTGAAGATGGATTTACTGTGCAGAACAGCAAAATCCACTTTCAACTCAGAACGCTACCGCTGGTGGCCTAACGTAAGAACGAGACGAGACGCGGTGATTTCATCTGGTGGAGAGTGCCAGCAGCGGGAGCGTGGGTGTCCGTGTTCCTAGCGACTCTGCCGCGTGCTGGTTCCTGGCACCTTTTATTATATGATTCTACGAGCGGGCGCATGGGCTGAACGTAAAGTAAAATTCGGGAGAAGCCCGGGGAGACTTGGAGAGATGATCATGTGATGCATAACTTCACCTGGCTGCTACGCGGCGGAGAGGATACATCAGCTGCCTGGGCCTAATCCTCACCTGGGGCAAGACCATTGTCCCTTTGAACCGACACCCGCGGTTGTGAGCCAGGTAGTTCCTTGACCCGTGACTCATCGGGATGAGGGGTGGGAACGTAGCGATTGGTATATCGTAGGAGATTACCGGTGTGCCAGCTCTACTTTCACGGTGCCTGCTGGTCATTGCAGTGCATCCTCACATCTCCTCGCTTTTACATTTAGAAGGGAGGCCTAAAATGTTAGGGGGGGGGTGATTTAGAAAAAACCGATGCTCCTCACCGCTACTGGCCTTCGGCCGAAGCTGCTTGCGCAACATTAGAACTTGGCTGCTGCGTAAGGAAGAGTCAGTTTCTTACATGTTACATGCAATACTAGATATACATTGAATGAAACAAGATCCGGACGATGAGGCACACAATCAAGCTTTCAATGGTAGAGCTGTACAATAGCTTAACCATCTCCCTCGCAGCTAGCTCCAGAGGGCTGACCACCAGTGGGTATAGAACGCCATAATTTCAGGGATTAGATACAACATCTTGCAGTTCCACGACTTCTCATAGGAATCAAATGGGAATTATCAGAAAGATTAAAACAACACATATCATGCAATATTCTCACAACTCCAGGTGATGCAATAACAACAAGTAATCAATAGCGGCAACGATTATCTATAAAGTCGGCTTGATCGAAGTTCCTGCTGCTCGGAGGGCCAGAGCATCCAGAGCAATGGAGGTGGGGAGCCATTGACTTCGCATGAAGGGCACAGGCCAGCCCGACCCAATGGTCTGAAGGCCGCTATAAGAAGCTGGTGTCGGGGACTCCCACTCAGGGAAGTCGCGAGGGAGGGCTCTAACTCCGCTCGAGAGGGGCAACCACACGCTTTGGCAGAGAGGGTTGAGGGCAGGAGCTGCTAAGCGGCCCGGCAGTCGCGGGCTCCTGGGAGTGGAGCCTGAGGCAGGGGACGATGGTGATGGTGAGGCTGCTAGGCAACAGAGAGTCCCGCAGAAGTCGAGCAGGGATGTAGTTGAAAGTTCTCTTCCAAAGTCCAGAACCAACCCTTGGGGAGCAGATGTTCCCGCATTAACGGGAGAATGTCCTCCGTCTTGTGATCTGCAGAAACTCCAGCTGGTCGAACCGGTGAACGGCCCGGTCGGTTTTCGCAAATCTTGCCGGCGCTACCGAGAATGCGCGGGCGCCCAGGTGTTGGACTTGTGATTAGCGCCAGTCTTAGTGAATAAGGAGAGAGCCGCCGGAGTGGGTTTGGACGACGTGGGTCCCCAGTCAGCGCTCATATAGAGTACTTGATGGATGAAGCATTCATAAAGGGGCTTAAGCCAGACTCCGCTTAGGAAGTTCCCCATAGGGCTTTGCAAGGGGAGCAGGCAGGAGCTTAGTTAAGGCTCCTCGAATTCTGCAGGTACCGGCCTAGGCACGCAGCGATCTAAAACGCTGGCAGCGGCAGCAAATTGTTCCCAGATGTTGGTTACTGGTCAAAGCTCGTCATTGGTGGCCGTAATCGCCAACGCAGGAGGCAGCAGAGCAGGCAAGGATGAGCGGCTGCCGAAGTTGGCAGTGATGATTGCAAAGAAGCAGGCGCACAGAAGGTTCTCGGCGCCTCGGTGTGCCTTGCTGGCGAGCAGCCTGGAGCTTCTGGCTGATGGTTGCTTTGACATTCCCCAGGTCATCCGGGTCTCCGGGCCGCCTGTAAGCAGTGACGGCGTTCCCGCTAGAGGTCAGCTGGGCGGGATCCTCCAGAGAGATTCGCTCCATCTCCGTGGATAAGTTGATTTCCTCCTGGCCATTCCATGGGCGGCCCTTAATCATGAGTGGGATCACGGAGATCTGTAGGAAGAAGCGACTGAAACACACCCCCCCTTCCCAGGTTATAGGAGGGCCGGTCCTGCCAAGGCTTGTCGGGTGGCGGAGGTCAAAAATCGAAGTTTTGTTACAGGTTTAGTGTTTGATATAAAGGCTGACAGAGCTTATTTTGCAGCCTGGGCGAAGTGCTGTTTTAATGCAGTTCACTGGGGCGCACTCCTCTTTCTTTAAATTGTTTGACAGGAAGAAGGGCAGAGGGTAGGCGCATCCTGATGGAAGCTGGCTCGTGGGCATCATCAGGGTGCGTCCAAAGCGAGTCCGAGCCTCGAGGGAGGAGAGGGGCAAAGCGGACCCTGGGGAATCTGGAGGGAGTACGATGCTAATTTACTGTAACATAAAAGAGGGTTTGGATGCTTTTGGGTGTAAAGGATGCATCCAGGGGACAAGAGCAATCGAGGCGACAGGGGTAAACTCCACACAATAAAGGGGGGCCTTACTTTGTAGGGGAAATGTACTGGCATCGCGGACCTGCAGGTTAATGCCGAGGTTGGAAATGGTGCTGAACCGTAATCGAATTATCTTGGGAATTGCAGCCAAAACCGCTTCCTTAAGAAGGCGCTCGCCGCTTCAAGCCTGCAGTAACAGCTGCCAGGTGCTAAGCAACCACAACCCACACAGGTTTGTGTGTGAATTTTGGGAAAAGGCAGCATCCCTCTTGACTAGAGTAAGGCTTGCCCACAGCCGCCTTCTAAACCACCCTATAGGCTGTTTCGCTAAGCTGGCATGGCGATGGTAGCCACAAGCCAAATAGGTTTGTTAGGGGCATAGTGGCAGCCTCAGCTCTTTTAAACTGGGGCTCGTCCTGTGCATTATGCTGTTCAGGGACGGGCCCAGATTTTAATCCAGGGGAGAGGCTAGTCAGCCAATTGGCCCTCCACTCTGTTGGTGAAAAAAAATAGAGGGAAGAGAAAAGGAAAGAGGGGGAGTAGTTTCTCTGCGATGGAAGTTACCGAGGGATGAGTTCGGAAGGCACAATTAGGATCTATGATCCTGTAATGCAGTTTAACCAACCCTAACTGTACCGCCCTTTAACTGGCATCCTTAGGTCCCTTCAGAGATTGACATGCGGATGTCCAGAACGATGGGTAGCGGACTGGTGAGCTGCCCCTCGAAGCCCTGGGCTGTGGACCGTGAGCTGGGCGGATGTTCGATCTTCGCTGGGTTTGTTTTTCCCCACCCCCCCAGATGTGCGCGATTACCTCTTGGTGGGTTACCGGTCAGGCCACTCGGCCGTTCTGATGACAGTCACATCAGCTACCGGTGTCCACCAGAGCCTTGAACAGTACACCCTCCACGTGAGCCTTCCAGATATGGCAGCCGGAGTCTGATGGGCGCTTCCACCGCTGCGATGGTAGTACTGGCTGCTTACAGCGACGTCTGCGGGGCTCGTGGCCTTTATTGTCCTGTGCAGCTGGCAGCGCATGGGGTAGGAGGAGTCAGCTCTTGCGCCGCTATTGGTCCTGCTGAGCAACTCCCTGCGGGATAGTTGTCCAGACTTGGAGATGGATGGGTCCCTGGTGCGTGGAGTCAATGACTCGGGGATGATGAACAATCCCCTGCTCAGCTGCTGAGGCCTGGCAGCACTCCAGCCCAATGAGGTCCCGTGGTAGGGATGGGGAGTCGCCATACTGGGTTGGGGCGACGATGGACCTCGTGGGGAACTCCGAAGGAAATGGGGCTGGAGTGCACATGAGTGAGATGCCACGGAGGGGTGGTTTGGGTAAAGGGTCTTGGTGTTTGGGCTTGCTCTAGTACTCTCCCCTTGGTCCTGGGCTGGGAAATGCCCGGGCGCGAAGCCTTCTCGACGGGCAGTCGCTTCTCCAATGGAAGCCTTTCTGCTATCAGGAGCATCCGGGTTTTGGTGGCCTCGGGGGCCTTAGCCTCTTGAGAGGAGGACCCTCCTCCATCGGGGAGTTGTAGGCCCCTCAGCTGGAGCTGCCTACACTCTCCTTAGTGTCCTGACTCCGTCAGCACTAAAGCAATCACCTTTGGGGGGCTGTCCTTTGGCGATTAGGAGTGCTTTCGCGGCAAAGAAGGCTAGCTTGGTGGGCTGGAGGATCCAATGTCCTGGCAAGCCTTAAGCATGTCGTGGCCAGTTCAGGATCCTTGCCTAGGCCCGGATTACCGCGCACTCCAGTGGAGGCGTTTCTCTTTTGGCGAGGGCGATGAGGGTTTTCGCTTAAATTTCCTCGCTATCTACCCTGCCTCTTTAAGGGCCTCCTGGAGCCTGTTCACAAAGTGTCATGTAGAGGGCTCTTGGGGTTTTGTCGGATGGCTGGAGAAGCTTTGGGTTGGTTGGTCGGCACTAGGAACTCTTGCGGATAAACGCTTCTTGTAGGCGATTCAGAGGTGACCGAAGGGTACCTCTGGCAGGAACAATCTGATCGCTCAGGGTTGGCTGGCATGCATCGCCATAAAGGATTGCTTGCTGGGCGGGTGTAGGCGCCGCCAGGTATGGCTCCTTAGCTTACACACTGCTGCCGAACTTCGCCTTCCCCAGATCACAAATTGTGCAGGGCTCGCAAGCATGCAAAAGGTGGTCTTCCAGTCATCCGAACTATTAGGTGATTACCCTTTGCATCGTTTCCAGCATGCTCTCACATAGGGCTGGTGACCTTTACCGCCCGCATCGCTTTGCTATGAGAAGCTCGGTGAGGATATTATAGCTTAAAGGGCGATTGCCTAGAGCTGATAACGCTGAACAATGCCATGCCTCCCTTCGCCGGTATCCTGCGGAAGTGAACGGGGCATAAAGTGAGGATATCGGCATCGCTCTTCCCAGTCAGGGTTTTTTTTCGCAGAGTCGAAGTGGTTAATAATGCTCTGTGGTTTTGAAACCCACGCCATTACCGCTATGGCGCTGGACGGAGGTGCTGTGGCCTTCAGAAAATGAAGGCCGGAGCAATGGGGAGGTTTCTCCGAGGTACGCGGAGAATTTGAAGCGAGGCAGGTATAATGCGGGGGCAGAAGGAGGACAGGCGCCCAATTTAGAGGCGATAGAGAAAAATCTTCGTGGTGAAATTGAAGTTGAAAGATCGAAGCGAGGGCTGACCTACAGCAAGTGGTTTGGCATAAGGTCACCTGCAGGCTGATGGCGACATATGCATTGTCTTCCATCGCCAGTAGTAGCGACATCGGCGCTACGAGCTCCCAGCTTGAAGAGTGTACCGATGTTTTCCTTAACTTAAGATTCAATGTCCCCTCCGCGGTACCATGGACATTGAGCTTCAAATTCTCAACTAATTTGCGCCAGCATCCCCTCTTAGGACGTGGACCCGCGCTGCCGCATCAACGCTTTTAGCTTCGCTAACGTGTTTCGCTCATAAGCGCGTTCTGCTGCAAGCTCCCATACTTCACCGGTGTTCAAAACAGCTCGATCTATCCTAGGACTCGAAGCCCTGGACGCGCTCGACATCCAGCGGACGGCGATATTACCGAAATAGAGGTCGGTCCCTGGATCGCCGGATCCAGCTGACTCGGTACCGCGATGACCCTTCCCAGGCTTACGTGAGCAGGGTGGAGGTTCGAGGATTCCTCGGTTTCGGTAATTGTTTACCAGCAGCCGAGGTCGATCGAAGAACGCTATAGACGAAAGACGCTGCGATTTCATCTGGTGGAGTGCCAGCAGCCGGGGCAGCTGGTGTCCGCGGTTCTAGCTTAATTCCTGCGGCGTCTGGTTCCTGGCACCTTTTATTATGATTCTCCTAGCGGTGTAGAAGGGCTGAACGGGGGGAATTCCAGGAGGAAGCCGGAGAGCGGGGAGACTGAGATGATCGCCATGTGATGCATGATCTCACCTGGCTGCCCCCTACGTTACGCATGGAGAGTGAGCATCAGGCTGTCTGGGCCTGAAAATCCTCAAATTCGGGGGCAAGACCATTGTCCCTTTGTCCGGGACACCCGGTGGTTGTGAGCCAGGTAGTTCATGACCCGTGACTCATCGGGGGATGAGGGGTGGGGGAGCGGCGCGACCAGAAGGCCGTAGGAGCGCCGGTGTGCCAGCGCTCTACTTACGGTGCTGCTGGGTCAGCAGTGCATCCCTACACAACCAATTGAATGTGCATTATTCTTCCTGTGCGGAAGGGTCCATAGAGGTGGTAGACCACTCTTAACCTAGTAGTCTGTACATAGGACATGCCTGATGGAGCTCACCCAAGCAATTGGTAGGCTGTGCATATTGCTAGTTTGATACTGGTGTGCTGAAAGGCAGCTGTAGAAATATCACAGTTGACTGTGTGTATACAATTAAAATGACTCCTAAATCATTTACTCTTTCGAAACTTTGTCAAGCATCATGTTTATGAGTGGTCCATGCATACGAGCAGCAGAGCGGGGAATCAAAACCAGTTCCTCCAGATTAGAATGCACGTGCTGTTAACCACTACGCCACTGCTGCTTCTAGCATTTAGCTAGTATTATTAAGACAGGCTGAACTCATGATGGAGCATCCTAGAGAACGTTCTTGATGAAAAGTGTCTGTTAGGTCTAGCATCCCCTTCAATGACAGGCTCTGGATTTCATTAATCAGAAGCTTCATTGGAATGGACACTTTGAACCTGGCTTTTCAGAAGCCAGTTCTGACCCGTCACTCAATTCCCCACAGTATAACCACTCTGTTGCCACCCCACATCCTGTCCCTTCCCACATAGCGCAAAGCGGGAAAAGTGTAAGAAAACAAACGTCTCTCTCCAAGGTCAGGCAGGAGATAGAAAGCCATCCAGTGGTGGGATCCAAAAATTTTAGTAACAGGTTCTCATGGTGGTGGGATTCAAAATGTGGTGTAGCAGCACCAATGGGGCTGGGCAGGGCATGATGGGGGCGTGGTCAGGCATTTAGGGGGTGGGGCATTCCTGGGCGGGGCTGTGGCAAGGACGCAGCCACTGCGCCGGTCCTTGGGCAGGAAACGAATGCACGCAGGTGCAGGCTGCCACGCACGCCGGTGCACCTCCTGCTAGACTGCTTCAAGTTCTGCGCGCTACTGCTGAGAGGAGGGGCGTAACTAAGGCAAAAATCACCCATTAGTAACCCCCTCTCGGCACACACAGATAATTAGTAACCTACTCTCGGGAACCTGTGAGAACCTGCTGGATCCCACCTCTGAAGCCATCTGGCCAGGAAGGCCAGAGATGCCTCTGTTATCTATAGTTCCAAGCAGATAGGAGACAAGGGAGGAATAGCAAAGAGGCACCTTTCAGGGTGATCAAGAGGCCCAGCATGAAGCACCCACAGGCACCCTGACAGTGTCATCCAGTCACAATGGACATATGGTAGCCCCATAGAGTTTCAAGGAAAGAGGCAGAGGCCGTTTCCACACGACCATGATCAGAGGGTGCATCAGAGTATACAACGCTGACGCACCCCCCTGGGACCGTTTGCACGAGCAGTCCCGGTAGGGGAGGGGAAGACGGTGCAGTGCTGCGCCGTCGCCTGAATGCCTTCCCTTCCCTCCGACCTTCCAGCGCTCTGGAGTTGCAGGACAGGGGGGGGCATGTCCCCAGGCCTGGACAATGTGCCAGAAGGTCGGAGGGAAGGGAAGGCATTCAGGAAAGGGGGGATGGCGCCTTCCAGCCACTGCTGTTCGCACGGCAGCGGTTGGAAGCCGCTGTTTCCAAAATACCTCGCCCAGGGAGCGAGGTTCGGAAACAGCAGCTTCACGCCGCTCGAGAGTTGTGAGGCCGCCTCTGCTGCGATGCAGTGGCGGCGGCCATGCAAACCCCTCCCCAGGGACGCTGTTTTAAGCGTCCCTGGGTCGCTGTATTCCGCCTGTGCGGAAACAGCCAAAGAGTGGTAGTTTTCCAGCGCATGCATCTGCGTAGCAACCATGGATTTCCTTGGTCATCTCCCATGCAAGAACTAACCAGGGCAGTTGCTTCATCTCTAAGAGCTGAAGAGATCAGGACCACCTGGGCTATCCAGGTCAGGAAGTACTTTCTCGGGACAGCAAAATTCTTTGCGCTGCCCTGTTCCATGCAAATACCCACTGTAAGGGAGCCAGTTCTCTTCAGATGCATTATTCATAAACTGCACGTTTGATGGATGCCCACCTCATTCCTGTTTTGGCAGTTGACTTCTTCATGAATTTTCGTATAATAACTGCAAGGAACTGCAGAACAAACGCCATGCTTGAATACAAGGTCAAACAACATAGTAGCAAAATGACTTGGTGTATTCCAGCAGTAATCTCCTAATGCATGATCATGAGTATTTAAAATCTAAGTAGATTTTTAAAAAAATATATATCTTCGTCAGTCTTGCATGCCAAAGAGCCACAAACCCTCCAAACATCATCATTCCTACAAAAAGGCATTTTTCAGTGGTCCAAATTAAACTGGATTGCAATGAATGTGTTACCTCTTTTTATCACCAGGCACATCTGCTGCCATCTAGTGGTGGGCAGCAAAAATAACCTCCTCCTCTCTAGAAATGAGGATTCACTGTACCTGTGCAAATCAGATCACTATTGCACCTTGCTCATTATATTTTCCCACTGATTTGGACAATGTGGCTTTCAATAAGATTGGCGCCATCCAACTGAAAGTTAATCTAATGCCACATCCTATTCCCACCAGCTAAATGTTCCCCAAAGCCCAGAGGCAGTAGCAGAGGTCTCTTAGCCGCTTAGAAAAAGGCTTCTGTAATGCCTCTGAAAATGAAGATTAGATACCAAGGCTAATTTCCACTGAAAGAATGAACCCCCTAGAATTTGTCTAATTCCCTTTGAAATGCATCTAAACCAGTGGTTTAGGGCTGTGCATTTAGAAATATATTAATTAACATTCAACGTTAACCATACCCATTTACAAATTTTGTAAATGTTCGAAATTCTCTGAACAGAATTACTCCTGGAATATGGAAAAACTTGGTTGTCTTCTGATTCAACAAGTCCCCCCCCCCAAACAACTTGCTATCTGAGTAGCAGGAGGCAGACAGAGCCAAGAGAGAAGATTGTAACTTGACAGAATTGTGCCTGATAGGGATATCATCCAACCAAAACACTTAGCTGATCTTCCCACCAAAATTGAATTATCCCAATTGATGTCACTATGCATGGCATTCCCCCCTTTTGCCAATCACTCTATGAGCTCACTGCCTCTGTGGGGGTTTGGTTCTATGTAAGTACAAGTTTGGTTTATACAAGCTTATTTCATTCACTCAGACAACACCCACTCCTTAATAGGAAGAGGCAAAGGATTCTTCCGCACGTGCAGAATTATGCACTTTCAGTCCACTTTCACAATTGTTTGCAAGTGGATTTTGCTGTTTCGCACAGTAAAATCCAGCTGGAAAGTTCATTGAAAGTGGATTGAAAGTGCATTATTCTGCATGTGCGGAAGGGGCCAAAGATTTATCTCAGCCAGACTCTGGTACAAGAAGTCAGCCAAGCATGCTGGAAAAAACAAGGCAAGGTGTGGAAGTGGTTGTGAGGATTAACACCCTTCACCTATGTGATCTATTTAAACAAAAATGAAAAGCAGCCACTCTGCAGGAAAGAAGGGAAAAACTTGTTTGCACCACTTCTCAAAATAAGAGCCTGTTTAATTGTAAGTAGACTTAAAAAAAATTGTTTATCAAAAGGCAGGATGCAAAGACTTTCCAAAATATAGCTGGTCAAATGTTCAAGAATGTTTACTCATCCACTATTGTAATGATTCTTTGTTTCACTGAATTTTAAGAATGGGAACGCAAAGACGCAGTATTTAAAGGGGGTGTAGCAACCAACTATTTCTTTGGCAGAAAGGATAGGAGGTTCCACCACCAGAAAGCTAAATGAATGGGATCTAAGCAGTGGTCGGATCCAAAAAGTTTAATAACAGGTTCCGATGGTGGTGGGATTCAAACAGTGGCGCCGCCGCAAACATGCACCTCCAGTCCCTATTGGGCAGGGAGGTTGCTTTAGTAACCCCTTCTCGGCACTCAGAAAAAGTTAGTAACCACTTCTAGAGAAGTGGTGAGAACTGGTTGGATCCCACCTCTGGATCTAAGGAAGGAAATATAATACAGGATTGAGGACAAATGTGAGAGCTGGATACAAAAAGGAAGGAATTCACAAATACATTTGGAGTATTTGCACTTTTTTGAAGGGTTCTCAGGAAAGAGGGAAATGGGATCTAGTGTATGGGTTCAGTGAGCGGTTTTTGACTGTCCTTGAGATAATGTTAAATGAAGCAACTGGAGCATGCCACAGCACAGTGATGCAGTTGTGTATCTTGATTATGGCACACATGTTTATTACTGAGCAAATGAGGAGTAGCCTGGATCTTGACAAACCATCTGGTATTTCTCACCAGCTGCTGAGGTAGTGGTACCCTCCTGTGATGTAGGTATAGATTTTTAATGGGATGGGTTCGGCGACTGAGGGCTTCTTGGCTGTTCCATTCCATGCATTGTTTCAAGCAAGCCAGACATGTAATGGGAGGGGTTTGAACCTGAGAAGCCCCCCTCCCTTATCTACGTCCCTGGTATCCTCCATCTTGTGGGAAGGGTAAGAAATCAGCTTAGGGTGAGTTTAGTTTGGGTGGGACAAGATCTATTTTACATGCAGGAGGACCCAGTTTCTATTCCTGGTGTTTCCAGTTAAAAGGCTCTGGCTCTAAATGTTGAAAAAGACCTTGACTTGAGACCCCAAAGAGGCTCTACTAGTCAAGAATATCTTAATGAATTATTTTATCTGCGCATCTTCTCAATCTGGTTGTCATAGTTGACGTGAAGAGTTTAAAATCAATGTTGAATAATGAGATGGGTCCATATGATTGTCGTGTTTCTGGGTCGTTGCCTTTTAAAAGTGAATCAATGATATATGTGCATCTTCCCATGAAGGTGGCAGATTGTTGGGAGAATCTTTGGAATTCATCACCTCTAACAAAATTAAACTTAATTTTTCTTTTATGCTTTTGTAATATTCTGTGGTTAGGCGACCTGGAACAGGTGCTTTGCCTTTTTAAAATACTGTAATTGCCTGTGACAGCTCTTGTATCGAAATATTCTGATTAAGTATTTCCCAATGATTTGTGGAAAATTTTTCAATTGAAATTTTCGTAATGTATTCCTTAAATGCTTCTTTGTTGATATCTTTTTTACAGCCTTGAATAGAACTGGACAAATTGTTCTTGGGTATCTTTTTCTACCATAATTGTTTTATCGTTTTTTTTTAAAAAAATTATTAAATGACCTTTCTATTTGCTTTTCTAAATGGTTTGCCAAAAATTTGCTAGGTTTGTCTGCATGTTGAAAATTTTCCTGTTTTAAAATGTAAGGGGTTTTTTTTTTGCATTTCTTCTGTTTCAAGTAAGTTTAATTGAGTCTTTTAGGCCCCTTCCGCACACACAAAATAATGCGTTTTCAAATCACTTTCACAACTGTTTGCAAGTGGATTTTGCCATTCCACACAGCTTCAAAGAGCACTGAAAGCAGTTTGAAAGTGCATTATTCTGCATGTGCGGAATGAGCCTAAGAGTTTAATCTCCTTGAGTATTTTTTTATTCTGCACCTTTTAATGTTTTTCCTCCAAATCTTTCCTCTGCTCCATAATGTTTTCTATCTTTTGATGTTTGTCTTTTTCTGTTTTGATGCTATGGCAATTAATTTACCTCTCATATCTGCTTTGCTTACATCCCAAACTATTTTAGTTGGCATCTCTCAGTTCTATTGATTTCAAAGAATTCTTCTAAATCTGCTCGGCATTGTTTCACCACTTCTTTCTCTAACATCAAATTGTCATCCATTCTCCATCTTCTTTGTTCATTTATGCTTGTTCTCAGTAGGAGTTCGTGGGTTTGATCTGCAAAAAGTCGGTGGTAGAATATCTACCTTTTCAATGCTTGGGGTTAGTGTCGTTTTTGCAGTCCAGAACATATCAGTTCTTGAATACGTTTAATGTCAATGGGGAAAATATGTATAGTCTCTAATTTTGGGATTGTTGTTTCCCCACAGATCAGTCAGGTTCAATATTTTATTTTATTTATTTATATTCAAATATTGAAGCACATTCTTGGGTATTCTGCCTTTTTAAAGCTTTTTTGGATCTATCCATGTTTAGGTCAAATCTTGTATTCAAATCTCCAATTATTATTGTCTTCTAAAAATCCAAAATAACTTGAAAATGTTTTTCAAAAAAACCTTTTTTCTTAATTATTTGGTGCATATATGTTTATTAAAACACAGGCTTTCCCATCTGGTAAAATCAACAAAATAAATCTTCCATCTTGGTCTTTAAATTTATGAAGGATAATATATGATCTGTTATAAATACTTCAAATATGCCAAATCAAAGAAAATTAAAACCACTTTTATTTTTTTTTAATGCTGAAAAGGCTTTTGATAACATTTCGTGGAACATTTAAAATGCTGATATAAATTACATAATTGGATCAGGAGTATATATGCCAAACAATGGACAAGAGTTTAATAAACGGCTTTCTTACTGAAGAGCTACGGATAAAAAAAGGACACCAGAGAAGGACGTCCTCTATCTCCACTGTTATTCAATTTGGTACTAGAAATGATGACATCCACAATAAAACAAGACTCCAAAATTAAAGCAATTCAAGTCAATAATGAGGAATTAAACTGAAATATCATGCAGTTGATGTAGTAGTGATGGTCTTGGACCCTCAACAATCAGTTAAATGCCTGATGGAAATTATTGAGATATATGGGTCTTTTTCTGGCTACAAAATTAATAGAAATAAAACTAAGATTATTTCAAATGCTCTAACAGAGCAAGAAGTACAGAAAGTCAAGGAACTTATAAGCTGTGATGTTTATTCCAAAACTGTGAGACATTGGGGTATAAATATAACAGGATATAATGAAATAATATTTTAAAATAATTATTTAGTTGCTTGGGAAAAAATAAAAGAAGACATATAAAAATGGTTCCGAAGAATAGCAGCAATTAAAATGAATGTTTTGCTGAAACTAATTTTTTTATTTCAAATGCTACCAATATTTATTCCAGACAAGAAATTAAGGGACTGGCAATCACATTTAAACACATTCATGTGCAATCATAAAAAACAAAACAAAATCAGATTCAAAATTTTATAAGATGAAAAGAAAAGAGGAGGCCATGCTATACCAAATTTAAGTTCTGTTGTCAGGCAGCCAGCCTGGTTTGGATTACAAATTGGATTAAACACCCAAGACAAAGAATAATTAGCGACAAATAATTTGAAGGCAGGTGTACATAATTATATATGGCCGGAAAGTCATCATAGTTGAGAGAAACGTATCAGAAAGGAAAACTTGCAATAAGGACAAGTTTACTTGGACTATGGATAAAAACATATAAATATCTCAGCATGCCAATTACACCTTTAATGTCTGCCTTAAAAGACTATTATGATGTGAATAGCCAAAAAATTAATGATCTTATACTACACAAAGATATAATTAACCATCAAGGGAAAATTAAATTGTGGCAAGAAGTTAAAGAAGGGGAAATATTCATACTTCCAAACCACTTCAAGATTAAGGAGAATTCTAAAGACAGCAGGAGGCATTTTGAGATAAATGCCAGAATTCAAAAAAGAAATTGATCATCAAAAACAACACTTAATGGGAAGAATTCATAAGATATTACTTAAATATAACTCAGAAACTGAACAAGTCAAGAACTGTATGATAAAATGGATGCAAAATCTTCGGCCCTTTCCACACGGGCGGATTATGGCGCCCTGGGGACGGCAAAAATGCTGTCCCCAGGGAGCCATTTGCACAGGGGGTGCAGCTGCTTCACAGCTGTGCCGCCCTCGCACCGCCCGACCGGTGCGTAGCCGCCGTTTCCCAACATTGCTTGGCAAGCGAGGTTTATGGGAAATGGCGGCTTCCAGGCGCCTTCCCTCCCCCCGCGACCGGGCGACTTACCTGTCCTGCAGCCCTCTGGCGTGTCGCCGAGGCCTGGGGACACCCCCCCCCTTTGCCCTGCGACTCTGGAGGGCCGCAGGACCGGTAAGTCGATCTGACGACGGCGCAGCTCTGCGCCGTCGTCTCGGCCGATTCTGGGACCGTTCATGCAACCGTTCATGTGGACTACACCAATCCGACCCCTTCCGCCTCCGTGCGGAAACGGCCTTTAAGAGATGATCAGTTTTCAGCAGTGGGAAATACAATGAACAAAAAAAACCATTAATGAACAATGAACAAAAAAACCCACCACCAAGGCAGCAGGGCCCAGAGAAGCTTCTGGACACTGATGTGAATATAGCCAGGCATGGAAAAGCTCCTGGATGTTGATGCTGTGGCTAGGCTTGGAGGAACTCTTGGACACTGCCACTAGTGTGGCCAGGCCCCAAGAGGCTCCTGGATGCAGCCACTGCCAGCTAGGAAGAAAAAAGTAAGTATGTTGGTACAGATAATTCTTTTTTATTGGTGGGGGGGGGGAGGATTAACTCCCTGATGTATTTCTAAGGATGTCAAATCCCCCCTCCAATTTGCAGAAACATCTGTTTAAAGTCAGTGTGGCCCTGATCCATAGATTTAGATATCCACAAAGGGGGCCACTACAACTCAACCACTGAAAGAAAATTGGAATGTTTTATAGATGGTATATAACCCCAGAAGATATTTTAATGGGGGGGGGGGTAACAAGGGCATATGCCAGAAATGCCAAGAAAAACTTGGTACTTCCTTTCACGTTGTGGACTTTTTAATAAGATTTTTTTTAAAAAAAATTGGATACTAACCCACACAGAAATAAGAAAAATGGCCAAATTCCAAATGGACCCCCAAACTATGCTGTTGGGTTTTTTACCCAAAAACTACCATAAAAAGCATCAACAACTAGTTTTGTACCTATCAACAGAAGGAAGAACTGTTATGGTTTCTACTTGGAGAATGGAAAACATTCCCTTGCAAAAGATCTGAGGCCCTTTCCGCACGGGCCATTAACGATGCCCTGGGGATGGCAAAAACGCCGTCCCCAGGGAGCCGTTCGCACAGGCGGCGCTGCCAAAACGCAGCAGCGCCAACCTGGCTCCCCTCCCCCTCCCCCAGGGCAGCCTCAGGCCGCCTCCAAAAACCTTCCTCCTGGAGGGAGGTTTTTGGAACAACAGCGCATTCCCGGCGGCGCGGTGCAAATGGCACCGCCGGGAATGCGCTGTTTTCCCCGTCCCTTTCCCACTCACCTCGTCGCCTTTGTTGCCCTGCTGGCCTCCAACGACCCTCCCTTGCTGTCCTCCAACCCCTGGAGGTCGGAGGGCAGCGTGGGCGGGTCTACGGAGGCCAGCAGGGCGACGACGGCAACGAGGTGAGTGGGAGAGGGACGGGGAAGAGATGGCTCCATGCGAAGCCGCCTCTCCTGCGCCGGCCTCTGCGGGGGCCGTTCACACGCTTCTGTGCGAACGGCCCCCACCCTTACATCGGCAGAATTCCTGCCAGCGCAGGGGCAGCCCAATGGCTGTGTAGAAATGAGAGACAAAAACAAGAAAGCACTACTGTATGGCAAAACTAACCAACTTTGTAAACAGACGACCAGTAAATTAATTCAAAGAGAAATTGGAGTTTTATTCAAAGTAATACAAAATATTATTCAATTTTGAGAGCAGTTGTGATTTTAATATAAAAGTGTAAAAATGTAGGCATATCTCCTTAACAGTTAATAGTTGCTAATATTGATAAGTAAATTTAAATTAAGTGATTACTAGACTGCAGGAAAGATTTGTTATTTTCGAAATAAAAAAAATATTATTACTCCTTATCTTGAATTGCTTTTTGAATTGTTGATAATTAATGCAGATCCCTCTTGCGTTTGTACACTATTATTCTATTTCTGGTGTTTTTATGTTGTTATGTTTCATGTAGGACAATAAATTATACTAGTCAAGAATAGACAGGATGACAGCTTCCAGATGGGAATTTCCCCTAGAGAAAATGGATGCTTTGAGGGGGGTGGTGGACACTATGGCATTGTACCCCATTGACATCTCTGTCCTCCCCTCACTCCACCCCCAAATTTTCAGGCATTTCCCAACCTGGATCTGGCAACCAAACTTCCCCACCCCTTCCAGTGGCCAGAGAGGACCTGGCAACTCGGAGGCCCCTTCCGCACATGCAGAATAATGCACTTTCAATCCACTTTCAATGCACTTTGCAGCTATGCAGAATAGCAAAATCCATTTTCAAACAACTGTGAAAAGTGGATTGAAAGTGCATTATTCTGCATGTGTGAAAGGGGCCTAAGAATAGATGATAAGGACCTTGGTAGACCAAAAGACTGATTGAGAACAAGAACGGCTTCATGGATTCATGTGAAAAATGGCAGAGCATTTTGCTGTGTTATATCCTTAAGCCAATAAACTGTATTGTTGATCAGTAGCGTTTATTGATAATCATCAGAGCACCAAAGCTTGGCAAAGACAGTTCAACCAAATCTGGCTTTTACCATCTTCTTTATCCCCTACAAGTCCCCCCTCCCACATTCCCAATAAATTGTGAAAAACAGTCCCCGGAACTGAGGCAGCGGCAGATAGTAAAAAAAACAAAAAACGCCACCAGGCCTCCTGCTCCCATGAGATAACCAATGCAGCTCCATTTCTCATGGGACCAGGGTGTCAAGGGAAAGCCTAGTTATCTGCAAAACTTGTGAAGCCATAAAGTAAAGATCAAAGAAAGAATGTCCCACATGGCAGTGGTAACATATGGCAGGCTGGTTACATATATCTTTTAGCAGCATTGATTTGTAGCGATAAGCAGTTACAGTGAGGTAGGAATGCATCTCAATCACCTAGATACAATCCCCCTGACATGCTGTGATGTAGGATTAGCTTTTTCTGCCTACTGCCGAACTCTACTTGCATCCTTTATATTCTGGTTAATATGAAAACAAAATAGATATCGCAAAGGCAGTCAAAGTCTGCAGGGTTTACTCAGACACAGGAAATTTTAACCTTGTAGCACTGCTCCCAGAACTTCTCAAAGTTCATGGAAGTAGGACATGCTTAACAGTGCCACAAATTGTTATATGCTTTAGGCACGTTGCAAATCTTGCATTTTGTAAAATGGGAAATGAACATTTGAAGACTGACACGAAGCTGACTGAGATTATTTAAATGTTCTTCCCCTAAATTTTAGACAGGCATTAATTTTTAACACGCTCACATCACAAAAACATAATCTGTCCACTTTCTCACGGTGAACTTTGGTCTTTTCTTTTAATAATAATATCAAGCGATTTTTTTTTAGTGATCAAGCCAAGAAAATACTGTCATGTTTCCAGCATTTCATTGACCTTCTGAAATAAGACAGAATGATTCTCTTCACGTTGAAACTGGGGAGCTAAGAAGGAATGAGTCGCCTCGCCTCAGTTTATCTGGAGAAATCTTGTGAGATTTTCATGGGAAACATCCAAATCTGTAGCTCAGTCTCTCAGCCACTATATCAGCTCCACCCTCCCGTCTGGTTTTTCTTCCCAATTGTCTTACCCTGCCATGCAAATAAAAATTGAGATGAGGAAAGATTTTCTTTTAGAACAGGGTTGCTTTTTGTTTCCCTGGAACATATGGCTCGAGTTGCTGCCTTTTACCCTCCAACCTTCCTGGCAGCTACGATTGTCAGAATCTGTCCTGGGAAATTCTGGGACATCTGCAGTGCTAACCTGCTCGCATGCGGAGCTCCTCAGAAGTGGTCCTCTTGCTTGTGTGTGTTTTCTTCCGGTCTGAAAAAGGTGCCTGATGAAGTTTCATAGCTAAAGTGGAGACAGTTTGGCCCTTGGAGACTGGTTGCTTTGAGTCCATTTGAGTCCCTTTGAGTTGCTCTGAGAAGGAGCAGCAGTGGCGTAGGAGGTTAAGAGCACGTGTATCTAATCTGGAGGAACCGGGTTTGATTCCCAGCTCTGCTGCCTGAGCTGTGGAGGCTTATCTGGGGAATTCAGATTAGCCTGTGCACTCCCACACACGCCAGCTGGGTGACCTTGGGCTAGTCACAGCTTCTCGGAGCTCTCTCAGCTCCACCTACCTCACAGGGTGTTTGTTGTGAAGGGGGAAGGGCAAGGAGATTGTAAGCCCCTTTGAGTCTCCTACAGGAGAGAAAGGGGGGGATATAAGGGGGGATACTACTGAAAAAGCCCTGCCTCTTGTTGCCGCTGACCTCATGAGTGAAGGTACAGAGAGCAGGGAGCCCTAATCTTCTTTTTCACTTATTCTTGATCATATCTTGTCCTTCTTGCAGCCACCATCTTGGGTGGCTTTTGTGTACATAGGTCACATGATTCACATCTCAGGTTTCCCATTTGCCCACTTATGGCAGGAAACCTCCAGGTAATTGTGGTCCTTGCCAGCCGATGCTCACCTGAATAGTGGGTGAGAACTGGGGCCAAAACTGAGGCAATCATCTTGGAGAGATTTTTTTGGTTAAAAAAAGTTCTCATCTACATACAGGAAGTTCTGACTTTAGAGCAGTTCTAGGCATTGTCATGAACTCTATGGTCAGAACTCCTTGTAGGTAGGTGATTTTCTTCTCAGTAATTAATCCCAGGACACTACCTTCTTCACAATCATAAGAACATAAGAAAGAGCCTGCTGGATCAGACCAAAGTCCATCTAGTCCAGCACTCTGCTACTCGCAGTGGCCCACCAGGAGCCTTTGGGAGCTCACAGGCAGGATGTGAAAGCAATGGCCTTCTGCTGCTGCTGTTGCTCCTGAGCACCTGGTCTGCTAAGGCATTTGCAATCTGAGATCAAGGAGGATCAAGATTGGTAGCCATAGATTGACTTCTCCTCCATAAATCTGTCGAAGCTCCTTTTAAAGCTATCCAGATTAGTGGCCATCACCACCTCCTGTGGCAGCATATTCCAAATGCCAATCACACGTTGCGTGAAGAAATGTTTCCTATTATTAGTCCTCATTCTTCCCCCCAGCATTTTCAATGTATGCCCCCCTGGTTTTAGTATTATGAGAAAGAGAGAAAAATTTCTCTCTGTTAACATTTTCTATCCCATGCATATTTTGTAGACTTCAATCATATCCCCCCTCAGCCGTCTCCTTTCCAAACTAAAGAGTCCCAAACGCTGCAGCCTCTCCTCATAGGGAAGGTGCTTCAGTCCCTCAATCATCCTCGTTGCCCTTCTCTGCACTTTTTCTATCTCTTCGATATCCTTTTTGAGATGCGGTGACCAGAACTGGACACAGTACTCCAAGTGCGGTCGCACCACTGCTTTATATAAGGGCATGACAATCTTTGCAGTTTTATTCTCAATTCCTTTCCTCATGATCCCCAGCATAGAGTTTGCCTTTTTCACAGCTGCCATGCATTGAGTTGACATTCCCATGGAACTATCAACTAAGACGCCCAAATCCCTTTCCTGGCCTGTGACTGATAGCACCGACCCCTGTAGCGTGTATGTGAAGTTTGGATTTTTTGCCCCTATGTGCATCACTTTACATTTTGCTACATTGAACTGCATTTGCCATTTCTGAGCCCACTCACCTAATTTATCAAGGTCCGCTTGGAGCTCCTCGCAATCCTTTGTGGTTCTCACCACCCTACGTAATTTGGTATCATCTGCAAACTTGGCCACCATGCTACCCACCCCTACTTCAATGTCATTTATGAATAGGTTAAATCCTCCTACCCATTGTCAGACAGTCCCTGGCAATTAGGATTGCCAACCTCGGCCAATGGCTGGCAATCTCCCAGAATTACAACTGGTCCCCAAACAACAGACATAACTTCCCTTGAAGAAAATGGCTATTCTGGAAGGTGGACCATATGGTGGTATACTCTGCTGAGATCCCTCCCCGTCCCAAACCCCACCCTCCCCAGGCTCCACCCCCAACATCTCCAGGTATTTCTCATCTCAGAGCTATTCTGTCTCACAAAAAGATGTTAGTATATGGTACATCCCACCACCACAGAAGTCAACATGCTGGACCTTCTGTGTTGCAGAATGCTCCACCTGGGTAAAAAATACCATTCCTGGGGCACTGTTCGCACAGCTGCCGCCTCCAAAACGAGGCAGCACCATGCTTCCCCCTGCCACCTGTGGGGAGACATTGTTTTTGAAACTCACTCAATGAATGAGTCTTTCCAAAAACAACATTTTGCACCTGGTGCTGAGCGATCAGCACCGGGTCGGAGGCGCTGCTTTTAGACGCCTCCATTTTGCTTGTAAACTCAACTCCTCTTCCCCGTGCAGCCCTGCAGGGATGAGGGGATACGCTTTCTGCCCTCCAACCCCTGAGGCATTGCCATGGCCATGGGGGTGTGTCCCCTTGTCCCTGCAGAGTCGTGCTGTAAAGAGAAGGTAATTTTTCAGACAAAATGGAGGCCCCTACATGCAAAGGCCACTGCAATTCCGGGGCCACCCGCTACGGGAGCATGTGAATGGCCCCAGGGCTTTACCGGCATCATATATGCCGGTGTGCAGCTGCTTCCCTGGCCCATGCAGAATGGGCCTTAGTCCCTACCTAGCCCTGTTCCCCCTATCTATTTGAAACTAAATTTGATTATAGTTGCTCCCTGTATCCAGGCCATGCTATCAATGCTCTTTGTATCAAAGTACCATGTTCAATAGTGTACGCAATAGAGGGTTGACAAAAGCAGTGCATAAAAATGAATGATAATTCTGATATTTGTTTGGATTATATTCTAATGCGGAAGCATACAATTTTCTCAGCTGCTGTGCCTCAGCTGACCGTATTAACACCTTTATCGGAGTCAAAGTATAGCAAACCTGTGACAACCCTATTCACAGGATTGTGTTTTTGGCAGTCAAAAAGGGCCCCTCCTCCCCTTTCTGCCAGCAGGAAAGCAGGATCCAACCCTCCTCCCCTTTCCGCCAGCAGGAAGGATCCAACCCTTTGCCTCTCACAGCACAGAAACCCTGCCCTTCACCTGAGTAGCCGGAGCTCATTCTAGTCCTAGAAATAAAGTGGGGTCAGCTGTGCTCGTGGACGGCGACAGATTTCAGCGCGGAGGAGGGGTATAAAGGGACTCCGAGCAAGCTATTTGAGAAGGGAAATGGTTAACGTCACAGAATACCAACTCTGGCCTTGGCCCCTCACTCCCGCCCCTTCCTTTCCAATCTCCCTCTTCTAAGACGTCCCTTGTGCTGAATTCTTATTCAACTTCGAACTGACAAACTGTTTTTAATCTTTTCCTTCCACCCAGCTTGGGGATTGGGAAGCGAAAAATCAATACCAGCTGGCAGATGATCAAGCAGCTTGAGACCAGGACGGAGAAAGAGAGAAAGAGTATGGGAGAGAGAGAGAGGACGTGAGGGTGAGGGGAGGTATGACTAAAGACCGTGAATTATAGAGGCCTCTGATTTCCCTGGCCTTGGCTTTGAGCAGGGGAACATTGAAGCAACCTTGGAACATTCAGGTCATTAGCAGCCCCAGGGAAAGTTCTCCCTTCTTGGATTTCATGGGTGATTTGAACAGAGGGTAACAGGGCAGTTTATCATGTATTCCACCCCAAATCCTTCATCTGATTGTGTTTAATGTATGAGCTTGGTAGGTGCCCATTAATGAAAGGCAAATTCCTGGTCATTCTTTCAGATGCCCGTCTGGCTTGATGGGCAGAAGCAGGCCAGCAAAACAGGAGGGCAATGATCTTCGTCGGTGCACAGTGACTTCACATCCGGCATGTTTCAATGGCTGTATTCATTGATGATGTTTTCTTGTGGCCTTTAAAATTGTTTTTCACTTTTGCAAGCCACCTAGAGATGGGGGTATGAAGCAGGGTATCAATTGGTTGTAGTGGGTTTTCCGGGCTGTGTGGCCGTGGTCTGGTGGATCTTGTTCCTAACGTTTCGCCTGCATCAAGATCCACCAGACCACGGCCACACAGCCCGGGAAACCCACTACAACCAGTTGAATCCGGCCACGAAAGCCTTCAACAATACACAGGGTATAATTGTTTACAAACAAACAAACAAACAAACAAATATTAATGGCCCAGAAGTGCTGGCATCACTTTCTGGTTGAGTGCTAGAACATGGCTCTGGGCAATGCTGGCACTTCCATGTCGCACCAGAAATGACATCATCACACAGGGATTTAGATCTCCATCCCCTATGCAATAAGTACACACCTCCCCCTGCCTGGCAACCCTATTAAAATACAAAAAACATTGAGTAACATCCAACCAGCTTTTCAGCCCAAGGAGGGAGTCCCCCCCCTTTTTTGCGGGGGTGGGGTCTGGAGTTCTCCCACAATTACAATTTATCACTGTATTCCAGGGATCGGTTCCTCTGGAGAAAATGCCAGCTTTTGGACCCATTAGGATCTTTAAAATGTCAGCAATATTCTAGCCCTCATGTTTTCAAATGGAAAATATTGTGTTGGCACTCAGGAAAGGATTTGGCACTCCCAGAAAGCAAATGTACCAGGGAGCCAAGTTTTAGCAGATGAAAATCCTCATCCACTAGTTTTCTGCATAAGAAGTTGGAAGGGAAGCCAATAGTTCCGTAAGAGCATTCTGAGGGCGTTTCCCCACTCACAAGGATCCCCCCTATGCCGTGCACAGCTCTCAGCGCGCGGCATCCCTGGTGCGCGCCTGGGCGTCCCCACGACCCCGCACTCTGCACGGGGTCTTCAAAAGGCGCCGTTTTCTCCAGCGCCAGGGATGCCACGCGCTGAGGGGACGCAACAGCAGTAGAGTCGGGGTGGCTGTGCTGTCACTGCCCCTGTCATGGGGAGTGCAGGGGGACCCCGCACTACTTGAGGAGAGTAGCGCGGGACTTAAGGTAAGTGGGGAAATGCCCTGAAATAGCATGGACTTGTGACAGAACTAACCCTGCTGGTCTGAGGCCTATTTCCAAATCAAATAGTTATCTGAGCTGTGCTGCAGTGTGTGTGTGTGTGTGTGTGTGTGTGTGTGTGTGTGTGTGCATGCGTGTGTAATACAATTCATTGCTCCTTTATGCAAGATAAACTGACCAGTCAGAAAAAAGAGAACTCCTGATTGTGCAAAGCAATGTGCAAGGTTGCATATTCTCTGGATTCATGTGGGTGGAGTCTCACCAATCAGTGCCTGGCAACTGGAGGAAGTTTGGGGAAAGGACATGGGTGTGCCAGCAGGTGATGGTTTTTCTTCCTGAAGAAACAGCATGTCTCTCTAGGAACTGCCAGAAACTCTACTGTAAAACCTTAGATACCACTTCTACCAGGCATCCCGACACCACCCTAGCAGAGGGAGGGGAGGGGTGGCATGCAGGGGGAGGGGAGAGAGGGAGGGATGGGAGTGAGTAAGGGGTGGCATGCAAGGGAGGGGGAGGGGCCCCAGCATTGGACATGGCCCACCCACCCTAGCAGAGGGAGAGGGCAGTGGGGGAGGGGTGGCGTGCAAGGGAGAGGGAGGGGTGGATTCTTGGAGTGGAATAACTTCATATCTTAGTTTTCTGCAGAAGAGATGTTATGCTGTCTCCTGATGGTGTGATGATTTTCTTAACATTATTTTTCTTCCACCAGCCACAGGAGTGGTGGCAAAAATTGGTAGCTGGGGAAGAGGATCTTCTGCCCCTGGTGACAAACTGGGAAATTTGGTGTGGAGGGCAGGCTTCTATGTTGAAAGGACCATTGGTGGAGGAAAAAAGACATGTGTGTGTGTGTGTGTGAACTACTGTACAGTTTCCATTGAAGGGATCTACTTCAACCCAAGCACATGGTGGACTGTGCTTTTTTGATGCCTCCTTGCATCAAATGTGGCTCAAACGGGTCTCTTCAATCTGGGTTTCAGGGGGGTTGAAAGGCTTAAGGACACATGTACTAGTGGAGAAGAATTAAAGCAAAAGAAATGATTGTCAATGGAAAACTTCCAAGCACGACAAAATGTCAACTGGAGATTTATCACCTGAAGCAAACAGTAGCATCCTTGTCTTCTGGCTGAACTAAATGAAACTGAACAAAAAACCAAAGAGATCAAGGATTCTTAGGCCGCCAGACCTGGCCAAATGCTAGAGGATCTTTTCCCCTCCCTGGCCTATCTGATTTGCACAGTTTCAACCTAGAAGAAGACAGTTCCGGAATGCTATAAACCCCCCACCAGCTGACATTTCAAGGCGAAGCTTTATTAGGAAGCTTTATTATGATTATTTTTAAAAGTCCCTATTTCTATTGTTCCTGGTCTCCAGAGCTTTCATCCTCTAACAGGGTAAAAGTGCCAGGAAACATGCCCGTGTTTCTGTTGTCACTTCTGATCAGAGCAATGCCAGAGGGGGAGGAGGTGGGTGGGGAGGGGCAGAGGCAAGGGATTGCCTTGGGCCCCACGCACAGCTCGCGAGCATGCAAATGAATGCCAGCTCTATAAAAATAGCCTGAGCAGTCACATTTTATTACAGACCAAGTTATCTGACTTGGGTTACTAGAAACTGGCAAAAGGAGACGAAAGGAAGGCAGAGGGAAGACGCACAATTGATTCTAAAGAATTGAATTTTTCGCCTACTCTGGGGGGGGGGGGGTCTCTACTATCTACCTAAATCTGCTTGGAGAATCATGCGGAGTTAGCATCCTAGGTCAAAAAAGTGTGCTTGGGGCATGAGAGAACACTTTCTGTTCCAGCGTTCACGGCAATGAAGGAACCTGCATAAGAATCTTTTGGGTTGTGCTCTAAAGCACACTGCCCCTTTGCTAGGCATTACTGCAGTGTTTCCTTTTTCATCTTCCAGTCTTCTGGGAGGGTTTCTTTGTTTGTCTGTTTGTTTGTTTTGGTTTTCCTTGGTCTTCATTTAGTGCTGCCGACATTCTGACGCACTGAAATCAAGACCAGATTTGCATCAGTTGGGGATGCAATCATGGCCCATTAGATAGTTTCTTTTCGTGCAAACCTTCTGCAAGCCTAGAAACTGTCTTTCGATGGAGATATGAACTGGATGAGGCAGCGAGCAATGCCATAACAACTCTGCTTTCAATAAGATGAACTCAGCACATTTTTCGAGTACTCCAATCCAGCTTTTGTGAGGCCATGATTGACAGCCAACTCCCAGACATCTAGCTTTCAATCCTATTTGCATAATTGATTTGTGACATTCACTTGCCACACAATGAAACAGTATCCATTGGCTTAGATGACTTTTAAAGGGAATTAGATGCAATTCTCTTAACCAGGGATTAGATGCATTGGTAGCTCATACAGCTCAATCCATAGGGTGGGAGTCTGGCTCTGGTGGCGCAGGTGCTGGGGAACAACGAGAAAAATCTCTTCTCTCCCAGGTAAGCCCATTGGTGGGGATGACTTACACCACCCTTTTTGGTGGTGTAAATCTATGCCAGAAAAAGGGGGCATTCCTGAGTTGAAACTGCACCAGGAGCCAACTACAGTCAGCTCAACCCCTATGTCTTGATTGATTGATTGATTGATTGATTGATCTAATTTTTATCCCACCCCAGTGGGCTCACAGAGTGGCTCAAAATAGTATAAAAACAGTACAACTCTACTACATAAAATCATAATAAACAATAAGACACTAAAAGATATAGAACATGTAAAACATATAAAGATGGCACTTAATCCAAACAAGAATGGAACGGCTCAAAAAGTTCCCAACCCTGTATCCTAAAACAAATTCAATATAACTAAACAAGGGAAGGGAAAGGGAAGCTAGCTACGATGCTACCCTCAACCCATTGCTGCCCTCAACTGGCAGAACAGCTCTATCTGAGATAGGTCCCACAGGGCCCTGGTCTCCTTTGACAGAGCATTCTACTTGGCTGGGGCCAGGGCTGAGAAAGACCTGGAATTAACTGGTAACAGCCAGACAGTCTATGGGCCAGGGATCATCAGCAGGTTTTTTGCCCCTTATGCTGGTGGAGGAGGCACCCATGTCAGTGCAACCCCACGCCGCTTCCAAGGCTCTGTTCAACACACACCCCCCCATGTTGAATCACACGCTAAAGCTAGCTTTGATCCCACCAGAGGTTGGAAGCTAAGCAGGGTTGATATTTAGATGGGTAGACGAAGAAGAAGAAGAAGAAGAAGAAGAAGAAGAAGAAGAAGAAGAAGAAGAAGATGATGATGATGATGATGATGATGATGATGATGATGATTTTGGATTTGTATCTCACCTTTCTCTCCTGTTAGGAGACTCAAGGTGGCCTGCAAGCTCCTTTCTTTTCCTTTCCCCACAACAGACACCTTGTGAGGTAGGTGGGGCTGAGAGAGTTCTGAGGAACTGCGACTAGCCCGATGTCACCCAGCAGGAATGTAGGAGTGCAGAAACACATCTGGTTCACCAGAGAAGCCTCTGCCACTCAGGTGGAGGAGTGGGGAATCAAACCCACTTCTCCAGATTAGAATCTACCTGCGTTTAACCACTACACCACGCTGGCTGGGGCTGCTATGCAGAAAAAGTCAATAGTAAACCAACTCTGCTCATCTCTTTCTCTAAAACCCCCTTGAGGTGGAACTTCATGGAGTCACCATGAAGTTGATTGTAACTTGATGACACCTTTTAGATGGCTTCCTGGATGGAAAGTCTATTGGTAGCCGTTAGCTGAAGATGTAATTTTTAAACACTAGATTAATAATGGAGACATAAGTCAGTACAATGAGTACCCCATAAACATAGTCTGCCTAGTAAATGTTGGTTCACCCTATGGGTCAATAATATGGGTCACCATATGGGTCAATAATGCTTGCATAGGGCACCATGGTTACTTTTATGGTTTTTTAAAAAGCTGTTGGAAGTTTAGTTAGTCATATCAGTAAACATAGTCCAGCTTTTTCAGATGGACATAATAGAAAACATATTTGCAGGTATGATCTGTGGTCCTCCCTGACACACATATACCTTGGGAAGAAACTCACAAGGACTGCGCCCTTCATCAAACTATACTCCTCAAAATTTCAGGCAGAGCGGAGAAAACATCTCCATTCTATGGGCAATTAAAATCTTCACTTGCACTGTACATTCAGGTATATAAGGGAGTGTGAGCAAGCTCTGCCCCACTTTTCCAGGATCAACAAGCAGCTGGGAGGAGAATCTCATTTAATCAAAACAAAAATGGAGGCAGCAGGAAGAAGCTGGATTTTCTCCCATGCCACTTGCCCTACCTTGACCTTACTACATTCCAGTTCATTGAAGATTCCCCACCCCCCACCACACCCCACCTGGCTGACTTCTGGTATTGTTCATTCATTCATTTATTTGTTGGTTTGAATGAATGGATACTTCTACTGTGCTTTTCTTCCCAAAGGGAACCAAGCAGTTTACAAACAATAATTAAAAAAAAAACAGCAGAGTTCTGGCCACAAGAAAATATGTGTGAAAGCACCAGAATAAGCTATAGAAAGAGGCAGAGTTTAGTTCTCCCGATTTCATTCTTGAGCTTTCTCAGCAATGGTGCCTACATTGTGGGATGGTGATCCTGACTATTTTAAAATATGGTGGAACTGCTTATGATGGGTTTCAGCGACCAGTGTTGTAGGGTATTGTTATTGACTTTTGTTTCATGTGTTTAAGCTGGTATCAGTTGAATTATTTTTTGATATTATCACTGGATGATTTATTTTTAGCCTATGGGTCAATAATATGGCATGAAAACAAAACATGAAAACAAAACATTAGCTACTTTTGGTTCTTCAATTTCCTTTCCTTTCATTATATTTATACCCTGCCCTATCCCCGAAGGGCTCAGGGCAGCTAACCCAGAGGTGGGATCCAGCAGGTGGGATCCAGCAGGTTCTCACAGGTTCCCGAGAGTAGGTTACTAATTATTTGCGTGTGCCGAGAGGGGGTTATTAATGGGTGATTTTGCCACGTGATTTTTGCCTTAGTTACGCCCCTCCTCTCAGCAGTAGCGCGCAGAACTTGAAGCAGTCTAGCAGGAGAACTTGAAGCAGTCTAGCAGGAGGTGCACCGGCGTGCACCGGCGTGCGTGGCAGCCTGCGCCTGCGTGCATTCGTTTCCCGCCCAAGGACCGGCGCAGCAGCTGCGTCCTTGCCACAACCCTGCCCAGGAATGCCCTGCCCCCGGAATGCCTGGCCATGCCCCCGTCGTGCCCCGCCCAGCCCCATTGGCGCTACGCCACAGTTTGAATCCCACCACCATGGGAACCTGTTACTAAAATTTTTGGATTTTTGGATCCCACCACTGGGCTAACAACATAATAAACAGTTACATTGTACCAATATAACAATGATAAATTACATAGAACTAAAATAGAACCAGATCGCAGATGGCGACTTAACATTTCGAACAATGGGGAAAGGGTGCTAGAATTGCAACCAACATAGAGCGCTGAGGGCAAATTATTAAGGTATTAGAGAAAAAAAGGAATGAGTACTGAACATGAAAGAGTGTTGAATCTTGCAAATATGTGTATTTGCAAGAATGGTGGATCCACAGCATATATATATGTAAATTTGGTCACCTCACTAGGGGTGGTGATTAAAAAAAAACCCTGAATCACCAAAAAAGGGTTTTTTTGGCAGGTTTTCTCTTTACTGAAAACAAACAAACAAATAAGCCTGGTGCTGAAAAGCAGAATAGGATTCAGCTTTTTCTGCCCTTGAGGCAGCTCCCTCTTTTGCTCCGGTTTCCCAAGTCCATGTGGGGGGGGGGGAGGGGGGAGCACTTGAATGAGTGCTAGACTCCAGAATTCAGTTCAAGTGCTCTCTTTTCCTAGTCCATAAATGGGCTAACTAAGGCTCCTTCCGCACACGCAAAATAATGCGTTTTCAAACCACTTTCACAACTGTTTGCAAGTGGATTTTGCTATTCTGCACAGCTTCAAAGAGCACTGAAAGCAGTTTGAAAGTGCATTATTCTGCATATGCGGAATGAGCCCAAGTATTATCAGTTTTATTTGGCTTTACTGAAAATTTGTGGGTTTTAAAAACCGGGACTCGAAATTTACCAAACAAAAAAATTGTGCTCACCCTTACTATCTACCTTGTGTTCACTTTCACTACCCACCCTCAGTTCTAATAAATTAAATAGCACTGGTTCCAATACCAGATCTGTGGGACCTTATTGGTTATTTCCCTCCATTGTGAGAACTGTCTTTTTATTTTTGCTTCCTGTCATTTAAATAATTTTTAATCCATAAGAGGGTTTGTCCTCTAATCCAATGATTGATGATCAATTGGCCATGCTGGCAGGGGCTGATGGGAATTGTAGTCCATGGACATCTGGAGCACCATAGGTTGGCCAGTCTAGTGGGTCACTGTTAGCTTCATGCTTAATCCACTTTTGCAACGAACTTCAACAATTAGCGAGGTAGGACTCCTTTGTTGAAGTCATGCTGATGCTTCCTCTAAGTATCGAATAGTTCTGTCTTTGATTACAGTTTCTAATAATTTGCCAGAAATTGAGAAGTAATTTGACAGAAATTGAGCTCACTGGCCTGCAATTTTCTGGTTCCATTTTGGATACCTTTTCAAAAATCAGTATGTCAATTTCAACCTTCTTCTCTTCTTTCACAGTGATTGTTTTTAGTGATAAATTACGTATATGGGTTAGTAGCTCAACAATCTCACATTTGAGTTCCCTAAAAACTCCTAGGTGTATGCCATCTAGAGATGTATTGGTTTTTAATTTCCCCAGTGGGTCTAGAACTTCATTTCCTATCCCCTCAATTTTTCTCTGAACACCCTTTCTGAAAACAGTGGCAATGGTATAGGCTACATGCCCTCTACTTTCCATAATAATTAATTTAGCCATTTTTCCTTCTCACCATTTTTCTTTAGCAATCCTTCTATTCCTTGGTCATCCAATGGCCCAACTACTTCTCTGGCTACTTGGTTTTACACTCTGGATATATTTAAAGGAATTCTTATTGTCTGTCATAATGCATTTAGCAATCCTTTCATCAAATTCTCTTTTCACATGTCTAAATATTAACTTAAGCATTTTTTTTTGCTAGACCCTCTGCTCCCCTCAGCACACTTCATTGGGGCAGACCTTCCACTTTTTCAAATAAATCCTACGGTTCTTTTATGGCTTCCTTGACTTAGATCATTAACCATGCTGGCATCCTTTTAGAATTCAAGATAAGATCAGCCCATGGATGCAATGTTTATCGCTATTTCAAACAACCACAAATCGCGTTGCACCTTATTTGCCGCTTAGGTACCTTTATATTATTTATCACAAGTTATTTACAACGTGAGAAGTTTCCTTTGTAGCTCACACGATTTGGATCACGTATGATTTGGGACTGATGAACTGAATATATTAAGTTTGATCCACCTTAGGACGTTACTCCTGTAAAATAGAAAATACATGTACAATGGTGATATACTAAAATATATGTTGTAAATAACTTGTGATAAATAATACAAAGGTGCCTAAGCAGCAAATAAGGTGCAACACGATTTGTGGTTGTTTGAAATCCTTTTAGAATTGGCAGTACTTTCTAAACCCGGGAAATGCATTTTATCTGGGCTTCAATTAGTATGTTTTTAAATAACTTCCAAGTATCCTCCAGGGATACTGTCATGTGTTTACTTTTCATCTTCCTTTTAATTTCCTTTAACACATTAATGTGTCACGTTCAAGGAAACAAAATGATGCTGTTTCCCCTTAATAGTAGAGGCACACCAGCACAATTTTTTTATGATACTTTCTCATCTGATCATCCCCTATGTAGCTTGTGTCTTTGGTATGAAGAGAAGCTACCTAATCTGATGGCATCTGATTGATTCTCTTGATGAAAATGATCTGGGCTGGAGGACTTAAATTGAACATTTCCTTACAGCACAACTACATCTCGGTCTGGATTCCCATTGCTCCTCTGGGGAACCATTTAGCAGGATGCGAAATGCTGGCAATGAGTAAATGTTGCTGATCAAATTGCTAATGACAGTAAACGAAACACCCCTCTCTTGCAGATTCTTTTTCACCTGAGAGGGTTGCTTTTTCTTCTTCTGCAGAGCACACCAAATGAAGGAGAGCAGCAGAGTTTAAACCTATATGCAAGCATGTAAACCCCAAGACGACCCCAACTCAGACATGAAGTTTCAGCTGTTCTAATGAATTGGTGGTGTTGAAAAGATCACTTTTCCAGATTTCTGATGTCAAAGTGGTGCTTTAAGAATTTACACTTTTTTAAAAAAAAAAAGTAGTCCGACTTCCATTCATCAAAATATTGCATAGTTTAACAAATGAGAGAATCTCAGGAGACTGAGACACGGGCATGATCGGACATAGTTTGTATCCCTGTTTCAGAATCTACCACCTATATAAACAGAGGCCATTTCCGCACGGCCAAATAACAGCGTCCTAGGGACAGAAAAACCGCCATCCCTAAGAAGCTGTTCGCACAGGAGGCGCTGCTGCGATGCATCCTGGCCACACCGGAGCGGCGCAAAGACGCTGCTTTAAACCTCACTAAACTAGTGAGGTTTTTGCAAAGCGGCGCCTTTGGGCCGGTCCTGTGCAAACAGCACCGGCGTGAGGGTGCCGCTTTCAGCCCCTCCGGTGTGTGCAAGGCACTTACCTTGCCATCTCGTTCAGCTCCGGGGTGGGGCTGCAAAGACACGCCCATGCTGCCCTCTGACCCACGGGGGTCGGAGGACAGCGTGGGCGTGTCTGTGCAGCCACCCAGAGCTGAAAGAGATGGCAAGGTAAGTGCCTTGCACACACCCTGGGCGGCTCCATGCAGAGCCGCCTCTGTGGGCAGCGTTGGCATCAGGGTTGCCCGCGCGGGACTGTGCGAGCAGTCGCAATGCTCCACCGAATCTCTCTTTCGTTCTCTGAAACAACTAATTGAAATATTCTCTCAACGTGTGTGGCCACATTGGCAGGACCAGAACGTTTGTCATAAAATCAATGGCGTCCCCCTTCCCCTTCCCTTGGAGTCTCTTCTATGACTCTAGGAGTCTGTTTTTCCCACTTGAGTCTCTCACTGATCATCAGGGTTAAGTGATGTTTTCTCATGGCCTGGTTGGACTGTCAAAAGGTGTTGAGTGGCTTTTGAAAATGAGCCATACTAAGTGGACTTGATGGGGGTTACAGCCGCCATTATTTCTTTCACCAGTCTAATAAAATGGAGCTGTAATGATGGGGAAGGTATTTATCGCCGTCGCTCTCTCTCTCTCCTTTCATGATCGCTCAGGAGAGTTTGGGTCTGGAGCTTTTTGCCAGGGATAAATGGAATGTATACATGATAAATGGTGCCATGCACCATCACCGTTGTGTATGTGTGAGCATGCATACCATTTGCACTGTCTACCTAGTGAGATCTGGACTGAGAAGGGCTGCATCAAGCTTGTACATGAGTTGAAGTTCATTTAGACCCCTACACAAGGAAAGGCCATCTGTTGCCACGTTGCCAGATGGAGTTACAGAAGACATGAATGGAACATCCGTGATTTGCTCCTAACCAAGAGGGACCAATATGGTGGGAAGTGCCATCCAGCTGAAGCCCGCTTCTGGCAACCCAATAGGGTTTTTGAAGTGTTAGACCAGGAGTCTGCAACCTGCTGCTCTCCAGATGTTCATGGACTACAAATCCCATCAGCCAATTGGCCATGCTGGCAGGAGCTGATGGGATTTGTAGTCCATGAAAATCTGAAGAGCCGCAGGTTGCAGACCCCTGTGTTAGACAAACGGAGGTGGTTTGCCATTACATGTCTCTGTGTAGCAACTGTAAATTTCCATGATGGAGGGGTTACCTTTTTTTTTGCTGCCAATTCACAGCTGACTTATGCCAACCGTGTAGGGTTTCCAAGGCAAGTGATGCTCGGAGGTAATTTGCCATGGGTTGATATTATATCACTAGTTGATATTATGGTGCTGAGAGGCAAATGAAATGTTGTTGATCTATTGTTTTATTGTTCCAGATTATCCTATGGTGTTTATGGATCATTTGATAGTTTTAGCTAACAGGAAACTTGGGGAAGTTGTGGTGGTGGTGGTGCGGTGGGGGGCTGGGCTTACTATGGAGTTGGCCATGGGCCAATCAGTGGTGGGCCCAGGTCAACCACTGCTTTTGCCTAGAGCCGTGGTGGCAAACCTTTGGCACTCCAGAAGTTGTGGACTACAATTCCCATCAGCCCCTGCCAGCATGGCCAATTGGCCATGCTGGCAGGGGCTGATGGGAATTGTAGTCCATAACTTCTGGAGTGCCAAAGGTTCGCCACCACTGGCCTAGAGGTTCCATAAATGTTACAGTGAACAGGTTTGGCAGACGAACATCATACTCACTTGGGCGCTGGTTGGGCAGATGAACATCATATCCACTTGGGAGTTGAGCCTTATATCTTTCCACCTTGCTGCCATCCCCCTGAAACAGTGATGGAACAACTTTGGGTTTTTGCAGCAGTTGTAGTGTTTCAGTTGTGTCGACTTCTTTCCTGAAAGCTACTTTTGTATCCGTGTGGCAGGTGAAATTGATTCTCTCCCGGGATCATGGATGGTCAGATCAGTTAATTAAATTATGCAGGAGGGTACCACAACTCCCATAAGTCTAGGGGGGGGGGAGGCATGTGCTAAATGGCTTCAGTGGAAACGCAGACCCAAATGAACACCAAATTATACAACTTTTCTGTTATAATCAAGGTCCGATCAATTAACTGGCTCACTGTTAATTTATATGATCGGCTGCTGAATGGCAAATGGGAATGACAGGTCTGTGGGGGAAGGGGGGGGGAAACTAGGACACACGTTCAGTTGTGCGACGATTAAGTACAGCCGACTGCATTGTATTGTATTTCTTCGGATTACAAAAGCCCCATGGAAGAAAAATCTTACCTGCTTCTTTGCAGTCAGCAAGCAAAATACATACGAGTATCCCGACATTTCCCCATCGGATTAAAGCATCCCTGAAAATGCAGGTAAGAACAAAAGACTCCAGCGTTCTGACCCCAAATATTGAACCACCTCGCCTTCCTTCTAACCATGCAAATACCCAGCCTTTTCAATCTTTTTAAAACTCTTAGCCATAGGTTTAAGTTCTGTGCAAGCTAACAAAGCCTCATACATTTTTTAAAAACCCATCCTGGTCTCCAGTGAAGGACGCTTGCTTTCAGGAGAGGACTTTTTGCTAGGAGCCCATATGAAATATTACAGCAAATCTTTGCAAAAATGCCAGCACTCCAAGGAAAACGCATTAAGGAGAGAGCAGGAGACAGAAGCGGGACCAAGGAGAGACCCAGCGGCTTACAATAAGCCCTCTAATGCTCTGGTTGTAAAACCATCCCGGTTAGCTCTGAAAGTTTCTCAGTCCTCATTATCCGGTTCCTGTCTGTTGTCTTTTATATCACATCTGGGGTGCCTGGAGAAGGAGGCTGCCACCAAGCTACAGCAGCTAGGTTTTCTTCTCCCAGCCACTCCATCCCACCGCTACCCCTTTTCTTTCTTCAGGAAGCCAAGTTGCCGCCGCGGCCGCAGAAATATTGACAAACAAATGGATTGCCAGTTTCCCACAGCTTCAGAAAGCAAATCATTTCTGGTTGTTGTTTTTTTTAAAAAAGATCCCGAAAAGTCAAAAGTTATTTCTGGCTTCTGCTTGCACCCAGGAGTCCCTACTCAATACATCTCGGCAACTTGCAGGAGATGCTTATTAATAAGCTCAGAAGGCACAGTTAGTTCAGCGAGGGTCAGGGTTGCCCAGGTAAGGGGATAATTTACTTGGCAACCTAGGACTGCATCGGATTCCGATAGCGCAGCAGGCCCCAGACAGCTGGCATCCGGCATCAAACTCTGCACCTCAGACATGTGAAGGAATGGGAGGGAAACGTCCCTGAATTCCCCCTGGCTTTCCGTGCAATTAATCAGCTCTCTAACGATGGCAAAGCAGGAGAGGGGGAAGCGAATGCAAAATGAAGCATGGTTAGAAAGGCCCTGTTCACAAGTTACAGTGAATGTAACGCAAGTGCAGTGTACATTGGGGTTTTTTTTAAAGATGTGCATTGTGAGTAATCCCCATGTGATTTTCAAGGCATGTTCAGCTCAGCCCAGAGGTGGGATCCAGCAGGTTCTCACAGGTTCCCGAGAGTAGGTTACTAATTATTTGTGTGTGCCGAGAGGGGGTTACTAATTGGTGATTTTGCCACGTGATTTTTGCCTTAGTTACGCCCCTCTTCTCAGCAGTAGCGCGCAGAGCTTAAAGCAGTCTAGCAGGAGGTGCACCAGCGTGCGTGGCAGCCTGCGCCTGGGTGCATTCATTTCCTGCCCAAGGACTGGCGCAGCGGCTGCGTCCTTGCCACAGCCCTGCCCAGGAATGCTCCACCCAGGAATGCCCGGCCACGCCCCCGTTGTGCCACGCCCAGTCCCATTGGCGCTACGCCAGAGTTTGAATCCCACCACCATGGGAACCTGTTACTAAATTTTTTGTATCCCACCACTGGCTCAGCCCCACAGAGGCCCACCTGGCTGTCCACCAAAAGAAGCTCATCTGGTGAGTACAGGAGACCTTTTGGGTGGCAGTTCCACGATTATGGAAAAACTCCACCTGGGAGGTGTGCCCTGCTTCTTCACTTTCCATCTTCAGGAGGGAGAGATTCCAACTCTGGATTGGGAAGTTCTTGGAGATTTGGCGGTGGAACCATGGAACAGCAGAACTTGGGATGGGAAGGGAACGCAGCTGGGATGTAGTGTCGTACCCTTTGAAGCCACTATTTTCTTCAAGGAAACAGGTTTCTGTAGTCTGGAGATCTCCCCAGGTAGAGAGGAACTCACTCAAGGCACATTTCCCCTTATCTCTCAGCAATGAAAAGGGATAGAGATTTCTTCTCCCTGTCCCCAAATTGAAACTGGGGATTGAGAGGGAAGGTATGACATTTTGGAGGTGGTGGTGGGGGAACCATATGATTCTTCACATCTATGACTGGGGATTCTGCTCTCACATTTCATTCTGGTGCCTGCCACTAGCCAAAATGAGGGACAAATGATCTTGCCAGAGAATGAGATTGCTGAACAGAAAATGAAGACCAACCCTTGGATGTGGGGTGTTTGAAAAAAATAGTCAACTGGATTTGTGTTCAATGACTTCATAATCATACTTGCATTATGAACACCCAGCATTTGATACAAACTGTGGTTGAAACAAATGAACTGTAACACACGGTGTAACGTTTTAAATTGTTATGTATGTGTTTCTTTAAATTGAGAAGTAAGTTGTCGAAGGAGGAGGGTAAACGGGAGATGAGAGAGCGAAGTGATTGGTTGATACTGGAGAGTGACTGAGGAAGATTCTGTACTGAACTGAGAGAGTCAGAGTATAGACTAAACTTTGAGAGATACTCTGTGTTGTAGACTGATGGAGTTCAGTCTGAGCTAAACTGAATCAGGCTGTGTACAGAACTTGAGGTTCCTTCTCCACAGGCAGAATAATGCACTTTCAATCCACTTTCACAATTGTTTGCAAGTGGATTGTGCTATTCCGCGCAGTAAAATTCAGCTGCAAAGTGCATGGAAAGTGGATTGAAAATGCATTATTCTGCATGTGTGGAAGGGGCCAGAGAGAGAGAGAGAGGTGGCTTCGGCACAGCATAAATATAACATTTTCAGGATGTTATAAATAGTACTTTGGGGAAGAACTTTGCACGGGTCTCTTCCCCAAAATGTTGTAAGCCTGTTATATTCTTCTCAACCTGGGTTTTCCAAAAATTGCTAAATCTTTTTTTTGCAAAATCCTGGGTTGAAGGCGCTCCCGCGCAAACACAGCAGGCAGGAGACGTTTCATTCTTCCTGCCCACTGGCTGATTCCCCACTCCTTTCCACCCTTCCACCCTTTGACGTTTGTGTCTTCTGCTTTCCGCTATGTTGGGAAAATTCTGCACGCCCTCTATTCTACAAGTTCCCCAAGTATGCATATGGCTGCCATTGCACCCATAAATCTACAATGACACATTCCTTATTGCCTGGCCATTGCAAGACTCTCTCTCTCTCTCTCTCTCAAATTTTGTGTGTTGAACATGCAAAACTATACAGCTGCAACCCATCAGATTGTAGGATGATCGGCATGGCTGTGGGGGTTCATATCTGCATGCCTTTGCAGCTCTGCATAGGTTGAAATATATCTATATCTATACACACACACACACACACACACATATATATACATATACACATAGATACATATACACATAGACCAGGGGTAGGGAACCTGCGGCTCTCCAGATGTTCAGGAACTACAATTCCCATCAGCCTCTGTCAGCATGGCCAATTGGCCATGCTGGTAGGGGCTGATGGGAATTGTAGTTCCTGAACATCTGGAGAGCCGCAGGTTCCCTACCCCTGACATAGACATAGACATAGACATAGACATAGACATAGACATACACACACACACACACACACACACACACACACACACACACACACACACACACATATATATATATACACATACACACACACACATATACATATATATATATATACACACACACACACACACATACACACACATACACACACATACACATAGATACATACATACATACATACACACACACACACATACATACACACACACACACATACATACATACATATACACACACACACATACATATACATATATATTCACATACATATATACATACACACACACACATACATACATACATATATACACACACACATATACATATATAGATATAGATATATACATATATAGATATATATACATATATATAAAAAGAGAAGCATTTCTTTTTTAGCAAGCCTTTATTGGCATAGACAGCAGTACAACAATAATAAAAACAGATTAAAAGCATATACAACATAGGATATACATGTTAGGACGAAGGAAATCTACTGGCATTTAGTAATTTCCAGGAGAAAGTCTGCCACTATCATACAGAGAGAAGGATCAGGGTTGTTCAACAAGTAGTGTAATCTAAATAAATCGGGGAGGTCAGGTAAATGTAAGGGAGTGAGATTCACATACTTGGATCTGATTTCCTTGAATCTGAGACAGTGAAGTAATTGGTGGGCCAGAGATTCAACTGAGCCATCGTTACATGGGCACAATCTTTTAGCCTTTTCTTGCTTATTAAATCTGCCATGTAACAAGGCAGAAGGCATAACATTGAACCTGGCGAGCATTATGGCTCTCCTTTGAGCAGGGGTTATTAAGCAATACGGGAAGTCTGCCAAGTGGCCCCGCCCAAATGGGAGAGAAAAATACAGGGAGCACGATTTTCTTGGCTGCAGTGATTAAGGTGGAGAACTCTCTATCCAATAGTTGACCTTTTAATTTCCTATAAGCTTCTGAATAGGACAAAGGGCAAAGTGAATCCACTGACAGTCCGATAGAGGCAATTTTTCTTCAATTATGGAAAACCAGGGGTTGGAATGGGTGTCAGAGAGCAGACGGTGGGCCAGGGAGTTACGGTCTGAGAGAAAATGAATTCGCAGCCAGAATCTAAAAGTCCTCAGCCAAGCGGCTGATTCCAAGGAGTTTTGACCTAACTCCAGACAAAGGGCTGCATAGGGCACGCAATTTGGGAGTCCAGTTATCTTGTGAAAAAATTTGGATTGAAGAGAATTCAAGGAGTAGTTAATAGCTTGAATCCAAATTGGGACTCCGTAAAGCAATCTCAAGGCAACTTTGGCATTGAAAAATTTGAGGTCAGGAGGGATAAAGGAGTGGCCACTGCTGTAAAAGAAACGTAGTAGTGCTGACATACTATTAGATGTAGCTAAGAGAGCGGCCTTCCTCTGGGTTGCCCATGAAAGGTTAAAGGAGAATGAGAGGCCAAGGTATTTATAGCACTTAACCTGTTCGATTTGGGTGCTTTTCATTGCCCATGTGAGCTAAGAGAAGCGTTTCCATGCAATGACGTGAAAGCAACCCAAATTGTTTCCATGGGCTCTGATCGCTTCCTGAATGTGTGAACGGCATACATGCGAACCGAAAAAGGAAAACGGGTTCATTTATAATGACTGCAACTCATTATAAAAATGCTGTGCAGAATCCACTAGAGACATTCTGTACTGAAGACCGAGAGAGTCAGTCTGTGCTGTACTGAGAGTGAGAGATTAGAAAAGGAGTCAAGTCCTGATAGGATCTCAGAGGTGTAAAGGAGTAAGAGAATAAATTGATGACAAGTGAAAATCACCATCGTAAAAGTTGTGGTTGCCTCCGTTTGTTTTATTTGTTTGTAAAATATTTCCTGAAACATTTAAACTACATGACATAAGTAAATACATGCTTAAATGTGTTAAATGTAACCTGGAATCCCATGCTTGTCATTTCCTTGTGACCACGTAGCCCTTTAAAACTGTTTTGAAGCTTGCACACACTACTTCAGGGGGAAAGAATAAAGGGGTTTGGAATTAAATTCCTGGTGGCATAGAAATCTAGGGCGGGAAAGGAGAAAACATTGTTTTACACCTATGTAGATTTATTTGTAAAGAAAAAAAGAGAATGCGCATTGGTATGGGTTCGAGAAGCTTATGTAATTGGTTACCAGAGTATGTGAGACTGCAAATGAGGCAGGGATGAGGCGGCCTATAAATAAATAAATAAATAAATAAATAAATAAATAAATAAATAAATAAATAAATAAATGAGAGTGTGGCCCAGGCCACCATAAGATGGCTCTTATGATGTTTGAGAATACCATTAGCTGAGAAGGGTCTGTAGGAATTAGCCAGTGTCCCCCAATATCGCCCCATGGGCACCATGTTGTCCACTGATAGTGGTGCCCATTTCTTTCCTCCATAAAGTATCTCTTCCTCCAAAGCAAAGTGCCAATTCTGGCTTTCTTCCACCGATTGGAACACGAGAACTCAGAAACAACTGACTTCACAGTAGGAGCATGCTGGAGCTTGGCTTGCACCTTTCCAACCTTTTGTGATTGTCCATAGAACACCATTTTCGGATTGGCACTTTCCTTTCATGGCAGCCATTTTGTGGTGATGCCCCATTTCCTGTTCTCAACGTGCTAAACATGTCCACACGTACAACACGATTAGGGACCTCTGACACGGGCAGTGGTGGAAACACGGCCGTGAGGATCCATCTGCATGTGAATAATATCTAGGCCAATGCGGTGTCCCCCCAAAGTTCAGTCTGGTGGATCAAAGGACTGTATCATATGTAATGGCACTGTTTATATTAAAAACAATTTGGTGATTCTCTGACCAGTCTTGTGGTTGATATTTCCTTGGGAGAAGCCAAGGAGGCTGCAAAATGGTGGTTGATCTGCTTATGAATCATAAAGTCTAGCAAGTTGCAACTTTCTGGAGAATGAGTGGGTATGGCAGCATTGGGTATGGCTTTGCTTTACTTGTAAAGGGTCACAAAAATGCCACCTGTAGAAAAGATGTATCCAAAGAATTCCAAGGTGGGGGTTTTGAACGTTCATTTGTTTGGATTTAATGTCACACTGTTCTCATGCCATCATAAAATGGCAGCAAGTTGTGCATTGTGTTCTTCTGACATGGTACCAGCTACTAAAATATCCACTATCCATATTAAAAACCCCTGGGAATCCAGCCAAAGTATAACAGATGGTGTTCCAAAAAATTTCACCAGCGGAGGAAATGACGGAATTGAGATGCTTGTAATGGCAAAGGTGCATGCAATGAAAACATTCTGATCCATCTGGACTTAAAATGAAGTGCTTATTGATAGGAATAGGCCTTAAAATCAAGCTCTGAGAAGAACAGCGCATTATTCAGATCTGCAGTGATGTCATTCATAGAGGGTGTAACGTGTCTCATTTGATAACATGGGGACCCTGGGAGGGGTGCCATGCTAGGGAAGGGGAGTGACTGAAGGGAGGGGAGTGAGTGAGAGGTGGCATGCAAGGGGAAGGAGGGGTGGCATGCAAGGGAGGGGAGAGGGCCTGGCCTCTGGACATGGCCCACCCACCCTAGTGGAGGGGGGAAGGGAAGGGAGGGGGTGGCATGTAAGGGAAGGGAGGGAGGGGTGGCATGCAAGGGAGGGTAGGGGGCCTGGCATCGGGACATGGCCCACCCACCCTAGCGGAGGGAGGGGAAGGGAAGGGGTGGCATGTAAGGGAAGGGAGGGGTGGCATGCAAGGGAGGGTAGGGGGCCTGGCATCTGGACATGGCCCACCCACCCCAGAGGAGGGAGGGGAAGGGAAGGGGTGGCATGTAAGGAAAGGGAGTGAGTGAGGGGTGTCATGCAAAGAAGGGGAGGGGAGGGGGGATATAGTTTGTCTAACTAAATCTGAATATGTTAAATACTGGATTTTGGAGAGGATTAATATGTGGTTAATCCAAGATAGTCCAAAATAATGGACTGAATCAAGACATGGTGTTGTTACAAGTACCTCAGGAACCAGAGGCATATATGTTCAGGCTTTGCTTCTCTGGCTGTCCTACAGGAACAGTAGATGGGGCTTTTATTTATTTAACCCAAAGCTGCAAAGTGTCCAGGTAGAGCTCATTTCATCAACAAAATCAGCACCTTCAAACTCAGCCAGGCTGATGTGGTCTCCCTGTTCACCGAAGTCCCAATAAAGGATTTCCTCACACTCATCAGCCAAATCTTCCCAAATGATATCACAGCCCTATTTCAACATTGCTTGACAAGTAGTTACTTCCAATGGAACAAGGACTTCTACAAACAAATAGATGAGTGGCCACGAGAAGCCGCCTCCACTTTGTTCTAGCTAAAAACAAGCTGTAGAAACAGCACCCCAAAAATTCATGGTACAGTTCGTTGGTGGATGATATTTTCATACTTTGGAGCTACGGCGAGGAAGACTTGATGAAATTTCTGGACCACCTTAACAGTATCCACCCAAACATTCTATGAAGAAAAGAAAATGAAGGAAAACTGCAATTTCTGCCTCTCACGGCCACCAGCAAAACAAACAATTGGTACAAAACAAACAGTCTACAGAAAAACCGCCTACACAGACCAATATCTATATAAAAATTATATAGATATTCACAAAATCCACAAAAAGGGGCATAATCAAAACTCAGGTAGACCACGCAAAACAGATTTGTGAACCTCACTTTTTCATTGATGAACTGAATCACCTAGACTAAGCTCTTAAAGCAAATGGCTACTCCACAACAGAAATCAGAAGAGCTATAAAACCAAAAGAAAAACACAGGGCTGAGGAAAAATACTCCACACCCCACAGGGAAGGTATCTCTACTATACATAAAAGGGACCGCTGATTGAAGGGGGAAGTTGATGGAAAAACATAACTTTCAAAAAGTCTTCCGACCCATTAGAAATTACAACAATTGCAATGGTCAGCAAAGGACAAGAGAGATTCCCTTACCTCCACAAGAGTCTATCACATACCATGCAGTTTTGGAAAAGTATAACCAGGGACTACAAAACGCAGCATTCTGATAATAATTAAAGAACATGAAAGGCATTGCTGACTAATCCAGTCTGAGAAATCAGCAGTATGTGAATATGCTCTAAACCAAGCTGGACATGAAATCTTATTTGAAGACACAGAAATTGTTGATAACTTCGACAGCTACTGTGTCAAACAACACAGCCATTGAAATCCACAAACATGGGGGCAGCTTTAGCAAAAAGAGAGTCTGAAAATCAACAAAACTGGACTACCAGTACTAAAAAATTCTCAAACCAATAATCACAGACATTCAAAGGCACTCCAGCCAGACACAGATTAGCAAAAGGTCAGGCATGCTCAAGATCTTTGTTGCCTATGTATACCAAGGTCAGCTTTTGCAAGAAATCCACAGGAGAGCAAAATAAAGTTTAACAAATTTTATTATGGGATAATAGGGGTACACAAGCTCACAATAATCAAAGCAACAGAATACACATACAGTCCTAGGATATAAGCAGTGTGGAAAAGATAGGTTTTGAGTAGATGAAGTGAATTTGGGAAGTAAGGGTTATAATCACCTGATCATGGAGCGGAAAGGTCCGATGAACACAGCTAAGCAACCTGCGCTTAGCTCCGGTAGAAGTAAGATCAACACGTTGGGGACAATTTCAATATACAGAGAGGTGTACATAGATGTTGAACACTGGCTACCGGGAGTGGGGGCTTCTAATAGGGAAAAAGGGACCCACAAAGTTAAGTGGCCCTTAATCTCTCAGAACAAAGGGGAGTCTTTCCTTTTTGAAGAATGACAATAGAGAGACATCAACTTAGAATGTTCAGTTGTTAAGCTAATGGTTTGAGTGCTTAGCCTGATTAGCTAAGCTGGGAATGCCTGGAGGTGGGCAGAGTTCTGATTGTAACGATAAAACAGTTGCAATGTAAATGAGTTGGTCGTTAGAAAGAGATTAGTCAAAGGAAGCAGTATTGGGTTAATACAATACTGGCAGGAATACTTGGATCAAATACATTAACAAATCCTTTGTTTTGCAGGGTGGATAGTCCAGAGCTGAAGATGGGAATGCTCTCCAGTGCAGGGTATTATTTCCTTTTAATCCTTTTAGGAAAGGTGTGAGGTACTTTGCATGGCTGATATGGATGAGGGCAAGACAAACAAGCTGTTACCATATCCTTGTGGGTACTCGCCAATGCAGAGAATGGGCTTCCCATTTTGGCACAGCACTGCTGGGCACCCCAAGGGTTGACAGGATGGGTAGAGACACTATTGTATTAAAAGAGAGCCCCTACCCACTCACCATTGGTCAGTCTGGTAATAGTGTGACATCACTTCGGGTGTTTCCTGGGAGTAGTGTCAAAGCACCATTGATGGCTCTCTTCCGCTGGTTGCCAGGCCTTGCGACCCTATTTCCAAGGCATATGGAGGCAGAAATGAATGTAGCCTCCCTAATTGAGCTTGGAGTAATGAGGGAGTATTAAGCAAAAGTAGCTCTTTTTTTCCCTTTTCTCAGCCTGACAGCTGAGGGGTGGTGAGCATTTGCAAGGGAAATTGTGTTTCTTTATTCTCTGCAGGTGTACAGCACTCACCCTCTCCTTTGCCCATGGCCTTGGCAGCCCAGAAAGGCCAATCTTATCATGTGGGAAGAGTGAACTGTTCCCAGGCTTGTAGTGCTTTTGACTACAGGGGGTTTGGAACCTTGGAGAATGTAGGCAGTAGTTATGAGCGGGAATCTTCAGACTTGTCTTTGCTTATGTTTACCTTTCGAATAGAAATAGAGACTTTAGAGCAAATCCATAGTTTCTATTATTTTTGGACCCGAGGTCTGACAGCCCACCAATTCCAGCTGTAAAAAGAAGAGAAAATAGGCAATTTTACTCAATTCTTCCTTGTCACCACAGCCCCCTTGCCCTGTGGTAAATTTTGCTCCTGAGGCAAAACCCCTGAGAGAGGGGTTTTACGGGCAATACTAGACTGGAGAAAGATCCGCTCCATTAGCACCTTGTGGAACTCTTCCACTGAATCCAACCCATGTTAGATTTAGTTACTCAGTACTGCAGTTCAGGCTATATTTATATTTATTTATTTTATTTTGTTAAATTTATACCCTACCCTTCTCAGCTGACGTTGGGCTCAGGGGGCCTTCCATACAGATTAAAACATAGAATGTTATTAGAACATTTCACATTAAAATAGTGCAAAATTTAAAATCACACATAATGACTTTAATAACAACAGCCCCAAGACTAGAGAATTTTAACATCTCTTTCCTGAACATAGTTCAGCGACCAATTTCTCAGGTAAAAGAAAAAGGGGGCATGCATTTTTAAGTTACGGTAGTTGGAAAGGTGGGAGGCCAGCAAGGTAGATAATAGGAAAACAGATAACCTCAACTGAAAGCCCAATAGAACATCTGTGTCTTACAGGCCCTATGGAACTGATTAAGATCCCATAGGGCCTTGGTGTCCAATGAAAGAGAGTCCCATCAGGCTGGTGCCAGGACCAAAAAGCCCTGGCTATGGTTGAGGCGAACCTAATGTCCCTGGGACCAGGGACCTGCTAGAACAAACTGTGAGACTGCCAGAACACATTTCAGACATGGCTTTGAAAGTGACATTTCCACCTCTAAACCCCATGAGAAGCACCTGTGAAACTAGGCCTTATTTATAGACACTTTTCTATGCAAAGGAGGACAAAAGTGCATAGTATTTTTAAAAACTTGCCTTTGAATAGAACTTTCGTCACAAAAGAAAAGCATAGAAGTTTTTATATTACTAATGGCGTTTAAAGAGACGTGTGCATCTGATTCCGCCAGCCCATAACGTGGTCTTTGATAACGGAACATTTACAATTGCCTCTATATTAAAAATAGAACAAAGAACAAGAATTATTGAATGAGAAGCATAGAAAATGCAACAAACAAAGGTTTCGTTAATTTATTGCTTGAAAGGTTCCTTTTTTGGGGAACAAAGGTACGCCCTAGTGAAGATGGAGGAGTCAATCACATGCCCAGGGGACAGCCAAGGAGAAAGGCCTGAAACTATAGTTGTGCAGTTGTTGGTCAAAGGTGGAATGTAATTTGAGATAAGAAAAGGACTCAAAGATAAGACGCACACAGCATTAGAGGGGTGTGGAAAGCCTAGCCAAAGGCACCGGATGGGGATCTGTAGAAGGATGGTATAAACTTAATGGCAGAACTTGAGCTGCCAAAGGTACCATACCCAACAACCCTGTTATCTCATGAACTAAGGCACAGAACTTCTTTCTACATCCAACCCAAGCAGCTGCCGAACAGCTCTGCAGCTGCACAGTAGGTGTGGTGTCTCAGTCTCATTTCCTCCTGTCTTAAAATTCGGGCGTACATCACTGCAGTAAGTGAAATTGATTCTCTTCCAGGAATACAGATGGTCAAGTCAGATAGTTAAATGATGCAGGATGTGTGTGCTATGAGGCTGTTCAAAAAACATGCACAACCCCAAATAATCTCAATGATAAAACAGACTTAAACGAACAGCAAACGGTAAGACACGGGGACATCCTCCCTCCCAAGAACTGACCTATAAAGACTGACTAATGTCCTCATGGTTTATTTATACAACTGGCTACTTAGCAGTGAGCAGTGATGACAAATCTGTCATCAAGGGGAAAACTGGGGCTCTTAATTTGGGCTGGCATCAGCATACCCCAAGGTGGAGCAGCTGCCAGGGCCCAGGACTTCCAGGAGTGCCCATTGCTGCCGACTTCTGCTTAGAGTTGCCAAAACTTGGATCTCTCAGTATTACAACTGATCATGTGACAGAGATCAGTACCCATGGAGAAAATGGAGGCTTTGTAAGGTGGACTTTATGGCATTATATCCCATTGAAGTCCCTCCCTCCCTCAAACCTCATCCTGCTCACCATTCAGCCAGCAGATAGAGGAACTTACTGGCAGCAAGCTGAGGCCTAGCCCTCTGCCATCAGCAACCCAGGGACATCACTTCCAGCATGCACCAGAAGTGACATCATCACATAACTGAGGATGCAGGGATGCTCTGGTATTTGGGCAAAACTCTATGGTAAATATAGCTTCTACCGTGTTTCCTCGAAAATAAGACAGTGTCTTATATTAATTTTTGCCCCCAGAAATGCGCTATGTCTTATTTTCAGGGGATGTCTTATTTTTCCGCTCCACAGCTGCATGCTCTGGTGTTCTGTTCAAAGGGCATTCTTCCAAACAAAAACTTTGCTACACCTTACTTTCGGGGGAGGCTTTATTTTTAGCACTTCAAGAAAACCTCTACTACGTCTTATTTTCAGGGGATGTCTTATTTTCGGGGAAACAGGGTACCATATAATTTTTGCTCCAATGCCAGAATATTCCCACGTTCCTGGCACCATGATAAAATTACTTTGGGTGCATGCTGGAAGTGATATCACTGTGTTGTTGATAACAGAGGCCTTGGCCTCAGCTTGCTGCTGGTAGGCCCCTCCACACCTGCCAATTGCTAGGGGATACCTGACAACCCTATTCCAGCTGCACGCAGCTCCCAATGACACCAAGGATAGAGGTGTGAGCACAGCAGTTGGTTGTAAGCATGGGTGATGGAAGGTCTTGCAAGCAGTCAGGAGAAAGAAGCACAGACATGTGGGAAGTATGAGGGGGGTGGGGAAGATTGAAGGTGTTAGCAGGGACTAGTGGTGGGGTGGGCAGAGGAGGGGAGTAAGAACCCTGGGAACTCTCTGTGCAGAACCTCTCGAAACCCTGCTTTCAACAAGCTGTCTGAGAACATGCATGCTTGAAATGCTGGTTGCACTGCACTGTACTGTTGAAATATGCAAAAAGCAGCCTGATCAACTGATATACTCCACTTGCTTTCCTTTCCAACTGTGGCGAAACAGGCTTGCCTATGGCTTGCAGGCCCTATTTCGCCCTCTGACCTCTCCCAGAGTTGCCAACCTTTCCCTGGAGAGGGCTATCTTATTTCCAGGGTTCGCTGCCACCACCTGGTCAGTTTTTGGATTGTCCACTGGAAAGGACCAGGACTTCCCAGTTTCCTCTCCCGCTAGCGTGTCCAAAACGGGGGGAGCACGCGCGGTACAAAGAACGGTCCACTCCTGGTAAAGATTTAACAAAGTCAATTCTTTAATAACAGAAGAATAATTTAGAGAGCTTTTCTGGCACAGCACCGCAAAGACAACAAGGAACACAAACTAACAAAAAAGCAAACCGCAAGTCCTCTGGCCCTGTCGCTACCACATACTCTGCCTACTAGTTGTTTCCCAGCAGGGTAGGTCCTCAGCTTAAGTAGGTATTGTTTATGAGGAAGCTCCCATCACTGGGCCTAGCACACGGCCTGCAGGGAAATGGCCGCTGCCTTCTCTCCCAGGCAGAGCCTTCCTCTTTTCCCAAGACCAGCAAGACAAGAAGAACCCACCCACAGGGTTCTGGCTGGTTTTATCTCTCTTTTCTTCCCTCCCTTTTTTGGCTCCCCCTGATGTTGTTACCAGGCTCGCTGCAACTTCTGCTCACCTGCTCTATGGTGCCTGGTTGGAGACAAAAGGAAGGGCGGGGGAAAAAAACATTTCTCCACACCAACTATCAGATCCTCTGAAGATGCCAGCCACAGATGCAGGCGAAACGTCAGGAGAGAATGCTGCTAGAACACGGCCATACAGCCCGGAAACCACACAGCACCCCAGCGATTCTGGCCGTGAAAGCCTTCGACAATATATTCGACAATAGCCTGATCAACTGTTGAACTGCTAAGCAAAAAACTGGTTCCTGCTTACAACTAGTGAACAAAACAGGAGCTGAACTGACAGGTATTCAAATATCCAGATCTTGGGGCAAAGACTAAAAAAAGGAGAACGTCTATGAAGGATTTGGAAAATGCTTGATTTTCCTCATAGAGTCTTGGCCAGAAGTCATGAGGATGTAGCATAACCTTGTGAAGGCAGCTGAATGTTTGGGCTCCTATGCAGTGAAAACTGATATATACATGCATACCCCAAGCAGAAGGGCAGAGATGTCTGAACAGAAGAAGAAGAAGAAGAAGAAGAAGAAGAAGAAGAGGAGGAGGAGGAGGAGGAGGAGGAGGAGGAGGAGGAGTTTGGATTTATATTCCCCCTTTCTCTACTGCAGGAGACTCAAAGGGGCTTACAATCTCCTTCCCCTTCCCTCCTCACAACAAACACCCTGTGAGGTGGGTGGGACTGAGAGAGCTCCGAGAAGCTGTGACTAGCCCAAGGTCACCCAGCTGGCGTGTGTGGGAGTGTACAGGCTAATCTGAATTCCCCAGATAAGCCTCCACAGTTCAGGCGGCAGAGCTGGGAATCAAACCCGGTTCCTCCAGATTAGATACATGAGGTCTTAACCACCTACGCCATTGCGTAGGAGCTAGAGGAGTAAGTAAGTTTACTGCATGCAGCCATAGATCTTTACAATCAGGGGAATAGAAAGTAGGGAAGAAGAAAGTTTGGGGGTCAAGGATTGTAGAAGCAGTGAGTATAATGACAGGGGGCCACTAGACCCTGGCCGGGTTCAAAGTGTCTTACTTCTGTTTTCAATATAGGGGGCTTGCAAGTCTCATCAGGAGATCAGTGAAGGTTGGGTAAAGTCGTTCCCCATAGCTTTGTCACCTAGAAATACACTCACACATTTGCCCTGAAGAGGACAGGACTTGCCATAGTGCTGGCAAGATGAAAGGCACAAACCTGTCAATTATGGTTTCAAGGGTGAAAGGCTGTGGGATAACCTCTAAGAATAATGTTGAAATGAACAGGAAGAAAACTCGTTCAAAGCATCAGAAGTTCTGTGCGGTGTTCTCAGATTATTAGAGTGTCAAAGTATGTTTAAGAAAGCTGATACCGGTAATAACAAATGCCTTCCAAAATGTGCCCATGAAACGGCCTTCGGAATGGGCTACTTGAACTAAACATTGCGGCGTTTCCTATAGTGATGATTTCCACATTTCATTTTAGATTAACCATCTAATAGACAACTTAGTTTGAACTGGACAAAGTACTTGGAAAATTGTGTTTTAGGGGAGAAAATCTTATGGCAAGTTCACACTTTTCTGTAGCATTTAAAGCTTCGCTGTCCATTTAAGCTTCTCTGTTTGCTTTTAATTTCTTGGTAGTTTCAAATTCAATTTCAAGCCAGGTTTTTCAGCTTTTACAATAAAAGAACCTGAAACTGGGCAAATTTTAGCCTTTATAGGCAAACAGAATTTAGTACTTAAGAATCTGCTTGCTTGCAAAAGGGAGCCACAATTCTGGAACATTGATCAGAAGTCATTGTTGTGGGAAGATAGGAAATTCACCTTTTACTGCACTCTTTTCTATAATAAAATAGATGCATGCAGATTTATTTAAATTAGATGGATTTATTTAAATAAGTCTGTTACACACTGTGTCCAGTTACTCACTATGTCCAGTTACTCACTGGACACAGTGTGTAACAGACTTCCCTCTGTGATACACCTCTGAAGATGCCAGCCACAGATGCAGGTGAAACATTAGGAACAAGATCTACCAGACCACGGCCACACAGCCCGGAAAACCCACAACATCCTCCATCAGAATCAGATAAGCTTTATTAGGCATTAATGAAGTCAACAAATTTAGTACAGGCAGAACCAGAAACAAATAACCAAACCAAGGTTTTACTCCATAAGAACATATGAAGAACATAAGAACATAAGAACAAGCCAGCTGGATCAGATCAGAGTCCATCTAGTCCAGCTCTCTGCTACTCGCAGTAGCCCACCAGGTGCCTTTGGGAGCTCACATGCAGGATGTGAAAGCAATGGCCTTCTGCTGCTGCTGCTGCTCCTGAGCACCTGTACTGTTAAGGCATTTGCAATCTCAGATCAAGGAGGATCGAGATTGGTAGCCATAAATCGACTTCTCCTCCATAAATCTGTCCAAGCCCCTTTTAAAGCTATCCAGGTTAGTGGCCATCACCACCTCCTGTGGCAGCATATTCCAAACACCAATCACATGTTGTGTGAAGAAGTGTTTCCTTTTATTAGTCCTAATTCTTCCCCCCAGCATTTTCAATGAATGCCCCCTGGTTCTAGTATTGTGAGAAAGAGAGAAAAATGTCTCTCTGTCAACATTTTCTACCCCATGCATAATTTTATAGACTTCCATCATATCCCCCCTCAGACGTCTCCTCTCCAAACTAAAGAGTCCCAAACGCTGCAGCCTCTCCTCATAAGGAAGGTGCTCTAATCCTTCAATCATCCTCGTTGCCCTTCTCTGCACTTTTTCTATCTCTTCGATATCCTTTTTGAGATGCGGCGACCAGAACTGAACACAGTACTCCAAGTGCGGTCGCACCACTGCTTTATATAAGGGCATGACAATCTTTGCAGTTTTATTCTCAATTCCTTTCCTAATTGATAATAACAATTCCTCCAACACAAGCAACAGGAAATGTGCAGCCTGAAATAGTTACTTCAACCTCCTTATTGCTGAACAAAAACTCCAAGGAAGGCACAAAGCCCCAATTAGGAAAAAATGAAAAGAGGCTTAATACTATTAAATTTTGAACATACAAGCAACATGGGCTCAATCGAATCTTCATGGGTTAAAACAAAATGAGCACTGTCATGCCCCCACAGAGCCTTTGGTTATTTCCCCTTTAAGCTGTAGTTTCCCCATAGTCAGTATGGTTTTGCTTTATTGTTAAGTCTTCTATGGGAGGGTATTTTAGTTAGTCCCTGTCCCTTTAAGACTTTTCCCACAAAGTGTCCCTACCTGAGCTAATCTACAATTTCACCTGCCTGCTGCTTCCTGGTTCTTTCTGTGCAACCTCCATTTGGATAGGTTGTCTGCCACCCTTTTAAAAAAATGTGTGTGTGTGCACCATCTTTTGCCTAGCATTACTTCTCTAGACCATGTCACTTTTTAAAAAAGCCATTCTGGTCATTTTGAAAGGGTGGCCTGAAGAGTGGGAAGAACTACTATGGTGTGTGTTGGGGAAGATGGGGAGGAGCAAGAAAACCCGGGTAAGCGCACAGATCTCCTTCGCTGTCCCTGTGAAGGGAGAGAAAAGGTGGCACTTGGGTTTTGGAAACTGGAGATTCTCTGACCTGAGGGCAGGGTGACTGCCAAAGAGGAGAAAACATGTGCATAACCAAGAATCAAATCTGAATGGAATGTATGCTCAATGTGAAGGAGATCATGGGCCTTTCCCCACTTACGTTTTGCAGCGCGCTACTCTGAGCGCGAGCAATTTTCGCCCCGGGGTCGTGTTCCCCACTGCCCCGCGCAGAGCAGTGCCGTTTCTTCAGCATCAGAAATGATGCGCGCTGAAGGGACATTAGAGCGCAGAGTCGGGGCGGCTGCGTTGTCGCCGCCCGGACTCGTGGGGAGCACTGCTGGACCACGCGCTATTTGGGGGCAGTAGCACGCAGCAAACAGTAGGTGGGGAAAGGGCCCATATGTGCATAAAAGCCCTTAGATGACTACAGTGAGAGGGAGAGGGAGAAGAAGAAGAAGAAGAAGAAGAAGAAGAAGAAGAAGAAGAAGAAGAAGAAGAAGAAGAAGAAGAAGAAGAAGAAGAAGAAGAAGAAGAAGAAGAAGAAGAAGAAGAGGAGGAGGAGGAGGAGGAGGAGGAGGAGTTTGGATTTATATCCCCCCTTTCTCTCCTGTAGGAGACTCAAAGAGGCTTACAATCTCCTTGCCCTTCCCCCCTCACAACAAACACCCTGTGAGGTAGGTGGGGCTGAGAGAGCTCCGAGAAGCTGTGACTAGCCCAAGGTCACCCAGTTGGCGTGTGTGGGAGTGCACAGGCTAATCTGAATTCCCCAGCTAAGCCTCCACAGCTCAGGCGGCACAGCTGGGAATCAAACCCGGTTCCTCCAGATTAGATACACGAGCTCTTAACCTCCTACGCCACTGCTGCTCCTCCAGCGTGACTCCACTCCTGGTGCTCAGGACCCAAGCCTGTACGTCACATGAAAAAGATTTGAGTTTCATCTCCTCCTGAAGAACTCTAATGTTCTCTGTTCCTGGTATTGTTTGTTCAAGGTGATTATTCCTCCTGGTACATTCTCGAAATATATTTTTCGCCTCCTCAGCTTTTGTATAAACGAGACCTAAAATACCGACAGTCTCTGTGACCTGGTTTTCAAGCGAGCAGCAAAAGAAAGAGAGGGGAGCGCAAAACGGGCATAGTATCCGGACCGAATATGGATCAAGGGGGGCTGGTCATATGCCCCTTCTAGCGCAGTAAGAGAACAAAAACAGAACAGAACAGAACAGAATGACCCTGGCTGGAATAACCGCCCGCAAGATCCAGTTCCGACAGAAGGTCCAAACTGACCATCTGTACGCCCGCTCTTTTTCTTCATTGCCCGTTTCGGTCGGAACCTCACCCTTCTCTTGCGCTGCTTCCAAATCTCTCCTCCCCCCCCTTAAAACAAGAGCTGAGGTTTTCATATGGCGATGGAAAATGGCTAATTTAAAACAATTAAGCAGGAGCTAATTAGAATCAGCTTGGTGTCCCTGAACGGCAGCTGGCCAGGTACCCAGCATTTGGCTGTTGGCTGCAGGGATGGCTTTCAGCTGGACGGGCCCCTTGCTGGGATGCCGGGAACATCTGATCCGTTTCCCAGGACCTTCCCTTTTCTGTTTGCTGCCTCCGACGTGGGTCCGGACGGCACCTACCTGAAGTGCCTGGCTGTGCTTTATGGAGTCTGAAATTTTTCCGGGGGTTGTGTCGTTCCGTGCAAACTCATTAGGCACTATTTACATCCGCTGCAGCTGTGAAGAGAGAGGTTCTGAACTCTGGCATTTGACGGGAGGCTTTGTTTCTCATTTACATTTGCATATTAAAGTGTTTGCCTGAAATAGGCTATTGAAATTAATTCAGGATTAATTGGTGTCTTTATCTCATTAGGACAATCTAATTTAAGGATGATGAAATTGTTTAGCCTCCCGTTTGTATAATTAGATTGCTTTGAATTGCTGTCATTATTGGCTCTTTAGCATCATCTGTAGGCCTCAGACAGACAAGAGCTCCAACCTCATAAAGACCAATCATGTGTTACTGCAGAGCTCTGTTAACCCCTTTTAGCCCAAATGCAAACAAGTAAGTCCAGGCACAACAGATGGGAACGTGGCACAGGCACCCGTTTCCCTTATCCCATGGACTAGCACTCGTGAAACCAACTCTAGCACATGCTGAAATATTTGATACATAAATATCAACATTATATGAGGCTGGGGGCGGGGGGGGGGGGAAGGACCACCAAATGCCACCAGCCACCATTTTGTGGCTGGGCTGAACCCTTCTGGCAGCCATTTTGTGCCTGCCCCAGCTACCTATTCTCAACATTCCAATGGTAGCCAAAGGCTCAATAAGGTTGGAAGCCTGATGCTTTAAACTCCCCGGTCATTGAGCATGTAACTTTCACATTTGATCTGTTCTAGACCATAGCTAATCCTCCTTAGGCTGTTATTTGTATGCAAAGGAAAGTGTTCTCCCCTTTGTGATTAATATATATCATGGGGATTCTCCAAGTATGTAGACACCCTTCCTTCTTTGTGAGTGGCTTGGGTTTGCTGCCCTTATGATTGCCACGAGGGGTCTACCACTTTGCTATTAGGCTGCACCCAAATGTCTAGGGCCGTAGTGGTGAACCTTTGGCACTCCAGATGTTGTGGACTACAATTCCCATCAGCCCCTGCCAGCAATTGGCCATGCTGGCAGGGGCAGCCCCTGCCAATTGGCCATGCTGGCAGGGGCTGATGAGAATTGTAGTCCATAACATCTGGAATGCCAAAGGTTTGCCACCACAGTTCTAGGGATACCAGGCCCATTCCTGTGTTCCTCAGGAGCTGTTTGGGGGCAGCACCTGGGAAAGTGCACTGTACAGTGTACAATGTAGAAATCCCCCCAATTCTATGGTAAATACCATAGAGATTTTGTCAGTTTCTAAAGACTTCATAGGAAAGTGATGTCAAAATATGGCAATGTTCCCTGTTCAATTTTCCTCCCACTGTAGGCAACAGAAGGTAGCGTCATGATTTTCGCTACCCTCAGCAGTCACCTCTAACTCTACAAACATCACTGAATGTTGTGTGTGGTGCAACAGGATTGTCTGGTGCACATAGGATGGTCCTGTTGTGGATGCTTACTATAACTCAGTGTAATAAACAGCAGCAGCCGACTCAACGGGGGCAGCCATTGTGGCTGTGGTGAGCAGAATAGGCAAAGGAAGCTTGCAGGTTGCAAGGTGCAAAAATTTCAGAGAGAATTGCAGGGAGCTGCAATGATTGGCTCCAAGCCGAAAAGGCAGGAGGAGCAAACAAATAAAAGGCGCCACACCCTGAGCTCGGCCTTCTTGGCTTGCCAAGGCTCAAGAGCGGTGTGACCCACCCACCCTCCCTAGCTTACATGTTGTAGTGGGAATGTTGAGAATGTACTGCTTTGCTATATTTGTCGCAGCCCGGCGGGTTGACAATGGGAGTCGCAACATCTGGGGGAGAAGCCGAGCCAGGCGGCCGGTCTTCTCCATGGTTGTGCCCTGTGGAAGGGCTGGGGTGTGTGGCGGGCCGGTAGGCAAGCCGGTAGGCTTAGCCGGTACCCGACACCCCAGCAGGTGGGGGTGGGGCGGGGCAGTAGGCTTAGCCAGTGCCCGACACCCCCAGCAGCAGGAAGGGTTGAAGCCGGGGGTTCGCCCCTGGAGCTCCCAGCTTCCTGCAGGAGGCCCCAATGGAGATTGGGGACCGCTTGATGTTACGACCCGTTTGCTGCCCAGCTTCTGGTTATAGTTATATGCCGTTATTAGTTAATAAATTGGCCTGTGGCCCAAACCATTTTCCAAGCACTGGTTGTGGTGTGTTTATTTGCCGGAGAAGGGTCTCACCATCTGCACGCAAATAATGAGGTGTGGGTGCAGCCTAGGAGAGTGTGAAACAGTTGCTAGAGACCCTCTTCTTCTCCCATGGTCATGCTTATTTGTAAAGGGGGAAAAGATTCCTTCACTTGAGGATTCAGGACAAGAAGGGAGAAATCACTGAGACGCGAGAGTCCATGTCTCCTTTGCCTGCTATGCACATGAGAATTTTACATAATTCAGTTACACCTAGTTAGGCCTATTGATGCCAGTGGACTTAGAAGCATGCGTCCTTTTCAGGGTGGCACTATTAACCACCTGTAGAACAAAGACTCTTTCTTCTCTCTGCCTGAGATTTGGGTGACGGGATCCTGTGAGCGGGAGAGACAGTCCTTGAGACGTTCAGTCCAAAAGGGTGGGTTGGAGGCACTTACAGCTGTTCTTCAATTGAAAGTGTGAGGCCACCATTTGAGAAATTACCTAATCGGATTCACTTTAATGCTGATTTTTTTTAAAAAAAAGCCAGGATTTGAAAGTTTCATATAATCTATATAACCTACATCCAACTTCTTCCCCCTCCGCCCTGCATAAGAACATAAGAACATAAGAACAAGCCAGCTGGATCAGACCAGAGTCCATCTAGACCAGCTCTCTGCTACTCGCAGTGGCCCACCAGGTGCCTTTGGGAGCTCACATGCAGGAGGTGAAAGCAATGGTCTTCTGCTGCTACTGCTCCAGAGCACTTGGTCTGCTAAGGCATTTGCAATCTCAGATCAGGATCAAGAATGGTAGCCATAGATTGACTTCTCCTCCATAAATCTGTCCAAGCTCCTTTTAAAGCTATCCAGGTTAGTGGCCATCACCACCTCCTGTGGCAGCATATTCCAAACACCAATCACACGCTGTGTGAAGAAGGGTTTCCTTTTTTTAGTCCTAATTCCCCCCCCCCCCCCCAGCATTTTCAATGTATGCCCCCTGGTTCTAGTATTGTGAGAAAGAGAGAAAAATTTCTCTCTGTCAACGTTTTCTACCCCATGCATAATTTTATAGACTTCAATCATATCCCCCCTCAGACGTCTATTCTCCAAACTAAAGAGTCCCAAACGCTGCAGCCTCTCCTCATAGGGAAGGTGCTCCAGTCCCTCAATCATCCTTGTTGCCCTTCTCTGCACTTTTTCTATCTCCTCAATATCCCTTTTGAGATGCGGCGACCAGAACTGGACACAGTACTCCAAGTGCGGTCGCACCACGGCTTTATATAAGGGCATGACAATCCTTGCAGTTTTATTCTCAATTCCTTTCCTAATGATCCCCAGCATAGAGTTTGCCTTTTTCACAGCTGCCTGCAATAGTCTAGGGCATAAAATGTGTACACTATAGTACAATAACAACTTCTACCTCTGGATAACAAGGCATATACTCGACACCGTTCTCTTGTTTATATCAGTGCAAGTGAAGTTCACTGGACAATGCAGTCAAATAAATTATTTAATCTTATTTATGGAGAAGTTGCAGAACTTAGCACTGAATGAAAGAACACCGCCTGTGCTGACTTGTGGGATAGGTTTTTTTTTCTTTTTCAGGTTAGCTTTTCTTATCTATACACTCTGTGCTTCCTAGTTTCGAGTTGTGCTGCTGTGAAATAGCCAGGATGGGGGCCTTGCTAGTTGGCACAAAGGGGGCTCACTGTGTTCGTTATGCTTGAGAACTGACGTCATATGAATAACAAAATAAGTCTTGCTCCTCTACACAAAGTTTGTTCACTCAGCACGGCGCGCGAAGGAGGCTTGACGACCTTCCGGCTTGGTTTATTCCCTGCCTGCCAGGTGGGAGCACTGCAGGCAGCCAACCCTTCAAATAGACAGGACAGGCAGGTCAAAGGTGTGGGTGCAGAGAGCACATGACCCTCCCCCAAAAAGCCATTCCTGCTTACAAGTAACAATGAAGTCAGTCCCAGTGAATCCCCAGCACTGAGCATCAACAGGCATTGCATTCAACATCAGCATGACTGGCACAGCCATGGTTGTGACTCAACTCTTCTCTCATTAGAACATAAGAACATAAGAACTAGCCTGCTGGATCAGACCAGAGTCCATCTAGTCCAGCACTCTGCTCCTCACAGTGGCCCATCAGGTGCCTTTGGGAGCTCACATGCAGGAGGTGAAAGCAATGGCCTGCTGCTGCTGCTCCCAAGCACCTGGTCTGCTAAGGCATTTGCAATCTCAGATCAAGGAGGATCAAGATTGGTAGCCATAGATTGACTTCTCCTCCATAAATCTGTCCAAGCCCTTTTTAAAGCTATCCAGGTTAGTGACCATCACCACCTCCTGTGGCAGCATATTCCAAACACCAATCACACGTTGTGTGAAGAAGTGTTTCCTTTTATTAGTCCTAATTCTACCCCCCAGCATTTTCAATGGATGCCCCCTGGTTCTAGTATTGTGAGAAAGAAAGAAAAACTTCTCTCTGTCAACATTTTCTACCCCATGCATAATTGTATAGATTTCAATCATATCCCCCCCTCATTATGGCACACAAGGAAATGATTGCTACACAGTCATCTCCATATAGGAATAAGTACATGCATCAGCATATATGAAGCACAAATATTTAAGATGAAGCTGCCTTACCTGGAAGGGAAGGACTCTATCTAAATCAGGGGTAGGGAACCTTTAACACTCAAAGAGCCATTTGGACCCGTTTTCCACAGGAAAAGAAAACACTTGGAGCCGCAAATAATTTTTCACATTTAAAATAAAGATAACACTATATATATTGGGGGTTTTTTTACCTTTTACTCCGCTCATTCTGAGAAGCGCATGGATGAGTCCACCCAGGATGGGGCCAGCGGCTCGGCCTCGCCGCTCCAACGGGGCGGCGAGAGGGGAAGCCGGGCAATTGGTGCGCCCGCCCTGCTGCCTGCAGGGCCAGCAAGGATGAAGCCAGCGGCTTGGCCTTGCCGGCCGCCAGGAAAGCACCCGCCCCGCTCGAACAGGGTGGGCGAGAGGGGAAGCCCGTGGCGTGTGCTTGCCCTGCTGCCTGCAGGGCGGGCAACAATGGGGCTGGCGGCTCAGCTTGTGGAGCTGCAGTGCAAGGGCAGAAGAGCCGCATGCGGCTCTTGAGCCGCAGGTTCCCTACCCCTGATCTAAATGATACAGCACAGGCGTTTCATGCATAAACCACAGGAGAAACACAGGAGTCATTGGCAGGGGAAGAACTGGGGAATAGCCTGCTGGTTCTAGCAATAGCTGAGGGACATGTTGCTGCCAGTGCTTCTTTCCCTGCCCACACAGGTACTTAAGTCCTGGACATGTCCAAAAGTATGAGCTGAAGGGCAAGAGCCATAGAGTTCTTGTCCTTAAACTATTAGCCTAAAGGATGTAGTCAGTGGTGGGATCCAAAAATTTTAGTAACAGGTTCCCATGGTGGTGGGATTCAAACTGTGGCGTAGCCCCAATGGGGCTGGGTGGGGCACGATGGGGGCGTGGCCGGGCATTCCGGGGGCAGGGCATTGCTGGGCAAGGACGCAGCCACTGCGCCAGTCCTTGGGCGGGAAACGAATGCACGCAAGCGCAGGCTGCCACACACCTCCTGCTAGACTGCTTCAAGTTCTGCGCGCTACTGCTGAGGAGCAGAGGAGGGGCGTAACTAAGACAAAAATCACGTGACAAAATCACCAATTAGTAGCCCCCTCTCAGCATACACAAATAATTAGTAACCTAGTCTTGGGAACCTGTGAGAACCTGCTGGATCCCACCTCTGGATGTAGTAGCCTAGAGTTGGAAGACCTACAAGGAGAGAGGACTTACTCTGTACTGAGAAGCATACCTCTTCCCTCTCTGTCATGTTTATTTCTATTGTATTTTTCTTGTTTGCATTGAAAGCCCCTAGTGAGAAAGGCAGAAAGCAAATAAACAAACAATGTGCAGGATTACACCGCAAGCAGGTAAAGATGTTCCGAGATGTTTTGCCTGCTCAGAGCACACGCCTGTCTTTCTTTTGCAGCATCTTGTTGATACTTGCTTTAAGCTTGTCGGTCCTGTCCTAGAAGCTCTTTTGGACAGCTCAGTGCAGCAGTTTTCATAGCAAGCTGAAGTCTTCTTGGATGTAGTGAACACAGACTGTGGAGCAAGTGAAGTGAAATCATCATTTATGAACTCGTCTTTGTATACTGATTGTCTTCTCCTTCAGAGTGCTGGTTGCAGCAACTTGATAGGTGGCCTGGAGGGCATCTGTCCAGCAAACAGATGATTTTACCTGTGATTCAAGCATACAGCAGGTCAGAATAGGTAAGCTTTGATAAGTTGTGGCCCAACAAGAATGCAATTGCTGGTAATATATTTCAAAGTTGTGATATATGAACCAAAGAACTTCCATTTTAAATGAGTCTAGCAAAAGATGGGTGTGTTACAGATGCCTTAGGACAGTGGTGGCGAACCTATGGCACGGGTGCCAGAGGTGGCACTCAGAGCCCTCTCTGTGGGCATGCACAAACAGAGTCCCCCCCCCCCCCACATCTAGGCTGGCCTGGGCCACTGGGCTCGATTGTCGGCATTAAACCTAAGACGCAGTTTTGGGGAAGCAGTGTAGGTAACCCTGTTAAGCGCTGTTAAACCCCACTGATTTTCATGCAAAGAACTAAAGCGCGATCCTTTACCTGGGAGTAAGCTGGAAGAGTTGCACGGTTGCTTCAAAGCAAAGCCGCCGACTACCACCAAGCTTACTCCCGAGTAACTCATGCCTTGGAGCTAACCGTTTTTTCTAAACTAAAACCTCAGTTTCAGGTTAAATTGCCATGTTGGCACTTTGCGATAAATAAGTGGGTTTGGGGTTGCAATTTGGGCACTTGGTCTCAAAAAGGTTCGCCATCACTGCCTTAGGACATATTTTGCTTGGTATTTTAGGATAGAACAATAGCACCTCTCTTTCTCTCCCATCTGAGGGTTATTACTATGGGAACGTTGCTTAGATAATGGAACAGAAACTTAGAGGAAAATATTATGGGAGGGATGGAGAGTTCTGGAAGAACGTATTGTGCATGTATTTGTATCACTATAGTTTACTGCTTGGTGTAAAAGGTCTGGCCCCCAGAGACTGGTCATGCCCCTGCCAGTTTTGTTATCTAGAGCTCCCTTCTAGAAAGATTCTTTTTGTACCCTTTTCCTGATTGACATTCCTCAATTGGCAATGGAACACCAGAAGTTGGGCCTTACCCAGTTTTGCAGGGTCTGCAAGGTGAAGATGTTTCACCGACTTTTGTTTGAAGCTTCCAATGAGTCCAGTATTTATAAGCTGCCCTCCCTTACCTGCCTGCCTGCCTGCCTGCCTGCCTGCTTGCCTACCTACTTACCTACCTACCTAGCGCACTGCCATCTCGTGCACCCCTCCCCTTTTCCCTCCTGATAGGTAGACATTTTTATATCAGGTTGGGGGGTGGAATGTTTTTAAGCTAGGACTTATTGTATAGTACACCATCAAAAATGTTATGTTTTAAAAGTCAAGGTTTTATATCATTTGGGTGCTGTGTGGTTTCCGGGCTGTATGGCCGTGTTCTAGCAGCATTCTCTCCTGACGTTTCGCCTGCATCTGTGGCTGGCATCTTCAGAGGATGATCATCTTCAGAGGATGCAAGCTAATCTGATGCCAGCCACAGATGCAGGCGAAACATCAGGAGAGAATGCTGCTAGAACACGGCCATACAGCCCGGAAACCACACAGCACCCAAGTGATTCCGGCCGTGAAAGCCTTCAACAATACATTTATATCATTTGTTATTGTGATGGTTTTAATCCTGTTGTGAGCCTCCCCAAACCTGGCATGGGTGGGATGCAAATACAATACAATAAAATAAAATACATGATTTGACTAACAGTGATATGGCTGACAAAATTTGAGATCTTGGAATACATCTAATAATGTTCCATTGCCTGAAGAAAGTTGGCTGCTGTTTTGTTGAAAGGGGAGGGGGACCCCAGGTGCAGAAGTAGGAACAAGAAGAATTAGTAAACCAAGATAGGTAAGACCATGGACTTGTGGCGGGTGGTCACAGGTGGTCAGAGGCTGTAAGGAATCTAAGAGGCAAATTCTGCCATGTGAGTCCGGAAGCTCATTGACTGGGAAAGAGAACACGGTGGATAGAGGACTGATAAAGAAGAATTTCAAGGAAGGGTGAAGAAGGCAGAGAGCTGACAGTGACAAAGGGATAAGCTAATGTAAGGAAGTGGCTGTAGAGGAAAAAAATCACAGAACCTGAAGATAAAAGAGTTTCTGCAGTTGGCAGGAATGGGGGGGAGAGAGACAGAACAGGACAACATGATGGCTGAGAATCAAGGTGGCTGTAGGGGACCTCTTCCAGAAGAGCAAGGAGTGTGTGTCTATTTTTAACAGCCAGCCTCTCCTTTGCAGACTGCTGGAAAGTAGTGATGTGTTACCTAAACTTCACACACTATGGCCCCTTCCGCACATGCAGAATAATGCACTTTCAATCCACTTTCAATGCACTTTGCAGCTGGATTTCACTGTGTGGAATAGAAAAATCCACTTGAAAACAGTTGTGAAAGTGGATTGAAAGTGCATTATTCTACATGTGCGGAAGGGGCCTATTTTTTGTAAGCCACTTTGAGAGCAATTTTAATTTTAAAAGCATCTAACGAATGAATGGCTAGCTACATAATCATAGGCCTGAAATCTGCCCACTCCAGTGGGATGTACCCCAACAGTAGGGCAGTATGAGTGCTGTACTCATAAGATCTAGGGCTCAGTCCCCAGGGAAATGGCTGAAAATGATTTGCTGACAAACTAAGATCTTTGGCTGAGGTTCTCAAATGACAATTTCATTGCTTTTGGGATGGTCCAAAGGGCCAGTGGTAGACCATCTGCATTGCATCTATAGTTAAAGACTGGAGAAAGTCTGCTGGAATCCTCAGAGAACCAAATACAAACAAAGGTGGGGTTGGTACACAGATAATGCAACAAAAACAATACTGTACCAATATACAAATCACTACTAAACCAGAGGTGGGATCCAGCAGGTTCTCACAGGTTCCCGAGAGTAGGTTACTAATTATTTGTGTGTGCCGAGAGGGGGTTACTAATGGGTGATTTTGCCATGTGATTTTTGCCTTAGTTACGCCCGTCCTCTCAGCAGTAGCGCACAGAACTTGAAGCAATCTAGCAGGAGGTGCACTGGCATGCATGGCAGCCTGCGCCTGCGTGCATTCGTTTCCCGCCCAAGGACTGGTGCAGCAGCTGCGTCCTTGCCACAGCCCCGCCCAGGAATGCCCCACCACGCCCCTGTCGTGCCCCGCCCAGCCCCATTGGTGCAACGCCACAGTTTGAATCCCACCACCATGGGAACCTGTTACTAAAAGTTTTGGATCCCAAAGTTTTGGATCACTGTACTAAACTATAGTTGTAAGCAGTGCTCTTTTTATAGACTACAACTGGATCATCAACAAGTCACTGAAAACCTCTCTCTCTCTGTGTGTGTGTGTGCACTCTCTGTCTCTCTCTCTGTGTGTGTGTGTGTGTGTGTGTGTGCTCTCTCTATACATACTCTCGATAGATAGATAGATAGATAGATAGATAGATAGATAGATAGATAGATAGATAGATAGATAGATAGATAGATAGATAGATAGATAGATAGATAGATAGATAGATAGATAGATAGATAGATAGATAGATAGATAGATAGATAGATAAACAATATTATGCAACAATTATTGAACTTTCATTCCTCTTGAAGTAAATGTTTCTTGTATCTGTTTATACAGGTTGAAGAAGAGGAAGAGTTTGGATTTACATCCCCCTTTCTCTCTTGTAGGAGACTCAAAGGGGCTTACAGTCTCCTTTCCCTTCCCCCCCTGACAACAAACACCCTGTGAGGTGGGTGGGGCTGAGAGAGCTCTGAAGAACTGTGACTAGCCCAAGGTCACCCAGCTAGATTGTGTTGGAGTGCACGAGCTAATCTGATTCACCAGATAAGCCTACACGGCTCAAGAGGCAGAGCAGGGAATAAAACCTGAAGTTCCCCAGATTAGAGTGCGCCTGCTCTTAACCACTACACCATGCTGGCTCTTGAGTCCAGAGAAAGATTCTTCAGCCAACTTAAATAATGCCAGGTTCCAATATAGTCTTGTATCGCATAGCAAATCTTATCCTCCTCCTTGTAGAAGAATCCTCAGATAGCCAGACAGAGTAGACAATATTGAGGAGATGGGCCAATGTAAGATGGTGACTTCCTATGTAAAATTGGTACTTCCACTTTTTTTGCGGGGTGGGGGGGTGGGGGGGTGGGGGTGACAGGCAGTGGTGGGATTCAAATAATTCAACAACCCGTTCCGGTGGTGGGATTCAAATAATTTAACAACTGGTTGTTTACAAGCACCATTTTAACAACCGGTTCTGTCGAAGTGGTGTGAACCTGCTGAATCCCACCACTGGTGACAGGTGAAAACAATGCTTCTTAGTTGTGAGGTCTTTTCTGAATGCTCTCCTCCCCCTTCTGTGTTCCTCAATGCTGCTCATTTTTTAAAGTCTTGGTGCACAAGATCTGGCCAGAAGTCTCAGCCCTGGAGCAGGGGAAGGTGATAGAACAGACAGCAAATCCGTTCCGGCAGTCAAATCACGTCTAGCAACAGCTGGTTGTGCCTCATCACACTGCTAATTTATGGCCTTAGAAACGGCCCTGTTGATGTTGATGCTGCATGTGGAATGATGCTGAGGCAGAAACCTCTGGCCAGGGCAAGGGCAAAGGGATGATGCCCCAGTCTGTTGCCTGGGATGTTTGACCCTTTGACCCCACAATCCGTGACTGCTTGAAAGCCATCCCAGAGCATTTCGCTGCTACTGACATCATCTTTGTTCCTCGTGTCAGCATGGATGAATCATAGAGTTGGAAGAGAACCCAAAAGGCCATCAAGTCCAACCCCCCTGCAATGCAGGAACACGTATCAAAGCACTCTTGTCAGATGGCCATCCAGCCTCTCTTTAAAAACCTCCAAAGAAAGAGACTCCACCACACTCCGTGGTAGTGCATTCCACTGTCTAACAGTCCTTACTGTCAGGACGTTTTTCCTGATGTTTTGGTGGAGTCTCTTTTCCTTCACCTTGAACCAGAGATGGGATCCAGCAGGTTCTCACAGGCTCCCGAGAGTAGGTTACTAATTATTTGTGTGTGCCGAGAGGGGGTTACTAATTGGTGATTTTGCCACATGATTTTTGCCTTAGTTACGCCCCTTCTCTCAGCAGTAGCGCGCAGAACTTGAAGCAGTCTAGCAGGAGGTGCACTGGCGTGCGTGGCAGCCTGCGCCTGCATGCATTCATTTCCCGCCCAAGGACTGGTGCAGCGGCTGCGTCCTTGCCACAGCCCCGCCCCAGGAAAGCCCCGCCCCTGGAATGCCCGGACACGTCCCTGTCATGCCCTGCCCCGCCCCATTGGCGCTACGCCACAGTTTGAATCCCACCACCATGGGAATCTGTTACTAAAATTTTTGGATCCCACCACTGCCTTGAACCCATTACTCCTGGTTCTAGTCTCTGGAGCAGCAGAAAACAAGCTTGCTCCCTCCTTGATGAACAGCTAGATCCTGCTCTCTACTTCCCATTTTCTGCACTGGCAGAATTTTGCCAATCACCTTTAGTGGATTAAGGGTGAGCTGGTTTGTGGAAGTATCTAAGGACTCTTGAATCAAAAGGGGGTTTTTTTTAAAGAAAACCCCATGAGCAGAATATCCATAAATTATTAGAGATGAGGAATTGTAGTGAAGTTTTGTATCCTGGTGAATTCTGAAGGACTAAGGCCATACCCATTCTATAGACTTTAACTCAGTAGTGGGATCCAAAAATTTTAGTAACAGGTTCCCATGGTGGTGGGATTCAAACTGTGGCGTAGCGCCAATGGGGCTGGGTGGGGGATGACGGGGGCGTGGTCGGGCATTCCAGGGGCAGGGCTTTCCTGGGGCGGGGCTGTGGCAAGGACGCAGCCACTGCGCCGGTCCTTGGGCAGGAAACGAATGCACGCAGGCGCAGGCTGCCACGCACACCAGTGCACCTCCTGCTAGACTGCTTCAAGTTCTAAGGCAAAAATCATGTGGCAAAATCACCAATTAGTAACCCCCTCTCGGCACACACAAATAATTAGTAACCTATTCTCAGGAACCTGCGAGAACCTGCTGGATCCCACCTCTGCTTTAACTAGCTTAATAATGGCATTACTAAGAGAATTTCTCTTTATCTCTCTTTACTCAATTTCTCCCTGAAATTTTACAATCTATTCATTTTCCTCTTTGAGGGAATTTACTGTCGGTTTCCAATCAATTCCATTTTGATCAAAAAACTTGCAGAACGAAGGGGCAGGAAGGGATGTTCTGCAAAATTTCAGAATTTCACTTTGCAGAAGCTCAGAGGCAGGCAACGTCCTTCCAAACCTTCCTATCCTCCTGCTAGAGCGCCACCCTGTGGTGTGTAAGATAAAAATCTACAAAGGCTGAAAATACAAAAGGGTGTATAGATTTCTGTACAAGGAGAAATAGAAAAGAAACCCCTCTTTTAAAAGAGAAAAAGAAAAGAATAAGAGGAATCAACAGCTGTATCTTTGGAAAATGTGCATTTCGTAAAAAAGAAATTATCCTATAGTAGTAGTCATTCTCTCTTCAGAGGGAACTCTAGAGATCATAGAGTAGGCAGGAAGAGGTCTCCATAACAGAATTATTTTTTCCCTTTGCCAGAGGGGGGGGGGGGGGATCAAATTTCACACACAAGCCTTTATTGGCATAAAAAACAGGACAATATTTTAAAACAAAATGAAGTTTAAGAAATACAGTTAAAATTACTAATTTCCAGTATAAAATTTGCAACAGTTTCACAAAAGAGCACATCAGAGCTGTTCAGGAGATTGGGTATCTTATAACACTCTTGGCACTGAGAACATTGCAAGAAAATAGAATTCATGTATTTCATGCGTATCTTATTGTATTTAGGGCATACAAACAGAGAATGGTCAAGTGTTTCAACCGTAATCAGATCACATGAACAAACTCTTTTAGAACGTTCCATATTCTTGAATCTTCCCTCCAGGAGAGCTGATGGCAGCACATTACATCTTGCAGTAGCCAAGGCTCTCCTCTGGGTGGGATTAATTAGCAGACGAAGATATGCTGCCATAATTCCATGCTCGCATGGGATTAATAATGTAGTTGGAGTACAGGTTGTCTTAGCTGCAAGAGTCAAATTATGAAAATCAAGATCCAAGAGCCTATTCTTAACTAGTTCCAAACCAGTTGTTTTGTCTTTTAAAAAAACAAGCTGGTTTGTCTATCACTGGAATTAAAACAATAAATTTCAGTTAATATATCCAGCAGTTGTTTCCACTGGTTTCAAATGAAAAACATTGCTGATAGACTGTCACGGCATCCACTGAAGACTATTGATGCTGAATCTATTGCACTTGTTGAAGATTTTTGAATGCTATGAAGCCACTTTGCAAGACTTAAAGCCAAATTTCAAAGTCTCTTCATCATCAGCTACAAACCCTTACTTCTTCTGAGGCAGAGTTTCAGAAAGTTATTAACTGTGTGACCAAAGGATGGCCAAAACATGCACACTGTCTACCAAGCCAAATTAGTCTTAATTTCTCAGAGCATGGACATCTCAGTGTGTCACATGAACCCATTTTCCATGTTGAAATTTCGGAAGCTGCTGCTAAATTTTTACTCTGTGTGCTACAAGTTGTGCAATAATGACCTTCTTATTGTATTTGGAATTCTTGACACACACCGGTTTTATGCCTAATAAAGGTTCTGGAATGGGCATACTGTTATTCCCACTGAGAAAAGGCAATGCATATTACATCAGCTTTGGACTGGACATCAAGGCAGTACCAAATACAGAAAATGTGTACTACTTTCCATGTGATGGCCATGAGTTACCCATGATCTTACATCTTTCATTCAGAACTGTGAATTTTGCCAGAGACACAAACCTTCCCAAAGGGAATAACCTTTGCTGCCTTCATCTTCCAGACCCTGGGAAAGGGTCGGTGCATGTACACAACAAGGTTGAAATTATTTGGTTATTAATTTTTTAGGTTTATAGAAATTGCTTCCATGACAGACATGTCACCTCCCACAATCATCACTTGTCTGAAAAACACATTTGCCCGATAGGGTTGTCCAGATATGCTGATGACCGACAATGGACTTCAGTTTGCAGGAATGGATTTTGCAGAGTTTGCAGAGACATACCAGTCTGAACACATCGCAGACAGTCCGCACTTCCCAGTCAAATGGGGAAGCAGAGAGAGCTGTGCAAACTGCAAAGAAAATCCTAAAGCAAGAAATTCCATTCCTAACTTTACTGGCCATTCGTGCTAATCCAATAACTGCTACAGGATACAGTCCTGCACAACTAATAATGGGCTGCCAAATCTGGATACCACTTCCTACCTTAGGGATAGCCTTGTACCCTCAATAGCCAAATCTGAAGACTGTTCGAATTAATGAACAAAAATCCAAAGCAGGATACAAAAGATAATATGACTAGCATCATGGAGTTCACTTTATTATTATTATTATTATTATTATTATTATTATTATTATTATTATTATTATTATTATTATTATTATTATTGATTGATTGATTGATTGATTGATTGATTGATTGATTGATTGATTGATTGATTGATTGATTGATTGATTGATTGATTGATTGATTGATTGATTGATTGATTGATTGATTGATTGATTGATTGGGTTTATAAATATTACCATCACTGCCAAAAGGGTCACAAGTATGAGTAAAGGATGATGATAAAGAATGGTCCAATCCTGTGGTAATTGTAGAACAATGCCATAGTATCTCATTGGTAGTTGTAGAACATAGTATCTCATTAATAGTTGTAGAACAATGCGATAGTATCTCATTGAGACACACTGGAACTATTTGAAGAGAAAACACCTCCAGTTAGTTCTAGAACCAAAGACTCCAGAACCAGATTTCAGAACCAGAGGCTCTAGAACCAGATTCTCCAATGAGCATTGAATCTCCTACACCAGATCCAGTTCAAGCTCAGCCTGCAGTAATGATCACTTCCTCTCCTTTGCCAACCACAGAGAGAGTAGCTTCAAGAGGCAGAGTGGTCAGAAAACCTGCACGATATAGAGACTGGTGTGTAGCTAGTAATAGCAGCCTAATATGGGACAGAATAATCCCCAGGTGCCGTTGAGGTGCATGCTAGTCCACTTATCACCTCAAGTTAGGATGTAAACCTGTATATATAATAATTATTTGTACTTTTATTTATATAATTCTTTAATTTAATATATATTCCAAAGGTGGAAGATATGGCGATGTGTGCCTTTAAGACTTTGATTAGTGGGCGGAGTTAAGAGATCTAGGAAAAGCAGTTGTAGCTGAGACTTGGAGGAGTCCAGATTGAGAGCCTCTGTGTAGCTGTTCATAGTTCTAACTAGTCTTTGTTAACTGTAAATAAACCTGTGTTAAACTCCCAAGGACCACCTTGTCATCCTTCTGAACAATGATTATAATGATTTTAAATGTTGTGTGTGTGTGTGTTTCTTTAAAATGAGAGATAAGTGGTAGAAGGAAGCGGTGTGAAAGGGGAATGAGAGATTGAGGTGACTAGCTGTCACTGGAGAGTGATTGAGGCTCAGTGGTGGGATTCAGCCTATTCGCACCAATTCGGTAGAATCAGTAGCTGACTTTTTTCTAGTTCGGAGAACCGGCTGTAATCCCACAACTGAGTCCCGCCACTGGAGGGTCAGAACCGGTTGTTAAATTATTTGAATGCCACCACCGCTGAGGCCCCTTCTACATGTGCACAATAATGCACTTTCAACCCACTTTCAATGCACTTTGCAGTTGGATTTTACTGTGCGGAATAGCAAAATCCACTTGCAAACAATTGTGAAATTGGATTGAAAGTGCATTATTCCGCATGTGCGGAAGGGACCTGTGAAGAGCCTGTGTTCAACTGAGAAAGAGAGAGGCTGTCTGTGCCAAACTAATAGTGAGAAGGGGGCTAGTTGATGCTAACAGCCTAGTTTTACAAGAAGTGTAGAAATGTTCAATTAGGTAAAAACATTGAGAAACTAGAAATGGAGTCAAATCCTAATATGATCGCAGGAATGTAAAGGAGTGAGAGGGTGGATTGATGTGAAATGGAAGTCAACTCAGCAGAATGTGTTGCCTTAGTTTTATTTATTGTAAATTATTTCTTGAAACCTTTAAGCCAAAGAACATATATAAATAAAAATTTTAATTTGTTAAATGTAACCTGGAATCCCACACTGGTAACAGCCCTTTGAAAAATGCTTTAAAGCTTGGACACGCTCCTTTAGGAGGGCATAAAAAGGTGTTTGGAATTAAATTCCTGGTGGCAGCAATATATATGTCTGGAAAGAAAGGAATAAATAAACATTATTTTTCACCCATCATTTACAAAGAAATAAGAGAGTCGTCATTGCAATGATATTTTTCTTTTACCGAATTCAAATTAGAAAAAAAATCTTAAATCAGCCCTATGTGTGTGTGGCAAGGGCCATTTCTAATGCGATGGTTTCTAATATTATATGGGGTTTTTTTCACCTCCTCAAGCTCTCAGTTATACGAACCATTCTGTTTTCAGTCTTCCTTCCTAATGCTTCGGTCAGTGACTCCTGACCCATGTAGGTTATTGGCCTCATCACCACAATCTTAAGCAGCCAATCAGCTTCCCCCCTCAGTCAACATGGCAATCAGAGGTACGGCATGGATTATTAAGTTTTAACAGTTGACACATCATCCCCGATACTATAATCGGGCAGCACTTTACAGTAAGCGGCAGGTCCTCGTTAATTTCTTTTGCATTTGCCGCCGCGGCAGCCGCGTTAATCATGAATGATGAACTTTGCGTATTCAGCGGGTTATAATAGGCACTTCCCTAGGACTAAGACTATAATTTCGCCATAACCTAATGGCCGCTGATTGTAAGAATGAGTAATTATGTCAGCTAAATGCAGTGTTGATGGTGGCAGCCAGCACCACCTCGCCCTTTTGGAACTGAGCTCGGCATCGCCATATCAAGCAGGCAGGAATGACCCTACAAATGTAGCGGGGAGCTCTGAACGCTCTTCCTTGACTGCTTGATATGGCTAGGGGTGCAGTCCCCAGAAAAAACAGGATCCCTAGAGCAAGCCATATTTCCATTTGACTGTAGTGATATATATGATCAATATGAAATCAACCATCGCAGTCTCGCCTCAACGATATAAATTGATTCCCTCTCACAGAGTGCTACTTAACTTAGCAGACTTGGGAAAGTAGATGAAAAAAATTGTGATCTTATAAAATGACGATTGATACAAAAACACCACATTGGTCCTCGGCGCATGCAAAAGTACCACATGTGACGTTGCAGCCATTTCCAAAATGGGGTATCTGGGGGCTACTTAGAACAGTTAGTATCTCTACTCTAGGGAGTTGAGTGGTGTGCACACCGCCCTGAAACTGACGTTCTAAACTCTCTGAAGGGATACGGTTTATTGAGAAAGGAGGAGAAAAGGCCCATGCTAGATTTAACAATCAAAGCCACTTTATAGTGGCTAAGAGCAGTGGACTCTAATCTAGAGAACCAAGTATGATTCCCCACTCCTGCACATGAACGGGAGACCCTAATCTGGTGAACCGGGTTTTTTTCCCAACTTGTCCACATGAAGCCTGCTGGGCTACTCACAGTTCTGTCTGAATTCTCTCAGCCCCAATTACCTCACAAGGGCCCATTCTGCTTGAACAAAAAACATGGGTGTAGGACGCTATAAAACCCCTTTTGGGGGGGACTTTGCACAGGTCCCACCTCCAAAACAAGTCTGCCCCATTTTATTTTCTCCAAACTAGCAATTAGTTTGAAAAATCCCAGGTTGGAGCCTGTCCTGATCAAACAGCCAGACAGGAAGTGCTTTATTTCCCTCCCTTCCACCGTCCCCTTCATGGGGAGGGAGAAGCTGCCTGCCATTGCCCAGCTATTCCTGGGAGGCCCCTTTTCCTTTTTTATAAATTTTGCAGGTTGCATCTGTGATGCTAGGTGGGTGCAGCCGGTTGTATTATGGGACGATCAGCATGGCCGTGCGGGTTCATGTCTGCATGCCTGTGTAGCTTAGTGTGACCAGATGTCCCGCTTTTGACTGATTTGTTCCACGTCCCGCGGGGTTTTTAAAATGTCCCGATTTTTGGAAGGCTGCTGCACTGTCTTCTGGGGCGCTCCCCTGTGACAGGGCGAGAAGCGGGAGCGCCCCAGAAGGCAGTGCGGCAGCACAGGAGGCTGCCACACTGCCAAACCCCTGTTTCCCGCCTTGTCACAGGGGAGTGCCCCAGAAGGCAGGGCGGCAGCCTCCTGCACTGCTGCACTGCCTTCTGGGGCACTCCCGGTTCCCGCCGTATCACAGGGCAGGAAACAGGGGAGCGCCCCAGAAGGCAGTGCGCTCCTGCGGCTGCATGCGCGCATGGTGTCCCTCTTTAAAAAGGTGAAAATCTGGTCACCTTAATGTAGCTATGCATGCTTTGCTGGAAATTAAACAAAAGAGATAGAAGCATCTCTGTGCGGAGGCGCAACAACAACCTGGATTGTTTCCATGGGCTCCTATCGCACAAGATGCATGTGAATGGGTAAACAGGAAAACAAGTTTCTTTATCATGACTGTGACTCATTATACATTTGTTGTGCGGAATTGGCTAAGGTGTCTGTTGTGGGAAGGGGATGGAAAGGTAGTCACTTTGAGACTCCTTAAAAGTAGAGGAAAGGGGGTATAAAAATAACTCTCCTTCATATAAGAGCAAGATATAAATCAAATAAATAAATCATATACTCCTTTTCCTCTGCAATGTTTGTCCATGTTAAGGAAAAATAAGGGGCTTCTACTATTCGTCAGCATATAAAGTGATCTCTTTCAGGAAAATGGTGTCTTTTTGACCTCTTCCGCACTTGCAGAATAATACACATTCAATCCACTTTCACAATTGTTTGAAAGTGGATTTTGCTATTCTGCACAGTAAAATCCTGCTTCAAAATACATTGAAAGTGGGTTGAAAGTGCATTATTTTGCATGTGCGGAAGGGGCCTTTGAGACATTTTTCCAGTTGCAGGTGGTGCAGGAACCAACCAGAGGCAACGTAGGTCGAATTCCCACTGGAAATTTTTACGCAGATCAAAACCAGTTTGTAGTAAAACCGCACCTCTTCATCGGAGTTTCTACCTCCCCACCGCAGCGTGCACACAGCAGACACACTCGGTTCCAGAACTCTTAGCAATCCCCACTACCAGGCGATCTTGCTTTGCCAGTCTCCCCTGATTGGCTGGCATGCCTTGATGGGGCAGGACCACAAAAAAAGTTAATGTTTTTAAGATTAACATTTAACTGTGTGAACATTTAACAATTCAACAGTTACACGTTTGACCTGTTAATGTCCTTCCGCATCCCCTTCTGCTCTTGCTTGCTGATTGCAAAAGCACAAATGAAACTCAGGAAAGGCTGGCTGTGCACGCTTCGCTTCAGCGCCAGTAGAGTGCTGATTGGTTGCCCGACTTTTGTGTCACACTCCGTGGCAAGAAATGAGTCAGGGTTTCAACTCTTGTCCCTCCCCTCGGATCAGCTCTGAACCGTGCCAATGAGGTTTATCCCACTTGCAAGCAGTTCCTGCTGAGAAGCGGGATAAGGAGGAGAACGAGTGCCAGAAACACGAAGAGTCCATGTCTGCCGCGCAAGCAATGGGAAGGTTGTCCCTGAAACCTGGCTAGTTTGCGTCCTGAAACCTGGCTAAGAAGGTAGTGGGGATTCGGCCATAGAGTGGATCTGCATTTTTTTAAAGTCTCTCTTTCTGATTGCCAGCTAAATAAGTGACAGAACTCAGCATGGCAGCGAATCCCACTGAGGTTAGAAAAGCTTGCAAATTAGTACTGCCTCTCAAAACACAGGGGCCTGGAGAGACCATGTGTACAAAAAGCCACCAGGAGAGAGAAAGTACCTGGAAAACTTCAAGGAATGTCTCCCATTATTTGGAGATTGCCACAGGAAAACTTCTCAGACTGGAACAAGAGAGGCAATTAGTCTTGTCTATGAAAACAAAGAGACATCTGGGCCAAGTCTGCCAACATATACCCAGGGGGCAGGTATTGTACATGAGGAATATCCTCATGCTGCAAACCTGCTCCCAAATTCTCCAGTCAATCTCATGTACTACAGTTCTGAGCAACCCTCTTTAAAGTGGCCAGATGCTGTAATGACTTATTCGCCGCCCCTCTCAGGAAGGGGGCTGTGTTCCACTCCCAAAGCAAGAAATTAAAGCTAAGTGAGTGTGGCAGAACTGTGAAAGAACCCAGGAAGGAAAGGGCAGAATTCCAATGAAAGATCTCAGGGGACAAATTGGACTGGTATTCATGGCTGGAATTCATGCAGAAGAGAAGAGTGAGATTTGAGTCCAGTCACATCTTGAAGATCAACAAGATGTCCAGGGTATAAGCTTTGAAAGCCAAAAATGCCACAAGAAGGAAGTTCCAGCTCTTAAAAACTTATAACCTGGAAATCTATTTGGTCCTAAGGTGCTGCTGGATTTGAATCTTTCTCTGCTTGTTGAGATTTGCAAGTGTCTGTCACAACCAATCATGAAAGTATTAACTAGCTATAAGTAAACAAGATGGTGAGATCACATCCTAGTGAGCTGATCTGTTGATTAGGTGCTGGCCAGTGCAGTAGCCATTTGTTACATGTCTATGAGCAGGTATACCTGAAGTTATAAAGTTAACTTGCTTTGGGGTGCTGTGTGGTTTCCGGGCTGTATGGCCGTGTTCTAGCAGCATTTTCTCCTGACGTTTTGCCTGCATCTGTGGCTGGCATCTTCAGAGGATCTTCCTCTGAAGATGCCAGCCACAGATGCAGGCGAAACGTCAGGAGAGAATGCTGCTAGAACACGGCCATACAGCCCGGAAACCACACAGCACCCCAGTGATTCCGGTCGTGAAAGCCTTCGACAATACATTTAACTTGCTTTCTTTGTTCTGCTCAGTTGGTCTCCCCAGTTGACCATGTGACAGCATACAATATGTAACAGTATAGTATAGTGTTTATTGTTTTTCCCATGTTACTCTACCCTTTTAGCTAGTAAACCTTTATATTAGGCACCTCACTAGTATCTGGGTCTTTACTGGTATTTCCTAAGCTCTGCTGCTAACGTAAATCTACCAACACTTCCACTGCAAACCAACACAGCTATATTCTAGGCTTGGTCAATATTATAGAAATTTGGTAAAATTCAGATTCAGATTTATTCGGGCATAAAATTATCTTATGCCTGAATAAGACAAATAACATATTCGGATATACCCAAATATTCAGGTATAGCCGAAAAATTTGATTCTGATTTTTTTTTCATTTTTGGTGGTTTTTTGCATTCTGGCCTGTAGGGGACATATTTTTTAAGCTAGCAGCACCAACATTTCAGGGTATCATCCGGAGACTATTCAGATAATATCATCCAAGTTTGGTGATATTTGGTTCGGGGGGGGGGGGAGATACGGACCCTCAAAGGAATAGCCCTCATCTCCTGTTAGCTCCCATTGGAAACAATGGGGAATTGGGTCACCCCTTTTGGGGGTCCATACCTTTGGCCCCCTGAACCAAACCTCACCAAACTCGGGTGGTATCATCAGGACAGTCTCTGGATGATACCCTGAAATTTTGGTGCTGCTAGCTTTAAAAATGTTCCCCCTGCAGGCCTAAACGCAACCCCCCAAAAATACCCCTCCCCAAAAGCCCAAATACCTTGCATTTCAATTCGTTCATATTCGGGCAGGACATATTCAGCTGATTTTGGCCCAAATATGCCCGAATTCGCCCAGAATCTCCAAGCCTACTATCTACCCAAACCATCAGGTGATGTACATCTTCATGTTCATGATAATGATATCGCATTTATTTTAGAAGAAGAAGAGGATTTGAATTTATTCCCCACCTTTCTCTCCTGTAAGGAAACTCAAGTTGGCTTACAAACTCCTTCCTCTCTCCACAACAGACACCTTGTGAGGTAGGTGGGGCTGAGAGAGTTCCAAAGAACTGTGACTAGCCCAAGGTCACCCAGCAGGAATGTAGGAGTGCGGAAACACATCTGGCTCACCAGGTAAGCCTCCGCCACTCAAGGTGGAGGAGTGGGGAATCAAAACCCGATTCTCTAGGATTAGAATCCAATTGCCTTTAACCACTGCACACACTGGCTCTCCTCTCTGTATTACAACCAGCCTGCATGATTCTGATCTACTGTGCCCGATGCAATACCTTTATGCACTGTGCCATTCACTAAACTTCTTGTTTTTGTGTCCTGCCTGGGAGCACAATAACTTGTATATGTGACAAATTGCCCTGAAGTATACAGTGAACGATGCCTGGTGGAGCACCAAAATACTTTGGTGGATCATAAGTTGCCCAGGTCAGTCATAGTCACCTAGTCCACTCTGTCTAATTTCTCATGCTTTTGGACTGTGCATGTTGTGTCATCTAAGTAGCATGGTGTCGAGTGGTTAAAAGCAGCAGACTTGAACTTGGAAGAACCAGGTTTGATTCCCCTACTACTCTACATGAGCGGTAGACTCTACTTTGGAGAACTGGATTTGTTTTCCCCACTTCTCCACATGAAGCCAGCTGAGTGACACTCCCGCCAGCCACAGTTCTCTCAGGACTCCCCGAGCCCCACCTACCCCATAAAGTGGCCTGTATAATTTGTGGGAGGCGAATGGAAGGTGATTATAAGCTGTTTCTGAGGACTCTTTCAAGGTACAGAAAAGCGAGATATAAAAATTAGTTTCTTCTTTCCTGTAGGAGATTGTAAGGCCACAATCTCCTTGCTCTTCCCCAACAAGCGCTGCTAACTTGCAGAGGTAGGTAGCCGAGAGTCTCAGAGAAGCCTGCGGATCAGCTCCAAGGTCACCCATCTAGCGTCTTTGGAGATGCACTGGAAGGCTAATCTAGAATCTCCCAGATAACCCTCCACAGCTCAGTGGTAGAGTGTGAATCAAACCCGTTCCTCCAGATCAGAATGCACCTGCCCTTTACCTCCTACGCCACTGCTGCTCCTTTGCATGACATTAGTACCTGCTCCAAGTCCCTCCTATCCTCATACTCCCACTTCTTAAATCTTTGGAGAAATATCCCAACATTTTATAGCTTTATACCAACCCTTCCCGGTTTAGTGGCTAAGAGCAGTGGCTAAGAGCAGGTGCACTCTGGATCCTGGAGGAACCTGGTTTGATTCCCAGCTCTGTCGCTTTCGAGTTGTGGAGGCTTATCTGGGGAATTCAGATTACCCCGTACACTTTACCACGCATGCCAGCCTGGGTGACCTTGGGCTAGTCTGCAGCTTTCGGATTCTCTGTCAGCCTAATCTCCACCGCAGGGTGCGTGTTGTTGTGAGGAAGAATGAGGCAAGCATCAATTGCCCTTTGAGTCTCCTGGCTGCGGAGAGAAATGGTAATATAAAACCGTAAGTCCTCTTCTTCTTCTTCTTCTTCTTCCTCAAATGCTGTCTTCCCTCGACCCCGTTCCTAGTTTTCCAAGGTAGTGTTGTAACCACAGTGAAAGTAAGTTATAAAACCGAAATTTCCATGTGCAGCCATAATTTGCGACCAAAGCTGTTATTCAGTGGAGCTGGAGGAAATGCAAATCTGCAAGCCAAAATTTTTTTTAATTTTACTTATAGAAACTAGGGATGCCATGAATTCTCATGTCGTTCACACCCGGAGAACTGAACTTCTTTGTTCTGCTAAGGGATGATTGAGATGTGAGCCAGTCAATTTCGATCCTTTCTGTTTGCCACCATATGACTTGAGCAGCCTGCCCAAACGGTTTGCATTATTTTTCTCCAAAATAGACATGCATGAAAAAAAGTTGCTAAGCCAATCCAAACAGATCAATTATTACCATAGTTAAGGACTACATAAACCTTGAATGGGAGGATTTTTTTTTTAAAAAAGAGAGATGTTACTTCTACTAAGACTAATTTATATATGATTCGCAATTGATTTCTGCCACTAGGTTAAACTATTGTCTGCCAAGAGAAACAGCAGCAGCAAAGAGGAGGAGCAGCAAAGAAATCAACGAAGCTACATGAGAAAGTCAAACACAGGTTAAGTGCCGGAAATGCTCTTGCTTGGGGCTGAATCAGGTGGAAACACTCTGCTAAACAGGCACAAAAACTGCTTAACAAAACAAAGAACCCATTCATTTGAAAACTAGTCTCTATTCGCGGATTTATTTTAGAACATGATGGGAGCTGAAACAGCAGATGTCTGAGTTAATTCTATTTTTTTAAAACCAGCTGCCCTCTCCATTTTATTGTTAGTCAGTGGGAGGAAAGAACTATCTCGGCCATGTTCATAATAGTGGGAGGGAAGAAGCCTTTGACTAGGTGAAACCAAACGGGGTTCAAGTGTGAAATTCCTCGCCTTCCAGTGGTGGGATTCAGGCCAGTTTTGCACCGACTTCTCGCAGAACTGGTACCTAATTTTTTTGTTGAGTTTGGAGAACTGGTTGCTAAAAGCTGCTTTCAGAGCCCTGGAGCAGCTGGCCACCTGTCACCTCAGCTGCTCTGAGGCACTAAAAGCCCATTGCACCCTCTCCCCACTGCTATTAAGTGAAGCTGTGTGCAAAGGTCCCATTGCCCCCCCCCCCTCGGGTTCCTCTGCAGCAGGTAAGTGGGTGGCAGGGAAGGGCGACGGAGGAGGGGAGCGTGCATGGCAGTGGATGAGGGCGGTGGGGCGGGGCTAACCAGTAGTTAAATTATTAGGAATCCCAGTACCCTCTTCTCTCCTGATGCAGCCTCCCGTCCTGAATTACAGCTGTGTAGGCTGTTGACTTTTTCGAGACTGATGGAGATCGGCTGACCTAGCTGCCATGTTCATTTGTATTGCCATAAACTACATGGAGTTTTTCAACCACTCGCCTGCATTCATGGGAAAGCCCCGCTCAATAAGTTACAGAACGATGTGTGATGTCATGGACAGTGTAATGGGTTTTTTTTTTTGTTATTTTAGCAGTGAGTTTCCTCGATTTCAATAGCAACAAGTGTAAACACACTTAAAAAAAATGGACTACTTGGTTCTGTAAAATACCTTATTATTAAATTCAATTCTCTGGCAATCATCCTACTAGTCAGTTTCACCTTTCTTCCCTATCGCATCTACTTCCTCGTCCTTCTTCTGTTCATGCCGGATCCACAAAATTTGCTCGGCTTTTTTTTCAAGTCTGCATCCCATCCGTTTCCAGCCACCAGTTTCTTTTCTCTAATCAAAGAAGCAAGCGAGCCGTCTCTGCCACTTCTAATATCTCGGGAACAAGCATAATACTGTATGTATATGAAACAAAAGGCTATGTTATACATTCAATTTGGTGTAATACAGGGGAGGAAAGAAGAGGAAAGTCAAGGAAGAAAAAAAAGAGAAAAAAGACCAGTCTGGTTCTGTAAGAAGATATACTGGATGAAGCTGCAGGCTACGAGATTGCGGATGATCCTAAGGGGACTGGCCGTGACAGAAATTCAATGGCAGCTATGCTCGAGCGAAACCCGTCGGATGGAGGCCCGTAAAAGCCCTGGCTGTGCTTGTTTTATTGGAGGAGGTGAAGTGAAGCTATATTAACATTGAACTACAGCAGTCATAATATGAAGAAGCCTGGGAGTGGTAGCGCCCCTGATACTCTCCCCGTGATGCCTCCCATTTAGAGACACTTTTTCCTCTTGGGCAACAAGAGGGGAGCTTGTATCGGGCAAAGGCCTGCTCCTTCCCTATTCCAGCCAAGATCCTTTTACCTGACAGTATAGAAAATGAGCCGCTAGGAGAAACCTGCGGGTTCTAATTGGATTCATACCAAACTGTTGTCCCCAAAGAGACCCAAAGTGACTTACACCACCCTCTCTGCTTCTCCATGTTCTAATCTCAACCGGGATTCAGCCCGGTTCGACTACTAGGCAGAACTAGTAGCTACCTCTTTGCTGAGTTCACCAACCGGCATTTGAATCAAACGCATAGCGGGGCTTTCAGAGCCCGGAGTTAACTCAGTAGATAGAATTAATAGAATTCTTATTCACTATCCGTTATGAGAGAGAGAGAGACTGGTCAGAGACCCAGCAGGCTTCCATGGAACAGAGGGATTCAAACCTTGGCTTCGGTAGATATTAATTTGATAATTCTAACTATTTCACAGCCGTGCAGGCTGAGAACCTTTTACAGCACTCATATCTAGTGGATTGCTAATTCCCATCAGCCTCTTCCAACATGGCCAATTGGCCATGCTGGAAGGAGGCTGATGGAATTGTAGTCCATAACATCTGAGTGCCAGCGTTCGGCCACCACTGCACTACAGCATTCTAGCCAGAGAGGTGGGATCCAGCAAGGCCTCACAGGTTCTTTGAGAGTAGGTTACTTTCACTATTTGTGTGTGCCAAGAGGGGTTACCACTGGTGATTTTGCCACGGATTTTGCCTTAGTTACTCTCCCCTCCTCCTCAGCAGTAGTCGCTAGAACTTGAAGCAGTTCAGTTGCGAGGTGCACGGCGGGCGCGGCGTATGCCCGCCTGTGTGCATTCGTTTCCCACCCAAGGATTCGGCACAGTGGCTGGGCGCCCTGCCGCGAGCCCCGCCCAGGAATGTCCTCACCCGGAATGTCCGCCACGCCTCCCACAGTTCTGCCAACAGCCCCATTGGCGCTTACACCGGGCCAGTTTGAATCCCACCACCATGGGGAACCTGTTACATTAAAATTTTGGATCCCACCACTGATGCCAGTTGTCTTACTCCCTATCAAGGTTTCCTGGAATTCAAAAGCCAGGGAGAGATTTCCCCAATGTGTATTTCTCTCAGCATGGTTATAGGTAAATCACATCGTTCATGGGACTATCAGTCAGGTATCATATTACAATATATTTTTAATCTTCCGGCTCTTGAAAATAAAGAGATAGAGTCCAACTGGTATCCAGATTCTAAATCCAAGAACTATACCGCAAATATACATAAGCAGCCTCTGTAAGAGATGTAATATTGTGTGCACCCTTTGGGGCTTTGTTTTGTTGAAAGATATATATAGTTAGTAAATAATCACAAACGCCGCAAGTTAACAAGATAGTTTACTAAGAAAAAATGGAAGGAAGAGTTACATAGAAAGAACAAACAGTCCCTTTCTAAGCTGAGCTTTCGAGCTACATGCTGCTTCCTCACAATGTGCCAAAGTGAGACACTGGACTGGGAACCAAAACAGGAAGTTACTTTTACTGACTTCTTCTTGAACCGCCTACTTGAGTACATTATCATCTCTATGGCACTCTATTAGTCAAATGACAAATCAACGGATCATCTCATTAATGGAGGCAACCAGTTGCTCCATGTCCCTTAGGCTAATTCTCTATCTGGTTATTCACTGAAACAGCATAACTAATAACTCTTTCACTAACTCGAAAAGCCAGTATATATCAACACACATTTGCACTTAGAAAGTGTTCATTTTTTTATTACATGCAGTTTGTTTCTTTATTTTCATTTCTGCTAACATGAATAGAGAGTTATCAAGAATTTCCCAGAATGAACATGATACATCTGGTAACTGTACCTAGATGGAACTCCCTCTCACAAACAAGATGATTCCTTTGACATACATTGAGTTGCCAATCTCCCAACAACTTCTAATCAGTCAGAAGAAAAAAATACTTCACACTCTCAAGCATAGCAACATAAGAGCAGGGCAATCTGTAAAATGTTCTTCCTCTCAACACACCATTTTTTTGCCCAAAATCAGCTTCCTTCCACCATTTTTTGAAAAGTTCTGATTAGTAGGAGAAATATTTGAAATACCCTTCCCGCCATTTCAACAAGATCACTTGAAGTTGCTCCAAGGTAGATACTTGACTACAGGACATGTTACAACTTCTCTGCTACCATTAAAAAACGCTTAGGAGATTTATTTCGAAACTCGAGATGTGCTGAAGTCGTGCATAAAGCATCAATTTGCTTGTTTCCCCACTTACCATCGAATTTCACCCTTTGCTGCCACGCTACCTTTAAGCGTCGCCATTTCTGGATTAGCTCCTGGGTTTCCCCACGACCCTCGCTCTGCGTGGGGTCATCAAAGGCCGCTTTTGAGGAGCACCGGTGAATGACGCTGCCCCGCCGAGGGTTTGGCGAGCAGCAGCATTGAGGCGGCTGCATTGTCACCACCCCTGTAGTGGGAGTGTCATGGCGGACCCCGCGGCTACTTGGTGAGAGAAGCGTGCAGCAGATGGCAGGCGGGGAAATGACCTCCAGTTATCTCAGTTTTCAAGTGCGAGATGCTATATACCGAAGCTGAATCTGTAAACAAGTGGGAGCTGCGTGAATAAAAGCCCAGTCAATTTGGAGTCAATATATGGCAACCCAGTAGGATTTTTAAGGCAAACAATCACGTATTGGTTATCCCTGAACTGAAAAGAGATCCAGCTGGTTTCGAACCAGGGCCAGGGGGGTTTTTGGCCCTGGCATACAACCTGATGGGAAGTTCTGTTGGACAAGCCCTCTGGGCCTGGTGGGATCTCTTCATACTACCCCTGCAGGGCCTGTGAGACAGAACTGTTCCACCAGGCTTATGGCTGAAAGGCGGCAATGGCATTCCTTCTATGGCAGTGATGGCAAACCTTTTCGACCGAAAGTGTCCAAATTCGGTAAACCTAAAACCCACGTATGATGTCACCGCAGCGCCAACACGGCAATTTTAACCTGCCTGAATACTGAGGGTTTTAGCTCTTTAAAAAATTGTTGGCTCCGGAGAGGCGCTACTGTGTGAGGTAGCTTTCTGGTGGTAGCCGGGTGGCTTTGCTTTGGGAAGCCAACCGCGCAACTTCAATGGCTGTAATCCACGGCCCTAGAGGGCCGACTCGCAGCTGCAAGCCCCATTGCCACCCAGCAACCGAAGCTGGCCCCAGGTAAAGGATCCCGCTTTGAATTCTTCGCGATGAAAAAATCGAGTGGGCTTAACAGGGGTTACCTACACTGCTTCGCCAAACGTTCAGACCTGTAGGCTTCATGTTTCAATAACCCAGTCCAGTGGGCCCAGGACCAGTTTAGATGTGAGGGCTACCCCGTTTGCTGCGTTGCCAATAGAGAGGCTCTCTGAGTGCCACTTCTGGCAATCGCGCTAAGGTAGGTTCGCCACTACCGTTCTATGGCCTCCCTCTCCCTCCTCTACTGAAGTTCCATCCTGCCCCCCATTCATAGCCATAGGAATTTAAAAATAAATAATATGAATGGGAGTCACCATCAGGAATTTCCACGATGTTTATCATTAGTAATTAGTATGGTTTTTTTTTTCCATTCTTGTTCTATGGTTATTATCAATATTATTGTTTTCATTCTATGGACTGCCGGAAAGCCGCCCTGGAGGGAAAAGGAAGGGTCTAAAATTCAAACAAGACAAATAAAACGAAATTCGCGAGCATACCAGAGCTAGTTTGCCGTTGCCTGGCTCTGCAGCACAATCCTGGTATTCCGTGGAAGTCCCCATCCGAAAGTACTTCAACTAAGGCAGATCCTGCTTAATTTCTGAGATCTGACCAGATCAGGTTAGCTCTGGCCTTCCAGATCAGGACAAACGGATCCTTCCAAACATACAAAAGAAGGAGAAACAGGCAAGCCGTAGGTTGTTCTCGGCTTACTTGGCCAAAACAGACAACAGCCAATACCTGCTGTAGCAAAGGTTAAAGAATTATTTATGGAAGGGATACGGCTTAGTGATAGAATGTCTCGCCCTGCACGCAAAGAACTCCATGTTCAACTCCCCGCATCTCCAGCCGGGTTAAAAGGACCGAAGGCAGTACAGTGGAATCCCTCGGTTTCGCTGGTAATCCATCCTAAAAGAATAGATGAAAACCGAGATGAAAACTGAGGGCAAACTTTTCCATAGGAATCAATAATGTCAATCCAATTAATCTCTGTTCTAGGTAATCCCTAAAAACTTACTAAAAGCACATATTTTGGTGAATAAACTTATAGTTTAATGCTGTCGAAAGCATGTAACAAAACAATAACACAGGGATTAGCTTCTAGAGCCAGTGGACCAGTCAAATACCGCACCAGAAAGCTGTCCAAAGGAGGTTTGTTTCTGACGCCTCTTTTTTTAAGCATCTTTGTCTGAAATGGGGGCCAAGACATCGCTTCTTAAACAAGTTGCAGACATTGCCTGCCCAAACAGCTTTGTCCGGGTGATTTTTCTCTCACAAAACTCCTGCACCTTACTGCAAATCGATGAAAACCAAGACAAATTTTTTCACTGAAAAAAATGCGATGAAAAACTGAAAACTGATGAAAACCAAAGACGCAATGAAAACCGAGGGTTCTAATTGTAGGTGATATAGAAGGCCTCTGCTTGAGATCCTCAAGAAGAGGTGTTTGGATTTATGCCCTGCCTTTGTCTCCTGTAAGGAGACTCAAGGTGGCTTACAAACTCTGTTCCCCTCCTCTCCCTACAACAGCCACCTTGTGAGGTAGGCAGGGCCGGGAGGAGAGTTCTGAGAGTACTGTAAACAGCCTACTAAGGCCACCCAAGCAGCATGCAGAGAGGGGAAACAAATCCAGTTCACTAGAAAGAAAGTCCCACTACTCATCTCTGGAGGAGTGGGGAATCAAACCTGGCTCTCCAGACGAAAGTCCACTTGCTCTTAACCATTACACCATGCTGGCTCGGTGGAGACAAGTCTGTCTTTGATGGACCATAAGACAGCTTCATGTGTTCCAATATTCCTCCCAAGTCTATTCCCTAGGAAAGGCATCCCTTGTTACTGCCACAAACTATTTCCTACTTTCATAAATGAATCCGAAGGAGTCACTCTCTGGGTTGAGAAATGGGCTTACTTCTGCTATTGTTAATTTTCTCCTGTGTTGAACCCCCCATCACTCCTGAGTAAGGAACATGGCAAAGCCTTCTCTAAGATGACTTTCTCAGCTAAACGGAACCATGTGGTATTGGAAACACTTCTTTGCCCTCCCCGCCCCAATAATAATTGCCTTTTGCTTGGATTTCAGTGGTTCCCTTTTGTGTTTACGATAACAGAGGGATGCTTTATTGCATTTCACCAAGCTGGTTGTCATGGTGACCAGCAGTTGCTGTGCACTGTAAAAATAACCTCCTTCCTTGATAGATTTCACTTGAGTGAAAACAACCCTTAAAAATAGGTTTGGATTTACATACTAATTCTTTCTAGATTGAAAGGAGAAAGGGTTGACTTACAGCATGCCCTTGTAGAGTCATGGCAAACAACCACGTCAGGGCTTCTGGCAGGTGTCCATCAAGTGCATCCTGTTGAGTTACACCAATGACGTTCCAAAGCTCCAGACTGTTCAGGCCGGAATCAGCTTTCTTCTGAAGTTGGAAGGAGCAGCAGTGGCATAGTGGCTGAGAGCAGTGGCTAAGAGCAGGTGCGCACTTCTAATCTGAGAGGAACAGGGTTTGATTCCCAGCTCTGGCCGCTTTGAGTTGTGGGAGGCCTTATCTGGGGAATTCCAGATTAGCCTTATACTCCCACGACGCCAGCCAAGTGACCTTGGGCTAGTCACAGCTGGGATTCTTCAGCCCCACCCACCTTCACAGGGTGTTTATAAAGAGGGGAAGGGCAAAGAGATTGTAAGCCCCTTTGAGTCTTCCACAGGAGAGAAAGGGGGGATATAAATCCAAACTCTTCTTCTTCTTCTTCTTCTTCTTCTTCTTCTTCTTCTTCTTCTTCTTCTTCTTCTTCTTCTTCTTCTTCTTCTTCTTCTTCTTCTTCTTCTTCTTCTTCTTCTTCTTCTTCTTCTTCTTCTTCTTCTTCTTCTTCTTCCCCAGATGATTCTTCAAACGTTTAAATGAGATATGGTCAGTGGTGGGATTCAGCAGATTCACACCACTTCGGCAGAACTGGTTGTTAAAATGGTGTCTGTAAACAACCAATTGTTAAATTGTTTGAATCCCACCACTGGAACCGGTTGTTAAATTATTTGAATCCCACCACTGAATATGGTCCCTTCTTCTCATACTGTCCCAGCTGCCAGTTGACATACACTTTCTAAAACCTGTTCTTCAAGCGCCTGCTTGTAGAGGTGAGGTAGTCAACAACCAAAACAGGACTTTCCCAGTGATGGGACCATTCTTTTGGAATGTCTTCCCTTTTGAAGCTCACTTGGTGCCTGCGTTTGGCCTACCAGGCCAACAATGGCTTTTTCCGCACAAAGTATTTGGAAACATTTTGAAAAGAATTGTTTTCTTGGATTTTGTCCGCATGACACAGAAAAATAAAGCATTTCAGCTGGAAATTGTTCTTTTATTTTAAAAAATCATACAAATGTATATTCAAAGTCGTGGAGACTCGAAATCTGCGCAGCCTTGCCACTTGTGATGTTGTATCTATGTGGCTTCAAAACAAACAAACAAAAAGGAAAAACGACACATTCACATAATTGGCAGGAAAAAATGAATGTATTAGTGCACGTTAATGATGGAATTGGTGGGCAGCTGCAATGCCAGATGAGGAAACATCTGTAGGAAACTTTAGCAAATAGTGGACAGCACGGAGAATTGCTGAAGAGGCAGAAGATGGTGGGGGGCAGAGAAACGAAAGCAGAACTAAAATCTGGCTGGAGAAATAATCTCTGCATAGCAAATGGTTTGAAAACGTTTTCAGAAAAAAATTCATTAGTTTGGCGCTTCCAAATAAAACATTTTGAGGTTGAAAATAAGAGTTTTCTAAACGTTTTTGGGGGAAATCTCTGCAAAATTCCTGCAGGAAATATTTCACTTTTCTTCTTCAAAAAACATTTTGTTTGTGTTGTGAGGAAAATACCAATGTCCTTTTATCTAAGCTTGTAACTGACGTGTTTTTAAATAGTTTTCACAGCTCATTTCTAGTCTCAGAACTGTTTTACAGATATCCTTTTAGAATGCCCAATTTTTTTAACCACTGTTTTTATACCCCTGCTTTTTAAATGTCTAGTTTTATCATTGTAAATTATTGTTTTAAATTACTTTTATTGTACTGGATTTACTTAGTGTGTTACCTCAACCATTTCTCTAGAGAGGTAGCAATTTTTTAAACTAAATAAACAAATTCTGTTCCAACTAATGGAAGCTTCTACAAACCTATTGCCAAGCCAAAATGTTCATATGCGGTTCAGGGTCTATGAATTGCTATTATTGGAAATGTATTAACATATTAAAGAAGTGACTTCTGTGTGTTGCCCTTTGTCACTTTTAAGCTTCCTCCAATGTTCAGAATCAAAGGCTCATTCCGCACATGCAGAATAATGCACTTTCAAACTGCTTTCAGTGCTCTTTGAAGCTGTGCGGAATGGCAAAATCCACTTGCAAACAGTTGTGAAAGTGGTTTGAAAGCGCATTATTTTGCGTGTGCGGAAGGGGCCAAAGTAGCTAAAGGGAAGAGAGTTTCCCCAGGATCACTGTAATTTGATACGGTTGGTAGCACTTTGAAAAAAAATCCCCCAAATACACCATGAAATGTTGAGTGAGCTGAACTGATAATTTAATGTGAATGAGATTCACTTCCTGGTTGGGAGGTGGGGTTGGGGCAGGAGGTGATAGCTGCCACCAACTTTTTAAAGCTTCCTCCACTGCTATCATTCTGCAGTACATGCAAAACAAAACTGTTTAGGAGAGCATTTTTTTCATGGAATATCTTTTAGTTAAGGCCGCTCAAGACGGCCAATTGTGACTTAATCCACGGCCTGGGGGGGCGTAAAAACACTGAGCCCCCAGGCTGCTTTCAAAGACAGGCCGCCAAGGCTGTAACCCAGCAGCTTACCTGGATGCGCTTCCACTCCCAGGGCGTCTTCAGGTCGCCTAAACAACAACCCTTTAAAGGGTTGTTGTTAGAGAAGCTGCCTTCCTTTCGGGCGCATATGCTGCGCACCGGCAGCATCGTTGGGAAGACGCTTGTCTCCGGGCCTCCCACTTTCCACTCACGGTGTCTCCGCCGCCTGCTGGGCATGCGCGAGTTCACCACACCGTCCTCCGCCGCACCTCCAGGCTAATGACACGAGACACCGTGAAAGGGGCGGGAAGCGGCGTCTCGCTCGCGGAGCCGCCTGCCAGCTTCGCCAGCTCCGCTTCAAGCCATGCAAAAGCGGGCTTATACCATTTCACCGCACCCTTACGGCATGCTAAGGAGGCCGCAAGGAAACGGCCTCAGTTCTTTTTAAAAAGGTTTTGGTATATGTGGGCATTTTTCTAGATAGTTCTTGAATGGTGTGTATTGTTTTATTGGTATTGCTGGTTTTATTGTATTGCTGGTTTTATTGTATTGTTGGTTTTATTGTGCCGCTGGTTTATTGTATTGCATTGATATTCTTATTGTGTTGCTGGTTTTATTATATTGATGCTTTTTATTGTATTGCTGGTTTGACAGTGCATGTGATGGCTTTTAGTGTATTGCTGGTTTTTTATTATGTTGCTGGCCTTTTATTACATTACTGGTTTGATAGTATTGGATGCTTTTATTGTATTGCTGGTTTTATTGTATTGATGGTTTTTAATTTTTTCTTAATCCATCTTGGAAGGTCTCTTTACGAGAAAAAAGAGGATTATAAAATGAAAACTAACCAATGAAAAAAGAGCACTTTGCACAAATAGCCAAGGAGAACAGCCAGAACAGCAAGTGTATAAGTTGCTAATATGTGTTATTTTTTGTAGGAGCTACTGCAGGCCCAAATGTCTAGCAGGGACCCTCAGCACCATTCCCTTTGAAATAGGGATTTCGTAAGGATGACCGCGACTAGCAAATGACTGAGGGGGGAAATCCATGCCTCAAAACAGAACTTCTTCAAAAGTCTCCCAGTTCCCTTTCTGAAAATTGAGGAACATGTGCTAGAAGTCCTCCCTCCTCAATAGAGGGAGAATGGTGGAAGCAATTCCTCAACAGGAGAGTACCAAACTGGGTGCAGGGAAACCTCCGATGTAAGAAAGAAGCTTGTTGGACAACAAACCCACAAATGCAAAGAGAAAGGTCCAGTCTTACTCAGGGAAAGGCCAGCAAAGTTATATCTATGGGAATCCTTAGGCATTCTGTTCCAAACACTGCTCCCCAGCATTTCAGTGACTGGTTTGAAGCTCTCAACAGAAACACCTCACTAAAAAAAAAAAGTGAGAATCTTGCAGTTAAGTATTACACATTCCCAGAGACCACAAAACTCATTGGAACGAAAAGATCTCTTTTAGCAGTGCACATGTACAGAAGGTGCCGCCAGAAAAAAAATGAAGAAAAAGCTACTGACACTGAGATAGCTTTTTGGAGCATATGTGGTGGGACTTTAAAATTCCCAATAAATAAATACAATTGTTGACAGCGCTTTCCCAGCAACCAAAAAATACTCTAGAGCTCTTTTGCTTCAGGCTACTGTTAAGGTTAAGCAGCTGAGACTCCAGCAGAGAACCAGAGGGAGTGAGCAGAGAGGGGAGATAGGACTGACAACATGGTGCTTTGTTCATCAGCCTCTTAATGATGACTCGCTAAAATTGACTGAGATGATCGGGCTGCATCAACATCAGTATAGTTTTTTTCAAGCTCTGCTTCTTGACTCCAAATCACTTTCTTCCTAACTAACAGTCCTAAACTTGGCATCTTTCTCCATCCATTGCATCCATTGCATGGCTGACTGTTACCCTTTGTAGGTGTTCACTCATAGTTAATGCTTTGGATAAAATTATAAAACATGTAGAAAAGCAAGACCTGCTGAGAAAGAGTCAGCATGGCTTTGCAGCGGCAAATCCTGTCTTTACAAACTTACTAGAGTTCTTTGAGGGTGTAAACAGGCATGTGGACAGGGGTGAACCGGTGGACATTGTCTACTTTGGATTTCCAAAAGGTTTTTGACAAAGAAGTTCCTCACCAGAGACTGTTGAGAAAACTCAGCAATGAAGGAATAAGAGGGGAAGTCCTCCTATGGATTAAAACTGGCTGGAGAAAACAGGGAAACAAAGAGTGGGTGTAAATGGGAAGTTCTTCACAATGGAGAGATGTCAGAGGAGCGGTGTCCCCATGGCGATCCGCTTTGGGACCAGTGCTCTTTAACCTATTCCATAAAATGACCTGGAAGTAGGGGTGGGTAGCGTAAGTGTGGCCAAGTTTCTGCAGATGATACCAAATTATGTAGAGGGTGGTGGGAGAACCACAAAGGATGCGGCGAGCTCCAAAGCTGACCTTGATAACATTAGATATGAGGGCTCCAGAAATGGCAAATGCTACAGTTCAATGTATGCAAAATGTAAAGCGATGCACCATATGGGGCAAAAAAATCCAAACTTCACATAACATCGGCTTACAGGGTCCAGTGCTTATCAGATCACAGACCAGGGAAAGGGATTTAGGCTGCCTTTAAGCTGATAAGTTCCCATGGAATGTCAACTCAATGCATGGCAGCTGTGAAAAAAAAGGCAAACTCTATGCTGGGGATCATTAGAAAAAGAGGAATTGATAATAAAACTGCAAAGATTGTCATGCCCCTTATATAAAGCAGTGGTGCGACCGCACTTGAGTACTGTGTCCGGTTCTGCCAGTGCACGTGATCTCAAAAAAAAAAAAGGATATTGAGGGAGATAGAAAAGTGCGCGCAGAGAAGGGCAACAAGGATGATTGAGGGACTGGAGCACCTTCCCCCTATGAGGAGAGGCTGCAGCGTTTGGGACTCTTTAGTTTTGGAGAGGAGGCGGCTGAGGGGGATATGATTGAAGTCTCCGCAAAATTATGCATGGGTAGAAAAATGTTGACAGAGAGAGACATTTTTCTCTCTTTCTCGCCAATACTAGAACCAGGGGGGACATTCATTGTAGCAAAAAATGCTTAGGGGAAGAATTAGGGACTACCAAAAGGAAACACTTCCTCACGAACGCGTGTGATTGGTGTTTGGAATATGCTGCCACAGTGAGGTGGTGATGGCCACAAACCCTTATAAGCTTTTAAAAGGCTTGGACAGATTTATGGAGGAGAAGTTGATTTATGGCTACCAATCTTGGATCCTCTTGGATCTTGAGATTGCAAAATGCCTTAACAGACCAGGGTGATGTCGGGGAGCAACAGCCGCAGAGAAGGCCATTATGCTCACATCCTACATGTGGAGCTCTCTAAAGGCACCTGGTGGGCCACTGGCGAAGTAGCAGAGAGCTGGACTAGATGGGACTTCTTGGTCTGAGGAATCCAGCTGGCTTGTTCTTATGTTCTTATGTTCTTATGTTCTTAATGATGGCTACCTTTAGTGAATTCCAAATAGAGTAGGACTTGGCTCAATTAAAAAAAAGAGAGAGAGACAGGGAGAAGAAGGTGAGTTTGGTGAATAAAAAAATATGTCCCTCCAGCCAGTGGTGGATCCAAAATTTTTAGTAACAAGGGTTCCCTTGGTGGTGGGGATTCAAACAGTGGGCGTAAAGCTACCACGGGCTGGGAGGGGCATGATAAAGGCGTGGCTGGGCATTCCGGGGCAGGGCATTAATAATTTCTCTGTTACTGTAAAAAAACCTCTTACGTAAAAAAAAAAAGTTCCTAATTTCCAGCTGGTATCTTTCTGTCCATAACTCATTAACTCATTGGAGTAGCAAGGATCCTATCGTCTACTGCCAACAGAAAACAACTACTTCTCCTCTAATTGACTGCCTGTCCAAATACTTCTAATACTTTCAAATACCTAATTTTGTTTCTAGAAATCAAAAGAAGGATACTTCTTTCCTTAAACAAGGAACTTTTACTCATATTTCTAAAACATGTTTTCTTAAAACAGCCCAACAGGGGAGAATTATCCCCGCTTTCTACCTTCTCGCTAACCAGCCACATATAGGGAAACAACAGTGGACTTTCATGATTTTTTGGACCTAATGGAATTTTCTAACGGAAGAAGCAGACCCAATTAGTGCAACCCCGGCTTTCCGAACACCACACAAATAATTAGTAACCCACTCTTGGGAACTGGTGGAGAACTCCGCTGGATCCCACCTCTGCCTCCAGCCCAGCTGCATACATATCTCTTGTGAGGTTTAGTCTCCTGTGCCTTGGAGTAAGTCAACCTCTGAGTTACAGTGCTAATCCTTGCTACAGTAATGGGGTTTCCAGGTTCCCTGACTGGGCAGCAAGGAGATGCTTGACTACCGTAATGCACTGAATTCTGAGACCAATCTTGGAATTCTGAAAACCCTCAATTAGTTTAGAGGTATATGGCCCAATTGACAGCTAGAATTAGCTGCTTGGACTCACATTTTCCTTGTGTGTGAAGAGGCTTGCCTTTGATTATCAATAACTTCCCCTAATGTTCCACCTTCAAGCTAAGCTGCTGGTGTTGGACTTCTACAACCTGGAGACCCACATCTCTTCACAACCTGGAACCCACATAATTGGAAGGACTTCGCGTGTAGCATGAAAAAAATTGGACCGGTCTGATGACAGTTTCCTTCCTCTGGTCACTTCCTGTTCTTACCCCTCCTCCTCACTTGATGGTCCACTCAGCGTAGTGGCTTTCACAGTGGTGGACACAGAATATGATGGAACAGTCTCCTGGAAGTGTTGGAATGTTTAATTTCTGCATGCCTGGACACTGGGGTGCTATATATCTCACTCTAACTGTGATGTTGCTCTCTCTTGTTTGCCCTCCTTGTCTGGGCCAGGAGACCACCACTAACTTCCTTTCTTCCCCATGCTAGCTTCACTTCTGCTCTAGCCTTTGAGCCGAGCGCATGGTCAATGGCAGCCTGCTCAGTGGGCCTTCCACTGCAGCATCCTTCCTCACCTCCACACACACGCGATGGCTAGTTGTGCCCACTTGTTGTAGGGAAAGTAGTCTCTTTAGACTAGGGTTCTTTCTATCTACCTTTTCTTGGAACAAAGTTGTGAACTGAAGATGATTGGATAAATGTAAGTTTTACCTTTTACATTTATGTCTCTGGAGAAGTTTCTAGAAACTACATTCACACACACTACTGGGCAAATCCATGACTCTAAACGAAATCTAACAGGAAGAAGTAAGGAAAGCTCCTAAGTTGCTCTGAGAGGTTCTAAAAGTAAGCTATTTTGTGAGCCTTTGCAACCCAATGAAAGGTTTCTGGACATTTGGGCCCCTTCCACACACACAAAATAATGTGTTTTTAAACCATTTTAACAACTGTTTGCAAAGAGCACTGAAAGCAGTTTGAAAGTGCCTTATTCTGCATGTGCGGAATGAGCCATAGTTTGTTCTGCACAGACTAGGAAGTTCTCATTTACAGAATTTACTTTTGTTAATCATTAGTATTTTCCTCACAAATATCCTCAAATGTTTGTAAAATGTTTTCAGTCCCTCCCTTTTGTTCACACTCACTCCCTTGAAACGATTCCTGGCTGCCATTATGTGATTTTCCTTCTTTTTTAGTTCGGTGTTGAATCGATGCTTCAGTGATTCACGGCCTTATGTTGCATTCTATACTCCTTGTATACTTGATTCCCCCCAAATGAAGAACAAACAGAGAAGTGCTGCAAATAAACAGACGAGGAGGAATTGAGTGATCTCAGAAAATGGTGCCAAAAAGAAGGAGGAGGAGGAGGAGGAGGAGGAGGAGGAGTTGGGTTTATATCTCCCCCTTTCTCTCCTGTAAGGAGACTCAAAGGGGTTTACAAACTCCTTTCCCTTCCCCCCTCACAACAAACACCCTGTGAGGTAGGTGGGGCTGAGAGAGTTCAGAAGAACTGTGACTAGCCCAAGGTCACCCAGCTGGTGTGTGTTGGAGTGCACAGGCTAATCTGAATTCCCCAGATAAGCCTCCACAGCTCAAGTGGCAGAGCAGGGAATCAAACGCAGTTCCTCCAGATTAGAGTACACCTGCTCTTAACCACTACACGACTGCTCAGATCAGGGAAGCAGGGATACATGGGAAACAGTAAATAGATCATACAGCAACTGAACACAATTTCAAAACATTTCAGCTAGAGCAGGGGTAGGGAACCTGCGGCTCTCCAGATGTTCAGGAACTACAATTCCCATCAGCCTCTGTCAGCATGGCCAATTGGCCATGCTGGTAGGGGCTGATGGGAATTGTAGTTCCTGAACATCTGGAGAGCCGCAGGTTCCCTACCCCTGAGCTAGAGAATCGCTTTAAAGGGGATTCATTTAAAATGTCTTGAGGCTGGAAATTAAACATTTTGGGGTAAAAACAATGCAGAACTCCATAAAGGAACTGTTTTATTTCCTGCCTCAAAATGTTTTAAATGAATTGTGCAAAAAAGCCCACTGTGATTATTTCTGTTGCTATGTTTATTCTGGGAATTTATGTTGTTATTGCTATGCTTCTTGGTTTCCACTTTGGTGTGGGAGAAATGAGACCTGTTCATATTTAAAGGAATTAACAAATACATACTTGAGATACTTTGCATCTATCTTCATAAAATATTGGAGTGACAGGAATCAGAGAGGTCTTGCTGCATGAATGTATTGAGACTGGGGACATTTACAGAGTGAGAATGATGAAGAATATTCCACTGCTAGGATCTTCCAGTGGTCTTTAACTGGACAGACATATTCTACCAGGTTGTCAGACTAGAGCATATTCCGCACTGGCTGAATACAGCCACTAAAAATGCCATTGTGGGGGAGGACTTCACACAGCTGCTGCCACTAGAGCAAAGCCACAACAATGTTATTTCCCCACAACTAAATGAGCGAATATTTTGAAAAACAGTGGTGTCCATTGTGGTGTCCCTACAGGAGAGAAAGGGAGGATATGAATCCAAGCAAACTTACCACCTCTTCCTGCGTGGCTCCGTGGGGACGAGGGGATACGCATCCTACCCCCAGGGCGTTGGCAGGGCCATGGGGGCGTGTCCCCTTGTCCTGATAGAGCTAAACAGGGAAGGGGAGGTAAGTTTTTTTTAAAAAAAAACAGTGGTGCGTCTCCATGTGGATGTGCAGACGCGGCCTGCAGTAGCTCCCGGGCCACCTGCACATAAGTGTGCGAATGGTCTGAGGGCTGCACCGGTGTCGTGTACCCTGGTGCACCGCTGCTCCCCAGGCCAGTGTGGAATCCACTTAGGATCTGGCATGACCAGGTTTGAATCTCTGCTGTGCCATGGAAGCTCAGTTGCGTTCCTAGGCCCGTCACAAGCTCTCAGCCTAACTATGAGGTTGTTTCTATGAGGGAAAAGTGAAGATGGTGAGGGAATTATGAAAAGCCACTTTGACTCCTGGTCAAGGAAAAAAGATGAAATGTTAAAACAATTATCCACAAACTAGGTAAGCTAAAGTTTAGGGCCTTCGATTATGAGGGACCTATAAATATAAAAGCAAGTACTAAAAATACTAAACTACCATTTTTGATAATTCTGTGAGGCCTCTTAAACATGACATAGTTTAGGGTCTCAACGTGTACAGTTTGCTAGCAATTGGTGGGAGGGTTGAGGACACAGTGTTTTGGGTCCCCATCGGAGATGCTTTAGGAATCAAAACTACTTCCTGTTACTTCTGGGTTTTCCCAGGAAGCAGCTTCATCACACCCCCACCCCATGATCCAAGTGGCAGGAGGCAACAAGAGCTTTAGGACAAGATATCACCCATTTGACCTGGGGAAATGGCATCTCTACATCCTAATCCAGAGAACCAACATTGTGCAGTGGTTAAGACTGGCGGACTCTTGTCTGGAGAACTGGGTTTGATTCCTCCCTCCTCCACATGAAGTCTACTTGTGATCTGGGGCCAGTCACAGTTTTTTTCAGAACTCAGCCCACACAGAAGCTACTTCCACACATGCAGAACAATGCATTTTCAAACCACTTTCACAACTGTTTGCAAGTGGATTTTGCTATTCTGCACAGCTTAAAAGAGCACTGAAAGCAGTTTGAAGGTGCATTATTCTGCATGTGCGGAAGGAGCCAGAGACAGGCAAAGGCAAACCACTGCTGACCACCTCTTGCCATGAGCAACCATTTGTTCACCATAGGTCTATTAAAAACCCTGTGGGATTACCATAACTCAGCTTTGACTTGAGGTCAAACCCCTCTTAATCCAACCCTATGTAGGCTTCTGCTGCTAGCATTTCGTGGGCCTTCAGCAACAGCATGGAACAATCCCTAGTTTACTTCCATTTCTTTGATCTGATCAATGCAACATGCTCTTATTCCATTATCTCCAGGTGGCAAGATCCGTACAGACCCTTGAGTCAAAAGGTCTCATGATAATCAAGGCTTACAAGAGGAACCAATAGGGAAGATAGGGCACATTTCAGGTTTCCTTCAAGGTAGGAATTATAGACACTTAGAATTGGGATCTGTGAGTAATAAATGGAAAGGTCAGATTGGTGCAACCAGCTGCAGAGACACAGTTTTCGTGACAGGTTGATGGATACTATACTATCGAGGTATACTTTTAATCATCATCTTATTACTTTATTTCTTATTGTTTGACTCACCTAGGACTGTCAGGTGTGCCTAGACTGCCTTGGAAGTAAGCATTTGTAGGGAAGGCGTAAGGGATTGCTTCAAAGCTGGTGGAAAAAAACAGAAGAAAACTTTGTTCTCAGTAGATGATCTCAGTTCTGCTATCCATTAGACCGATGTCAGTGAAAAACGACCACCCAAATTGCAATTTTTCTGGGCAAAATGCACCAAGAAGTTGGTCTATAACTTTGTCCTTTTAAGACATTATCCTCTATAGATTAAGAAACAATGACCCCAAAGTACAACCTCTTACTAGTTTTATCTTTCTGTAGTGCGAAAAACTCCTTGGTCATAATACAACTCCAAAATTCTATTTTTTGCCAGTAGGGAAAATTCCATCTCGTTTGCACTTTTGGGGATAGTATAGATCACAGGTGTCAAACTCACGGCCCTCCAGATGTTACGGACTACAGTTCCCATCATTCCCTGCCAGCATGATGCTGCAGTCCATAACATCTGGAGGGCCGCGAGTTTGACACCTATGGATTGATAAAGCTCTATAGTTTTGTCCTTTTAGGACATTGCCACTTGCAACTTAGTAAATGATGCCTTCGAAGTCCAACCTTTTATAATTCTGTTGCTGGAGCAGAAGCTGGAGCAGAAAGGAATCCCCCATTTCATCAATGTCAGGCTTTTACTGAATAGCCAAAGGGCTCTAAAGGACACATCTAACAATATATAGGGCATGACTTTGTACAGAAAACTGGGTAGTCAAAGAAGAGTTGAAACATTTGGTAAAATGTCTGAATAGACGTGCTCTGATGGGCTATGCAATCGAGCAAGGAACAAAACTATGCAATATTGAGCAATCAGTTTTTCCTGCAACTGTGGCCACCATTTTCACCTTCATGCCACACACCTGTACCACGTGACGTTCTCAGTCTAAATACCAAAAAGTGCTTTTGAGGGGGTTTAATGGTAGGCATCTCTTAAGGGGGAAAGATAGGAGAGAATTGGGGTTTGCTATTTTATTTTGTTTTAACTGGAATATTTTCAAACTATTGTTATATGCCACCTTGATCCACAAGGGATCAAGGGAAGGTATACAAGGTATACAAAGGGAAGGTATACAAGTTTTAAATAAATACATACATTTGCTGCCCTGATGCCCTTCACCACTAGCATGGAGGAGTGGTTAGGAGTGGTGAACTCTGATCTGGAGAACCGAGTTTGATTCCCCACTTTTCCACCTGAATGGAAGACTCTTGTGAAGTGGATTTGCTTCCCTGCTCCTCCACATGAAACCTGCTGGGTGACCTTGGGCCAATCACAGTTCTTCAGAATCCTTTGAGCCTCACCTACCTCACAAGGTGTCTGTTGGGGGGAGAGGAAGGGAAAAGGAGTTTGTAAGCTACATTGAGTCTCCTTACAGGAGAGAAAGGCCGGGTATAAATCCACAGCCTTCCTCCTCCTCCTTCTTCTAGAACAGTACAAAAACCCATACAAGCCATCAGAGGTGGAACAAGGGGAAACTGTGCACACCCTGTGCCACTGCTGCAGCACGACCTGCCCCGCCCTGCCCCAGAACACCCTATAATGCCCCCACCATCCCCCCTCCATGGCCTGGCCATGCCTCCTCCATGGCTCTGCCTGGGGCATCGCCCCCGCTATCCCATGGACACTACACCACTAAAAACCATATAGAGCTTCCTGAATCCTTAAGAGATTTCATCTCATGAGAACTGAGCCATGATTTGTGTTGCCCTGGCAATCAGCAAGCCAAACTGAAGGCCAAATTCCCACAATAAGACAGGGTCTTATGACAGTTCGGTAAGTGACTGGCTGTACTGCCTTTAAAGAAGCCTGGGGAAGCAAATAGGTTAGGGAGATTATCTTCTCTGGCTCCCAGACCGAGGTGGCAGCCAGGTAGTTGGAATAGGAGGTTACTATGCCATCCCTCAAATTCTGTCACCTGAAACAAGTGTCTCAGATTTTTGTGACGCAGAGCAGACCATCTCCACACCTCAACAGCAGGAACTCACAACTATGTGACTTTTGACGATATGGACCCTTTCCACATTACTCTTGGCTGTAATTATAGCCATACAAGAATCCCAAATATAGCAACAACAACAACAAAAACCCCCCATGGCTCACCCAGCCCAGTATACAAAATTACAGCCTAATCTTTTCTTCATGGCTGTTGCCTTGAAAGGCAGAAAGTAGCATTTTCCTCAGAGAGATAAACAAGTGCTAGCATCGAGGGGGTTACGGTTAACGTTTAGATTTACCAGGAGGAGCCATGGCGTACTGAAAAAATATACCGTTCACCTGTCAGGCATAGCTGTTTATTTAAATGTTATTGCTACCTCGGAGCTCCCAGTGGAGTCCCCCCCACATTTAAACACTACTTAACTTTGAGTGCTACCCATACAGACTAAATACAATGAAACCATTCATTTTAGAGAACAGTCCTAGAAATTTCAGTCAGTAATGGATGCCAGCAACTTGCAAGCAATGCCACATCACAAGGATAATAGGCCACGCATACAGAGAGGTGCTGTCTTATGCAGGTTTTCTGGAGAACTGTGACCCTGTTTAAAATGAGGGGTCAGGTTTTCAGTATACCAGGTATGCTGTGGACATCTGATGGTTGGAGTTCTAGCAGATGCTGCCAGCTAACTATGTGGTGCCACCTGCTGATAACTAGGAGATTTTGGCAGGGGAAAATTATTTGTTTATTCATTATTTATTGGTCTTGCAGGCCACCCTTCCCCAGGGCGTTCAGGGTGGCTTACAACATTTTCATAATACATGGCCAAAATGATTTCAAACATAATCAATATAAATTGCATAAATTGCAGAGCCCCTTGAGGATGGGGCGGTTTATAAATCGAATAAATAAATAAATAAATAAAACAAAATAAACAAATTTACAAACTTTTAAATACATTTGACAACATTTACAACTTTTTAAAATTTGTCAAGGCTGTTTTGCATTACAGCCGAGGAAAACAATTTGGCATCTAGAATCTGAAGTTTGCCAGTCGGAATTTTTCTCCCCAATTTAATTTCAGGGCTACTAGCAACACTGGAGAATCAAAGAAATTGCACCCCAAATCACTAACTCTGAAAGCAATCCTAAGCAAGTCTACGCAGAGATAATTCCTATTTGATTCAATTGGCTTAGTCCCAGAAAAGCATTCGTAGAGTATTGCTCAAGAAATGGGACAAAATGAGCCTTTTTGAGGAGCATTTAGCTATTATTTGTTTGTTTGTTTGTTTGTTTGGAATGCTTGCATCCATCTTATCTCCTTGAATTCAAAGGCCATAAGCAATGCATAAACTTTGTTGGAGCTCAAGTATTTGAAATCTTTCTCTTAAGGGTCAAAGATCTTGTTGAAGGAATTACACTGTACATTGGAAGTCTGGAACTTGGGACAAAAATATCTAGATGTCTGTTCTCGATTTTTGGCTTCCTGTTGTGACTCTTCTGAGAAACATGCAGGGCAGGGTCATTTCATACCATCCAAAACAAAATTTAAAAGTTAAATAAGTGAATGTTAGAAGTCACACCCATATCATATTGATATGTCTAATTCTCTTCATTGCCAAATCTATTGATACATCAATCCAGAAACTGGAGCCTTGAACAAATGATACAGATCTTTCAGCAAACCTGAAAAACGCTATAGGTTTGCAGAACCCTCCCCTCCCCCCCAAAAAAACTTTAAAAAATAAAATTATAAAAAGCAGAAACAGCACCTTTAGCTTTAAGCAGCAAATGCTCTCAGTAACTGTTGCTAGGCAACCCAAACAATATTGCCAGTCTTTAAGCCTTACTTTTTGTCAGGAATAAGCTCTGTTTTGGCCTTAAAGGGAGGACTTATTGTATCCATGACTGGCAACCACCACCAAGAGATTTGATACTAAATAAGTTCTCTGGAGGCTCACAATTGTTCCACATCCGCCTCTGCATGAAAGCTTGTGTGATGCAGTGGTTACAGTTTCTGAGAATGATCTGGGAAACCCTGGTTCAAATCCCCCCTTTGCCATGGAATATTTCTTGGTGACCTTGGACCCGTCTCAAACTCTCAGCCTAACCTACTTCACAGAGTTCTTGTAAGGATAAAATGTAGGAGATGAGAACTATCTAAGCAGATGTGGGATCCCCATTAGTACAAAGGGGCATTATACTAAATAATACTAAAAATTGGGGGGGGGGGCAGATAAGCAAAAGGCTAGTTGGTTAGTGGGAAGGACAGAACAAAGCAGGGCAAGGGCTTCCCAGAAGCGGTGAAAGAGGAAGCAGTGTGGAGAAGAAGACACAAAGTGAAATGTACTGGGCACAAGAAACTGTCGCTCCCCCTGGTCTTCTACTTAAACGAGAAAATGATAAATCACATGTATCTATTTAATTTATATCCTGCTGTTGCTCCAAAGAGCTTCAGGTAACACGCATGGCCTGGCGTGTTCTCATTTTCCTCCTCTGAACAATCCCCTGCACAAGATTATGCTAAGAGACAGTGACTGCCCTCAGGATTGCCCGGTTGACCCATGCCTGTGTGGGCATCTGGACTCAGATCTTCCCATTCTAAACTCAGCACCATAACCAATTTTAATTTACGCAGAGTAAAATTAAAACGCTGCAGCCTCCTTCCAGGCCTCGTCACCTGCATTCCCTCACAGGGAAGCACTTATCAGCGAGGCAAACGGAGAAGGCATTGGGACATCAGTTTCGGTTGCTGGCTCAGTTTTGTTGTTGTAAACGCTTTTGTACCATCCAAGTTAATCTCCAGAGGAGCCTCCTGGTTGCTTTGCAATGTTCATATTTGGAGTAAAACATCATATATCACTTCTCCTCTAGTCCTCTGTAGTTATAGTAATTCAGTGGAGAGAAACAACACAATGTTGCCTACCTTCCTATGTTTCTAAAATGAAAAACGGGCTCTTGCTGTATGTTACACGAGGCAATAAGTTTGGTGGGGGTAAAGAACCAATATGGGAAGAAGCCACCTCTGCAGGGTTTCTTGACACTCAAGGCCCAATAAGGAATTTCTGTGAAGGTATATCCAAAACAGCATTTCCCTATTATCTACAAAATGCACATTTTGCTTAAGGTATCATAAACACATCTAATTTTTTCTCTCTGCATATGCTACAAATATTTGAGAGCCAATTCATGAGAGGCTTCTTGGCTCTGGTTTCTCCACCTGCCCTGTCCAATCATGTCAGCCATTATACTGATGCTGGGCTCCTCCCACAACAGCATCATCTGTATACCTACCTGAGGCCTTTCCCTCCTGTGCCCCATGATGGGTTACTCACTGTCCAGGTCAGAAAGACTATCAGCTGGGAGGGTGCCACAGTCTCTCGGAGAGACAGTGGCCAGTGACTACAGCCCCTATATTGCTGAATACAGAGGTCTGCAACATGGTGCTCTAGGCCTTCCTTGTGCCCACCAAATGTTTTTAGAAAGTGAGTGGAGCTTTTTGGCCAGACGGGGTTCTAATTGGCCATTGGAAATCTGATTAGCTGCATAGATTTTTTTGAAGTAGCTTCAGTGACAGTTGCTATCACAATACAAGGATCTTCGTTGTGTTACTGTGTGTGTGTTCTGTTTTAAAAGGCATCCTGTTCAGCAGAGCTTCCGCCTGAAACAGTGAAGAATTACCATTAGAGCAGAGGCATACAGCCTATAGGGACATGGGGCCACCCATGTCCCTGGGCGCATGCCTTTTGGTCATGTGGGGGGAGGGTGCCGGGCACCTCCCCACGTGACCAAATGGTTGCCCCAACTGCATGCCACCAAGCCCCATGCCTTCTTGCAGGTCAGTTTTTGCCCCCAAACCGGCCTGCATGGAGGGGTGCCTGGAGAAAGAGTTGTCTCCGGGCGCCATTCCCCCGATATGCCTCTGCATTAGAGTTATGCATAACTTTGCTCCCTGACATGTTGTGGTTGGCTCCCCCTCCTGAAATAGCCATTTTTTGGAAGTTATGCCCACTACCTGGTGTCAGAACTATAAAGATGACTGCAGGATTGAAAGGATTGGGACCTCTACCTTAGCCGGACTATCGGATGAGTAAGAGCCAGCATGGTGTAGTAGTTAAGAGTGGCAGACTCTAATCTTGAGAACCGGGTTCAATTCCCCCTTCCTCCACATGAAGCCTGCTGGGTGACTTTGGGCCGGTCCCAGAACTCTCCCAACCCATCTGAGCATCTCTGAACTTCTGGTGCCTTGACAGTCCTACAAGATCACCAGAAATCAGTGGTGATTTAGCAGCCCTTTCTACCACATCTGATGAGTCCCAGTGAGAAAGACAGAGTATAATTAACTCAAATAAATAAATGCACTCACAGCAGCACCAACAATTTTATTGTTGTCATAATATTTCTGTACCTCTGGCATCCCATCTTGGCCATCTAGTGTCTTCCTGGATACTGCTGTTAGAAAACACCAGACACTGCAGCAAGGAAACGCCATTTCTTGGGCCTCTGAGACTTGGCCTCAGCTCCCGTTTCATTCCGCAATGCTATTTATTATTCAAATGTGGAACGAATTCACTACCACATCATAAATTGCTATCATTAATTATTCACTGGGATTAAGGAATCAGTTAAAACCCCCTATCTTCCCCTTAATCCTGCTTTATTAATTTTATATTTTTGGCAGAAGAGGTCTCTTTACAAACGGATCATGTGGTTTTCTGTTGGGGCCCTAAGAATGGAACGTCCCTGGTGTTCAAAGAAGGCTGTACTTTTTTAATTTGATAAAATAAATTAGCAGAGGATTAGCGGTGCTATTAGCATGCGATGCGGCGCTATTGCCGTTACCGACATCTTCGGGGAGCTTTTAAAATGATTAGGTTATGTCTCGCTTGATTCTTTTCTTCCAGCGGTCTCTTGGGGTAGCATGAAGCAACATGACGGTAGGGTTGCTTTCAATGAATTTCGGAGAAAATGCTGTGCTCGCACGCTTTTGCTTGCTCGACATTGTAGAAAACTCCAAAGACGGCTCACACAAACAGCAAAGCAAACCGGCAGCAATTTCATGTAGCCTATAGCACAGTGATGGTGAACCTATAGCACGCGTGCCAGAGGTGGCGCTCAGAGCCCTCTTTGTGGGCACGTGCGCTGTCATCCCAGTTTGGGCACTTAGCAGTGGCATAGCACCGAGGGGACAAGGGGTGTGCAACACACTAAGCATGTGCCCCTACAGGGTGTGGTGAGAGCATTCTGGGGGCATGGCAGGGGTGTTTCAGGGTATTCCAGTGGCATTCCAGGTCAGGGAGGGGGAAGATGGGGACATGGCAGGGGCACAGGTTGCAAGCGTGCCCCAGATGCAGTTTCCACTTGCTCCGGCCCTGGCACTCATCTCTAAAAGGCTCGCCATCATTGCTATAGCATCATAGTAGGGAGGGTAGGCCCTCATCAGATAGTCCAATCTCATCAGATTTTGGAAGCTAAGCAGGGTCAGTACTTGGAACGGAGACCACCAAAGAAGACTCCGCAGAGGAAGGCAATGGTAAACCACCTCTGCTCTCACTTGCCTTGAAAGCCCCTTGCTGGAGTTGTCCTGAGTTGGCTGTGACTTTATGTCACTTTAAACACACACAGATAGCATCATTGTACTGCCCTTGGTCCGGTGTTCAGTTCAGGGGCGCTAGTAATGAAAAAACAGTATACCATTGGCTACATAAAAAGAACCGTATCCCTACCGAATATATTTATTTATTCATCAAATTTATAGTCCGCCCTCCCCCGAAGGGCTCAGGGTTATTGTATCAACATGCGCAATAACATAATGCAAAGTGCAGCGAACAACCAAGCAAGAATAATTTCACATCTAAGGATCCAACACATTCAGGAGTGCAAAAACTGTACCTGCAAAGTGCAGCAAACAATCAAGCAAGGATAACATCACATTTGGGACTCTTGAATGTGATAGTATTCTTGCTCAGTTGTTTGTTGCACTTTGTATTAAATTATTGCCCATGTTTATATATTTAGTAAGGCTAAATACAGTCCTTTTTACGTTGCCAGTAGCAGAGTGTTTTTTCTTCACTTGTGACTTCATGCTTCTGCACTGCACTGAGTTATATCTTAGTTCAGTTCAGGGGGCCAAGGATGAAGGCCAGCAGCTGGAAGGATGTACATGAAAGAGAACGGGAGGGAATCAGGTAAACACATTAAGCGGCCTTATACTGAATTACTGTTTGTTCATTAAAAGTACCGTAGCATGGTCTACAGTCCAACGTAAAAAGGACTGGCAGCTGCTTTCCACAGTCTTGGGCAGAGGTCCTTCACATCACCTACTACTGGATCTTTTTCACTGCCGATGCTGGGAATTGAACCCGGGACCTTCTCTGCCATGGAACCACAATCCCAGTTGTACCTACACATAGTCTGAATCTAAAGTCCCCTGCCAAGTTTTAGCCAAGTTTTTCCCTCTCTCAGCCTCAGCCTCCTGATCACATACTTTACTGCTGCAGCTTTTTACAGTGGAATTTGAAAAGTTGAGTGAAGTTGGTCTCCTCCATAGTATATAGTCATTAAACTGTGGAATTGCTGTTGGTCATTGGGATGGCCACTTGCAGTGATGGCTTTAAAAGAATGGATTGGACAGATTCATGGAGGAAAGCTGGTTGACTGGAAAACAGAATGCTGGACTTCCTTCCTTCCTTCCTTCCTTCCTTCCTTCCTTCCTTCCTTCCTTCCTTCCTTCCTTCCTTCCTTCCTTCCTTCCTTCCTTCCTTCCTTCCTTCCTTCTTTCCTTCCTTCCTTCTTTCCTTCCTTCCTTCCTTCCCTTCCTCCCTCCCTTCTTCCTTCCTTCCCTTCCCTCCCTTCTTCCTTCTTCCTCCCTCCCTCCCTCCCTCTCTCCTCCCCCTCCCTCTATCCTTACTCCCTTCTTCCTCCTTCCCTCCTTCCCTCCTTCCTTCCCTCCCTCCCTCCCTTTTCCTTCCTTCCTTCTTTCCTTCTTTCCTTCTTTCCTTCTTTCGATCTTTCCTTCCTTCCTTCCTTCCTTCCTTCCTTCCTCCCTCCCTCCCTCCCTCCCTCCCTCCTTTCCTGCCTGCCTGCCTGCCTGCCTGCCTGCCTGCCTGTCTTTCATTCTTATGTAATCAATGTACACACATTTGCATGCACAGGAAACTTAGCATGATCTGGAACTCAAAAACAGAGGCAAATGCATTGGTGCTGCTCTGGAAACAAAAACAGGTGCCCACAGACCCTAAAATGCAGGGAGAATTTTGTCAGCATCCCTAATACACACGTGGACCTGGAATTTCTTTGTTACAACCTGACCTGGATGCCTGCTATTAGTCGATGTGATTCATTAGAGGCAGAGATTTGCTCTGTGCCCTTTCCTGATGAAGCAGTTGGAGAGCGGCATGTACACTTTTAATTTTCCTTTTTCCTCCCTCCCTCCCTCCCTCCCATGTGGGTTGACACCCCATACAAAGCAAGGTGGTTGTGACAAACATGGGCTTATTAACATTATTAATACTCATGGCTTCATTAACATGAACCAGAAAGAACCTTTTGCCTTCCCCGCCGCCACTGCGGCCTGTTTGCAATGGCAGGGTGCCACTGACATTTTCTGAGGCAAGCTCTGTCCCTTTAATCCCGGGTTAGCAAACACCAGGAGTCGGCAAGCTGATTAAATAGCAGAGCTGGCCTGTAATGAAAGCAAAGCTCACTGCAAACATGTGTTGATTGCTTTACATTTTAAAAAATGCAGTAAGGTGGATTTCTGGTGATGTCAGGGAGGCTTTTCTGCTAATCCTATCTAAAGCAGCATTATCATTTTAAACAGTAAAGGCCACGTTGGTCCTCCTCGTTCAGGGACAGGCGGAGAAGTTACAATGGCCCAGGAGCAGCCCATGCAGGGCGGCCTTGCTGGAGTGTCAAGAGTCACTCACTGCAGATTTGGCTAGCAGTAGGGTTGCCTGCTCCGAGTTGGAAAATACCTGGAGATTTTAGGGGTGGAACCTGAGGAGGCCAGGTTTTGTGGAGGAGAGGAGGTTCAGTGGGATATAACGCCATAAATCCCACTTTCCAAAGCTGTCATTTCCTCCAGGGAAACTGGTTTCTGTCACCCGGAGATCCATTGCAATCTCAGGAGATCTCCAGCCAGTGGCGCATGTAAGGTAGGGCAAGTATGGCCCTGGGTGCTTACTTGAAGGAGGGCACCGTCCCTGCCTGCCTGTCTGCCTACCTGGGGCTCTCTGGCCTGTGCCAGCTTCACAGATCCCCCTCCCCTGTGGTTAGGCTCTCGGTTCGTCCATCTTTGGGCCCTTCCCTTCCTCTCCCCTTTCATTGGAGGTGGCCAGGTGTGTCTGCAAGTGAACAGCCAATCAGGGTCTGCAGCTTTAGTATTTGACTAGCAACTTCTAATGGAAATCTCAGATCCAGGGGTCCTTGTCCTTGTCACAGATCCTTTAACAGGAGATGCTGGGGATTGAATTAGCAGGTTGTGCATAAAAAGCCGGCGCGATGTCAGTGATCTTTCAAGGGGCCCTCCAGAAGAACTAGGAGCCTTTGCTACAGAGCAGACGTACAAGCTTTTGTATTGCTAAATGTTTCTAAACTCACTTTTGACTAAGGTTAGTGTGATTGTGTTGCTAGTCTGTGCTATTTGAAGTGTGTGGGGCAGTGTTTCCCAACCTTTTCGAGGTCAGGGTACCCTTGACCTCACTCTTCATATCTCACGGTACCCCTGCCGCCACCCTCCACCTTCCCCTCCCATTGCCCCTGCTTGCCACACACCCCACCTTCCCCTCCCAGGGTGAAGGGTAGCACTGGGGGTGGGGGTGGCTGCTGACCTTGTGGCAGGCCCTGCCCCATGGGCCAGCTCCATGTCCTTGCTGGCGCCGGTCGGAGACACCACAAAAATGAGGGGGGGGCGAGGCAGTAGTGTTGCCGCAGTACCCCTGGGACATGCTCACGGCACCCCAGGGTACCAGGGGACCCTGGTTGAGAATGGCCGGTGTGGGGTGTTTTGAGGGTTGGTGGATATGAAAGGGATTTGAGAAAATTAGCTAAATGTTTTGAAGGAAAATGAATGGAAAGTATGATGACCAGAGGCCATGCCAACACCCATTGAACCAACCGGTGGCCGATTGGATAAGCACCACTTGTGAGTACCTGAGTGGCGGGGTGGGCTCAGCTCCTCAGCCCACCCCACACCCCACTACTCAGCTACTCACAAGTGGTGCTTATCCACCCTCTCCAGCCACTAACTGGAGGGTGGCAACTCTAGGTCAGCAGTGATGAGAATGGTACCAACCCCCAGCATTGCAGTGGAAGCCAACATGTGAGTTGACACTCACTGCTGATACCTCTGACCAGGTCTGATCTGAGTCAGTGCCTTCCACCCCTGGCAGAGTCATTAAGTCTTGGTTCGGTTTGCTTCTGGCTGCTAACAAGGCCTTCATGACATGGGTCCACCGGAAACTTTCCCTGTAAGTTATATGGCCAGCCTACTTTTGTTCTTGCTGGTAGTAATGGAAACCTATACCTACAGACAGCCCTTGCGTAAATCAAGATGAAGCGGCTGCCTTACTGAGAAGCAAAGATAAAGACAAACAAGACAGTCCCACAGGGAATTACCTGCCAGGAAGTTCTCAGAAGCTAGCCTCACTGAATGAATGGAAGCTGTGCAACGTTCCTCACACAGTATTAACTGGTCTCCTATTCCTGTTCGCAGCTTTCTTCCCAAACTTTTATTTTTAAAAGCATTGCGGGGCGGGGGGGGGGGGCATCCTGAACTTGAGCGAAAAGACGTTTATCTGTCCTCTTGCGTGAAAAGTAAACCCATAGCTGACCTATGCTTATATGCCAGAAAACTGGAAGGTGCCGAAAACCGGGTAGGACAGTGATGAATTGAGCATGGTGGTCTTTGTTTCTTCAGAACCCTCGTAGATACAGAAGGCCAAGTTATTTATGAACATTATGAACTGAGCAGCTCAGTTCTATGTATGCTTACTCAGAAGTCACACTGTTAAATGAGACATTGCTCCCAGGCAAGGGAATATAGGATTGCAATTAAACTACTGGGTCATCTAGTTGAATGTTCAGTTCAGTTCAGTTTATTTACAGTCACTTGACCAGCAGTGATATTTATTTATTTATTTATTTATTTATTTATTTATTTAATTAGGCTTTTATACCGTCCCATCCCCGAAGGGCTCTGGGCGGTGCACAACATACGAAAATAACAGTATAAAACAATCAGGCATTTAAAAGCAGCGATAAAAACTAAAGGTTTAAATTATGCAATAGATCACAGTAAATGGAGGCATAGTTGGCGTCCAGTATTCCAGATTAAAATTCCCCCTCCCCCGAAAAAGGGAGGCATGGTGAGTCTCGGTAGATGGTAAGTGACCTAGATGACAGGCCACAAAAGGGGGGGGCACCATTAGCGGTCGGTTCCTCCAAAGGCCCGGCGGAACAGCTCCGTCTTACAGGCCCTGCAGAACTCGCCAAGGTCCCGCAGGGCCCGGACAGCTGGGGGGAGAGCGTTCCACCAGGCTGGGGCCAGGGCTGTAAAGGCCCTGGCCCATGTGGAGGCCAACAGCATCGCTGAGGGGCCAGGGACCACCAGTAGATTGGCCTCCATCGACCGGAGAGGCCATGCAGGGACATATGGGGTGATATATGTCTATTCTGATGGGAAGCAGTAATCTGGGGTAGTGGAGGACCTCTTTCTGCCTGAAACTATGGAGATGTCAGAAACAAAATTTGAAACTTTCCATGGACTTCCTAGTTTCAGAAAGAACGGGGACAGCAAAGAGGTAACAAGGGTCTTCTGGTCCCTGGGTAAATGTGGTAACTGTGGAAGCAGCAGTGAGATGTCAGAAGAGTGGCATCTAATGTACACCTCAGGTGGCCATCAGTGATGAGATATGTCTGCATTTCCACCGAGCTGTGACCACTGGCTTCATTACAGGTGTGTGAAGAAAACATCACCTGTCTTTTCGAAACTCTTCTTTTGAGATTTTCCAGGAGCTTCATGTAGGCTATTCATCTCCAAAAAATGTCTTGAAATTTAAGTCTTGCGAGCTGGAGTTTTTTGGTCACATAACAGGAAGGCAAAACTCACTGGAAAAACAATGTCAGGAAAGACAGCAGGAAAACAGGAAGACCCAAGATGAGATAGATTGATTCAAACAAGGAAACTTTTATCCTTCAATGTAATATTGAAGGCTTTCACGGCTGGATTCAACCAGTTCTGGTAGGTTTTCTGGGCTGTGTGGCCATGGTCTGGTAGATCTTGTTCCTAACCTTTCACCTGCATCTGTGGCTGGCACCTTCAGAGGTGTATCACAGAGGGAAGTCTGTTACACACTGTATCCTTCAGTTCACAAGACCTGAACAGGGCTGTCAATGATAGGTCATTTTGGAGGGCATCAATTCATAGGGTCGTCAGAAATATCTGAATGGCATATACCACAAGCTGAATTTATTTGCCCCTGCACATGTGGTAGACATGGTGCTGAACCTAGGACAAAGAGATGTGAATTTAGCTCCCACTGGGTCTGGATTCGTGCTCCAAGCAAGACAAGTTTTGGACATGAAATTTCTTCCGCACTTCCTCTGCCTCCATTTTTCTCTGTCACAAAGCAGCAATAACATGGGGTCTTCCTCACATGATTTGGTGTGGGGAATAAATCTGATATTGGGGTGCTGTGTAGTTTCCGGGCTGTATGCCCGTGTTCTAGCAGCATTCTCTCCTGACATTTCGCTTGCAATAAACAATCGAAGGGAACAAAGGCCAGGCTACTTCTATTCAGATGCCCTCATCTATTGACCTTGCTATCTTCATTGTTACTCACATGCTACATACTTCAATGTTACTCATATGCCAGGCTATCTCTATTCAGATGCCCTCACCTATTGACCTTGCTATCTTCATTGATACTCACATGCTACATATTTCAATGATACTCGCGTGCCAGGCTACTTCCATTCAGATGCCCTCACCTATTGACCTTGCTATCTTCATTGTTACTCACATGCTACATACTTCAATGTTACTCACGTGCCATGCTACTTCTAATCAGATCCCCTCACCTATTGACCTTGCTATCTTCATTGTGACTCACAGGTATATATACTCCACTTGCTTTCCTTTCCTACTATCAGATTCTCTGAAGATGCCAGCCACAGATGCAGGCGAAACGTCAGGAGAGAATGCTGCTCGAACACAGCCATGCAGCCCGGAAACGACACAGCACCCCAGTGATTCCGGCCGTGAAAGCCTTCGACAATACAAATCTGATATCGTCAAAACACGTTGCATGTTTCGAATGCTTCAGATATGATTAATAATAACAGCCTTGTAATGGCACCTTTGCTTTGCCTATTGATTTTCAGCTGGAACAGCAACTTGCCACTGAGTGGCTTCAGCGGGTATCACACACCCATTCTGGGCAGAAGAGATGCTAGGAAAAACTACGGGGAGAGGTCAGTCCAAATTTCATTCCAACCATGCCTTCTTTAGTCTCTGTTTCACTCTGGGGCCATACACAATGCAGATACCTACTGGAGTGGAACAGACTCATTTGTGTGTCAAGAGGGTAAGAGCTGAGTGCACACCAACTCTATTAAACTTGCACCTTACGCATGTCAGGGAGCCCCGGTTGCTACAGGCAGCTGTCTCTCTGGCTGTGCCATTCTCCGTCCCTCCATCTCTTACACCAATTGATTTGTGCTTCCTTCCCCATCTGGCCATCCAGTTTCCTGCCCCCCCGGCGTTCCTGTCTTGCCAAGGCCAGCGGCTGACTCTTCATTGAGCAGCACGACAACAACTTTCCGAGTCACATCAAGGAGATGCCACCTTCAAACGCACGCTGCTGGGTCAACAGAAGTGTCCTCCAGTTCTGCCCCCAACACGCTCTCCTCCTCAGCCCTCCGTTCATTTTTCAAAACAAACAGACTTTTGCTGAGAGATCAACATATCTTTCAAAATCGAAGAGGTTCAGAGAGGTTTTCATGGGACCAATAAATTTCTTCAAAACAATGCATTTTTATTACAGCATATTTTTGTTCAAACCAATACTTTTTGACAACCAGATATTAATGAACAGGGCAGGGCTATAAATTTCCTCCAAACTATATGTTTTCTTTTTCAATATGGAAGAAAATAATTTTTTTTTACAAACACATTTTGATTTGAATCTGTCTTTTTCCTCCCCTCTCCTTCAAATCCAAACTGGGCTTTTTTGGGGGGAGGGGGGTTGTTTATTTTAGCTTCATGTGGACATGAAAAGGCTTTAGACCTTTTATCCCATCTTATATACAGAGAAGATACAAGAGAGGGTCTAAAATAAGCTAAAACTAGATCATCTTCAATGGGTTGTCATGTTTGAATCTCAACCAATAATCACCACTATTGTTAACTCTCATGAACAAAACAACTTCATCACTCAATTTGCTTATGTCCTTCAATTACTTAGTTTTAGGGAGCAGTTCCCTGTTTTGTGACCTGGGTCTGCTTCTCTATCATCTGGTGCGATCATCGTAGGTCAGTCACAAGCCAGGACTTAATATGTTCCCTCATTCTCTTTGCTGGATCTTTACTTGGCAGCAGAGAAATCACTCAACGCAGATATTAACATGCATCCAGAATGCAGACAGAAATAACAAGAGGACCTCTAGTGGCTTTACTCAAGAACTGATGCTACACTCTCACAATTGTCTGCAGATCCGGTAAAGGTACACAAGCTATCACATTCAACTTCTGCTCTCAGCCATCTAAGGATTCCGTTTGTCCTGTCTGGTGCTTGAGATCTGTTTGATCAACTGCTGGTGTTTGTATGTTGAATGGAAGGCTTCCATATTTTATTTATTTGTTGGTTGGTTTGATTGTTTGCTGCTTCTTTCCAGAAGGACAATGATGCAGCCTGACACCACCATCATTTCAGTTCTACAAACTAGCTCTGTATCTCACCCAGGATGCTTGATCATCTAAGACATCCCACCCCTTTAAAAATATCCAACCCAATACAGAGTTCTGTTGCTCCTAATTAAAGGCATTACATGTTTTCTGTTATTGACTTTTTTGCTTAGCCCAAGGTCATCAGAAGCTAAACTGGATGGGTTGTGGTCCAATACCTGGATGGGAAACCATAATGAAGATGGTGATTGCTGCACAGAGGAAGGTGTTGACAACCTCTGTTTGTCATGTCTGGAAGGCCATGCGGATGGGGTCAAGATGACTCTGTTGTGACCCAAAGACATTCTTCTTCTTCTTCTTCTTCTTCTTCTTCTTCTTCTTCTTCTTCTTCTTCTTCTTCTTCTTCTTCTTCTTCTTCTTCTTCTTCTTCTTCTTCTTCTTCTTCTTCTTCTTCTTCTTCTTCTACTTCTACTTCTACTTCTACTTCTACTTCTTCCTCCTCCTCCTCCTCCTCATCCAAACCTATCATTTGAAATCTTTGGAAAGGAAGAGATGTTGTAGATCAGTGGTGCAATTGGATCACTTTTTAGCAGAAGCGGCTCCTGTTGAGTTCCATTTCTAATAGGCAAGACAAATTATTTGCCCTGGAAACCCAGATGGGCCTCCAAAGCCAACACAACAGTGAAGGCAAAGAAGGAATTAAATGGGTTTGTGGTGAGCAGGACTGAAATAGCAGGAAGGTTTTTGTGACCACTGCTGTGACTGCCCCTAACTGTAGGGGCATGGATATTGCTGCAGCCAAAAGGAATAAGAGGCAGTGAAGGCAAATAAGATGGAGGAGAGTGACGGCAAAGAAGAAAAACCAAACCAAATGGTACTGATACATAACAAGCTCCACCAAGCAAGGACTTTGCCCACTTTTCCAAAATATGGAGCAGGTGCCACAAGGGGAACAGTTCTCAGAAGAACCACAGGTGACTTCTCAAAGAGTCATGTGTGACTCCCAGTCCAGAGTATCACTGGTATAGATAAGGTTTGGGAAATACCTGGAAGGGTGAGGGTGGAACCTGAGGGGAGGGACCTCAGGGGGCATAAGGCCATGGAGTCCATCCCACAAAGCAGCCATTTTCTCCTGGGGATCAATCGTAATTGTAGGACCTCTCCAGAAACCACCCAGAGGTTGGCAAACCTAGGAATAGAGTGCGACACTAGAATGTAAAAAACATACCTGGATATTATATCTTTAAAATTCTATTCATACATTCTCCGTTGGGTATACACTTCATGGCGTATAAACTGAGGTTTATTTAGAAGATTTTAGCAGCTCAGATTTAGCAAAGTTTGTTAAAGCATCTAAGACCTTGCAATGTAACAGTTCATTCACCAAACTAATAAGTTGTTTCTGGTAAATTTGTTCTTAGTTTGAAAAGCAAACAAGAGCTTATAAGGACTTCTGATTTGAGATAGTTAATCTCCAGTGGTTTCACAATTAGATCACAACACAGTTAAGAATCATAAAGTCTTGCAAAGTGCAATGTTTTGATCCTGCAAGTTCTTGAAGTGTCCCACTTAAGGAAGGAAGGAAGGAAGGAAGGAAGGAAGGAAGGAAGGAAGGAAGGAAGGAAGGAAGGAAGGAAGGAAGGAAGGAAGGAAGGAAGGAAGGAAGGAAGGAAGGAAGGAAGGAAGGAAGGAAGGAAGGAAGGAAGGAAGGAAGGAAGGAATGAATTAGCATTGTGTCTATCCTTATCCCTGCCATGGAAAAACTTTGGGCAGCCTAACAAGTTCATTTATTGGAACAAAGAGTGTTTCACTGGTAGGAATAACTCAAAAATAACAGCAGAGGTAAGTTCATTAAGTAATCCATGGGAAATTCTCATGGCTTCTTCTGGGTCGCTGAGATGCTTGTTGGTAGGATGAATGTATGTATTTCCCCTGACCTGAGTAGCCACATATAGTGACCCATATTTTATTATTTATCTATTTATTGCATGTATGCATTGCCTTCCTCTCTGATGGGGACCCAAAACAGCTCATATCATTCTCCATAGCTCTATTTTATCCTCCCAAGAACCCTGCGAGGTAGGTTAGGTTGAGGGCACGTGACTGGCCAAAGGTCGCTCAACCAGCTTCCATGGCAGAGTGGGGATTTGAACCCAGGCCTCTCAGCTCTCAATCCGACACTCTATCCGCTACGCCACACTGGCTGCGGGTGGACTTGTTCACACCGTGTGGAAGGAAAAGCTGTGCCTGTACAGGACCTCATTGGGAATAACACCCTATCAGCTGGCAGCTTATCACCAGCAAAACAAGGATATCTTTGAAGGCTGTTCAGAAGCCAAACTGATTCCAAGAACAAAACTTCGCCAGAGACTGACTGCTGCGGTTTCTTTTCTTAAGGCCCGGCTGGCCAACCTTTGTCACCACGTGCCTGGCTCATGTACATGTGCTAATTGTTGGAGCAAAAAGGAGTGGCTGGCTGCCACTATGTTTGTCTTCCCCTGAATAGGATTAGGGACTCTGACACCAGCGATTAATCACCGGGCTGTACACACAGAGAACGTGTCACCTCCGAACGGAGACTGTGGCCACAATCTGCGCCAAACAGCTGCTGGTTCCTGATATCGAACTTCCCTGATCTCTGTCTCTTCTGGCTTTTTCTTCTCGGATATCGCAAAAGCAGAGAAAAAGCTTCAACCCTGTCAGCCAAGCCTGGACTTGAAGATAGGGTTGCACTTTGGTTGCTGTTTCTCATTAATGAAAGTGGGTGGGAACAGACAGGTGAAAGAATGCTATCAAAACAGGAAATCCTCTTTCATCATTGCCCTCTGGAGGAAGTGATGTCAAGAATGCTGTTTTATATGGGGCAGGACCCAATTTCTGAATTTAACTTACCACAAAATGCTCATAAAGTAGCAGAAGTCCTGGTAATTTGAAGGTATGCATTTGCCTTTGATAAGTTCATTGGACAGGGTTTGATGGGCTGCTGTTCCCAGATTTTGTAGGCCATATATCTGGTACCAACAGCCCAAAAAGTTGGCTGTGTTTCTCAGGGGCATATCTACAGAAAATAACACCTATGGCAACCTGGGTCTACTTGCTGGCCAGTCATGAACCTTGTTGCTGGCTCGGGGTGGTGGCAGCCTCTCCCTTAAGCTTGACTTGGGGTTGGTATGGCACTGTCAGTGGCTGAGCACTGCCAAATGGCAAGCTGAGCTAGGTGAGACACAGCACATGGACAGCGTGCTGTAGCAGGCAAGGATGGTGCACCCCCTTCAAGTAATACCAGGGCACATGCCATACCTGCCATACCTTAGATCAGTGATGGCAAACCTTTTTGAGATTGAGTGCCCAAATTTAAACCCTAAACCCACTTATTTATTGCAAAGCACCAACACGGCAATTTAACCTGAATACTGAGGTTTAGTTTAGAAAAACAGTTGGCTCCGAGGCATGCGTTACTTGGGAGTAAGCTTGGTGTTGGTCAGTGGCTTTGCTTTGAAGCAACCGTGCAACTCTTCCAATCACGACCCTAGGAGAGTTTACTCAGAAGCAAGCCCCATTGCCAGCAACCGAGATTACTCCCAGGTAAAGGATTGCGCTTTAGTTCTTCGCATGAAAATCAGTAGGGTTTAACAGCGCTTAACAGGGTTACCTACACTGCCTCCCCAAAACTAGGTCTTCGGTTTAATGCTAATAATCAAGCCTAGCGGCCAAAGCCAGCCTAGATATGTGGGGGGGGGGGACTCTGTTTGCGCGTGCCCACAGAGAGGGCTCTGAGTGCCACCTCTGGCACCCGTGCCATAGGTTCGCCATCACTGCCTCAGATACTCAACTGGTGTTTCTGAGAGGATTTGTCATGAGTCCTTATCTTCTGAAAAAAAAAAGATTAGACATATTTATGGACAACAGATACATCAATGGCTATTGAATGGTATAACTAACTATGGCTGATGCCCTCAGAATAAGATTCCCAGTGGCTCATCATAGACCAGTGGTGGCCAACCTATGGCACTCCAGATGTTCATGGACTACAATTCCCATCAGCCCCTGCCAGCATGGCCATGAACATCTGGAGTGCCCTAGGTTCGCCACCATGGCCATAGACCATTGACCTGAGGGATTTAGCAATCACCTCCCCTGTAGCAGCTAGGCCATAAGGGATCTGTAGGGATAGAGGCAGTCATCCACTTGTGCTCCCAGAAGCAAGAGGCATCAGAGCAATAGAGGTGTGGGGAAGAAGTGCCCAGAGAGGGCATCTGCCACTTCCTATTTCCAGCCCAATGGCTATAATGTTGAGGGAGCACTGCTGCCTGGGAATCACTGCCAGTGGATCACCATTGAAAGGTTACTTCATGTGCCTTCAGATTTAAAGAATTATTATGTAGTTGAATTTTAGAGATGAAGAAGGGAAGGTAGAAGGGCTATAAAACATTCCTTCCTTCCTTCCTTCCTTCCTTCCTTCCTTCCTTCCTTCCTTCCTTCCTTCCTTCCTTCCTTCCTTCCTTCCTTCCTTCCTTCCTTCCTTCCTTCCTTCCTTCCTTCCTTCCTTCCTTCCTTCCTTCCTTCCTTCCTTCCTTCCTTCCCTCCTTCCCTCCTTCCTTCCCTCCTTCCCTCCTTCCTTCCTTCCCACCCTGGCTTTCCCTAGTGGCTTAAGGCAGCTTAAAAATTCAAAGATTGAAAGCGTACACTAAAGCCCCATGAACTGTCTCCTTAAGTAAATGTTTCCAGTTTAAACCCCATGAAATATCCTTTCAAATAAAACAACATCACAGAGGCCATTTATGCATCTCCGCATTGAGCGTACATTCCCTTTGAGTTTGATTCTCAGTTATGCACCCATTTTTTCCTCTTCAGCAGTCACCCCTCCTTCAGCTCAGAGAATCCTCATGGTTTCAAAACGCTCTGAAAGTGCTTTTCCTCTCCCTTCACGGGGAAAGCAAAGAAAATCAGCATTCATTTAAATGTATTTAGGTTTGCTCACTCTTTCCCACCATTCTCTACTCACAGCACATCAGTTCCTCCCACTTTTTGGGTCACCATTTCAGATGGATTAAAAGGACTTCCTTTGTTTTTTCCTTTCAATTTTCAGTTGAAGGTCTATTGCCCAGTGAAACTGACAAGAAATTGACATAGTCTAGCAAACTATCACTAGATCAAAGATAGTGGGCGGGGGTGGGGGGAGGTGGTAGGCATTCTTCCCAAATGGATGTCATGCAGAAACAACAAGGAAGCAGCGGGGGAGACGGGAAATGATGGTTTGACGTGGTTAAATCCTCTCTTTGGGAGGGGTTTTTATTGATAGTTTTAACGCTGGACGCCAAATGATTCATACGGAACGCTGTAATTTTATATATTTTAATGATGTTAATTATTTTAATTTTATTGTTATTGCTATATTGTTTTGTAGGGGATGGGGCGGTTTATAAATGCAATAATAAATAAATAAATAAATAAATAAATAAATAAATAAATAAATAAATAAATAAAGCAAGCCACTTCACAAGAGAATCCCTGTGCAAACAAACGAAAAACACTGTGAAGCAAACAGCTGCAGGGTAAGTAGTGCATGCATAACTGGCAAGAGGCTGCTTTTAAAAATCTTCTAAAGATAGTGGCCCTCTCATCTCCCATTCCACAAGATGGCAGCCAATGCAGACAAGAATCAGACTTGAGTAGATACCAAGCGGACTACTGAGACAGGGGAACAACTTGGAAGTGGCAACCAGAAGACAACAGTTGGTTTTTGGAAATGTATAAAGAGAGACAGTCCTTCAGATGTTGTTACAGGCAGAGGAGAAACTTGCTGGTGGGAAAGGATAGGGCACATCAGGAAACAATGCATAGGCAATTGATGTCAATCCCTCCGTCTGTTTCCTCATTCATTGTTTCCAGGATAAAAATTATCTGCCTCCAGTAAGTGTTGTTGCTGAATGTCGGGTCACTCCAACATAAGGGATGAATCATCCAGCAATTAATCTTGGATGTTTCAGCGAACCAGACTTCTTGTCACTGAGACCTGCTTGGATGAATTGGATTGAGCTGATCTTCTCAGTTATGTCTGCCAAGGACCCTGGTGTGGCAGCAGCCTAGACTTGGTAGTCAGGGACTTACCATATCACCCTATACAGGCATTTTGTCAAACAGAGCTTTAGTGTCTTGTGTATGCCTTTTGCTTTGAACTCTCAGGACACATAAGGGATATTGTTCGTGAACCCCTCCCTCATTCCTCCTTTCCATAACTATCCTCCAAACTGATATTGAGGTCCCGAATCTTAAGAACATAAGAAGAACATAAGAACTAGCCTGCTGGATCAGACCAGAGTCCATCCCTGAGTCCAGCTTATCTCACCCACTGCTGCGCAGTGGCCTAACACCAGGGTGCCTCCTTTTGGGAGACTCACGCAGCAGGAGGTGAAAGCCAATGGTCTGCTTGCTGCTGCTGCTGTTCTGAGCACCTGGTCTGTTACATTTTGCAATCTAGAGATCTGGCATGATCTGTTAAGTAGCCGCAGATCAACTTCTCCTCCATAAATCTGCTCCTTGGCCCTTTTTTTAAAAACTGCTTATCCAGGTTAGTGGCCATAACCACCTCCTGTGGCAGCATATTCCAAACACCAATCACACGTTGTCTTGTTGTTTTGTTGTTGAATCTTTTGTTACAATTTGAAGATCTTGTTGTTTCCTCTGCAACTGTCCTATTGAGGACATCCCTTAACAGGGGCCCTTCTTCCGCACAATTCATTTCCAAAAGCGTGTGGTAGGGCAAGAGAGTGCAAAAACATTTCCTCCATGGAGTTCTGCATTGTTTTCACTCCGCTTTGGTTTTGAAAACGTTTTATTTCCAGTCTCAAAACGTTTTAAATGAATCCCCTTTAAAAAAACGTTTCTTCAGGCTGAAATGTTTTCGTAACAACTTCCCTGCCATGCATATGTCTTTAAAACATTTCCCATGCTTCTCTGAAGTCCCTGGATTGCCTCCTCGATGCCAATTGTTTTGCTCATTTCCCCTCACCTGTTTGAGGAACATTTCTGTGAGTTTTTTATTTGGGGTTTGGGGCTTAATCTTCAAAGCATCGAGTATATGGAGGCAGCACAAAGCTGTGAGGCGTAGAAGGATCGATTTATCAACATACTTTTTAAAAAAGGGGGGACACAAAATGGCAGTCAGGAATTATTTCAAGGGGATAAGTGCAAACCTACATCATCATAAAGGGGGAGATTGAAAACATTTTACAAACGTTTTCAGTGATATGTGCAGAAAGGGCCAGAGTCAGCTCTCGACATCATGGCTGCCATCACAACCAAGGGGTTCTTCCTGAATATAGTATCATTGACACATTTGAAGGCCACTCCATCAATCTTGTTTTCCGTTCAAATCAAATGTATGATGGTCTGGAAGTCATGGTCTGGATTTTGCATCTATCCCATTAAAATATATCATTATTTGATGGGCTTTAGACTTCATGGCGTCTAGATGGTTTAGAGTATCGTAATAATGTCCTCTATTTATGAAGAAGAAGAAGAAGAAGAAGAAGAAGTAGTAGTAGTAGTAGTAGTAGTAGTAGTAGTAGTAGTAGTAGTAGTAGTAGTAGTAGTAGTAGGGGGAGTAGGGGGGGTAGGGGGAGTAGTAGTAGTAGTAGTTTGGATTTATACCCCACCTTTTTCAGACTTAAGGTTACTTACAAGCTCCTTTCCCTTCCTCTCCTCACAACAGACACCTTGTGAGGTTGGTGGGGGTGAGAGAGTTCCAAAGAACTGTGACTTGCCCAAAGTCACACAGCAGGAATGTAGGAGTGTGGAGACACACCTGGTTCACCAGATAAGCCTTTGCCACTCAGGTGGAGGAGTGGAAAGTCAAACCTGGTTCTCCAGATTAGAATCCACCTGCTCTTAATCACTACACTACAGATTATAGATTCTTATTTGGAACCTGTGGAGGGCTAGGGACTGGCATGGTAGGAATGGATGCTAAAATATTTTTGGTGGGAGCCAGTCCAGTGCCACTTTCCTTACAACAGTAGTGTTAGTTGACTTTGAGATTAACTGAGGGCTACTACCCACACCATATTTTGCCATTGCACCACCAAGAACAGCTGTGAAGAAGACCAAAAAAATGTTTTGTATTTTGAGAAGTGGCTTACATCCAGTTTTGGCTCTGTTTTACTGTTAATGACCCCTACCTGAGGTAATTAAGGGTGGGGAATGCAGTAATTTCTGAGGGAACTCCACTCTCTTCTGTTTGACAAAACATCATTATAACTTTTCCCAGTCTTCATACCAAGGAGGAAAGCAGAGATTTAAAGCAACAAGAAAACTGTTGATTTCATATTGAATGGACAGTAAACTGGAGACCAACTTAATATGAATATAACTTACTAAGAGACAGAGATATGGAGATACAGATTTGTGACAGATGATATATATTGTGGCAATGTGGAGGGAACACCAGCAACTACTTGGGTCTTAAAAACTGTTACTTTTTCCAAAGATTTTCATGCCTTTCAGATTATATAAGAGCCTTTTAAACCTGGCACAGAGTGCTGAGCTGCAATACTTTAGCCAAATATTTGCCCATGACCTGAGTTCGATCCCAACAGAAGTTTGTTTCAAGTAGCTGACTCAAGGTTGACTCCGCCTTTTATCCTTCCAAGGTCAGTAAAATGGAAAGCGCAAGCCCTCATAAACATAGTCTGCCTAGCAGGGGTATACCGCCGAGGGGGACATATGGGGTCAAATGTCCCTGGGCTGTGGCCATTTAGTCACGTGGGGGGCACTCCTCCCCACATCCCTCCTTCCCCCCCCCCCTCAGGTCCATACACTGATTTCAAGACCTGGTGTAAAAAAAGTTTGGTCGTGATGGGGGAGAGTGGCTACCCATAAAGGGGTGTGTGTGTGTAAAACTCAGATTTTCCCTAGATATGCCTCTGCTGCCTAGTAAATGTCACGATGTGATTACCACGGAGTGTTAATGACCTGTGCTTGTACAGGAGACTACCTTTATGTTTATCTTCTTTAAAAACTGCAGATCTTGGCCTGCCCAGTAGCTTCCCAATAACTGTGAAAGTCCATGCATGAAAACCATCAACCAGTGTATGCTACACTAGGCCACAACATTAAAAAAAGCCCCCTTTCACCTGAAGTGACTCGAGAAAGAGCAAGATCCTTGACCTTCCTAAGGGACCCCTAAACGCTATCTGACTCAAACATCTGTTAAATGGCTCTTTTCTCTTCTGGTCCTAATCCTGTTTTCTTCCTTAGAAGATTCCAAGGCTGGCTGGTTTCTCACTTTGTACCACCAGGGTACAAAGGGAACTGGCAGTGGAGTAGCTAGAGGGGACAGAGGGGGCCAACTCTTCAGGCACCACTTGTGACGATCAAATGGGGGTGTGCATTTGGCCTCCTCTTTCCCCCATGGGAGCTGTTTTACACTGCCTGGCACCACTGCCTCGTACTCCTCTTGCACCCCCACCCACCAGCCTCCACCCACTGCCTGCCCCCCACTCACCCACCAGAGAGGTAGGCAAGAGGTTAAAAGCACCCTTTCCCTCTGCTCCCGTCTAAGGGTGCAGTTTTGCAGGGGAGGGTGCAATTTTGGGTAGAGGGCACAATTGGGGGTGGGGGGTGTCTGTGCAATTTCAGTACTGACTAGCAGAAATTGGTAGAAAGGAACCAACTTTGTTCTGTCCATCACAGAGTTATTTGAAGATGGAAGACCCCCCAGACGCTGAATTCCTGATAGCTGTAGGAGAGTTTCTGGCAGACATGGCTACTTGTCGACCTGAAATCTGGATAGCAAAAATGACATGATGGGGAGGGGGTCTTCATTTGATCCCAAATTAAATGAACCTAGATAATTCAGTAGCTTGCTGAAACATCTTTGCAAAGGAATTTTGCAGCTACAATTGATGGTATCTGTACCCATTTTGTGGTCAAATTAGGCACTACGATTTTTAAAGAGTGAAGTCCAGAGTTCCCTGGACTAGACTCTTTCCCCACCGCCATACTGCAGCTGCAAGGACAGTAGCTCTTGTTTAACTGGAAGTCTCAAGGACAGTGACAGAATGCTTGGAGAGGGCAGCCCTACCGTCTTTACATTCAACTATTGGCCATCATGTCTCTGAAGTGGTTAGCCAGCATGGTGTAATGATTAAGAGCAGATGGACTCTAATCTTGAGAACCAGGTTTGATTCCCCACTCCTCCACATGAGTGGCAGACTCTTATCTAGTCCCCCCACCCCCCCCCCCCCCCACCCCCCCCCCCCCCCACCCCCCCCCCCCCCCACCCCCCCCCCCCCCCACCCCCCCCCCCCCCCACCCCCCCCCCCCCCCACCCCCCCCCCCCCCCACCCCCCCCCCCCCCCACCCCCCCCCCCCCCCACCCCCCCCCCCCCCCACCCCCCCCCCCCCCCACCCCCCCCCCCCCCCACCCCCCCCCCCCCCCACCCCCCCCCCCCCCCACCCCCCCCCCCCCCCACCCCCCCCCCCCCCCACCCCCCCCCCCCCCCACCCCCCCCCCCCCCCACCCCCCCCCCCCCCCACCCCCCCCCCCCCCCACCCCCCCCCCCCCCCACCCCCCCCCCCCCCCACCCCCCCCCCCCCCCACCCCCCCCCCCCCCCACCCCCCCCCCCCCCCACCCCCCCCCCCCCCCACCCCCCCCCCCCCCCACCCCCCCCCCCCCCCACCCCCCCCCCCCCCCACCCCCCCCCCCCCCCACCCCCCCCCCCCCCCACCCCCCCCCCCCCCCACCCCCCCCCCCCCCCACCCCCCCCCCCCCCCACCCCCCCCCCCCCCCACCCCCCCCCCCCCCCACCCCCCCCCCCCCCCACCCCCCCCCCCCCCCACCCCCCCCCCCCCCCACCCCCCCCCCCCCCCACCCCCCCCCCCCCCCACCCCCCCCCCCCCCCACCCCCCCCCCCCCCCACCCCCCCCCCCCCCCACCCCCCCCCCCCCCCACCCCCCCCCCCCCCCACCCCCCCCCCCCCCCACCCCCCCCCCCCCCCACCCCCCCCCCCCCCCACCCCCCCCCCCCCCCACCCCCCCCCCCCCCCACCCCCCCCCCCCCCCACCCCCCCCCCCCCCCACCCCCCCCCCCCCCCACCCCCCCCCCCCCCCACCCCCCCCCCCCCCCACCCCCCCCCCCCCCCACCCCCCCCCCCCCCCACCCCCCCCCCCCCCCACCCCCCCCCCCCCCCACCCCCCCCCCCCCCCACCCCCCCCCCCCCCCACCCCCCCCCCCCCCCACCCCCCCCCCCCCCCACCCCCCCCCCCCCCCACCCCCCCCCCCCCCCACCCCCCCCCCCCCCCACCCCCCCCCCCCCCCACCCCCCCCCCCCCCCACCCCCCCCCCCCCCCACCCCCCCCCCCCCCCACCCCCCCCCCCCCCCACCCCCCCCCCCCCCCACCCCCCCCCCCCCCCACCCCCCCCCCCCCCCACCCCCCCCCCCCCCCACCCCCCCCCCCCCCCACCCCCCCCCCCCCCCACCCCCCCCCCCCCCCACCCCCCCCCCCCCCCACCCCCCCCCCCCCCCACCCCCCCCCCCCCCCACCCCCCCCCCCCCCCACCCCCCCCCCCCCCCACCCCCCCCCCCCCCCACCCCCCCCCCCCCCCACCCCCCCCCCCCCCCACCCCCCCCCCCCCCCACCCCCCCCCCCCCCCACCCCCCCCCCCCCCCACCCCCCCCCCCCCCCACCCCCCCCCCCCCCCACCCCCCCCCCCCCCCACCCCCCCCCCCCCCCACCCCCCCCCCCCCCCACCCCCCCCCCCCCCCACCCCCCCCCCCCCCCACCCCCCCCCCCCCCCACCCCCCCCCCCCCCCACCCCCCCCCCCCCCCACCCCCCCCCCCCCCCACCCCCCCCCCCCCCCACCCCCCCCCCCCCCCACCCCCCCCCCCCCCCACCCCCCCCCCCCCCCACCCCCCCCCCCCCCCACCCCCCCCCCCCCCCACCCCCCCCCCCCCCCACCCCCCCCCCCCCCCACCCCCCCCCCCCCCCACCCCCCCCCCCCCCCACCCCCCCCCCCCCCCACCCCCCCCCCCCCCCACCCCCCCCCCCCCCCACCCCCCCCCCCCCCCACCCCCCCCCCCCCCCACCCCCCCCCCCCCCCACCCCCCCCCCCCCCCACCCCCCCCCCCCCCCACCCCCCCCCCCCCCCACCCCCCCCCCCCCCCACCCCCCCCCCCCCCCACCCCCCCCCCCCCCCACCCCCCCCCCCCCCCACCCCCCCCCCCCCCCACCCCCCCCCCCCCCCACCCCCCCCCCCCCCCACCCCCCCCCCCCCCCACCCCCCCCCCCCCCCACCCCCCCCCCCCCCCACCCCCCCCCCCCCCCACCCCCCCCCCCCCCCACCCCCCCCCCCCCCCACCCCCCCCCCCCCCCACCCCCCCCCCCCCCCACCCCCCCCCCCCCCCACCCCCCCCCCCCCCCACCCCCCCCCCCCCCCACCCCCCCCCCCCCCCACCCCCCCCCCCCCCCACCCCCCCCCCCCCCCACCCCCCCCCCCCCCCACCCCCCCCCCCCCCCACCCCCCCCCCCCCCCACCCCCCCCCCCCCCCACCCCCCCCCCCCCCCACCCCCCCCCCCCCCCACCCCCCCCCCCCCCCACCCCCCCCCCCCCCCACCCCCCCCCCCCCCCACCCCCCCCCCCCCCCACCCCCCCCCCCCCCCACCCCCCCCCCCCCCCACCCCCCCCCCCCCCCACCCCCCCCCCCCCCCACCCCCCCCCCCCCCCACCCCCCCCCCCCCCCACCCCCCCCCCCCCCCACCCCCCCCCCCCCCCACCCCCCCCCCCCCCCACCCCCCCCCCCCCCCACCCCCCCCCCCCCCCACCCCCCCCCCCCCCCACCCCCCCCCCCCCCCACCCCCCCCCCCCCCCACCCCCCCCCCCCCCCACCCCCCCCCCCCCCCACCCCCCCCCCCCCCCACCCCCCCCCCCCCCCACCCCCCCCCCCCCCCACCCCCCCCCCCCCCCACCCCCCCCCCCCCCCACCCCCCCCCCCCCCCACCCCCCCCCCCCCCCACCCCCCCCCCCCCCCACCCCCCCCCCCCCCCACCCCCCCCCCCCCCCACCCCCCCCCCCCCCCACCCCCCCCCCCCCCCACCCCCCCCCCCCCCCACCCCCCCCCCCCCCCACCCCCCCCCCCCCCCACCCCCCCCCCCCCCCACCCCCCCCCCCCCCCACCCCCCCCCCCCCCCACCCCCCCCCCCCCCCACCCCCCCCCCCCCCCACCCCCCCCCCCCCCCACCCCCCCCCCCCCCCACCCCCCCCCCCCCCCACCCCCCCCCCCCCCCACCCCCCCCCCCCCCCACCCCCCCCCCCCCCCACCCCCCCCCCCCCCCACCCCCCCCCCCCCCCACCCCCCCCCCCCCCCACCCCCCCCCCCCCCCACCCCCCCCCCCCCCCACCCCCCCCCCCCCCCACCCCCCCCCCCCCCCACCCCCCCCCCCCCCCACCCCCCCCCCCCCCCACCCCCCCCCCCCCCCACCCCCCCCCCCCCCCACCCCCCCCCCCCCCCACCCCCCCCCCCCCCCACCCCCCCCCCCCCCCACCCCCCCCCCCCCCCACCCCCCCCCCCCCCCACCCCCCCCCCCCCCCACCCCCCCCCCCCCCCACCCCCCCCCCCCCCCACCCCCCCCCCCCCCCACCCCCCCCCCCCCCCACCCCCCCCCCCCCCCACCCCCCCCCCCCCCCACCCCCCCCCCCCCCCACCCCCCCCCCCCCCCACCCCCCCCCCCCCCCACCCCCCCCCCCCCCCACCCCCCCCCCCCCCCACCCCCCCCCCCCCCCACCCCCCCCCCCCCCCACCCCCCCCCCCCCCCACCCCCCCCCCCCCCCACCCCCCCCCCCCCCCACCCCCCCCCCCCCCCACCCCCCCCCCCCCCCACCCCCCCCCCCCCCCACCCCCCCCCCCCCCCACCCCCCCCCCCCCCCACCCCCCCCCCCCCCCACCCCCCCCCCCCCCCACCCCCCCCCCCCCCCACCCCCCCCCCCCCCCACCCCCCCCCCCCCCCACCCCCCCCCCCCCCCACCCCCCCCCCCCCCCACCCCCCCCCCCCCCCACCCCCCCCCCCCCCCACCCCCCCCCCCCCCCACCCCCCCCCCCCCCCACCCCCCCCCCCCCCCACCCCCCCCCCCCCCCACCCCCCCCCCCCCCCACCCCCCCCCCCCCCCACCCCCCCCCCCCCCCACCCCCCCCCCCCCCCACCCCCCCCCCCCCCCACCCCCCCCCCCCCCCACCCCCCCCCCCCCCCACCCCCCCCCCCCCCCACCCCCCCCCCCCCCCACCCCCCCCCCCCCCCACCCCCCCCCCCCCCCACCCCCCCCCCCCCCCACCCCCCCCCCCCCCCACCCCCCCCCCCCCCCACCCCCCCCCCCCCCCACCCCCCCCCCCCCCCACCCCCCCCCCCCCCCACCCCCCCCCCCCCCCACCCCCCCCCCCCCCCACCCCCCCCCCCCCCCACCCCCCCCCCCCCCCACCCCCCCCCCCCCCCACCCCCCCCCCCCCCCACCCCCCCCCCCCCCCACCCCCCCCCCCCCCCACCCCCCCCCCCCCCCACCCCCCCCCCCCCCCACCCCCCCCCCCCCCCACCCCCCCCCCCCCCCACCCCCCCCCCCCCCCACCCCCCCCCCCCCCCACCCCCCCCCCCCCCCACCCCCCCCCCCCCCCACCCCCCCCCCCCCCCACCCCCCCCCCCCCCCACCCCCCCCCCCCCCCACCCCCCCCCCCCCCCACCCCCCCCCCCCCCCACCCCCCCCCCCCCCCACCCCCCCCCCCCCCCACCCCCCCCCCCCCCCACCCCCCCCCCCCCCCACCCCCCCCCCCCCCCACCCCCCCCCCCCCCCACCCCCCCCCCCCCCCACCCCCCCCCCCCCCCACCCCCCCCCCCCCCCACCCCCCCCCCCCCCCACCCCCCCCCCCCCCCACCCCCCCCCCCCCCCACCCCCCCCCCCCCCCACCCCCCCCCCCCCCCACCCCCCCCCCCCCCCACCCCCCCCCCCCCCCACCCCCCCCCCCCCCCACCCCCCCCCCCCCCCACCCCCCCCCCCCCCCACCCCCCCCCCCCCCCACCCCCCCCCCCCCCCACCCCCCCCCCCCCCCACCCCCCCCCCCCCCCACCCCCCCCCCCCCCCACCCCCCCCCCCCCCCACCCCCCCCCCCCCCCACCCCCCCCCCCCCCCACCCCCCCCCCCCCCCACCCCCCCCCCCCCCCACCCCCCCCCCCCCCCACCCCCCCCCCCCCCCACCCCCCCCCCCCCCCACCCCCCCCCCCCCCCACCCCCCCCCCCCCCCACCCCCCCCCCCCCCCACCCCCCCCCCCCCCCACCCCCCCCCCCCCCCACCCCCCCCCCCCCCCACCCCCCCCCCCCCCCACCCCCCCCCCCCCCCACCCCCCCCCCCCCCCACCCCCCCCCCCCCCCACCCCCCCCCCCCCCCACCCCCCCCCCCCCCCACCCCCCCCCCCCCCCACCCCCCCCCCCCCCCACCCCCCCCCCCCCCCACCCCCCCCCCCCCCCACCCCCCCCCCCCCCCACCCCCCCCCCCCCCCACCCCCCCCCCCCCCCACCCCCCCCCCCCCCCACCCCCCCCCCCCCCCACCCCCCCCCCCCCCCACCCCCCCCCCCCCCCACCCCCCCCCCCCCCCACCCCCCCCCCCCCCCACCCCCCCCCCCCCCCACCCCCCCCCCCCCCCACCCCCCCCCCCCCCCACCCCCCCCCCCCCCCACCCCCCCCCCCCCCCACCCCCCCCCCCCCCCACCCCCCCCCCCCCCCACCCCCCCCCCCCCCCACCCCCCCCCCCCCCCACCCCCCCCCCCCCCCACCCCCCCCCCCCCCCACCCCCCCCCCCCCCCACCCCCCCCCCCCCCCACCCCCCCCCCCCCCCACCCCCCCCCCCCCCCACCCCCCCCCCCCCCCACCCCCCCCCCCCCCCACCCCCCCCCCCCCCCACCCCCCCCCCCCCCCACCCCCCCCCCCCCCCACCCCCCCCCCCCCCCACCCCCCCCCCCCCCCACCCCCCCCCCCCCCCACCCCCCCCCCCCCCCACCCCCCCCCCCCCCCACCCCCCCCCCCCCCCACCCCCCCCCCCCCCCACCCCCCCCCCCCCCCACCCCCCCCCCCCCCCACCCCCCCCCCCCCCCACCCCCCCCCCCCCCCACCCCCCCCCCCCCCCACCCCCCCCCCCCCCCACCCCCCCCCCCCCCCACCCCCCCCCCCCCCCACCCCCCCCCCCCCCCACCCCCCCCCCCCCCCACCCCCCCCCCCCCCCACCCCCCCCCCCCCCCACCCCCCCCCCCCCCCACCCCCCCCCCCCCCCACCCCCCCCCCCCCCCACCCCCCCCCCCCCCCACCCCCCCCCCCCCCCACCCCCCCCCCCCCCCACCCCCCCCCCCCCCCACCCCCCCCCCCCCCCACCCCCCCCCCCCCCCACCCCCCCCCCCCCCCACCCCCCCCCCCCCCCACCCCCCCCCCCCCCCACCCCCCCCCCCCCCCACCCCCCCCCCCCCCCACCCCCCCCCCCCCCCACCCCCCCCCCCCCCCACCCCCCCCCCCCCCCACCCCCCCCCCCCCCCACCCCCCCCCCCCCCCACCCCCCCCCCCCCCCACCCCCCCCCCCCCCCACCCCCCCCCCCCCCCACCCCCCCCCCCCCCCACCCCCCCCCCCCCCCACCCCCCCCCCCCCCCACCCCCCCCCCCCCCCACCCCCCCCCCCCCCCACCCCCCCCCCCCCCCACCCCCCCCCCCCCCCACCCCCCCCCCCCCCCACCCCCCCCCCCCCCCACCCCCCCCCCCCCCCACCCCCCCCCCCCCCCACCCCCCCCCCCCCCCACCCCCCCCCCCCCCCACCCCCCCCCCCCCCCACCCCCCCCCCCCCCCACCCCCCCCCCCCCCCACCCCCCCCCCCCCCCACCCCCCCCCCCCCCCACCCCCCCCCCCCCCCACCCCCCCCCCCCCCCACCCCCCCCCCCCCCCACCCCCCCCCCCCCCCACCCCCCCCCCCCCCCACCCCCCCCCCCCCCCACCCCCCCCCCCCCCCACCCCCCCCCCCCCCCACCCCCCCCCCCCCCCACCCCCCCCCCCCCCCACCCCCCCCCCCCCCCACCCCCCCCCCCCCCCACCCCCCCCCCCCCCCACCCCCCCCCCCCCCCACCCCCCCCCCCCCCCACCCCCCCCCCCCCCCACCCCCCCCCCCCCCCACCCCCCCCCCCCCCCACCCCCCCCCCCCCCCACCCCCCCCCCCCCCCACCCCCCCCCCCCCCCACCCCCCCCCCCCCCCACCCCCCCCCCCCCCCACCCCCCCCCCCCCCCACCCCCCCCCCCCCCCACCCCCCCCCCCCCCCACCCCCCCCCCCCCCCACCCCCCCCCCCCCCCACCCCCCCCCCCCCCCACCCCCCCCCCCCCCCACCCCCCCCCCCCCCCACCCCCCCCCCCCCCCACCCCCCCCCCCCCCCACCCCCCCCCCCCCCCACCCCCCCCCCCCCCCACCCCCCCCCCCCCCCACCCCCCCCCCCCCCCACCCCCCCCCCCCCCCACCCCCCCCCCCCCCCACCCCCCCCCCCCCCCACCCCCCCCCCCCCCCACCCCCCCCCCCCCCCACCCCCCCCCCCCCCCACCCCCCCCCCCCCCCACCCCCCCCCCCCCCCACCCCCCCCCCCCCCCACCCCCCCCCCCCCCCACCCCCCCCCCCCCCCACCCCCCCCCCCCCCCACCCCCCCCCCCCCCCACCCCCCCCCCCCCCCACCCCCCCCCCCCCCCACCCCCCCCCCCCCCCACCCCCCCCCCCCCCCACCCCCCCCCCCCCCCACCCCCCCCCCCCCCCACCCCCCCCCCCCCCCACCCCCCCCCCCCCCCACCCCCCCCCCCCCCCACCCCCCCCCCCCCCCACCCCCCCCCCCCCCCACCCCCCCCCCCCCCCACCCCCCCCCCCCCCCACCCCCCCCCCCCCCCACCCCCCCCCCCCCCCACCCCCCCCCCCCCCCACCCCCCCCCCCCCCCACCCCCCCCCCCCCCCACCCCCCCCCCCCCCCACCCCCCCCCCCCCCCACCCCCCCCCCCCCCCACCCCCCCCCCCCCCCACCCCCCCCCCCCCCCACCCCCCCCCCCCCCCACCCCCCCCCCCCCCCACCCCCCCCCCCCCCCACCCCCCCCCCCCCCCACCCCCCCCCCCCCCCACCCCCCCCCCCCCCCACCCCCCCCCCCCCCCACCCCCCCCCCCCCCCACCCCCCCCCCCCCCCACCCCCCCCCCCCCCCACCCCCCCCCCCCCCCACCCCCCCCCCCCCCCACCCCCCCCCCCCCCCACCCCCCCCCCCCCCCACCCCCCCCCCCCCCCACCCCCCCCCCCCCCCACCCCCCCCCCCCCCCACCCCCCCCCCCCCCCACCCCCCCCCCCCCCCACCCCCCCCCCCCCCCACCCCCCCCCCCCCCCACCCCCCCCCCCCCCCACCCCCCCCCCCCCCCACCCCCCCCCCCCCCCACCCCCCCCCCCCCCCACCCCCCCCCCCCCCCACCCCCCCCCCCCCCCACCCCCCCCCCCCCCCACCCCCCCCCCCCCCCACCCCCCCCCCCCCCCACCCCCCCCCCCCCCCACCCCCCCCCCCCCCCACCCCCCCCCCCCCCCACCCCCCCCCCCCCCCACCCCCCCCCCCCCCCACCCCCCCCCCCCCCCACCCCCCCCCCCCCCCACCCCCCCCCCCCCCCACCCCCCCCCCCCCCCACCCCCCCCCCCCCCCACCCCCCCCCCCCCCCACCCCCCCCCCCCCCCACCCCCCCCCCCCCCCACCCCCCCCCCCCCCCACCCCCCCCCCCCCCCACCCCCCCCCCCCCCCACCCCCCCCCCCCCCCACCCCCCCCCCCCCCCACCCCCCCCCCCCCCCACCCCCCCCCCCCCCCACCCCCCCCCCCCCCCACCCCCCCCCCCCCCCACCCCCCCCCCCCCCCACCCCCCCCCCCCCCCACCCCCCCCCCCCCCCACCCCCCCCCCCCCCCACCCCCCCCCCCCCCCACCCCCCCCCCCCCCCACCCCCCCCCCCCCCCACCCCCCCCCCCCCCCACCCCCCCCCCCCCCCACCCCCCCCCCCCCCCACCCCCCCCCCCCCCCACCCCCCCCCCCCCCCACCCCCCCCCCCCCCCACCCCCCCCCCCCCCCACCCCCCCCCCCCCCCACCCCCCCCCCCCCCCACCCCCCCCCCCCCCCACCCCCCCCCCCCCCCACCCCCCCCCCCCCCCACCCCCCCCCCCCCCCACCCCCCCCCCCCCCCACCCCCCCCCCCCCCCACCCCCCCCCCCCCCCACCCCCCCCCCCCCCCACCCCCCCCCCCCCCCACCCCCCCCCCCCCCCACCCCCCCCCCCCCCCACCCCCCCCCCCCCCCACCCCCCCCCCCCCCCACCCCCCCCCCCCCCCACCCCCCCCCCCCCCCACCCCCCCCCCCCCCCACCCCCCCCCCCCCCCACCCCCCCCCCCCCCCACCCCCCCCCCCCCCCACCCCCCCCCCCCCCCACCCCCCCCCCCCCCCACCCCCCCCCCCCCCCACCCCCCCCCCCCCCCACCCCCCCCCCCCCCCACCCCCCCCCCCCCCCACCCCCCCCCCCCCCCACCCCCCCCCCCCCCCACCCCCCCCCCCCCCCACCCCCCCCCCCCCCCACCCCCCCCCCCCCCCACCCCCCCCCCCCCCCACCCCCCCCCCCCCCCACCCCCCCCCCCCCCCACCCCCCCCCCCCCCCACCCCCCCCCCCCCCCACCCCCCCCCCCCCCCACCCCCCCCCCCCCCCACCCCCCCCCCCCCCCACCCCCCCCCCCCCCCACCCCCCCCCCCCCCCACCCCCCCCCCCCCCCACCCCCCCCCCCCCCCACCCCCCCCCCCCCCCACCCCCCCCCCCCCCCACCCCCCCCCCCCCCCACCCCCCCCCCCCCCCACCCCCCCCCCCCCCCACCCCCCCCCCCCCCCACCCCCCCCCCCCCCCACCCCCCCCCCCCCCCACCCCCCCCCCCCCCCACCCCCCCCCCCCCCCACCCCCCCCCCCCCCCACCCCCCCCCCCCCCCACCCCCCCCCCCCCCCACCCCCCCCCCCCCCCACCCCCCCCCCCCCCCACCCCCCCCCCCCCCCACCCCCCCCCCCCCCCACCCCCCCCCCCCCCCACCCCCCCCCCCCCCCACCCCCCCCCCCCCCCACCCCCCCCCCCCCCCACCCCCCCCCCCCCCCACCCCCCCCCCCCCCCACCCCCCCCAATAATAATAATAATAATAATAATAATAATAATAATAATAATAATAATTCAATTTATTAGACCACCCTACCCCCAAAGGGCTCAGGGCTGTTTACAGTTTTAGGGTTTGAGTTAGGGTTAGGGTTAATCACTATACCATTCTAGCTCTAGATATTTGAGCATCCCTGGGTAACATCATAAAACTTTGGCCCATGTTCACATACATGACTTGAAATAATACAAAAAAGGGCAACTAAGGGGGTGAAACCCCTTCTCTAAAATGAAAAGTGAATGTGACTAGAGGGTTTTCTGCTTTAGGGAAAAGATAACTACAGGAATGGGTGACAGAAGTACATTAAGTGACTAACAGTGTGTGGGAGAAAGGAGATTTTTCCCCTTCCTCTTTCATAATACTAGAATGTTAGGTCACCAATAATATAGATTGGCAAGTGTTTCTGGACCAAAAATACATAACTACTTCCTCACACAGCATGGAAAGATGCTGTGATGCCCTCTAACATGGATTTCTTTTAAAAAAAACCAGACAAATTAATGCAACATAATCGATCACTGGTTATTAGCCATGGTACTGTAGAGAACTTCCATGTTGAAGCTCAGTGTAACCCTGAATAAGAGATGATAGGAATAAACAAAAAACAGTCATTGTGTTCATGCCGTGTGTGTCAGTACCCAGCAGTGTTTGGCTGGAAGTAGGATGCTGATGGCCTTGAAGTTTTTGTAGCCTTCTGCATATTTTGGAATATAAGCACAGGCTATTGAAAAGGTCATTTCTGCATGGCAAAATTATACCTGTGTACCACCAGTTTTTTTAAAAAACCTTGGTCTATTTTATCCCGGTTTCTCCCTCTGCACGGCCACCCATTTCTTTCCAGGAGCTTAGTTAGGACCGGGAGGTAATACTCCAGTTTGTTCTGCATGAGCTGGGTCTTTTTATTTACACCGCAAGTACATTCCCCCATGCACAAACCTCTTGACTGGCCAAGAGTGGGAAGGCGGGAAAAATAAAACGGTTCTGCTCCCGCCGTGTTTGCACGGCAGTCACCCCGGGATATTTGAAAAGAATCACCAATTTGGTGATTTTTGAAAATCCTGGGCTAGGAGTAATATTGTGGGGCAACACCGGGGCAGGCTGGCTTTAGCACCGGGTACCATGTGAAAAACTTGCATGAGCCGGGATATTTCACTTGCCCATATCAGGATATTTGGACTGTGCGGAAACAGCCACAGAGAGCAGCGTCTGGTGATCTGAGTTGGCAGCAGGACCTCTGATGGTGCTCAGGGCCCCACCACATGCACAACTATGCCATCTGCTGGTGGTGGGAAGTGCCATCAAGTCACAGTCAATCCATGACAAGCCTTTAGGGTTTTCAAGGCAAGAGATGATCTGAGATGGTTTGCCATTGCCTGCCTCTGTATAGCAACCCTGGATTCCTTGGCGGTCTCCCATCTGAGTACAAACCAGGGTTGACCCTACTTAGCTACAAGATTGGGCTAGCCTGGTCTGTTCAGGTCAGGGTTAAACCTGTGGGGAATGACAAAGTGACCCCACATTAGTAAGATACCCCACCAAGGGCAAATGAATCTTTTGGGTTTAGAAGGAAGGAAAGGGCAAAAGCATTCAGGCAGATTTCCTTTTGCAAGCAGCATTAACTGCATCCATTGCCAAACTCCTCTTTGCTAATGGAGTCTTTGAGGGTCAAGTGACATAAGTGGGGAATTACCAGCTCTCCTGCAAAATTCTTCTTTACTAATGGAGCCTTTAAGTGTCCCATGATACAGAGTGGTCAGCTGCAGTACTGCAGTCCAAGCTCTGCTTATGACCTGGGTTCAGTCCTGATGGAAATTGGTTTCAGGCAGCAGGCTCAAGGTTGACTCAGCCTTCTGAGGTTGGTAAAACAAGTTCCCAGTTTGTCGGTGACTGGGGAAGGCAGTTGAAAATCACCCCAGAAACATAGTTTGCCTAGGAAACATTGTGACGTGTGACATCATCCCATGGCACAGTAATGCCCCATTACTTGCACACCTTTACCTTTTAACCTAATGGAGCCTTTGATTGTCAACTGGGGTATTAACATCTCCCCTAGTGGTGACTGTGTTACACAGCCACTTTAAGTATGTTGACAATATTTTTGAATGTGTTGCAAAAAAAAAAAACTCTTTAAAAAAACTACCTGATCAAGCATTCAAGAGATTCCATTTTCTGAAACTCAGCCTCACACATTGCTATGAAAAGTTCTGTGGGTGCCAATATGATGCCTTAAAGATGATCTGAGTTGGTATATATAACTGGTGGTATATTTGAACCAGAAAGGAAACGTGGGAAAACTGAACATCAAAGCAGCACTTATTTGTAGGTGCACTGTCCTGAACATCAAAGCAGTACTTATTTGTAGGTGCACTTCAAAGCATTAACTCACACACATTGTATAACTCCACAGCAATCAAAACACACCTACTTTTGATCTGGCAAATTCTCCTGTCAGACGGGGGTTCAAGCACTTTGCTGGGGAATAATACAGCTTTGGTTTTAAAAGCCATCTCTACATCTGTTCTTGAACCTCACTTGAGTCTTCTTACATATTAAGATCTGGTGTAAGAAGTGAAACCTCAACAGTCCCTCTTGAGTTTGTTGTGCTTAAAGCCTACACGAGTCAGGAAGGGTCAGGAGCCAACCAGCATTTCTGGTTGTGAAAAGGGAAAGAGGGATTCTTTCTGAGCACCGAAATAGGCTGTGCTAGGTATCACAGGGTCTGATTATGCAAAATCTATGTGAGACAGAGAGCTATAGTAAGAAAGGGAATTGGGTGAAGTTGAATAAGAACACTGGCTTGTGAGAACCACCCAGGATTTTGAATATTTGATTACTATACTTGAGACTGGCAATAATCCCTGATTTGTTCATCCATTCATTCATTTCTTTCCCCCTGGCTACCCACGTTGTTTTCTTTTTTTTAAAGGAAAACAATTTTTTATTTGCTAATGAGCATCTTCAGTCTTGAATATGGAATGAGAGAACTATCCAGGGTCCTGAAACAGCCAGCTCCAGAGATCCCAATTCAAGAGCAGAGTCACTCCCAACTGGATAGTAGGTTTGATCATCTCTTTTTTTCATACCCCCCAAGAAACTGAACTTGCTTTTTTCAAATTCCATGTATAGCAAAGTATATCTCTCTCCAATGCACATTTGCATTTTGTTTCTCATCATTTCATCTGTGTGTTTTTCTTTTGTGTCCCTATAGAACACAAGTGTTATTTGAGAAGTTCACGTTCTACCTTGGGAATTCCTTCAGTGTTTCTTGTCACCCATATTGTCTCATGAATTTAATTTAAGTTACTATGCAATAAATTACTGGAGTCGAAATTTAAACCATTTAAAAGTGAACCAGAGACAGTTTCCATTGCCAAATGTTGAGCACCGTTAACAAGAAATTTATTGTTTTCCAAATGCCCAAATATTCTTGGTTGGCATTTTCCTAAGTAGCTGGTTGGTATGCCAAAATATAGGTCAACTGCTGTCAGTGAAATTAGCCTTCTTTCAAGGCTATGAGGCTGGACCCCATCTTGTAAGTATAAGTAAGTAGCATAATGGCAAATTGGGAGATGAAGGAATTCAGTTGTCTGCCTGCCATTTCCTAAACACCACTAGTGCCTGTTTTCATCATACCCATCAACAGAGTGCCTGATAACAGGCAATCTTCTCTAGCTATTTGCCTAAGGAAAAGGGAAGCTCTGTTAGGATAGTTTCCATCTGAATGGGGATTTGAAATCCACTGGGATCTTCAGGAGGTCACAAGCAGCATTGCCATGTCTCCTAGGAAGATGGGAAGGGGAACATCTCTTTGCAATGCAAGATGTAATTTCAAAAGGAGAGACAGGGTCAGCAGTTGGGAAAGTGGGAGTTATGCCAGTTCCTTTCTTTACCACTGACTTCACTGAATGCCTGCTCTTTCCATTCACTCACTCAAGAGTCAAGAACGTATTTCATCCTTAAAGACAGAGGTGGGATCCAGCAGGTTCTCACAGGTTCCCAAGAGCAGGTTACTAATTATTTGTGTGTGCTGAGAGGGGGTTACTAATTGGTGATTTTGCCACGTGATTTTTGCCTTAGTTACATCCCTCCTCTCAGCAGTAGTATGCAGAACTTGAAGCAGTCTAACAGGAGGTGCACCGGCGTGCATGGCAGCCTGCGCCTGCGTGCATTCGTTTCCCACCCAAGGACCGGCACAGTGGCTACATCCTTGCCACAGCCCTGCCCAGGAATGCCCCGCCCCTGCAATGCCTGGCCACGCCTCCATTGTGCCCCACCCAGACCCCTTGGCGCTATGCCACAGTTTGAATCCCACCACCATGGGAACCTGTTACTAAAATTTTTGGATCCCACCACTGCTTAAAGACGTGTCCTCAAACAGAGGTGGGATCCAACCAGTTCTCACCACTTCTCTAGAAGTGGTTACTAGTTTTTTCTGAGTGCCGAGAAGGGGTTACTAAAGCAACCTCCCTGCCCAATAGGGACTGGAGGTGCGTGTGTGCGGCGGTGCCACTGTTTGAATCCCACCACCATCGGAACCTGTTATTAAAATTTTTGGATCCCACCACTGTCCTCAAAATCATGCTGGGGGCCTCCACCAGAGACTTCAGTCTCATCAGTTTGGAAGGAAAAGCTGCCTTGACTCTAGACCTCAGACAAGACTGAAGCCCTCAAAAAGATGCCTGTAATCAGAAAAGGCAAACAATATTAAAGTTTCCTACTCTAGGGCTGGATCTTTCACTCTGAGACTCAAGGTGGATTACAAAATAGGGGGGAAACAATGCAATCAGATATTTTAAAGCATTCAGTGAATGGTACAATAAGTCAAGGAGTGCAATATTAAAAAACATTGCAAACAAAAAAAAAGTCTAAGGCCTGACTAGAGATATGCAGTTGAGGGGGTGGGGTGTTTTTTTGATCCAGATATCAGGAAGCTAAAAAACACAGTTTTACAGGTTACAAACACTGATTTGGAATTCACATCCAACCCCCGCCCACTCCTCCCAGGATTCTGATATTATTTGGCTCCACTATTATCTCCTGTGAAGAATCTTTCCATTTTTTGACCAAATTGCACTAAAATGGCAGCAAAACTGCTGGTGTCTATCCTTTAAATAGCTCCAAATTCTGGGGGTCCCTGAACAAGTCCAATTCTGGGGGTCCCTGAACAAGATGCTCCCAGTCACTGTCCACTGCATGCTTGGGATGAAGGTGGAGGGAGGTGGATTCCATACTTTCTCCAGGGCAAGAAATAGTCAAAGTTGGAAGAGCAAGCGAAGCAACCTCCTGACCAAAACCCCCAGAACCAATGAGCCCAAAGAATCAATGCAGAACCAGGGAATCTAGGCAGAAGCATGGGACAATGTGGGACGCCAAACATGACAAATGTACAACTGGAGAATCAAACCCAGTGTTAAACTAAGGAATCATGCAAAGCAAATGGAAGGAAAGCATCTGCCTACCTTAGCTATACAACTGATATGCTTCGAGTCCCATCCCCCCCACAACTGAGTATGGGAAGGTTTTGAGGGATGGGGGTAAAGGTTGTTAGATCTCAGTTGGGAAATTACTAGAGATTTCGGGGCAGAGCCTAAGGAAGGCAGAGTTGGGAGGAACGGGAGGAGCTTTAGCAGGCTATAATGTCAGATAAGCTATCTGCTAAAGCACCCATTTTCCCCAAAGGAACATATGTCTGGAGATCAGTTGTAATCCTGGGAGATCTCCAAGCCTGACCTAGAGGTTGGCAGCCCTTTTTTTATAGCTCTGAGCAACACACACACACACACACACACACACACACACACACACACACACACACACACACACACACACACACACCCCTCTAGAGGTCATATCTGTGGCCTGTAAATGATACAGACTAACAGTTCTGTAGACATGAAGGCAAAATAGAAGCCAGCTTTTCATTAGAAGAAGAAGTTTTTAGAGTGCCAAAGAAAATATGTGTTAGTGTTGCCTAGAGTTGCCAGCTCTGGATTGGGAAATCCTGGGGATTCGGGTGTGAGCCTGGCGAAGGCAGGGGAAGGCAGGGTTGAGGAAGAAGAAGAAGAAGAAGAAGAAGAAGAAGAAGAAGAAGAAGAAGAAGAAGAAGAAGAAGAAGAAGAAGAAGAAGAAGAAGAAGAAAGGAGGAGGAGGAGGAGGGTTGGACTTATATCCCCCCTTTTCTCTCCTATAGGAGACTCAAAGGGGCTTACAAACTCCTTTCCCCTCACAACAAACACCCAGTGAAGTAGGCAGGGCTGAGAGAGCTCAGAAGAACTGTGACTAGCCCAAGGTCACCCAGCTGGCATATGTTGGAGTGCACAGGCTAATCTGAATTCCCCAGATAAGCCTCCACAGCTCAAGGGGCAGAGCTGGGAATCAATCCCGGTTCCTCCAGATTAGAGTACACCTGCTCTTAACCACTACGCCACTGCTGCCCCTTACCCAATACACTTTTTCTTCATTGCAAGAGGGGGGGAAAAGACTACCGAGACATAATTCATTCATTTTATTGCATTCTGAAAAGAAGACTGTAGAACAAGGGAATTGAATTAAAGTGCATGGATCTCATCACAGTCTCATCAGAGATTAAGCATCTGGCATTCCCCATCCCCCCCCCCACACACACACACACCATTCTGATTGGGCAGTTCATTCATCTTTCCATTTAAGGCTGCTGCTGGTCTCCCTTTCAAAGCAGGAAAAGAGAAGCAGTTATGTATTTATTTAAACATTTTTACCTTGCCTTTCCTTTTGGCTCAAGGCAATGAAAGTCTTCAAGGACAGAAAGTTCTGCCCTCTTCGTTGTCTTATCAATATCTATCTCCGATCTTTAGCTGCTGATGTCCGCTCCACACAAGGAACGCCTCTCTCTTATTCAGGTAGGCATTTGGAGGGCATCTGGCATTAAGACAACTCCTAGAACCGGAATGCATACGTGTCGACATGTGAACTGCTCTTATGTAGCCACTCAATTTGGGAATATCAATTCTCCACTGTTCATTTTGAATGTGAAATTTGACCTCAGAATTAGAACTGTTGGCACACAGTAGAAGTGCGGAAAAACATCTGGAGGAGGGAATTTTGAAATAAAGAAATGCAGCTGGGAACGGTTCTCTCCTACAGTTCTCTCCTTTCCTGACTGTGGTTTCCAGTGGCTTTCCCTGACTGTGGTTTCCAGTGGCTTTTCCTGACGGTGGTTTCCAGTGGCTTTTTTATTTTAAAAAATGGAAAGTGGAAATTCCTAAACTGATTCTCTTGTCTGTTTTGACCTCATTCAAAGCTGGAATTATTATTTGATAGCATGGTGCAAGCAGCACCCCCTCCCAGTAAGCAGCTAGCCTTGGATTCAGTAAACAGAATTGTATCACAAAATTTCTGTGCAGGCCTGTTCGCACTCTGCTTTGCCGTGGCTCCCCCACTCCCTGTCCACTGTTTTCCCAGTAGGAGGAAGACACTAGTTTCAACATAGGAGACTTGCCTTAATAATGCTGGGACAGAAACTACGTGGCTCGTTCCTTCAGCATGCTCCTTTACTGAGGACTATTACATTGTATGTTCTCCCACTGCCACCTGGGAACTGTAGTTCAATATGGAAAGTTCTGTGCATGTGTTTCATTTGATGGATACCATCACTGAGTGTGCAGGTTTAAAAACAGCACGTCCATTTGCAGCAATGCCCCAATGTCCCTTCCAGTGATTTCCTGGAAATGAACTTGGGGCACTGATGCAACCCCAATTTCTCCCCCCCCCCCACACACACAATTTTGCTCCTGCCCCTGCTTGCCGGAGCATGTCTCCCATTAAAGCAGGCAACGTGGTATATCTATTCAGAACCTATCTGTATAATGCCCAGTCTGGTGTCTGGCATTACCCTGAAGCACACACTATCACTATTCTGTTCTTTCCCTAAAACTACAAAGTCCTAGGCCAGTGATGGCGAACCTTTTCGAGACCGAGTGCCCAAATGGCAACCCAAAACCCACTTATTTATCGCAAAGTGCCAACACGGCAATTTAACCTGAATACTGAGGTTGTAGTTTAGAAAAAATGGTTGGCTCCAAGGTGCGCGTTACTCGGGAGTAAGTTTGGTAGTAGTCGGTGACCTTGCTTTGAAACAACCATGCAACGCTTCGAATGGGTGAATCACATTTAGAAGCAAGCCCCATTGCCAGCAACTGAACTTACTCCCAAGTAAAGGATTGCACTTTAGTTCTTCCCATGAAAATCAGTGGGGTTTAACAGCACTTAACAGAGTTACATACACATCATACCTAGCGGCTCAGGCCAGCCTAAATGTGTGGGGGGGACAATTTTCTGCCCCCCACATGATGAACTCTGTGCACATGTGCCCACAGAGAGGGCTCTGAGTGCCACCTCTGGCACCCGTGCCATAGGTTCTCCACCACTGTCTTAGGCCCATTCAGGTATCAGGCGGCACTCGGTAAAAAAGTCATAGCCACATTGTTTCTCCACCTTTCATCCTTTCCACTGAATGGACTGTAAACCCCCCCCCCCCCCCGCGACAACAAGAAACTGTGCGGCCTCTTTCAAGAGGGGTATTAGCTTCGTTCGCACTTAATGAAGCCAGAGAAATAGTGACAGGTACAGCTGATGCCATTTAATAGGGATGTTCGCATGGCAGACACAGCTGTGAGACCATTTCCTGCCATACGCTGCACAGGTCTTAAAAATCAATTTTATTGGGACTTGTCTGGGACTCGATACCAGATTCAGCAGCCGGTTCATGCCTTGTAAGCATAACATGGTTGAATTAAAGTGCAGGGTGGGAACGATTCTGAACAAATTTTACTGTTCTGTATGCAACGTCTTCCTCCTAAGGTTGCTGAAAGATCATCTCACCTGGATACCTGATCAGGCTCCCTGGACAAAGAGTCACAGGAATTAAGGCCAACAGAATCCAAATTAACAATCAATTGGCCGTTATGGACAGTCATAGTTTCCTGATGAATCTGCACTTACTTTTTGCAAAAATGATGGGGGTTGTGATATTTTAAAGTGACACTTAACAAACCTCAGGTGTAGCCCTACAGATTATGCAAGATGGCTCTAATACCTGCGGAAATGTGTCTCCCTATGTTCAACTGAAATCAATCCTCATTGTTGCCCATTAGATGGGCAGTCCAATCCAGAGGCCATGGTGGACGGAGATTGCTCCTATGCCATGCCACCATGCTGCCTCCAGTGGGCTACTAGTTGGTGCGGGAAGGCAGAACAAAACAGTGAATCCCAGGCTGCATGAAAGCCCTCTGTAGGGTTCAACAGTTATGCAATCTTTTTGGGTAGTGGATGTCCAAGATCTGCACCAGGTGTGTTCTCAGCTCAAGGAGCAACAGTGGGGTAGTGGTTAAGAGCCGGTGTACTCTAATCTGTAGGAACCGGGCTTGATTCCCCATTCTGCCCCTTGAGCTGTGGAGGCTTCGCTGGGGAATTCCGATGAGCCTGTGCACTCCAACACATGCCAGCTGGGTGACCTTGGGCTAGTCACAGTTCTTCAGAGCTCTCTCAGCCCCACCTACCTCACAGGGTGTTTGTTGTGAGGGGGGAAGGGAAAGGATCTGTAAGCCCCTTTGAGTCTCCCTACAGGAGAGAAAGGGGGATATAAATCCAACTCTTCCTCCTCTTCAAAAGCTCTGTGGAAGCCAACTAAAGTCAGCTCCACCCACAGTAATGCCCTATCCCTCTCCCAGCCATGCTGGTGGCCAGGTTTTAGCTGACTCAGCTGAACACAGGCTATTCCAGTTTGGCACCACAGAGCTCTGCGGCACCCGCCCATTCTCCAGTTTACCCTCCCTATGGTATAAGTGCCACTTATGCCATCGGGGGGGGGGGGCAAATCCACCGGTCCATCCCCATGCTGGCTCTACCCCCACCCCAATAGGACTGGGCTGCAAGTAGTACCCTCTGCAGAACCAGAGAATGAGTTATTGTCCTTTCCCATGGATCAACCCTTCAGGTATTTGAAGAACACAATGATGGGCCTTTCCCCACTTACCTTAAGCCCCGCGCTACTCTCCTCAAGTAGCACGGGGTCCCCCGGCACTCCCCACGACAGGGGCAGCGACAGCGCAGCCGCCCCGACGCTACCACTGTCGCGCCCCCTCAGTGCATGGCATCCCTGGCGCTCTTGTAAACGGCGCCTTTTGATGACCTTGTGCATAGCGCAGGGTCGTGGGGATGCCAGGGCGCGTGGCATAGGGGGGATCCTGGTGAGTGGGGAAACGCCCGATGTCTCCTCTCAGTTGTTTCTTGTCCAGGGTAAACCTCGTTAGATGGTTCCACCTTTCTTCATTGGACTTGTTTCCGACTTCTGGCCATCTTTGTTGTCCTCCTTTCAACCTGCTTCACTTGGTCTACATCCTTCTGAAACTGGGTCATCCAGAACTGGACACAGTACTTCAGATGGGGCAAACTAGCGGGGAAAAGAGAGGAGCTACTACTTTTTATGAGTTGCATACTAGGCTTACAATGCCTTAAAAAAAGCATTCACCTATCTTCACTGCCATATTCCATTGTCGACTCATGCTCCAATTGTGATTGAATGCAACCCTTAGATCCTTTTCATATGCACTATTACTAAGTGATGTATCTCTCAACCCATTCCAGTCACTGTGCATTTGGTTCTTCTTGCCTAAATGCTGAACTCCCCTATGTTTATCAGCTTTCCTTATGTTCAAACTACTTGTTTGACTATGCTCACATTGAACATGACAGAGGATCAAAAATTCTAGTAGTAAGTTGTCACTTTCCCCTAAAGTTCCACCAGAGGTGTCACTGGGCCAAACTGCGCCTGATGCATAGTGTGTTTTTTCTGCCCCCCATGCCCCCCCGCAGCACCCCTCCCTCCCCCCTCCCACACTTACCTTCATTCCTTTTCTTTTTCTAGTACTTTTTCAGGCTGAAAAAAGCGGCCTCTTCATAGTTCAGGCTAAAAACTGTCCGAGGAACTATACTTCCCAAGAGACCTTGTGAGCCTGAACTGTAAATGGACCACTTTTTTAAGCCTGAAAAAGTACTAGAAAAAGAAAAGGAACTAAGGTAAATGTGGAAATGAGGGGGGCCTGTGCGGGGGGTGGGGGGTGGGTGGGGCGCATGGGGTTGCAAGGAAAAGGGGGAGGAGCCGGGGGTGATTTTCCACCCCCAGGTGTGCACCTAGTGCGTGACGCAACCCGCCCCGTCCCCTTGCCACTCCGCCACTGAGTTCCACTACTATGTTGCCATTAGCCAATTATTCTGTACTGGGTAGATTTTAAGCCAAGTATTTCATTGGTTCTTCCTCCACCTTCTGCAGGAGGAAGTTGTCAGAGCTGTTGGTCAAGAGTTCATTGGACATTCAATGCCCAGCAGAATTTTTCTCTCGAGAAATATCTCTCAGGAAATAGTTGAAGCCTTCCCTTATCACAAATTGCAATTTCGATAAGAAAAAAAATTTTTTTTTTACTCTCCAATTGGACAGTAAAATTTTATGGCAAGTCCCTCTATCAGTCTGAAAGTACTCCATCCCTCAAACGGAATATATTTAAATTGCTGATGTTTATAATAATAACTAGTTTTGGTGTTTATAATAATAACCTGTTAAAATTTTTATAACTAATTTTATAACTAATTGTATAACTTTATAACTAAGTTTATGACTAATTTTTATGTATAACTAATTTTGGTGTGTATAATAATAACTAGGTGTTACTTTCCTCTACGTGTTTCTAAATCAAAAACAGCCTCAGCTGGCTACCCGGCCGAATGGAGGGACGAGGGGAGAGAAGCCACCCAAACCTTCCACTCTAAACCTTTTCCACCCCGAAATCATTCTCGGGGAGAAACTATTAAAGGCTTTTCTCCTGCGGACAGGAAAGCTGCATGCTTTATGCTGTTTTGAGTGGACAAAAGACAGGAAAGGAAGTGAACGATCCCTTAACGTCCCTGTGGCTTTTCACTCTTAATCGCATCCTCCACTTCTGTCATGCAAAGGGGAAGGAATCAGAGAACTCTGCGCTGATTGCTTTTCCACAAGAGCCTAGCTACATAATAGGCTGGGAATTCTGTCTCAGGAGATCCCAGTGTTTATTTGCCAGGCACTGGGGGTGGGGGCAGTTGGATGGGGGCCACGGAACACAAGGAAGAGTTTTTAATCCTCTTCTGTGCAGTTTTCCAAAATGGCCCTGGAAGAGCACAGTTTGTCCTACTGGGAAAAGTTACCCAAACTTACTGGGGGGGGGGGGGGCAGGTAGGGTTCATTCTGGTCTGACCAGGGGCATACCTAGGCAAACTGGTGCCCGGGGACAAAGGCTCCTGTAGGTTTGGCGCCCCATGCAATGGTGAAGTATGGGCGGCCACCCTCCCCCACCATGACCAAACAATGATTTTTTGTACCAGCTCACAAAACACCTCCCACTCCCATCAAAACATATACGGCTCTCTCCCCACCAACTCTTTTCCTAATTTCCTAATCACAACAACCCTATGAGGTAGGTTGTTAGCCTGAGAAACAACTCCAAGCCAGTGCAAGTCGTTGTTAAGCATGTAAATCTCTCACAAATCACCCCCAGCAAAACATTTACCAAACAAATGTCAGCATCCTCTCTCACAAAACACCTCCAGTGGAATCCCACCCCCCAAACACCATCACTTTCAATGGTGCTTAAACTAGGGAGCTCAGATTCTTCTTCTAAATCCACCGTAAAGGGAGAATCTGGGGTCCCCGGTTAAAACAAAATTGAAAGTGATGCTGTTTGGGGGTGGATTCTCCCCCACCCTGAAACAGCATCACTTTTGGGGGAGATTCAGATGAAACAAATAGCAGATTCAGCTGGAATCTGGGCAAATTTGGGCACATTCGGACTTTCCAAGGGGTTGTGTGGATGCATCTATTGAACACCTAGACTACAACCGGAGCTTTGTAGTAAAGGGATTCCGGCTTGAAGACAGCAAAAGCTGTCACACGGGCAAGGCAGGGAGAAGAAATGTGCTGTCAGAAAACGTAATCTCTTCCAAGTGCAGAAATCCAACAGCAGAGGATTTACGGGAGTTCAGATCCAGGGGACGCCAGGAAAGACAGCTAAATAAACACATAGATCATGCGTCTTGAAAGCTGATGTCAGGCCCATAAAAATCAACTTGATTATAGGAGCAGACGGGTGGTGATTGGCGCAACCCCTGCACATTTTGTCCTGGAGCCTCTGGCTGGCCTTGTCCAGTGGAAACAATGCAGAGCAGATGTTTTCCTGATTGCAAAGTTTGAGAAATTTATACGCCACAGACTCAGACGATCTTGGAGCACGTGGGAAAGGGCTGGCTTACCTTCCTTGCTTTGCTTTCCTGAATGATAGGGTTGCCAGCCTCCAGGAAGTACCTGGTGATCTCCAGTCTGGAGAACCAGGTTTGAATCCCCCCTCCTCCACATGCAACCTGCTTGGGTGACCTTGGGCCAGCCATAGTTCTCTCAGAGCTCTCTCAGCACCACCTACCTCACAAGGTGTCGGTTGAGGGGAAAAGAAGGGAATGTGATTGGAAGCTGCTTTGAGACTTCTTAGGGTTGAGGAAAGTGGGTGTAAATCCAAACTCTCCTTCTTTTCTGGCTGCTGTTACAACTAATCTCCAAGTGATCAAGATCAGTGTCCCTGGAACAGGGAACATATGGGGTCATATGTCCCCGGGTGGCTGCCATTTGGTCACGTAGGGGGTGGAAAATTGTCCCCCAATGCCCACAAGCCTGGGCTGCATTTGCTGCCTGCCGGCTGGCTTGGCTTTCAGAGCCCCCATCTGCGCCGCCACCCTGCGAGTCTTCCACACCACCCTCCAGGCTCCTGAGTAAAAATGGCAACTTTGGACTGTGTCTGGGGGCCCGCAATTCGGCCCTGCCCAGACTCCATCGCCAGGGAACAGGCCTGCTCCCCTGGCCTCTCCCAGGGAGTGTGGAGGCAAGGCCGGTGAGCTCGGGAGATCAGGCCAAACTGGGCAGTTGGGAGGCTCCTGGCTCCGCATCCAGGCAGTCCCCCTGTCTGGCTGAAGCGGGGCCCGCAATGACAAGCTGCACCATGGCTGTGGCCCCGACGGCCCAGCCAGTGGCCTTGAGGGCAGGGGCAGGGACAGCCCTTGACCATGCAGAGGGGGGCGATCCAGGGTATTGCTTCTGGGACAGGGATGGGGCTGGGGTGAGATAAGGGTGGGAGCAGAGGCTCCATTTCCCCTAGATACGCCTCTGCCCGGGAGGAAATAATTGCTAGCCATAGATTGAAGCCAGGGGCGTAATGAGGCAAACTATAGCCCTGAGCAAAACCTGAGTTGGATGCCCCCCCCATGGGCGGCCACCCCACCACAAACCCTGCATTTTGATGCCCCCCACAAGGTGGTTCCCTGGGCAGCTGCCCACCTTGCCCAATGGGCATTACGCCCCTGATTGAAGAACAGTGTAATGTGGAAGCTCTCACATTTAGCAGGCGCATGTTGTGTTCCACCTGGGGAAGAATCCAGGGGAACTGATCCCTGTCATCTGGGGATCAGTTGTAATCCCAAGAGATTTCCAGGTCCCACCTGGAGACCGGCAAACCCAGGGTAGTCACATAAGTGTAGCAAAACCCAAAAGAAATTGGATAGCAACATGAAGGTTAATTTGGTTAGAGCCCATTTCATCAGCTCAGTCAGTAGTCACTGCTGTACAAATGAATATGTTTGTTAACTGACTATGGAGGGGGGCAATTATGGAGTTAAAAAGCCGCAAATCCAAGAGGTTTGTGATGCTCCCATGCGAAAGCCCAAAGACCGAGATACACAGTGATCGCTCAGAACAGCCATAATGGGTGCTAACTGTCTCCCTAGTTATGCTGAGCTAATTTGATAACAGTTGTGGGTAAGAAACGCATTATTTTTGTTTCAACCCTGGTTAAGAAAATTAAACCAATTCATAATGTCTAATTTAGTGATTATTTATGCTACAATAAACCTGAGCCTTCCAAGCCTCAGCAATTCTTTTTTTTAAATTGTTTTTATTGCTTTTCCAAGAAAGTAAGGAAGTTTACAGTTCAGCAATCCAACAGTGTACAAGAGAGAGCAAGTTTGTCCATTCATAAAATAGGACATTGCAACATAAAATCATAATATTTGTTACATAAACTTTGCTACTCATTCCATATGGTTCTCTTCTTCCTTACCACAGCAGCAGCAGCAGCAGAAGGCCATTGCTTTCACATCCTGCCTGTGAGCTCCCAAAGGCATCTGGTGGGCCACTGCGAGTAGCAGAGTGCTGGACTAGATGGACTCTAGTCTGATCCAGCAGGATCTTTCTTATGTTCAAATGTTCTTATCTATCTTGGACTAGATGGACTTTGGTCTGTCCCAGCAGGCTCTTTCTTATGTTCTTATCTATCTATCTATCTATCTACCTACCTACCTACCTACCTACCTACCTACCTACCTACCTACCTACCTACCTACCTACCTACCTACCTACCTACCTACCTACCTACCTACCTGTCTGTCTGTCTGTCTGTCTGTCTGCCTGCCTGCCTGCCTGCCTGCCTGCCTGCCTGCCTGCCTGCCTGCCTGCCTGCCTGCCTGTCTTCCGTCCTCCCATCCGTCTGTCCTCCCGTCCTCCCATCCGTCCGTCCTCCCATCCTCCCGTCCTCCCGTCCGCCCGTCCGCCTGTCGGCTTGTCCGCCCGTCCCCCCGTCCCTCCGCCCGTCCGTCCGCCCGTCCGTTCGCCTGTCCGCCCGTCGGCTTGTCCACCCGTCCACCCATCGGCTGGTCTGCCCGTCCGCCCGTCCGTCCGTCCGTCCGTCCGCCCGCCTGTCCGCCCGCCCGCCCATCCACCCGTCCGCCTGCCATCAAGCAAACCCAGAAAAGGACTTTCAAGGCATATGAGAAGCAGGGGTGGTTTGCTATTGTCTTTCTCTACAGAGTCTTCCTTGGTGGTCGCCTTTCCATTCTTCAGGGAGAAAAATTAATGGCCTTCCTGCCCAGTTGTAGATCTTCTGCAATCAATGATCAGATGCATTATCAGAGATGCAAGGTGAATGAAGAGCAGGAAGAAGTAGCTCTGGGGTGACTGCAGGTAAAATTAAAAACTGGAGGGAAGATTGTGGTGGGACTCTGGTTCAGTGGTAGAGTGTCTGCTTGGAATGCAGAAGAAGTAGAAGCAGCAGCAGCAGCAGCGGCGGCGGCGGCAGCAGCAGCAGCAGCAGCAGAAGAAGAAGAAGAAGAAGAAGAAGAAGAAGAAGAAGAAGAAGAAGAAGAAGAAGAAGAAGAAGAAGAAGAAGAAGAAGAAGAAGAAGTTTGGATTTTATATCCCCCCTTTCCTCTCCTGTAGGAGACTCAAAGGGGCTTTCAATCTCCTTGCCCTTCCCCCCTCACAACAAACACCCTGTGAGGTAGGTGGGGCTGAGAGAGCTCCGAGAAGCTGTGACTAGCCCAGGGTCACCCAGCTGGCAAGTGTGGGAGTGTACAGGCTAATGTGAATTCCCCAGATAAGCCTCCACAGCTCAGGCGGCAGAGCTGGGAATCAAACCCGGTTCCTCCAGATTAGATACACAAGCTCTTAACCTCCTACGCCACTGCTGCTCTGAAGGTCCCAGATTCAATCCCCAGCGTATCCCTTTAAAAGGATCAGGTAGTAGGTGATGTTAAAGACCTTCATTTGTTGATTGTGGAGAGTTGCTTCCAGTCTGAGAAGACAATGCTAACTTTGATGGACTGATGGTATGACTCAATATAAGGAAGCTTCATTTGGGTTCAACAAGATCTCCAGGCAGGTTCCATAAAAGGTCTCCAGGTGGCTTCCATAGAAGTTGCTCTTGAACAGGGGTCTGCAACCTGTGGCTCTCCAGATGTTCATGGACTACAATTCCCATCAGGGACTGATGGGATTTGTAGTCCATGAACATCTGGAGAGTCACAGATTACAGACCCCTGCTCTAGAACCTAAAAATGGGCACATAGATGCTAAGGCTTTCTTTTTCTACTGAAGACCCAGAGAGAGGGAGAATGTCAAGCCACTGTTACCTTAATGTTGACCTGACATGGGGCCAAAAGATCCGTGACAGCTTAAAGTCAGAAGGGCTCAGCACAGAGCCCGTACTAGTCCTCTTGGACACTTTTCCCAGAGGTTTCCCCCAAAGTTGGGCTGCTTCTAGGACAATCCAGAGTAGCTGGCCCTCTCCATTTCATATCTGAGGGTTCAGCTCAGTTGCAAAGCTGTAGGAAACTCTCAACCCCTATGGGGAAATAGTCCAAAGACTGGTGTACTAGGCGCTGGTTACTGCTAAACCTATGACAAACCACTTTAGCCATTTTGTAGGTCCATCAACAATCAGTGATTGCTCAAATGCCCAGAAATACAAGATCAGTCCATGACTTAATGTGCAAAAGCAAGCTATGGCTAGTAGCTTGGTGTATCTCCACAGGCATTTTCCATAGATTGGTGAGCAGAGTAAGGACTCAACGTCCTTCAAAGCTTGGCTGTCTAGCACTCCTTGGATACCTCTGGGGCCACACTTTGAATGTGATCAAAGAACTTTTCTGATGATCCCTCTTGAGAGCCTACTGATGTGGAAAATGCACATTTACAGACCAATGTATTGGTCTGCCCCCAGCCTCTGACACTGTTAACCACTGCACCATACTGAAATCACATTCAGACGGCAATAATCACACAGACCGTAAGTGACAAATTGAAGTCCCTGAGGTGTGTGAACCTGAGCTTTGCCACTTACATCTTCTTCCTGGAAAGTTTGCTCTTCATAACTCTCACCCTTGTGGCCCTAATCACAAATGGTGTCACTGTAGAGATGTACACCGCCACATTTTTATTTGGTTTTCACTTTTGCAGTGCTTTAAATAAAACTTGATTTGGGTTTATGATACTCAGCATTGACGCTATTTGTTTTAGCTATTTGTTTTACCCAGTTGGATTTTAATAGGAATGGGGCAGAATTAGCCTCTGCACAACATAAAATAGGGACCAGGACTTCTGATGGGGCCCAGTTGTTAAAATCAGTGGATTCTAATCCGGAGAACCAAGTTTGATTCTTCACCCCCCCTTGTGAGTGGTAGACTCCTATCTAGTAAACCAGGCTTGTTTTCCTGCTCCTCCATATGAAGCCAGCTGGGTGATTTTGGGTCAGTCACAGTTCTCTCAGAACTCTCTCAGCCCCACCTACCTCACAAGGTATCTGTTGTGGGGAGAGGAGGGGAAGGCAGTTGTCAGTTGTTTTGAGACTCCATAAAGGCAGAGAGAAAAGAGGGGTGTAAAAAAAACAACTCTCTTCTTTTTCCCCATCTATTTGCTTGAAGTACTCCACTACCCATGATCCAAGTCTCATCCGGGAAGCAAATGCGAATGATGCACAGTGGCAGCTCTCCTGGTAGCCATGGCAACAGCATTCTGAACTGAGTGCACCAGCTAATGCAGTTACAGAAAGGACATGATGCAGGTGAGGCAGGCAATTAAATCTTGAGCAGTGGGGAAGTCTTGTGAGTGGGATATGCAGGGGCATAACAAGGGTGGGGCAAGCCAGGGCATGTGCTCTGGGCATGGCTTGAGTAGGGGTGCCCTCAGACACCCCACTGATTGAACCCAGCCAGCACCTGACTCCCCTCAGCCCAGCAAGCCACTGGAGCTCAGCCCGCTGGAGCCAACCCCCATCTTGCTCACTGCTTCACTGGTGTGGTGGGAGGACATTCAGCATGCTTTGGCACATGTGCAATGACTCAGGGCCCTGTAGAGCCACCCAGGACCAGGCCGCTGAGACAGCTGGCAGGTGGGGCCAGGAACGGAGGCTGGGTGGGGAGAGGCCCCTTTGCAAGCCACCACCCAGCTACCTCCATGCCTGCTCCTCTGGGCTGCACAACCCACCTTCATGCACTCCATGCCCAGATGGTCTGCCGGCGAGAGAGTTTTCTTCCAGGACAGTGGCAGCACGCTGATGGGCATGAAATCAGCTGCACTGCTGCTGGTGCTCCTGCTGCTGCTGCTGCCCCCGCAGCCACTGGCAAGATGGGTCTTCCTCCATCGAGGGCAGTCGCAGCAACAGCAGCATTGCCAAGCTGGAGGCGCTACAGGGCCGGAGCCTGCTGGAGATGCACAAAATGCTGAGGTGCTAGGAGAAGCTGCTTTGGAAAGGTAGGCAAGAAGACATGCGCACGCATGCCCACGCAGGAAAAGGCGCATGCTGCTGGCAGCCCGTTCATTGCAAAGCTCCTTCCTGAACCCAGGGGATGAAGGAGAAGTGTCTTGAGGATGCCCTTTCCTTCCACCCCTCTCCTTGCTCTCCAAACTGGGCAGGGACTGACTCAAGGCAGGGAGTCATGGAGCTGGCAGAAAGCAGTGGCGTACCGCCCAAGGGGACATAGGGGGTCAAATGTCCCCAGGCTGCGGCCATGTAGTCAAGTTGGCGGCGGGAAATTGCCCCCACATCTCTCCTCCTTCCTCCCCCCCATGTGATGGTGACTTTGAGATGACCTGGTGCAAAAAAGTTGTTTGGTTGTGGTGGGGGAGGGCGGCCACCCATGCAGTGGAGGGGTGGGGCAGAAAACTCAGATTTTGCTCCAGGCTACATTTTCCCTAGATACACCTCCGGCAGAGAGATGCAGTAGAGTCTGATGGACAAAATTTCAGTTCTTGCCTCGGGCACCATTTTCTGTAGCTCCACCCCTGGGAATAAGAATACACAGGCTGATAAGATGTGGAAAGAAAGATGTGGAGAGGCAGATGGGGACCCCTTGGCACTGTCTGCCCAGGGCTCCGTTGACCCTGGAACCCCCCTGCCATGTGGTTTGTAACATCTTCCCTCTTCCTACCCAGATGCCGACCTGGATGGTAAGCGGACATTAAACTTCCATAATACTGGTCCCAGCAGAGACCCCATGCATCCCAGAGGATCAGCATTTTGCTAGTTGATCATTAAGGGGCACAATCCGGGCAAAGCTAAGGATGTTTATGTGACTGGTTTTGGTGGGCCAGTTAAGTGCAGTCCTAAGCAGAATTTTACCCACTGAAGGGCAGCGAAACCAATACATTTGTCTTTCCCTTTAATAGGCTTAGAAAAGTGTTGGTTTTGCTTAGGTTGGGACTGTAAATCTCTCCCATTGGCATCAATGGGTCCTAAAAGTCACTCGCGTCTGTCGGATCGTACCTACAAGGTCGACTGTGACTCGACGGCGAACGAAAAGGACAGGTTAAAAGAGCTGGGCACGTTTAGCATGGAGAACAGAAGACTACGGGAAAACATGACTATCATCTTGTCTAAAGAGTCAGTAGAAGACAAAGCAGATCTTTCACTCTTTTGCTCCAGCTGATGAGCGGAAGTTACAAGGAAGTGGATTTTGGTCCATTGTTAGGAGAAACTTTCGAAATCGAAGAGCTGTTCACAAAAAGAAGAGGAACCTTTCGGAGGTGGTGGAAAAAGAAGAGGAACCTTTCGGAGGTGGTGGAAAAAGAAGAGGAACCTTTCGGAGGTGGTGGAAAAAGAAGAGGAACCTTTCGGAGGTGGTGGAAAAAGAAGAGGAACCTTTTCGGAGAGCGGAAAAAGAAGAGGAACCTTCCGGAGGCGGTGGAAAAAGAAGAGGAACCTTTCGGAGAGGGTGAAAAAAAGAAGAGGAACCTTTCGGAGGTGGCGGAAAAAAAGAAGAGGAACCTTTCGGGGGGGGTGGAAAAAGAAGAGGAACCTTTCGGAGGGGGTGGAAAAAGAAGAGGAACCTTTCAGAGGGGGTGGAAAAAGAAGAGGAACCTTTCGGAGGTGGTGGAAAAAGAAGAGGAACCTTTCGGAGGTGGTGGAAAAAGAAGAGGAACCTTTCGGAGGTGGTGGAAAAAGAAGAGGAACCTTTCGGAGGTGGTGGAAAAAGAAGAGGAACCTTTCGGAGGGGGTGGAAAAAGAAGAGGAACCTTTCAGAGGGGGTGGAAAAAGAAGAGGAACCTTTCGGAGGGGGCGGAAGAAGGAACAACTGGAACAACCGGACGGTGAAAAAAGAAAGAAGGAACCTTTCGGAGGTGCCGGAAAAAGAAGAGGAACCTTTCGGAGGTGGTGGAAAAAGAAGAGGAACCTTTAGGAGGTGGTGGAAAAAGAACAACCTTTCGGACGTGGCGGAAAAAGAAGAGGAACCTTTCGGAGGGCGGAAAAAAAGAAGAAGGAACAACTTCGGGCGGGGTGGAAAAAGAACAACCTTTCGGAGAGCGGAAAAACAAGAGGAACCCTTCGGAGGGGGCGGAAAAAGAAGAGGAACCTTTTGGAGGGGGCGGAAAAAGGAGAGGAACCTTTCGGAGGGGGCGGAAACAGGAGAGGAACCTTTCGGAGGTGGTGGAAAAAGAAGAGGAACCTTTCGGAGGTGGTGGAAAAGAAAGAGGAACCTTCCGGACGGGGAAAAAAAAAGAAGAGGAACCTTTCGGAGGTGGTGGAAAAAGAAGAGGAACCTTCCGGAGAGCGGAGAAAAAGAAGAGGAACCTTTCGGAGGGGGTGGAAAAAGAAGAGGAACCTTTCAGAACTGGTGGAAAAAGAAGAGGAACCTTTCGGAGGCGGTGAAAAAAGAAGGGGAACCTCTTCGGACCCGGTGAAAAAAGAAGAGGAACCTTTCGGTAGGTGGTGGAAAAAGAAGAGGAACTCTGCTTCGGAGGTGGTGGAGAAAGAAGAGGAACCTTTCGGAGGGGGCGGAAAAAGAAGAGGAACCTTTCGGAGGGGGCGGAAAAAGAAGAGGAACCTTACGGAGGCGGTGGAAAAAGAAGAGGAACCTGCTTCCGAGGTGGCGGAAAAAGAGGAACAGCACTTCGGAGGTGGCGGAAAAAGAAGAAGGAACAACCGGAGGTGGAGGAAAAAGAAAGAGGAACCTTTCGGAGGGGCGGAAAAAGAAGACAACCTTTCGGAGGGGGTGGAAAAAGAAGAGGAACCTTTCGGAGGGGGCGGAAAAAGAAGAGGAACCTTTCGGAGGGGGCGGAAAAAGAAGAGGAACCTTTCGGAGGGGGCGGAAAAAGAAGAGGAACCTTTCGGAGGGGGCGGAAAAAGAAGAGGAACCTTTCGGAGGGGGTGGAAAAAGAAGAGGAACCTTTCAGAGGGGGTGGAAAAAGAAGAGGAACCTTTCGGAGGTGGTGGAAAAAGAAGAGGAACCTTTCGGAGGTGGTGGAAAAAGAAGAGGAACCTTTCGGAGGTGGTGGAAAAAGAAGAGGAACCTTTCGGAGGGGGTGGAAAAAGAAGAGGAACCTTTCGGAGGGGGTGGAAAAAGAAGAGGAACCTTTCGGAGGGGGTGGAAAAAGAAGAGGAACCTTTCGGAGGGGGTGGAAAAAGAAGAGGAACCTTTCGGAGGGGGTGGAAAAAGAAGAGGAACCTTTCGGAGGGGGTGGAAAAAGAAGAGGAACCTTTCGGAGGGGGTGGAAAAAGAAGAGGAACCTTTCGGAGGGGGTGGAAAAAGAAGAGGAACCTTTCAGAGGTGGTGGAAAAAGAAGAGGAACCTTTCGGAGGTGGTGGAAAAAGAAGAGGAACCTTTCGGAGGTGGTGGAAAAAGAAGAGGAACCTTTCGGAGGTGGTGGAAAAAGAAGAGGAACCTTTCGGAGGGGGTGGAAAAAGAAGAGGAACCTTTCGGAGGTGGTGGAAAAAGAAGAGGAACCTTTCGGAGGGGGTGGAAAAAGAAGAGGAACCTTTCGGAGGGGGTGGAAAAAGAAGAGGAACCTTTCGGAGGTGGTGGAAAAAGAAGAGGAACCTTTCGGAGGGGGTGGAAAAAGAAGAGGAACCTTTCGGAGGGGGTGGAAAAAGAAGAGGAACCTTTCAGAGGGGGTGGAAAAAGAAGAGGAACCTTTCGGAGGTGGTGGAAAAAGAAGAGGAACCTTTCGGAGGTGGTGGAAAAAGAAGAGGAACCTTTCGGAGGTGGTGGAAAAAGAAGAGGAACCTTTCGGAGGGGGTGGAAAAAGAAGAGGAACCTTTCGGAGGGGGTGGAAAAAGAAGAGGAACCTTTCGGAGGGGGTGGAAAAAGAAGAGGAACCTTTCGGAGGGGGTGGAAAAAGAAGAGGAACCTTTCGGAGGTGGTGGAAAAAGAAGAGGAACCTTTCGGATTGGAAAAAGAAGAGGAACAGCACTTCCGGAGGGGGTGGAAAAAGAAGAGGAACCTTTCGGAGGTGGTGGAAAAAGAAGAGGAACCTTTTCGGAGGTGGTGGAAAAAGAAGAGGAACAACTTCGGAGGGGGGGGAAAAAGAAGAGGAACCTTTCGGAGGGGGTGGAAAAAGAAGAGGAACCGGACGGAAAAGAAGAACCTTTAGGAGGGGGTGGAAAAAAGAAGAGGAACAACTTCGGAGGGGGTGGAAAAAGAACCTTCCGGTGGAAAAAGAACCTTTCGGAGGAGGGTGGAAAAAGAAGAGGAACCTTTCGGAGGGATTGGAAAAGAGGAACCTTTCGGAGGGGGCGGAAAAAGAAGAGGAACCTTTCGGAGGGGGCGGGAAAAGAGGAGGAACCTTTAGGATTGGAAAAAAAAGAGGAACCTTCCGGAGGGGTGGAAAAAGAAGAGGAACAACCTTCGGAGGGTGGGAAAAAAGAAGAGGAACAACTGCGGAGGGGGTGGAAAAAGAGGATGAACCTTCCGGAGGGGGCGGAAAAAGAGGAGGAACGGAGGTGGAAAAGAAAGAGGAACCTTTGGGTGGAAAAAGAAGAGGAACCTTTCGGAGGGGGTGGAAAAAGAAGAGGAACCTTTCGGAGGGGGTGGAAAAAGAAGAGGAACCTTTCGGAGGGGGTGGAAAAAGAAGAGGAACCTTTCGGAGGTGGTGGAAAAAGAAGAGGAACCTTTCGGAGGGTGGAAAAAGAAGAGGAACGCTTCGGAGGTGGTGGAAAAAGAAGAGGAACAGCTTTACGGAGGGTGGAAAAAGAAGAGGAACGCTGGAGGTGGTGGAAAGAAGAACGGAGGGGGTGGAAAAAGAAGAGGAACCTTTCGGAGGGGGTGGAAAAAGAAGAGGAACCTTTCGGAGGTGGTGGAATCTCCTCCATGGGAGGTTTTTGAGCAGAGGCTATGTAGCCGATCTGCTGAGGTTGTTCTACGGATCTATCCCTGCAGTGAGAAAGAAGCTGGACTAGCAGACCTCCAAGGTCTCTTTGAAACCTATCATCAACTCATTTAAGTTAAGGGAGCAGCAGTGGCGTAGTCGTTAAGAGCAAGTGCATTCTAATCTGGAGGAACCAGGTTTGATTCCCCGCTCTGCCTCTTGAGCTGTGGAGGCTTATCTGGGGAATTCAGACCTCCAAGGTCTCTTTGAAACCTATCATTATCAAGCCCAACTCTTGCCAGTAGCAAAGCTGTAGGTCCTCCTCAATAAAATGAAGTATCAGGGACATCCTTGCATGTTGTCCAAATTTAGCTTGAGATGATCTCAAGTGGTTCTCTTGAAAACTGACTAGGACCAGGGTGGAATTTGCTTGTGGGTATATTCTCACGTCCATATCTTCTCCATATTTTCCAATCGGTCATGGAAAATCTCAGCTAACTGTGTAGCAACAGGCAGCAGCAGCAACAGAAGAAGAAGAGTTTGGATTTATATCCCCCCTTTCTCTCCTGCAGGAGACTCAAAGGGGCTTACAATCCCCTTGTCCTTCCCCCCTCACAACAAACACCCTGTGAGGTGGGTGGGGCTGAGAGAGCTCAGTAGAGCTGTGACTAGCCCAAGGTCACCCAGCTGGCGTGTGTGGGAGTGTACAGGCTAATCTGAATTCCCCAGATAAGCCTCCACAGCTCAGGCGGCAGAGCTGGGAATCAAACCCGGTTCCTCCAGATTAGAATGCACCTGCTCTATTAACCACTATGCCGCAACCATGGCTTAAATGGGTTAATTTTTGGCTTATCGGCTGGCGATGTAACCTCCTCATGCACTTACTGGAGGTATTGTGGCACCCATTTTTGCCATGCTGTCCACTGAATGCTTATAGACTGTGGGTGAGCCAGATGGAGCTTTTGCCCCACAGGGCTTCTGATTGGCTGTGGAAATGTTTGGAAAGTTGCTTTGGCAGCAGCTGCTGTACCAGCACAAGGATCTTCACTGCATGACTGACGGTAAACTGTGTATGCTAGAAAATATTTTTGAACAACACGTTCCTGCATCTTGTTGAACAAAGTTTCTGCTGAAGAGTTACTACTAGAGTTATGCATGACTTCACTCCCTGACATTTGGTGGTCAGTGCCAATTCCTGTGGCAGCCATTTTGTGGTTGTGCCATGACCCCGTGTCAGAATTTTAAAAATTACAAAGGATTCAAAAAGGCTGAGGACCCCTGGAATGAAGGCTTCATAACATACATATTTGAGGGGAAGGAGAGTGATAGGAATAGAAGAAGAAGGAGGAGGAGGAGGAGGAGAGGAGGAGGAGGAGGAGGAGGAGAAGGAGAAGGAGGAGAAGGAGAAGGAGTAGTTTGGATGTATATCCCCTTTTCTCTCCTGTAGGAGACTCAAAGGGGCTTACAATCTCCTTTCCCTTCCCCCCTCACAACAAACACCCTGTGAGGTGGGTGGGGCTGAGGGAACTCTGAAAAGCTGTGACTAGCCCAAGGTCACCCAGCTGGTGTGTGTGGAAGCACACAGGCTAATCTGAATTCCCCAGATACTCCTCCACAGCTCAAGTGGCAGAGCAGGGAATCAAACCCGGTTCCTCCAGATTAGAATGCACCTGCTCTATTAACCACTATGCCACTGCTGCTCCCTTAACTTAAATGAGTTAATTTTTAGCTTATCAGCCCCAAACGGTATATGCTACAGAACTCCCACTGAAGAACAGAATAAAGGGAAGGGAACGCTACCCCTTTCCTAAGGTAGTATTATGTTAAAAGACATCCTCTGCATTTGCAATGCTGTTTTTTCTTCTATTTTGGTGTGTGTGCTTGTGTGTTTGTTACTGCTCTGTACAGGAGCATATATTTCTAGAAAATCAGATCCTGTCAGCCCCATTTCTCCATGAATCTCGGGACCAAAGCGGAAAAAAAAGGAATCCAGCCAGGTTCCGTGGCGTGTGCACAGGCCTCGGTCTCAGCAGGCAGTTGCCTTGATTTCCTTTCCACGAAACCGAGTCAGCATTTTGTAGTATAAACATATGATCCCCCAACAGCTGGAGCGTCTCTCAGCAGCAGAACCTCCTAAATTGCAAAGTCCCATGCATCTATCTCGAAAGACAAATGAACACTTTAAAAAAAAATCCCTTTTCCCCAGATCTTATAAACAGAAGAAAAAGAAAGTCACTGATAGCGATCTCAGCCAGCCCATTAATAACGTGTTGTTTTGTTTGCATCTGGAGCGTTTCTGAATCCTGCCTTATATATTAATCACATGTATTTTATATTATAAATCCTGCATGCAGCCGCAATCTAGGGCACTCGTATTCCCCAAACGGGCCTTAATGACTTCACAATGCTAACAAAAGCACGGCATTCTACAGGGAATCTTCCATCCGAGTCCATCCTGTAGCGAGGTCTTCTGGAGGTAATAAAACACGGAGGAGAGGAGGAGATGCTATCTGGTAGGTCTGGAGTGTTTTGTTCCCTTGAAAGTCAAGCAGGCAGCTGATTTAAAGTTTCCAGCTAGGTCATACAAAAGTCAGGAGCAGCTGCATCCAGCCGGGTTCAGAGTTTGAATATTTATGGTGTCAATCTGAAATCCAGATAACTACAAATAACCTAAACCCATTAACTCCCTGGCCGCAAGAGAAAGCTCTCTGGCTGCTAATGCAGAGGCGGCTGGAGTTATAGAGGGGGTACCAGCCCCCTTCTTCAGAGGTCGTTCGGTGCTCCTGAAGCAGCAGCCGGTTCCCGCCACATTCGATGTTCTTCCAGGAAAGCTGTTATTTAGTCTCACGTGATCAATGGCAACATTTGGGGAGCTCTACGATACTGGAATGTTCGGGGTCAGATCAGGCCCATCAAAAGTACAGTCGGATGAATCAGTTGTCAGCCGAGTAATAATTCTGCCCACTTAGTCAAATGACCCGTGGTATAAAGAGTAGGAGTCTTGCATCCTTAGAGCATCAGCAGCAGGGAGAATGTTACCTCCTAGAGGTTAATAACTGCTTCCGTGGAGAAAACAGTGGCTATGCTGCAAACCACATTGAAGGCCCATTTGGACCCAAAACTGCAGCATGCACATTTGAAAAATAAATAAATAATACTGTGTATATTCAAATGTATGTGGGCCTCACTAACTGATCCACTCGCTTCCCTGCGCCTGAGCATCCTGTTGTTTGGTATACCCGTAGCTCCCGTTATCCCAGTTATTGAGGGGAAGATTAAAATAGGGCATTTCTAAGCATTTTTTTCCTCAAAATAGGGGAGAGATACCCATTAGGTATCAGCCACAGATGCAGGGGAAACATCAGGAGAAAATGCTCCTGGAACATGGCCATACAACCCGGAAACCCCACAACACCCTAGTGATTATGGCCACGAAAGCCTTCGACAATACATCTTCATATTCCTTGTATTCTTTGCAGAAAGCCATAATAGTTCAGCTAGCTACTACAAAACCAAACCAGCTTCAGTGTAATATTTATATATTATATTTTAATCTAATTATTCCTTTGAGGAGCTAGGGTAGCATTCTTCCTCCATTTGATCCTCACAACCACCCTGTGAGGTAAGTTAGGCAGAGAGAAAGAGTCCTTGGCTCAGATCATTCAGTGAGCTTCATTGTAGAGAGGTGATTTGCACATGTATCTCCCAGATTCTGGTTAGCACTGTAACCACTGCAGGTATCTGGAAAAGGTAGCCCAGATATATGGACGACAACATACCGGTTTTTAGAGTGCCAAAGAAAATATGTGTTAGTGTTGCCTAGAGTTGCCAGCTCTGGATTGGGAAATCCTGGGAATTTGGGTGTGGAGCCTGGGGAAGGCAGGGGAAGGCAGGGTTGAGAGAAGGAAAAGACAGAAGAAGAAGAAGAAGAAGAAGAAGAAGAAGAAGAAGAAGAAGAAGAAGAAGAAGAAGAAGAAGAAGAAGAAGAAGAGGAAGAGGAACAGGAACAGGAAGAGGAACAGGAAGAAGAACAAGAACAAGAACAAGAACAAGAACAGGAGGAGGAGGAGGAGGAGGAGGTGGAGGTGGAGGAGTTTGGATTTATGCCCCACCTTTCTCTCCTGTATGTAGACTCAAGGTGGCTTACAAGCTCTTTTCCCTTCCTCTCCCCACAACAGACACCTGGTGAGGTAGGTGGGGCTGAGAGAGTTCCAAAGAACTGTGACTAGTCCAAGGTCACCCAGCAGGAATATAGGAGTGCGGAAACACATCTAGTTCACCAGACAAGCCTCCGCCACTCAGGTGGAGGAGTGGCGAATCAAACCCAGTTCTTCAGATTAGAATCCACCTGCTCTTAACCACTACACCACGTTGGCTCTCATTTATCATTATAATCCATCCTCCAACGCAGCTATTTTTTCCTAGGGAAACTGATTTTTATTTTTACTTTATTTGCTATAATATCCTGCCCTCCCCAGCCTTAGCTGGGCTCTGGGCGGCTAACATACATGATTAAACAATCATACAAAACGCTTTCCATAAACATATCATAAAATGCCCCTGATGGCGGTTTCAACCAAAGTCATTTGCCCATATTAATCACCCAGTCTTATAGATCTTATTTGGGTGTAGGAGGGGTGTAGATGTTGGGGCCAATAGATTTCATATATGTCTATATTTGCTTCAGTTTCATGCCTGGAGGAATATTTTGGTCTTGCATGCTCTGCGGAGTTGTTTAATATTCCCCAGAGCTCTGATATCCAGCAATACAAAACCCTTGCTATAGTGGAAGCCATCTGTGTGTCCTTGGGGAGATTGCTCTCAGAGGACTAAAGGGTGATATGGGGGCAATATGGGAGATGCGGTCCCACAGACTTTGTGGTCTAGAGAGCAATTGTAACTCCAGGAAATCTCCAGGCCCTGCCTGGAGGTTGGCAACCCTAGGCCTCCACGCCTTTCCCATTGTCTTTTTCTGGCACAGAGATAAAACAATAAAACAACTGTGGGAATTCTAGCATCTGCACCCCCCCCAAAAAAAATCAAACCAGCAATGCTTGAACATCATCTGTTTTGTAGCTGGTCTGCAGGTTACCTCACCATATTCCTTCAGCCGTCAGCTTTACTCACATGTGCAAGCTTTACTCACATGTGCAAGCTTGTACTATCTAATTAAGTTTGGCTTCTGTGCCCCCCCTCCCCTCGCACTGCTGCTTCAATTGGCTGTAAACAATTTTAAAGGTTTGTTTAATTCTATTGTACCTCCCCCACCTTTCCCTCCAGTTGGGACCCAAAGCAGCTTACGTTATTTCCTCCTCCATTTTCTCCTCACAACAGCCTTGTGAGGTAGGTTAGGCTGAGAGCTTGTGACTGGCTGGTGATCAGCCAGTCTGCACACATAAAACATACATTCACCCTTTGGTCTCTGACTGCCTTTTGTCGACATTGCACATTTGTCGACATCGATTCCCCACCGGAAAAATGAATGTAGGTACTAACCAGTTTGGGAAAAACCGGGACCTTTTGAGCACTGTTTCAGCGTCCCCACTACAGCTTCTGCCCCACAAACAATCCTTGTTCCCAGAAATGCAGCAGCAACAAAGGATTCCCCACTGAGGCAGATTGAACACACGATCCACTCAGGGGCTACCCTGATTGGCTGCTGCGTTGTGTTGGGGCGGGAATTTTTTATTTTTAACCTTGTGGATCCACGTCTGCATGAGCAGGCGCAGAATGACTCTATGCAGAGACGAAGAAACGGGCGATTAAAGCAAAGCCCTGTTTCCGGCACCGCCATGTACTCAGATCCACGTGGATACGACGTGTAGCACTGCTTTGTATTGCCTTCTACTCAGTCAATCAGTCAAAACCAGCCCCATGTTGCTTTGTATCCATGTGGATCTCCAGTCTGCGAAATTAAAAAAAAAGGCTGCACGCATCGTGCACAGCCCACTGCGTTCTCATTGGATGGGAGGCTCCACGTCACTACCAGCGGCGGGAAAAACGAATCCGGATTCACCCCCACAACTTCCCCACCGCTCCAGATTGCCCACGTGTTTTTTTGAAAAGGTCTACTTTCTTTCAGGTTGTAAAATAACATGTGCTGGGGGGGGGGGGGGAACGCCAGAAACGGGATGAAAACGTGTTCAGCGCTGGTGCAGTGGGGAGTTCTGCTGGAAACCTGGACATTTTGTGTGACGAGCACGCATCTAATCCTCAGTGGGGAATCGACCATTGTCTGTGCTTTTCTGCATATTTCTCCACAGCCACGAATAGCGAGAATTATGTGCTTGAGGAAGGGGGAGGGGTGTTTTGTTTTGCTTTTTTAGAAAAAGAAAGAATGAATGAAAGCTGAGATGCTCGCAAAGCAGAATTCTGTTTCGGAGACAGAACAATGTTTGGATTTGCAAAAGACATGCCACCGTGTGCCAAGGCACGCCTCTGTGTGTGCTGTGTGGTTGTTAGTTTACATTAATCATTGATCAGTGTCTGCCATCTTCGAAATCCCTCAAGCTAGCACGGAGAGATGGTCACTTCACCTTCAGTCCCGCGTTGCCGCCGTCATTTACAGAGCAGGTACTGACAAACCCGTGAACCGTGTGTCATGTCATTCATCATAAGAAACGAAGCCAACAAGGCGTGAAGAGACGGGAGCAGCCGGCAACTCTTGTCAGTGGCTTTGCTATATGGGAAATGCCTACAGCTGGGACGTGGCGCCGGCCCTTGCAGGTGGAAACCCGTGGGTGCACAAACCGAAGGCGTTTCTTCCCGTGGGACTCCCGTGGGAGAAGCTCCCAGCCCAGCCCAATGGAAGCACAGACCAAGTCGGAAACAGTGTTGTAGTGACAGGAGGGCAACGAAATATTTGTGTCGGTGAAACGGGGGTGGGATTGCCAAGTTTGGAGCAGGCAAAATGGGATGAAGAGGTACAAATTCTTCAATCGCCCTTTTTCACTCAGGCCCCTGACAATGTGTGGCAAATGTTTTGAAGAAGAAGAAGAAGAAGAAGAAGAAGAAGAAGAAGAAGAAGAAGAAGAAGAAGAAGAAGAAGAGGAAGAGGAAGAGGAAGAGGAAGAGTTCGGATTTATATCTCACCTCAAGGTGGCTTACAAACTCTTTTCCTTCTTCTCCCCACAACAGACGCCTTGTGAGGTAGGCGGGGCTGAGAGAGCTCTGAGAGAACGGCGACTAGCCCAAGATCACCCAGCAGGCTTCATGCAGAGGAGCAGGGAAACAAATCCAGTTCACCAGATTAGAGTCTGCTGCTCATGCGGAGGAGTGGGGAATCAAACCCAGTTCTCCAGATTAGAGTCCACCATTGTTAACCACTATAGCACGCTAGCCGGCTAAGTTTTGGGAAATAGTCTCGATTGATCCAGAGACTATTTAAGCAAAAGTTGATTAGGGAGTGAGTCTAGGAACTTTTTTCAGGGCTGGATCTGGGGGTGGGGTGAGGGGGGAGCAGTTGCCCTGGACAGCTGGGAGGGAGGGGGACAGTGGCAGACAGACTACTGTGCACTCAGAGCTCAATGCAAGGGAGGGAGAGGGTCTGCCTCGGACCATACCATGCTACTTTAGGTGAAGAGGGGGAGCTGCTGCACCAAAGCTGTGTCCATTAGGAGCCACATTGCCGCTTGGACCGCAGGAAGGGAGGAGAGGAAATGTTGGCGCACAGACCCAGCCTAGAAAGTACACAGAGGATGATGGGGGGGAGGCCCCAGATGCAGGGTGTGGGAGAAGATTGGACCATCAGCCCAGCATTGCAGTCACAGCAGGGAAAGCCCATTCTGGAGGGGAGTCTGCAGGGCCGTATTAACCCGCGGCCGGGACCCTGGACTTTCAGACATCTGGGAAGCAGAGCTTATGCTTACGCTGTCGTTTACACTTTCCGTATTCCCCCGGACACCAGTACCCAGTTGGAATAAAGTCTGCTGACCTCTTTTCTCACAGTGCAATTGTTCCTCTTTTCCTTTTTCCCTTTTTCAGATCCTGACTGGTGCTTGAATGTATTGGCTGCCATTTGTTCTTTAAAAAAATGATAAATAACAGCTGTTTGGCCTGGTCCCGATGGCTCGTGAGCAACGATTGAGCACACGTGAACAAGGTCACCACTAGACTCGTGGAGGTGTAAGGGAGGAGGCGGCCTGACATCACAACCCTGATGCTAATGCGCTATTGGCCCATCAACCCCCTCCCTGTTGACTTAAAACAAACCTCAGCTGAATACAAGTGTGCCTTGCAACTTCTCAGTTTTTTTCCTCATAATGGCAGCTTGCTCAGCTTAAGGCTGTACGAAAAGGGATCATAGGGGTTCTATTAGTGGAGAAATATGGTGTCCTTAGTCTTTGCAGGGCCCCTGGGCTTCAGCCTAGTCAACCTTATGGATAATGCAGCCTTGGGAGTCTGGGAGCTCCATACTGCTGTCCTGGGATGTGCAAAGGGCTCAAGCTGAAGAGGCGCCCCTGTCCTGCGCTCCCACCCAACCCCAAAGAGAAGGAGATCCCCAGAGGCTCCACTCAGCAAAAGGGCCACTCTCTCCAGGGGGCTTTCCCCACTGACAGAGTTGAACTGGTTTCTACCTAGGTTCGCCTCAGTGAATCCCCACTGCCACCGAGCTCAACATTGTTTTGACTCAGTCCCCCCCCCTCAGAACTGCGACATCCTTGTTGCAGTTATGAACTACACTTTTCTGCCGGAACAAGGTTGATACCGCTTCGAAGTGGGGAAGATCCAAACGACACCTCATCCGTTCAACCAATCACGAGCCACTTTTGTGGCATGCGCAGAACGGGAGAGTCGTGGCGGGCAAAAAGTGCATGTAACTGTAAACTGTAAAAACTGTAAAAACTGTAAAAAAAAAAAAGAACGCTCCCATTTCCCGCCGTAACACAAGCGCCAATCACGATCAAGGAGCGAAACAGGCACCAAAATGATCCCGCCCACTTAGCTCGGTTCCAGGGGGCCAACTCAGTTGCTGTGGGGACAGCCTGGAATCGCCCTCCACTGAAGGGAACCGAGTCGACCTTAGCTCCCTTCTGTAGTGGGGAAAACCTCGTCACGAGAACATGCTGCTGGTGCATGCTCATTGCTGGAGCCTTGCCTGGGTATAGCACCTTTGGTGCAAAAGGACTTTGAACACAGAAAACCAAACCAAGCCTGAGCTTGGGGGTGGGGAGGGAGCAAGTCCCGCAGGAGTAGCCAGACCATGTGAAAGGGGGGGGGGAATCCCCTTTGGGGAATGACCCTGCCCCTTGAGGGATGGGGAGCTTCTCTCCCCCCCTTCAGGTGGAGGCTACAGCACTCACATCACTCTCCACCTGCTGCAGGGTCGGAGACAGGAGTTGGACCGAGGGAGGCATTGCAAAGTCAGCCCGGCTCTCAGCCCGGCTCTGGGAGGTCTGTCCCTGCAGGCTTTCTGGGCCAGGCAGGGGGCCTAGCCAGAGGTGGGATCCAGCAGGTTCTCACCAGTTCCCGAGAGTGGGTTACTAATTATTTGTGTGTGCCGAGAGGGGGTTACTAATTGGGTCCGCTTTCCCATCTCTGCGCCCTCGCCTCCCCGAGAGGCAGACTGCCTTTGAACGTGAAGGTTCCATATAGCAATTGCAACTAATAATGTAACTCCCTGAACTGGGTTAATCCCTTCCAGGTACTGCAATTCATTGATTCTCAGCCTTTCGTACCTTTTATCTCACCAGTCTCTATCAAAGAACCTGTGTGTTTCACCATTGCTGTGTTCAGATTTGTGAGTTGGGGCATTTTCTATAATGTGATGATGATTTAGAAATGACTTGGTGCAAAAAAATTTGGGGGGTCGTGGTGGGGTGGCTACCCATGGGAGGGGCATCCAACTCAGGTTTTGCCCAGGGCTCAGGTTTGCCTAGGTACGCCTCTGCCCCCTTTGCTGAGGGGGGGCTGGCGAGGGAACCTGTTACTAAAATTTTTGGATCCCACCACTGGGCCTAGCCCAGGAGTTCTCAGCTGGGCCAGGATCCATCCCAGGACTCCCAAACAGGCAGGGTTTTCCTTCTCATATTTAATGTGCATTCCTTTTAACTATTATTTTGTATGGGTTTTTTTTATTTCTCATATTTTACTGTATTCTGGTCAATGACTGTATAAATATGAGTGAAGTAAGCGTTTCAGGGCTGTTTTCATTTTCGTCTACTCCCACCTGAAGGTGGGATGGAAATTATGGGAGGGAGGACATGCAAATCTGTGTGCCTTTCGTAAGCTGATTTGGGTTCCCGACGTGGAGAAAAGCAAGGCAAAGACCGAAAGAAACGAATAAAGTTTTATTCCCTGTGCAATAATCAGGTGGAGCCATCCAGAGATACCCTCTGCTGCCTGGGCGATCTAGAATTCATTCAACTGAGAAGCAAATTGCTTTCTTCTTCGTCACGCCGGTCAAATGACAGGTGCGCCACCGCTGTCTGTTCTTGCGCAATGCTTCTGTTTCAAAGACAGCTCCTGAATTGGTCTGTCTGAAGATGCAACTGTCTTGTATAGTAAATAATATACACGTTGTTCCCCAGCATATCCCTCTTGTGTTTACTGTCTGATTGTTAAATTATGTTGAAGATGTACTCAGCCGAGAAAAAAAACACCCCACACTTCTGTATTTTAATAGCAGTTTGCCATTTCATCTGTGTGTACATTTTGACAAAACTACAAGGAAAAGTTAAGGATGAGTGGGTGGCATAAAACCCGATGTGTGATTGGTAATCATGTAGCAACATGGGATTTAAGCAGATATTTGAACTGTGCATTTCCAGGTTTCCTAAACCTGAGCACATTTTGGACAGGTATAAATGAAATGAAAACTTACAACTGGGAGCAACTGAGCCCGGGTTTAAATTAGAATCATAGAATCATAGAGTTTGGAAGAGACCTCAAGGGCCACCACGTCCAGCCCCCTGCAATGCAGGAACACACAATCAAAATTAGACTTTTGATCCCTTGACTGCCTTGATCCCTTCAATCTCAGAAGCTAAGCAGGTTTGACCCTGGTTGGTACTTAGGCCCTTTCCCCACTTACCTTAAACCCCGCGCTACTCTCCTCAAGTAGCGCGGGGTACAGCTGCACTCCCCACTTCAGGGGCGGCGAGAATGCAGCCGCCCCGACGCTGCCTCTCTCGCGCCCCCTGGGTGCGTGCAATTCCTGGCGCCTTTTGAAATGGCGCCTTTTGACGACCCCGCGCAGAGGAACGCCAGGAATTGCGCGCAGCAACCCCCGGACAGAGGTGAGTGGGGAAAGGGCCTTAGATAGGAAACCACCAAGGAATGCTGAGGTCACCATGCAGAGACCAGCACTGGCAAACCACCTCTGTTAACCTCTTGCCTCTCTTGCCTTGAAAACCCTCCTGGGTTCCCATAAGTCAGCTGCGACGTGAAGGCAATTAACACACAAACACATGAATGTAGGTTCAGTTTACAGCCATTTCCACATGGAAAGCAGGAACTGCTGCCCCCTTGGTTGGAGCGGCAGAGTGGCAGTGGGTGGGGATTGGGTCTTAGAGTTGCCAGTTTTGGATTAGGAGATACCTGGGGATCTGGGGGTTGGAGCCTGAGAAGGGTGGAGTTTGAGAAGGGGAGGGACTTCAATTCATTCATTCATTCGTTTGTTTGTTTGTTTATTTATTTACTTATTTATTTATTTATACTTTAGATTTATTTGCTGCCCTCCCCCGAAGGGCTCAGGGCGGTGCACAACACAGTATACTATTTAATATAATATTTAAAACCAATACAATATGCTTCTAACAAACCAGAATAAAATACAGAATAAAACTCAGATGATGGTGAAAACCCTCCCTTCCCTCCCCCTACCCCCCTACCCCCCGAGCCCACTGGAGGCCGGGACGATGGAACTCAGCCCGGCTGGCCAAATGCATGGCGGAACAGGTCCATTTTACAGGCCCTGCGGAAACCTGACAAATCCAGCAGGGCCCTGATCTCTCTAGGGAGCCTGTTCCACCAGAGGGGGGCCATGGAGTCCACCAGTGGGGGACCATAGAGTCCACCAATGGGCATAATGTCATAGAGTCCATCTTCCAAAGCAGCCCTTTTCTCCAAATGAATTGATCTCCTTTGCCTAGAGATCAATCGTAAGCAGATCTCCAGCCATCATAGCAATGGTGGCTATCTTATTGGGTCCACATGCATTGTCCCCATGCCGCTTGCTGCTGTCCCTGAACGGCCCCCCCATTATGTCAGCACAGGAGCAATGACATGATAGGAACCTTGCCGGGCTCCTTCCCATACCCCTAGAATCCCCCTCCCCTTTCCCCCTTATCATGGGGATGAAAAGGGAAGAGAAATGCAGAACTTAGCTCCACTTTCCTTCCCAGATTAGCTACAATCGGAGCTTCAACATGAAGGCTTTATCCACTCTCTCCCCACTGTTACCCCTTTAAGTCAGCACAGAGGACATTCTTCCTATGTTTCATCTTAAAGGGGAAAGGGCTGGAAACTCCACGGGGGGAGGGGACAACAAAGGGAGCACCATATCATGTGGAAGATCTCTCAATCAACAGGACCATGCTGTTGTCTTCCACCCAGAGAAGTATCCTCTTGTGGAAGTAGGCTACATAGAGCAGAATTTTTCTCTTTCTACAGATGAGAAAATTCATTCCAGCATTGCATCAAGGAGTCAGCACTGCCACAGATGCAGAATTTCTATCATACCATGCTGTTTGAAATCCCGTTAGAGATGGTCAGGGCCAAATATATTATCGAGGAGTAGAAAATCTCAAGTACTAGGTCTGAGATTTCATGCTGAGATTTATATGCTGTTTTGATTCCATCTCTGGTACTTTCATATCAGCAGAGGCTTATACAAATGCAGGTCGGGCCAATCCTATCACAGCAAGGATACATTAAACCCCATGCCACTGGGACCTAGTTCAAGAAAGAGCGATCTGTAGGCAAGCTTTATCAGCTGGAGGAAGTAGAGGAATTATATCGACCACAAAGTATTTCCGCAAAAGGAGGAAGGGAATCATAGCAGGTGGGAAACTCTTCTGCAGTCAAAAATCATTTGAACCACAGTTCGGGTCTCATCAAACCTACGTGATAAATGCCAAAAGAATATTTGCCATTCTTGTTTGGATCTCAAGCTTCAAAGTCTAGGGACTCCGACGCATACAAGTGAGCCGTCTTATGATTCATCTAGTGCAAAAGGTGATCAGTGTGCGCATTCACTCTTTCTGCCTTTCCCCTAAAATGGCTTGCAGCAAAATCCACATTTGTCACAAACTAGCTGATCAGCACGAGTCCTCACACTTCAAGGTAAATAGCTGTGGAACAATTCAAGTGTAGCCACATAACCCTAGAATGAAAAGTGAGCCGGATGATCTTTCTTTATTGACAAACGTTAATCTATTATAATAAAAGTAGCCAACCTTTTCTTAACATACCTGGCTCCAACACAGTCCATAATCAGATGTGTCAACCACAGACCCACGGATGAAGTTCCCATTCACTTATTACTGAACTACCCATATATACTCATGTATAAATCAACCTCAACATAAGCCGAGGCACCTAATTTTATCACAAAAACCTGGGAAAACTTATTGACTCAAGTATAAGTCTAGGATGGGAAATGCAGGGGCTCATAAACCCTAAAATAACATCCACTTAAAATTCCATAAACACATACAAAAACATGATTAAAAGTATAAAAAAATTAAATTCCAATGATTATACTTAATCGTAACCCAGTTGTGAATTTTTCTAGCAACAGAGCAAAACTCTGCAGTATGTGCAATGACCTTTGGATTACATACAGATTGTACATGTGTCCCATGTAACATGTAAACAGGGCTTCCGTGTTAGCAGTAACAGCAACATTTCAAAACCTGACAATTAATTTAGATCTCTATGCTTCCGCTCCAGAAACCTTGTTTGATGGGGCTTACGAAATAAAACATATTTATATTCGGGTCTTATACTCAAGTATATATGGTACTTATACACAACTGTATGTGCTTTGGCTGGAGCTCTGTTTGTGTAACCCAGGGTCCATTAAGGGGAGCTAAAGAGCTCAGATTTTCCATATAAGGAAGAAAAGGCTCCATTTCCTTAGAATTGTTAAGAGGCCAGAGTTCAGTTGTTATGAACTGTTTTTACATAGTTCAGGGCTACCCTTGAAGGCTTGTCAATAAGGAGAGAGGGCTCAGCAAGGAACAGCAAAGCTGCAAGTCCATCAACAGTGCCACAGGACACTGCTAGAGAGAACTGTAAAGGACTGAGACCTGCCAAGTAGTAACCGGAGACTTCAAACAAATCTATACAGATAAGGTCCACTAAAAGGGGCAACATATCTACAACAGTGCAATTTTTATGAGTAGGTTCTATGTTAACCTTGTGCCAGCAAACCAGACAGAAATTTTCACGGAGTTAATGGTGTCTGTTAAAAAAAATCTTTTTTAGTCAAGATGATAAGAAATAACTACAGATAGAAATTAGCCCCATGAGTAGTATAAGGGACCATACAGTGACAATCAGCTCTCCTAATAATTAATATGAGTTTTAAAGTAAATCAAATTTCAAATAACTATCTCAGAATGTTTTAAAAAGCATCAGAAACCTCCCACACACAAACATGCACAGAACGCTCACCTATTATCTTTGACACTGGCTAAAGGACAACCACTACCTTAGGCCCTTTCCGCACGGGCCAAAAACGACGGCCTGGGGGCGGTAAAAACGCCACCCCCAGGCTGCCGTTCGCACAGACGGTGCTGCTGCAACGCAGCAGCACCAACCTGACTGCGCTCCCCCTCCCCCAGGGCAGCGTCAGGCCGCCCTAAACAACAACCCTTTAAAGGGTTGTTGTTGAGGGGAAAGCGTCTTCCCGGCGGCGCGGTGCGAACCGCGCCGCCAGGAACACGCTGTTTCCCCTTCCCTTTCCCATGTACCTCTCGTGTCGCCGTCCTGCTGGCTTCCTAAGTCCCTCCCTCGCTGTCCTCCGACCCCTGGAGGTCGGAGGGCAGCATGGGCGGGGCTGAGGAGGCCAGCAGGATGGCGACACGAGAGGTACATGGGAAAGGGAAGGGGGGAAGAGGCAGCTCCATGCGGAGCCGCCTGCCGTCTGCCGGCCTCTCCAGAGGCCGTCCGCATGCCTGCACGCGAACAGCCTCCACCTCCACGCCAGCGGAATTCCTGCCGGCGTGGAGGCGCCCTTACGGCCGTGCGGAAACGGCCTTAGAAAGATCATTATAATTTTATAAAGGGATGATTCTACAGATTGGTTCTTAATATGATTCTATGAATGTGTGATAATTAGCTTTTAAAATTATAGATCTAATCTAATGTTAGGCAGAACAATGCAGAGGAAGGGGGCCGAATCCTCGTCTGGATGTGGCACGGGCTTCTGTCAGCATAAATGCCCGCTCTGGGCAATTACACTATTGGGGGGGGCAAATCTGCCAATGTCTGGTTGCTGCCATGCCTCATAATGCCCGGCCGCAATTCCTGACCTGTGGCCGGCACTTGCGTTCCAGTCCTCAGCGTCAGATATATCTATTTGTTGAATGTGTTCACGACAAGCTGCAAAGGAAATTTATTTGGCAAAAATACGCTGACAACTCTATAACTGGCATATTGGTGTGTGTTTGTATGTCTGTGGACACACGCAGAGAGAAGATAGCTGTGATGTGTGTCATTGTGTTGCTGTGGATCCAGTCAGGGTGTAAAGACTCCAGAAATTGGAAGTGTAACGGCGGCAAGGCTACAACGAATGGATCAGGTAAGACTTGGCATCTCTCTCTCTCGCCAGTCTCATGAAGGCACGAGACTGTCACATGAAGTCTGAGCATCATCACTTTTAATCTTCATATTACCCGCAAATTTCCCCTCATACTCAAGTCAATGTGGATGAGACTCATGGAACTCATCAGTCTCTGATTCTTTCAAAAGCAGTGCCTGCAACACATTCAATGGAGCTGGACTGTAGCAGAAACTTAGCCGGTGCTTTGGGTGGGTGCTTCCAGCACATGGAATTGTCTCCTATCCTAGGCATGGAGGCTCCAAGATCATGCCTGGCTGTTTATAAAGATGTGATCAAGGTGTCTTCCCTGCCAGGTAAGTATAACAACAACAACAAGCCTTTATTGGTTCTGAAAACGTTTTATTTCCAGCCTCAAAACGTTTTTTTTTTAAGTTTGTAAGGAAAGGGTTAATGTCTGGATGGAACTTGGAGAGATTCCACCATCTGTTGGAAGGACTCCACCCATTCGGGACTGCAGTAATAGCATTATTGCCAAAACTCAGGAAGAAAGAATACTGCACTTTGTTATGCCTTGTAAGACCATGTTTATATTATATGCGGTAATTCATTGATTCATTCATTTTCTCCCTCTCTCTCTCTCTCTCGTTGGCTTTCTGCACCTACAGAATTCCAGACAGGCCCTGCACTTTGGCTGACATTCAAAACTGTCACCTCTTTGTGCAAATTGATTTCAAGTGCTCTGTCATCCTTCATATTAAAATGCTATTACTAGGAATCAGCACAGCTTGGCATGGGACGTTTAAAGGGCTGGTTACGATGACTGCATGCGAGGGATGAGATGCCGACACCTCAAACCTGCCATGTCAACGTTGTAGAAATGATCATGCTGCTACAACAGCCTGCATGCCGAACAAGAGTTTTGGGGTGCAGCATCTTAGACTGGGAAAACAGCATGGGGGCAAATAATTAAACCCACCCTCCTCCCCTGCAACTGTATTTTATAAAACAACAACAAAATGGGAGAACCCATAACTCCACTCCTAACTTACGTAGGCAGTTTTCAGCGAAATCCTTGATCTCAATCATGTGACCGTGTCAGTTTAGCTCCACCTACTGGCCCTTACAAGCCACACCCCCAGGAGCAATAACCATCTTCTCTTTTGCATTCCCAACGCTTGTGAAAGAACGTTTTTCTCCAATGCTTGGTCCCTGCAAGGAAGGGATATTGCTAACAGCCAGGATGTATGGCACAGGATAACAGTGACACATTACAGATTGTTTTTCGCAAAGTATACTTTTGACTGAAATCTCAGGTCTGTCTTCAGTCTGCTCACTGTGGCTGAGAGAGCTCCGAAGAGCTGTGACTAGCCCAAGGTCACCCAGCTGGCATGTGTGGAAGTGCACAGGCTAATCTAGTTCCCCAGATAAGCCTCCACAGTTCAAGTGGCAGAGCAGAGAATCAAACCTGGTTCTCCAGATTAGAGTGCACCTGCTCTCCAGCCTCATGAGTTCGTTGATCAGGAAAGGCTAATGGGGGATGGTCTCCCCACTATAGCTCCTCATGCAGTGCTTTATAAGAGTGAACTACAAAGATTCATTTTTTGGATGCAAGTAATGGAGGGAAAGGAGCCGCGTGGCTTAGTGGTTAAGTGCTTGCACTGCCACTCACATGGTCAGGAGTTCAAGCCCCCTGTGGGTCAGATATCCTGGCAGCTGGCTCATGGTCAACTCAGCCATCCATCCATTCCTTGGTTGGTAAATGAGTACCTAGCACATAGCTAGGGGGTGAAGAATAGCTGGGGAAAGCAATGGCAAACTACCCCACAAAAACGGCTTGCCTGTGAAATCACTGCTTGCAGGGTCAGACACGACTGAAGGGGAAACTTTACCTTAACTTAATGGAGGGAAAAGTCTAAAGTAACACCAGATCTTCCCTGATAAACCATCTTCCAGAATTCATTTGGAAACTCCAAAAACTTAAGCCTTCCCTTATCTGCAGAGTCCCTACCACTTTATATTCTTAGATCACATTCTCTTTCTTGGCTTGGAAGAATAGTAAAAGTAGAATCTGTGGTGTTAAAAGAATGGGAAAGCCTCACTGTTATTGAGGCAGTTCATCTATGGGGCCTTTCCCCACTCACTTCCATCCCCCCTATGCCGCGCGCTGCTCTCAGCACGCAGCATCCCAGGCGCGCGCCCAGGCGTCCCCACGACCCCGCGCTCTGTGCGGGGTCGTCAAAAGGCGCCGTTCAGAAGAGCGTCTGGGATGCCGTGCGTTGAGGGGCGCGACAGCAGCAGCTTCGGGGCGGCTGCGCTGTCGCTGCCCCTCTCAGTGGGGAGTGCAGAGGGAAGTGGGGAAAGGCCCTATATCTCGGCTCCACCGCTTCTAACAGAGGCAGAGTTCCCCAACCCTTCACTATAACTCTCCCTGCCTCTTTGCTACCTGAATATATTTGACAACATGGTTTCACTGGGACTCCGGTTATATTTTAGATCTCTTGGCCAAGATATTCTCCTGAAGATGAAGAAGATACGTTCAAGGAGGATTCTGAAGAGGCAGCATCAAACTTCTTAAATGAATTTCGATTATTTCGACCATGAGACAGTAGTGGGGGTAACCGAGCTTTGTCTGGGCGGCCTTTCCTCAAACAGGGTTGTGCTGAAGTGTGCATAGGCTTATCCCAATCTCTGGCGTTGTTTTGAATGGCCAAGGATGCAGAGTTCAAGGGTCTGCTAAAACACCTGGTGTTGCAACAGCGAAAGACTAAGAGAGAGGGGGGAGAGAGAGAGAACTTCTGACCCTTTCTTAAACATAAGGGGGGGCGAGTCGAAGGAGAAAGGGGATTCCCCCTTCCCCCCATCTGCAGAGCACGAGGTGAAAAGTCATGGGAAGGACAGGCTGACTGATGGCGCTTGGGTTGTGAGGTCAGTACCAGGCGTCATGATGTGGGCTCAGACAGAGCCATTTCCTCTGTGATTTTTATCTTTTGTCTGTTCACACATCTGGCCACCTGGATTTAATTCCCCTCTGAAAGCTGGAGGATCCACGCAGGCTTAACCCTTTCCGATCTTAGCAGGAAAGGCCCGGCCGCTCACAATGGAAGCCTTCGGATAGGCGGGTCTTCCAGCCGGCACATTGTCTGGCCTGCCCGGCAACCACGGACTCCCCTTTATGAGAGATTGTAAATAACCAGACAAGTCACCTTTTTTATTACCTCAGACAAGTACAAGTAGCAACTTTCTCTCTCTTTGCTCAGCCTTTGGCCTCGGTTATGATTTACCTGCAACATTTTCGTTTTGACTAGTTGTGAAAGTAGCCACTGGAGTTTTATGGCTTTCTCGAGTTTTACGTTCCCTCTGTTGCCTTCGGGCTTCCTTCGTCTCTGTCATAATTCTAGGTCGGAGAGATGTCCAGCCAGTGAGCAAGGCCTTTCTGACTTGCTGAATATCCAACTCTCCTTGGGGTTTCTCCCAATTATAATTGGGATGTCCATGCTTTTAGCAGCTGAGTGGAAAACCTGACATTCAACAGGTGTAACTTTCCCCCACATCAAAAGCCCACCTGTTGTATTTCTACACAAGGCCTTATGAGGAAAAAAAGTGAAAGTTCTATAGGCCAGTCTACTGTTTTTAAAATGAAAATTGTCTGTTATGAGATCACAATTTGCCATTTGTTCAAATAATTCCTGTGCTTATGGAGGTCACTGTGGGTATCACTTTAGAGCATCACTTCCGCTGATGGAAAAGTGTTTTTTTTGTTTTATAGAGGTGGACTGGTTCCTTTCCCCTTGGTATGTGTTTCCCTCTACTCCACAAAGTAAGGAACACTCTCGCATTTGTGGGCAAAAGAGAACTTATTCAGCCCTCAGGAGGTGTTTTCAAGATGGAAGCTGTGTGTAGTTTTAATATTTGTGGAATTTCTCAAGGATTTCATTTCTTCCCCAAGATCCTCCCAAGATCTATGGGTGGGTATCCATGGGCCTTTCCCCACTTACCTTAAGTCCCGCGCTACTCTCCTCAAGTAGCACGGGGTCCCCCTGCACTCCCCACGACAGGGGCGGCGACAGCACAGTCGCCCCGACGCTGCCGCTGTCGCGCCCCCTCAGCACGCGGCATCCCTGGCGCTGGAAAAAACGGCGCCTTTTGATGACCCCGCTCAGAGCGCAGAGCGCAGGGTCGTGGGGACGCCCGGGCACACGCCAGGGATGCGGCGCGCTGCATAGGGGGAATCCTTGTGAGTGGGGAAACGCCCATGTGTCAGCAAAACCGGGGCAAAAGGAAATGAATTTCCCTATCTCTTTCAATTTACTTTCTTCACTCTGATGCTGGGCAGGGGGTTGGGATTGGGAGAAAGAAGAGGCCCGAAACCATGAATTAGAGTTGCCAACTGGCTAGGACAAAAAAAATCTCTGTCTAATATATGTTTAGTGGGATATTATTTATCAGGGGATGTTATTTACCACCCTCCTATGATCAATTCCAGTTACTCATTTCCATACATTCGAAGCCTCTGTTAAAGCAAAGGGACATTTTTTCCCCTCCAGGTCAGTTGGCAAGCTTATGCCCAAGTAAGGCACAGATCTGGGCAATTTCTATTCCCTAAGCATGTGCTGTGGTGAAGGGGAGGGCTATCCTGGAGGGAGGGGATGATGAATGATTTTACATTCAATTGCAGGTGCTGAAAGATCACTCAGCAGTTCTTTCCTGTGAAAAGAGCGGATTTGATACATCCCTTTTTCATATGCTAGTTGGTGGCTTGCATTCAATTCTTGCCACTCGGTTATCTTAAACAAACTCAGCATTGAAGTGGCTGTGCATAGCGGATCAGCAATGTAACGACAGACTTCACGATTTAAAGACGTTCCCTTACAGGCTACAGTGCTACGGAACTAGTAATGTGTAGACCTACCCTAAGTTCGCATGACCTGTATTTGTTTAGGTGCAAGGTTTCAGTACAATCCTGAACAGTTGCACCCTTTTAAGCCCATAGAAATTGGTGGGCTTACAAGGATGTAGCTCTGCTTTAAGGTGGCACTGGTAGGCCTTTTTCTGTATGCACAGCTTACCATAGATTTTCCCAGTGGACAAACCTTGTGTCTTTCTGTGAAATCATTCCACACACCTCCTTTCCCCCTGTCATTTTGGGGTTTTTCCCCTTGTCTCTTCAGCTGCAATTACTTCACACTCTATGCTGAAAACGTATTATTTCTGATGGTTACTGCCATTGTCACTCGTCAATTTCCTCCAGCAAAAAGCAACTTTTCTTGTCAATTTCACTCACTCCTAGATGCAGAATCATGTAGCTTCACCTTAATGTTACTCTGCTAATGCAAGGTGAAATTGACAAAGCTGAGAAAATCAACGTAAAATTGACAAAGTTGAGAAAATCGATTTTTGAAAAATTAAAAATTTCTTTATAACTCTGTCATCATAATACGTCAATTTCTGTACATACCTCTTTTTGGATTCAGTTTTGCAGGGCCAGATATTCTGCCAGGCATATGGTTGAAACAGCAATGGTTTTGTTTATCAACTGGCCCCCCCTTCCTCCTTTCTCTTCCTTTCTTTTCCCTTCTCCCTTGCTGCTCCTTTCTCTCTTACCCTTTCTTCTCTTTTCTAAACATCTTCCTCTTTTCCTCTGATTTTTTCCCCCTTTCCTTTTTGTTTTTCCTGAGTTTTCTTAGTTTCAACTTCTGGGAGGAATCGGGAATCTGGGGTCACTGTTGCTAATACCTTTACGAGTCAACTCACTGTTGAGTCAGTGTGTGTGTGTATGTGTGAAGGTTTGTAATTAGAATGCCACCTTTTAAGCAAATTGGGATTTATAGTTTTAATAGTATGGTTTTTTTTATTTATATTGTATATTTTATATAATGTATCATTGTTGGGAGCTGCCCTGAGCCTGGCTATACTGGGAAAGGGCTGGGTAAAAATTGAATAAAATAAAATAAAATATACTCCATTTTCTCTATTTTTAAGGAGTCTCAAAGTGGCTTACAATTGCCTTCTCTCCTCACTCTCTCTCTCACACATGCACACAACAGGCATCTTGTGAGGTAAGTGAAGATGAGAGAGTTCTGAGAGAACTGTGACTAGGTCAAGATCACACAGCAGGCTTCAGGTGGCAGAGTGGGGAATCAAACCTGATCCTCCAGATTAGAGTCTGCTGCTCTTAACCACTACACCATGCTAGAAATTTATCAGGGATTTATTATATCCCAAATGGACAACTTTGTCAACCAGCTTACACATCTAACTTAGCTTTACGTTCTTTCTACAGCCACTAATCCTTGCAAAGTGTAAAGCTTCAGTGCTAGTTTTGTACTTTCAAGGCAGTGATGAGGGGAAATATCTGGTTTGGCTAACCTTAACCACCACTCTGCCCCCTCCCCACCCAGGTAATTGTCAGTGGCTCTGAGGCTGTGCAAAAACACTACTTTCTAAGACCTTTAGACATTAGTACTGGAAATCCATCTTTGTCTACATTAGACATCATTATTTTTAGCCTGCCCTCACCTTGATCTCAGGGCAAACTACAGATTTCTGCAGTGTTTCAGAACTTGGGAGAGACCAGCTTTATGTGCCATTACTGTAACCAGTTCTGGTGGAGTAGATGGATGCACAGCTGTGGCAAACACCTACTGGACAATGCCAGTGATGTCACCAAAGTTATTTCTCATCCCCCATTCCTGGAGCAGACTTGTTGCTATTTATTTACTTTCAACTGACACAGGATTTATAAGTTTGCTGCAAAATACAAACATACATCATCATTCTATTCCTACTCTTTCCTTTCTCCCAAGTGATATGAAACTCATGTTGTCTAGTTCATAGTCTTGGGCATTTTATGTCAGTTTATATATTATTTTTGGGAAGGGAAATGAAAAAGTAAATGAAATTAGTCACTTATCAAAAATACTGTCGTAAAAAGTTGTGGTCACTGATTTCTTATTCCAGAAAATGTTGGTCCTATCAAATGTTATGCTTCTCCTGTATTTCTAAGCTTCCACAGAACTTGATATCCCTTATTTTAGACCCCGGAGCTTCAAAGTTTCCTTTTGTTTTAAAAGTTTGTTCTGGCATCCCTGACTTTCTCTCGCAGTGCCGTTAGGAAACACAGCGTGCTCCCACAAGATGTTCTTTTTCCCCCCGAAACAAAGTTAGTTCCCATGTTCAGCTGCCAGATGACTTCTACAAATTTGCAAACTTTCATAATCTGTGATTTTGTGTGAGTTCGGTGTCAACATTACACTGGTCACACGTGAGAACTGATTTCTGGAAGTGACCCAGAAGCTGAACGTGGGAACTGTCTCTTCGTTTCATAATAACCAAAAGACATATGTGACTTATGGACTTACTTATGACTCTCATAAGTCCAGATGTGTGCTATTTCGTTGGATAATGAAATACAATACTTATTTGAGGTTCTTCCATCAGATATTTTTGTATAGTTTTTGCCAGGGCCGAATTAAGCTAATGCAGAGCCTGTATCATATGTTATAAGGGGGCCCTTGTTGTAGGCTCTTCTTCTTCTTCTTCTTCTTCTTCTTCTTCTTCTTCTTCTTCTTCTTCTTCTTCTTCTTCTTCTTCTTCTTCTTCTTCCTCTTCTTCTTCTTCTTCTTCTTATTATTATTATTGTTATTGTTATTGTTATTATTGTTATTGTTATTATTATTATAATACTTGGTATACCGCCCTATTCCCCGAAGGGCTCAGGGCGGTGAACAACATAAATCATACATAAAGCATAAAATTTTTTAAAACAAATATATTCTAAAATGAGGCCCACGAGACCCATATACCACCCTCTTCCAGAAAAAATGAGGATGGGTCCCAATGATGTTAGGGGACCCTGCCAGCAGTGGGGGGGGGAGGACGGGGACAGGGGAGGGAGGACGGGGACAGGGGAGGACGGGGGCATTATCGGCGGCTGGACTCTCCAAAGGCCCGGTGGAACAATTGGGTCTTACAGGCCCTGCGGAATTCTTGATGGTGGGTCAGGCACACCTTCCAGGGGTGAGCAGCACATGCTCCAGTGGTTTGGGAGCATGGGGGATAGCAGAAAGGAAACCCTGCTTGCATTCACGCAGAACCCATAATGCATACCATGCAGTACGCAGCTCCCCCAACATGTAAACAACAGCACTGCCAGATCATGAGAACATAGCAAGATGCTGATTTCACCAATCAGCTTGCAAACATTTAATGTGGGGTCCTCGGAAATGCACAGTCCATAGCAGACGCTATTTTTGCTGCTAGGGTGATCCAGCACTGTATTTTTTAACCCTGTGGACCAGAAGATACCCAGAAGATAACAGCGGGGAGAATTCCAGCGATACACATCATGAAAAATGATAGGTAGGCTTCAATGCAGACGGGCATTATCACCACAAAACGCATTCTAAACATTTCACATTCAGAACTGAAATGTCTCCTAGCAAAACTGAGGAGACCAACCAGAAATGCTTGCCAAATGGCAGAATGGTTAGGCTCACATACTCTTCTCATGCCACAAAATGTATAGAATTTAATTGTTCAAAAAGGCACTCTTATAATAGAGAATGAGCTTGTAGTTCATAGTGTTTTATTGCTTTTTTCTCTTGTTTTCCTTCATTGCACTTTTTAAAATTGCTCTGTTCTGCATTTTTGAAATCCAGTTTTATTCACTATTGGTTCTATACTGTTTTACACTGTTCTTATGGAATTGTTTTAATTTTGTAATCTGGCTGGAGTTTCAATGAGGAATGCAGAATGTAAATGAAGTAAATAAGTAAGTATAGTACACTTTTCTTACCGAGACTCAAGACAGATTACAAAATATAAAAATCTATTCATATAAACAGCAAACACCTCCAATAAACAATGCGGTCAGACTAGGATCACAGAACTGGAAGACCATGAAAAAAAATCTGCCTGAAGCTGGAATCCCAACATGGTGCCTTTGAGCACCATGTCACTTGCTGACACATTTCCTGATGCTTACCACATGTTTTGAGAAAGAGGGCAGTGGCGTATCTGCCTAGGGACAAGGGGTATCCCTTGTCCCTGGGCGCCACTCTTCTGGTCACGTGGGGGGTGCAAAATCGGGGCCCCCCCGCGTGACCAGGAAGTCCTGCTGTCTCATCATTTTCTCACACCTCGACCCCATCTGAGGCACGCAAAAATGACGAGGCAGCAGGACTTCCTGCTACCTCCAAGCACCCTAGACTTTGCCCATGTCCATGTCCATGATGACATGGGCGGGTCGAGGAGTGGGGGGTGGAGCCTGGGGACATCAGGGGTGGAGGTGGGGTGGTGGGCAGCAAAGCCTGGGGGCGTCAGAGCCTGGGGGACGTCCTGGAGGCAATTTGTCTCCGGGCACCATTTACCCCTGGTACGCCACTGAAAGAGGGTGAGGCTTTTGCCCTATAGGACACTATACCCAGGCTTCTAGGGTCTTGTATAGATGCATATTCCCACTTTGCTTCTCATGTATTAAATCTCATGTTTCATATATGTGGGCTTGCTTAAGAGTTTTGAATGCCTAGTAGCCTAGGGGAAGCATTTGTACATTATTCTGTCCTTTAGTGTGCACACTCTACCTCAGGGGCGGAGCAAGGGGAAACTGCACCCAGGGCGCGCATGTGCCCCTGCCATGGCGGCATCCGCCCCCACCCTGGAATGCCCCACCACACCCCTGCGATGCCCCTCCATGGCTCAGTCACGCCTCCGCTGCTGCTCCACCCAAGGCACTGCATCCCACCCGGCCCCCTGGGCGGTACGCCTCTGCTATACCTGCATGGGTTTTGTTGTGTTTAATGACCTTGATAGATCAAACATGTGATTCAGTGTAGGGCAGTTTCATATGCCTGGATGCTTCCAGTCTGGGCCACCAATCCTATTTCTGCTCCCAAAGACATGAGCACATCATTCCAGACCTCGGTATCATGACATCTTCATGCCCTTGCTCCCTGGTCCCTCCATTTCAATCCCGTTTATTGCTGTCCATTCCCATCAGTGGCACAGATTCATGTGTTGTATCATTAAAGAGACACATGGCTTATTTGCTCATTAGCATATCCAGCTGTTAGCTCTTCCTTCTCCCAATATTTCAGGCTAAGTAGCAGTTTGACATAAATAACACCCATTCGACTAGCGACTGAAGGGTATTGTAAATATAGAACTCTTAAGATACCATCGCTCCTTTTTTTTAAGCATGCCGTACAATCTCGGGTTAGTAGGGGGAGGGACGGGGTGGGAGGCCAGCGAGTGGGGAGGCCAGGAGTCCCATAGCTCTTAGGAACATAGACCTATTAAAATGAGTGAAATACAGCTTTATTAAATGGATGACATTACCTTAAGAAAGATGAATCATAAAGTTTCTTTTGGGGTATTATAATTCTATATGACCTTTTAAACTTTTATCATTTGCCTCGTATTCCCAGCAGCCAGCCATCAGGTGTCTGGATTCTGGGGCTGATTGAATTAAGATGAGCCAGCTGGGGAATTATTGGCTCCCCTTCCCCGGAGGCTCCTGAGCGGTCAAGGGGAGGTAACCAAAGCTCCTGCCAAGAGAGCCCGTGCTGCGTTTATAGGCTGTAGGGATATTAGAACTCCCTCCTTGCCAAAGTCTGGTGAATTGGAACACACATAGACACATGAAGCTGTCTTTGATTGAATTAGACCCTTGGTCCATCAATTTCAGTATTGTTTACTACTCAGACTAGTTGCGGCTCTCCAAGGTTCCAGGTAGAGGTCTTTTCACATACCTGATCGTTCTAGCTGTAAATGCCAGAGATTGGACCTGGGCAGTGGTGAGATTCAGCAGGTTCATATCATTTCGGCAGAACCGGTTGTTAAAATGGCACTTGTAAACAACCAGTTGTTAAATTATTTGAATCCCACCACTGAACCTGGGGCTGTCTGTCACAAGCATCTGAGCTGCAGCCCCATCAGGTTCCAGAGTTATCACCAAGGTGCTCTATATATTGTCGAAGGCTTTCACAGCCGGAATCACTGGGGTGCTGTGTGGTTTCCGGGCTGTATGGCCATGTTCTAGCAGCATTCTCTCCTGACGTTTCGCCTGCATCTGTGGCTGGCATCTTCAGAGGATCTGAGGATGCCAGCCACAGATGCAGGCAAAACGTCAGGAGAGAATGCTGCTAGAACACAGCCATACAACCTGGAAACCACACAGCATCCCAAGGTGCTCTATAGTTTGCAGTGAGTTTGGTGCTCCTTAGTTCATTCAGCTTCACAATCATCTAATGAGCCTCCTTTTTGAGCCTGTGGGCACTTCTGGAGTTTGGAGAAAAGGGTAAGGTTGCCAGCTCCAGGTTGCGACAAATACTTGGAGATTTTGGGAGTGGAGTCTGGGGAGGAGAGGGGTTGTGGAGGGAAGGGACCTCAGTCAGGTAAACTGCCATAAAGTCCACCCTCCAAGAGAAACCATTTTCTCTAGGAAACTAACCTTGGTCACCTGCAGCGCAATTCTAATAGCAGGAGATCTCCAAGTGCCACATGGAGGTTGGCAACCTAAGTTAGGGGTGACTTATCTCCTATCCCTACTGCTCTGGCCTCACCCTCACTCAAAGTAACAAAGCTGGGGATGGCAACACATGACACTCTAGGATGACTACCAATCTCTATGGTTTTACCACAGATATTGGGGAAATTCCTAGAGTGTTTTACAACACCATTTCCCAGTAGTTTCTGTCCCCCAAATGCTCCAGTCCCCGTAACCCTAGGGGTTCAGTTATTTAAAAAATTGGGAGATCCCAAGCCAAGCCTCCCACTATGATGGAGGAAGATATTTTTGAAAGGAAATTCCCTCCAGATGATTCCTTGTGAGGTCTTCTAAAACACTGCCTGTTCCGATGAAGTAAAGATAGCCAGAAGGAGCTGTGAGAAAGCTGATTTGGGGTGAAAGGAGCCAAGCGCCATGAAATACACTGGCAAACCTGCATTTTTGGGATACCCAGAAGACAGCCAAGAGAGGCATTTGGCTACTCTGGGTCATTTCTTGAGTTCCCCAGGGTGGCGAGTCCATACAACTTTATGCATAATTATGCTCTGAAGCATTCACGACAAAACAACTGATTTTTAAATCTTCTTTGATGATTTGGTGTTCTGCTTCCTGCTAATTTGAGCACTGATGTTCCTCTGTGTGGATGCTTCCACACTAAAAGAACCTAAAATAACCAGGAGAATCGTTCCGGGCCTTTAGCGCGTGGCTGGCCTATAAAAAACAACCACAGCGTGGCAAAGCTGACACTTTCAGTGACGCCACACGACAAGCAAGTGCTGACACACAGTTTCTATTTTTACATGCTTAGTGCTAGATCCCGCATCAGTCATCAGAATTCAAAGAAGCTTCGCAGACGCTTCTGTGCGACTCCTTGCCTGTCTGCTCAAAAGATCAAGCGGTAAAGCCGTCCCCCTCTCAACCTGCTTATTGTCACCGTTCTAGATCTCGCGTATCACAAATATCGAAATCTACTCTGTGTAAACGTAGGAACTTGTGTTTCACAAATGCATTGATTTACAGTTCTCTCATCATTTCCCCCCAGAAAAAAATGCAAACCATCAGTCAAGGAAGACATTCACCTGCTATTAGTACAAAGAGAGCCATGTTTGCCCCATACTGCTGTTACATCTCCATGTGAACATATGCATTCCACTGAGTTGGATCCAGAGTAAAAATTATGCATGTATTAGAGCTCTTGCTCAAGCAGAAATGCAAGGAAAGGATATCAATAGCTATTTGCACTATGTCAGACTTATGGCATTCCCACTGGCATTTCTGCCTGTGCAAAATCTTGTGCAATTTCTGGCATAGAGTCAAGGGGGCGAGCGGTGCATGATGCACTGGGCACGTGCCCCTGCAGGGACGTGGCAAGGGCATTCCAGGGGTGTGACGGGGTGTTTCAGAGTGTTCCGGATACGTTCCAGGGGAGGGGGAGGGGCAGACAGGGCGTGGCAGGGGCGCACGCATGCCCTAGACAGAGTTTCCCCTTGCTCTGTCCCTGGCACTCAGTCGCCATCACTGTTCTAGACCATCTTCAAGGGCAGCTCCACATATAGCGCGTTGCCATACCCTAACCGGGAGGTTACCAGTGCATGGATGGATGTGGCTAGGTCACCCTGGTCCAAGTAAAGTTGGATCTGGCGAACCAGCTGGAGAACCTGATAGGTCCTCCTCACCACCAGAGCCACATGAGATTCCAGTGCCAGTGCCAGATATTCTTCTTAAAGTGTTGAAAATCAAAGCCACCTATGCTTTTGCCTGGTGTATTATTAATTCAAGACCCCAAATAATTCCTCTGTCTTTTAGCTTCTTACACAGACCTAAGTAACTACAGCGAATGATTTTTTTTGAATGCGTAGAAATGTCAGGTCTGCAACTCCTGAAAAAAGTGTTGGTACACTAGATATCCAAAGCCTGGATGCTAAGATACTGCCAACAAAAAAAGGGGAAGCAGCCAGGCAAAAACTGCAAAATTTTCGGGTTGTGAATAGGCTTGGCCAATACCCAAAAATTTGGTAAAATTCGGATTTGGATTTATTCGGACATGAAATTATCTGTATGCCTGAATAAGACAAATAACAAATTCAGATATACCCGAATATTTGGGTATACTAGAGAAATTTGGGTCCATCTGATTTTTTTGTATATTTTGCAGGCTGCAGGGGGAGCATTTTTAAAGCTATCAGCACAAAACTTTCAGGGTATCATCGGGAGACTGTTCTGATGATACCACCTGGGTTTGGTGAAGTTAGGATCGGGAGGCAAAGTTATGGATCCCCATCCCCCATTGCTTCCAAAGGGAGCTGGGGGATCTGAACCTAACTTCACCAAACTCGGGTGGTATCATCAAAACAGTCTCTGGATGATACCCTGAAATTTTGGTGCCACTATCTTTAAAAAATACGCCCCCCTGCAGGTCAAAACATAAAAAACACCGAAAAAGCCCAAATACCTTGCATTCAGATTTGTTCATATTCGGGCAGTACATATTTGGCCAATTTTGCCCCAAATATGCCCGAATACGCCCAGATTTGGTCTGAATCTGGTATTTGTTACACCCAAACCTCCAAGCCTAGTTGTGAATGCAGACATTGAAAATTTTGAGTGTACCTTCTGATACATCGGAATTCCCTTAGCTGATCTGAAAAAAAAAATGGGGGGGGTATAATTGCAGTTCAGAAATTTCAGAATGTGCATTCCTACGCGGCTCACAAGTTATGCAGTTTGTGGAAGGGAGAGAGTGGCTGTTGCGTGCCAGCTCTTCCTTTTTCTTGCAGTCTGCCTTGATGACTGGCATTTTGTTCTGGATGACGACAGCATTTCAGGTGTGTAGGAGGCTGTTGGGGGAAAGAGGACAGCAATGAAAAATTTCATTTCCAAAGGTGCTGCATCGACATAACTTCATCTTCAATATGCTGGCTTGTTCTGCAGAAAGTAAAATGCTGCACTGTGGGAGGAACCACTGGGACGTAGACAGCGTCGGTCACCGTTCCAACATGGGTGAACCCAAGATATCAATGAGAAGGGATAGACTGTGCGATGCTGCTTAAGGCTAGTACAGATGCCAGCGTCTCAGAGGAGGGCAGTTGACTGTTGGCAAAGAGCTAGATAGGCTGCACCCCAACATTTCCTTCGTTCATTTCTGCTGCTGTCCCTTTGTTACCCAGAATTCTACTAGCAGAGTGTTTCTTCCCATCATTTTGCTTCTCGCTCATGCAGCCCCCATCAGGGTTGGACATAGAATCATAGAATCATAAAGTTGGAAGTGATATAAAAATTATAAAAATATGCTTGTTGCAAGATCACAGTTGAGATGTATTCATAGTTAAAAATACATTTTGTAGCTACTCTCAGGAAATCAGTGTCTGGGTGCTACTAGAACCGCTGCGTTTGCTATTTTGCAAGAACCAGCAGATACTTCCTCATGAGTGAAAGGGCAACAGTGAACACTAACCTAGGGGTTTGAAGCATGTCAAAATGGTTCACCCAACTGGTTAGGCTTTTTGCTAATTATGCTTACTGGACAGAAACTATAAGTAGCCCCATACGTAACCAAGTCAGATGATGCTGAATGTATGCTTTTAATGCTGAATGTATTCTTTTAAAAATATATATTGGGAATGTGCTGATTTGCAACAAGTCAAGATTGTGAGCCTGCGTGGACAGCCGGCCAAGATTGGCCAGAAGTGGTCAGGAGGGTCTGTTCAGAAATGTCTTTAAATGAGCTGTATTGTAATGTAAACTTCAGAGAGCTGATACCATGGTATTGCTCTCTCCATGTCTGCAAACATGTTAATAAACCTAGCTTGCTATCAGCCAACTTAGTCTAGAGTTTTCAATGGGTAAAAACTTCCATAACAGAAGACACCCAAAGGGCCATCAAGTCCAACCCCTTGCAATGCAGGAACACACAATCAAACAGAGGCGGATTGCCCATTGGGCAGAATGGGCAGCTGCCTTGGGCGTAGAAATTGAAAGTGCTAGTCCGCAGTGATGGGCGCACACAATTTCTGAGCAGCCCCCGCCCAATTTCCACCCACTCTGGCCCGGGCCGAGCAGCCTGCTGGCTGAGTTACACTTCCCCTGCCTGGCCCTGCCTGCTGGCGCCGCCAAGGAACGCCGGGAACCAGACTACCACTCTCCCCCTCCAAGAGAGCAGTGAGTGTACTTTGCTGCACTCCGCTGGGGGCCCTGGCTTGCGAGCTTGTCCCCGGGCTGTCTGTGCTGGTAGCTGGCAGCCCGGCCATTGAGGAAGTGTGCAGCTGAGTGCGGAGGCCGGGGAGGAGGCGGAGGTCTCTACCAGAGTCCACACACAGCTCTGGAAGGGCAAAAAGCCTTCAGGCTGCTGCCACAGCTCCTGCTGTTTTCCTTGGACTTTGTAACTTTGAACAAACTTGCGGGGGGGTGTCGGTGGAACCCAGGTTTCCCACCCCCTCCGAAGCCCGCTTAGGGGATTGCATCCACAGTAGAAGTCGACAGGAGGATCTCTTCCTGGAAATGAAAATTACCAAAAAAAACCCGCGAAACCCTCTTGCTTCAAAGCTCGTCTCTCCCCGCCACTCCTTCTCCCTTTCTTCCTTCTCCCCTCCCTCCCTCCCCTCTTCCTCCTCCCTGCCTCTGTTTTGAAATCGGGGATCCAGGTTCTCCAGCCATTCTCGCTTCGCCAGGGCTTTATCGCCTTCTGCCCAGCCTCTGATGGCGCACTGCTAGCCCGCCAGCAAGAGCACTGCTGCCTCGGGCTGGGAGCCCCAACCTCTGGCTGGCTGGAAGCTTGTCCCCATTCCGAGGCGGTCCCGGTAGCTGGCGAAGTCCCGGCCGCTGAGAGTGAGCAACCGCCAGCTCCAGAAGGGAGGCGGAGGACCGAGGCTCTGCTTGCTGCGGCTGGGTGTACATCGGAGCTGGGCAGAAGGCAATTAAGCCCTTGCAAAAGGCAGCGACTGGAGCCTGGATCCCGCTTTCCAAAACAGAGCAGGGAGGAGGGGAGGGGGAAAGGAGAAGATGCTGAGCTGGAGAAACAAGCTTCAAGCAGGGGTTTTGCGAAGGGTTTTTTTTTTGAAACAGATTTTCATCGCAGGAGGATCCTCCTCTCCAACTTACTTGACGCAATCCCCAAGCGGCTCAGAGGGGGTGGAAACCTTTTCCAATGGCACCCCCTCCCCCGCGTTTGTTCAAAGTCCAAGGAAAACAGCAGGAGCCATGGCAGCAGCCTGAAGGCTTTTTGCTGTTCCAGGCTCAAGGTCTTATCTGTTGGGGGGGGGCACCAAACTCAGGTTTTGCCCAGGGCTCAGGTTTGCCTAGGTACGCCACTGCAATCAAAGTACTCCTGACAGATGGCTATTCAACCTCCCTTTAAAAATCTCCAAAGAAGGAGACTCCACCACACTCATGCATTCTAAAGTCTCTTTCCATCCTCACTTAAACAGATAGCTGGAAGCCTTTACTATGCCTTTATTTAGTATGAAGTTCTCTGAATTAAAACACTTCTATTTATTTTCTCAGTTACCAGCCTCAGTGAGAACTTATTCCTCAAGCAGCCAGAATGTAGAATTCCACTGTGCAGAGATTCAATTCTATCACTAACAGCGACACCGGGAGAAGCATTGGAACATCAGCAATAGAAAAGAATGACTGTCATTCACTATGATGGCCACAACTCTTTCCCAAAAGATATAACAGCAATGTGTCAGGGCCCTCTAAAGGTCAGGATGACTAAAAGCATTATCAGTGCTTTCAAGATGTTGTAGTTAAGGAACTGGCTTTTATCTACGGGCGTTTCCCCACTCTTGAGGATCCCCCCTATGCAGCGCATGGCATCCCTGGCGCGCGCCCGGGCGCCCCCATGAGCGCAGGGTCATCAAAAAGCGCAGTTTACAAGAGTGCCAGGGATGCTGCGCACTGAGGGGGCGCGACAGCAGCAGCGTCGGGGCGGCTGCGCTGTCGCCGCCCCTGTCGTGGAAAGTGTCGGGGGACCCCACGCTACTTGAGGAGAGTAGCGCGGGACTTAAGGTAAGTGGGTAAAGGCCCTTTATCGCTAGGAAATGGCCCATGAAATTTTGCAAACCCGGGAGTGGAGGGGAAAGATGAGGAAAGGTTCCAATCTTACCCCTGATCCCTATTTTCCCATTCATCATTGTTTCTGCCCCACCCATTGCCCCAGAAAAGTACTAGGAGGGCCAAAAGCAAGCCAGGCCGATTGGCCTCTGTGGGGCAAAAAGCCAGCAGTGCAGGGAGTAACCTGCTAGGCTAGGTGATGTCTTCAGCACTGCTAGAGTTACTGGGATTTAACCCTTTTTTCCTGGCTGTCAGTGGTTCTCCAAGGCAATGGCTCAACAAGAACTTCCTCTGCCAGTTAAATGGCTAGTCTGCTCCTTCATAGAATCATAGAGTTGGAAGGGACCCCAAGGGCTATCAAGTCCAATCCCCTGCAATGCAATTATTGACCCACGGGGTGGTATCACATCACAACATTTACTCGACAAACTGTGTTTATGGGGTGGTTCAACCCTGCCTTTCCCAGCTGTTTACACTTTATCTCCAGCAAGCTGGGTACTCATTTTATCCACCTTGGGAGGATATAAGGCTACCTGAACCTGACTTCCATTGGGATCGAACTCAGGTTGAGAGCGGAGCTTGGACTGCAGTACTGCAGCTCACCACTCTGTGCCATGGAGTAACAGAGTAACAGAAAAGAGAGAGCTTTCACACAATCAAAGCTTTCCTTTTCCCACCTTTGCTTCTATTCCTCTCTCTCTTTTCTGTTACTCTGTTACTCCATGGCACAGAGTGGTGAGCTGCAGTACTGCAGTCCAAGCTCCGCTCTCAACCTGAGTTCGATCCCAATGGAAGTCAGGTTCAGGTAGCCTTATATCCTCCCAAGGTGGATAAAATGAGTACCCAGCTTGCTGGAGATAAAGTGTAAACAGCTGGGAAAGGCAGGGTTGAACCACCCCATAAACACAGTTTGTCGAGTAAATGTTGTGATGTGATACCACCCCGTGGGTCAATAATAACCCTGTGCTTGCACGGGGGAATAATTTTACTTTTACCTGCTCACTCCAACTTTTCCTAGCTTCTAGGCTTCATACCCACCTTGTTCTTGTTCATAGGGGCATCTTTGAAGCTAGTTTTACCAGCGCTGACATTTCTCCCCATAGATTTTGGCTCAAGCAATCCCGGAACAAAAAATGTATACTCCAGATTTCTGTGTCAGAAATAAAATATCAAGAAGGTATTTTTCCCCTTCCTGGTAATGTGTGAAGTCCAGAGAAGGAAAGCCTAGTATGTTACACTAGAGAATCTCTCTAGACAAAGGCCTCCTCTGCCATCAGAAAGGGATACTCCATTAATCTTCATAGCCTTGTTTTAATTGCATACACTAGCATACATCAGCCTCCTTGTTTGCTACACCTGTCACGGCTGACACTCGGGTTTGTGTGCTTGTCATTGCGAGGACTAATTAGAGGGGCTAGAAGTTGTTGGGGAGGTTTCCTGGTGTCGGGTTTTCAAAACGTTTCTTCCTCCCCGAGTCTTGATGAACAGAATAGTAATACTGCCAATTAGGCTGTGATTCTCCAAACAAGAGAGATTTCAGAAAGATTCCTGAGGAATGAATGGCCTGTTAATTAAGGACCCCCTGAAATACCAAGAAAAAAATATATTAAAGCCACATTTGAATAGGGAAGAAGAAGAAGAAGAAGAAGAAGAAGAAGAAGAAGAAGAAGAAGAAGAAGAAGAAGAAGAAGAAGAAGAAGAAGAAGAAGAAGAAGAAGAAGAAGAAGAAGAAGAAGATGATGATGATGATGATGATGATGATGATGATGATGATGATGATGATGATGATGATGATGATGATGATGGAGGAGAAGGAGAAGGAGAAGGAGGAGAAGGAGGAGGAGAAGGAGGAGGAGGAGGAGAAGGAGGACAACAACAACAACAACAACAAGAACAAGAACAAGAAGAAGAAGAAGAATGTAAACTTCATTTTTCTCTAACATGAGAAGTCTCAAAGCATCTTACAAACTCCTTCCCTTCCTCTCCCCTTAGCAAACACTTTGTGAGGTATGTGGAGCTAAGAGAGTTCTGAGAGGCCTGTGACTAGCCCAAGGTCACCCACAGGTTTTCTGTGAAGGAGTCAGGAATCAAACCTGGTTCTCTAGATTAGATCCACCATTTTTAACCACTACACCATGCTGGCTCAGAGGGCACCCCACTACTTGCCTGCCCTTCTTGCCCACCTACCCATGTGTCCTACCTCCCTTGCCCACTCTTAAACTGTCCCATCATCTGCAGTCACAGCTGCCTACATGGCTTATATGCCCTTTCCCTGAGGGTGGGTGGGTACAGCTGGGAGTGCCATGGTCTTGGCCATCAGGAACACTGATACATTGTGCATCCCCCCACATGTCCTTCTCCAGCAGCGCTAGGAAGCACATACAGCTAGGAGCACAGGTGTCAAAGCACATGCAAAGTGGCAGTGGAAGGGTGTGAGTAGAGAGCAGAGAATCCTCAGTGGGGGGCCCCACCAGAAGCCATGGGCCAGGGCAGCTGCCCCACCTCAGGCATACTGACAATGGCTGGGCCTGAGTAGAAGAAAATTTTGGATTTATATCCCACCTTTATTTCCTGTAAGGAGACTCAAGGTGCCCTACAAGCTCTTTTCCCTCCCTCTCCCCACAACAGACACCTTGTGAGGTAGGTGGGGCTGAGAGCTCCAAAGAACTGTGACTAGCCCAAGGTCACCCAGCAGGAACGTAGGAGTGCGGAAACACACCTGGTTCACCAGATAAGCCTCTGCCACTTAGGTGGAGGAATGGGGAATCAAACCTAGTTCTCCAGATTAGAATCCACCTGCTCTTAACCACTACACCATGCTGGCTCTAGTTGAAACGTTGAGCTTGCTTGGTTTTCCCTGCTGAGAGACACTCTCCTCTGACCTCAAGAGCCTCTGCTCATTTACATCTAGATTACCCTCCTATGGAGGAGTTCGGCTGCTCCCTAGGGGAGGGTTTTAAGAGTAAGGACTCACCGGGCGCCTTTTATTATGAGTACCGCTGTTTTAACAATATTTAGTATGTTTTAGTATGTTTTAATGATGGAGCCTATGGATTGTTGCTGGCTTATTTATTGTTCGCTCCTGAATTTGTTGTATTAGTTGGTTGTACACCGCCCAGAGCCCCTGGGGATGGGGCAATATAGAAATTTAAATAATAAATAAAATAAATAAAAATAAATAATCCAGAGAAAACATCTTCCATGTCTACCTTCGAGGATATTTACCCAAAAGTTGAACTGGGCCCTGATGTCTTGTATGCATATGACTGCCTCTACGCACATAGGGTATGCATATGACTGCCTCTACGCACATAGGGTATGCATATGACTGCTTCTACGCACATAGAGTTCTCCTGGCAGAAGCAAGATATGAGTGTTACGAGTCTGGTGGGGGGTAGTGGGTTCAGAATGCCTTGCAGTCACCGATCCCACTGCCCCAGCACTGTTCTTCTTTTTCTCATGGTTAAGGATGCATCACAGCCTTTCTTCCAGACCCCCCAGACTCCACAACTACATAAATAATAAGCACTGCCGCGGTCTCTCTTTCTTCCTCCTGTCAATTCGCACTGCTTAATTATTACTCCGTGCCCTGCCTTTGCCAGCTTCAGAGGGCTCTGTGGCTCACACAGTGAGCACATCAAGGGGCTGGCAAGTTTGCTTTCCAGCCTGGAAGGAAATTCCCCCTGATCCAATCACAGCGATCATTTTTTGGTACAATATAATTGCAGCCCAGGGAGCGACACAGGTTTGTTTAAGCAATCCCGCCAACAGTTCTCATCCAACAGGGAAACTAAAACCATCAGCTGAGCCTGGAACATCCATGGATACTGTGCAGAAAATAGATTCAGATGGAAGAACTTACTGGCTTGTGTTAAGGAAAAGATCTTTCTCTGCTTTTGGTGTAGTAGCGTGCAATCTATTTCCTCATACCATATTGCTTCCCATAGCTTTTAGTCATAGGAGTGAGGGTGTCAAACTCATTATTGACTTCAGAACTCCTGTCTTTTAGTATGCATTGTTTAAAGATAAGCTAAAATTATTGCAGTTTGAGTTTCTTCATATTATTGAACCTTGTAGTTACCATCAAAGAGTGAGAATATGTGGTACCACCAAAAGTCAAATACACAGTCAAATACACCCCCCAAACAAATACATTTGTACTTCTCTGCTTCAGCTTGATTTTTACTTGATTGTGAACTTGCTTCAGAGGTTTGACCAGCACCTATCAGTCTGTCAGCATGGCCTATTGGCCATGCTGGTAGGGGCTGATGGGAATTGTAGTTCCTGAACATCTGGAGAGCCGCAGGTTCCCTACCCCTGCTCTAGATGCTGAATCATGCTGAATCAACTATGAAAAAGAGCATACATAAGAATCTAAGAAGAACCCAGCTGAATCAGACCAATGCAATATCTAATCCATCACTTGGTTATACATAGAGGCTGGTCAAACTCAGTTTCTTTCTTTTGAAACTCATAACTCTTGTAGGACCAGGGTAGTCTGGTCTAGCCCAATCTCATCAGATGTTGGAAATGAAGAAGAAGAAGAAGAAGAAGAAGAAGAAGAAGAAGAAGAAGAAGAAGAAGAAGAAGAAGAAGAAGAAGAAGAAGAAGAAGAAGAAGAAGAAGAAGAACAACAACAACAACAACAACAACAACAACAACAACAACAACAACAACAACAACAACAAGAACAACAAGAACAACAAGAAGAAGAAGAAGAAGAAGAAGAGTTGGATTTATATCCCTCTTTCTCTCCTGTAAGGAGACTCAAAGGGGCTTACAAACTCCTTACCCTTCCCCCCTCACAACAAACACCCTGTGAGGTGGGTGGGGCTGAGAGAGCTCAGAAGAACTGTGACTAGCTACTGCAGGAGTCTATCGCATACCATGCAGCTGTGGACAAGTCTACATAGGAACCACCAAACGCAGCGCGCAGACACGTATCAAAGAACACGAAAGGCACTGCAGACTATTTCAGCCAGAAAAATCAGCAATAGCAGAACACATGATAAACCAACCTGGACATAGAATATTATTTGAAAAAACAGAAATTCTGGACCACTCTGAGAGAAGCCACTAACGTCAGACTACAATAGAGAAGCAATTGAAATCCATAAGCACATGGACAATTTTAACAGGAAGGAAGAAACTATGAAAATGAACAGAGACTTAAGCTTGCTAGTGTTGAAAAATACTAGGGGAATTCCAGAAATGCACTGTGTCAAACCAGCTCCTACCCACAAACACAGGATGACCATATAGACAAAGAAAAGAAACAAAGGCCAGGATACTTCTATTCAGATGCTCCCACCAGTGACCTTGCTATCTACAGGGTTACTCCCAGGCTATAGTCTTCATTGTTACTCATACTTCTATTCAGATGCCCTCAACTATTGACCTGGTTGCCTCCTTTGTTACTCACAGCCAAGGTTTCCCCACCCACCCTGGACACTCCCCACACACCCTGGACAGATATATACTCCACTTGCTTTTCCAACATCAGATCCTCTGAAGATGCCAGCCACAGATGCAGGCGAAACGTCAGGAGAGAATGCTGCTAGAACACGGCCATACAGCCCGGAAACCACACAGCACCCAAATCCTTTCCTCCCCTTTATTTAGTTTTAACATATATGTAGGCTTTCTTTATTATGTTGTAGATTCTTTGATGTTACATTGATATTGACTTGATTTTAATAATGTTTGTAATCATTTTAGGAAGTTATTGTCTTTAGGTAGGATAGATGTCACCCTGTTTTGATACTGGACTATTTGAAGTTTTACTCTCAGGATACAGAGGCTTATTGGACTGTTCACACTTTCAGGATCTAGGAATTCATTGGATCATTCAAACTTTTCTTTGTCTGACACTCTCAAGGAAGCACCTCAGGCAAGAAGGTGCAACCTTTTCTTCTGGGATTTGATCTCATCAGCATTTACAAAAGGACTGTTTTCTCCCTTTGGTGTTTTAGGATATTTTCTCTGTATTAGGTGGAAGGGGACCGCCCCCTTCCTGGTTTTGCACTGTGGGGGTGGGACTGCCCTACACCCCTTTCTGGGTTACTGGGGAAAATGTATAAAAGGTGGGTATTCTGTTGAAGCCAGGCCGGTCCCTTTGCTGAGCTGTTTCGAGGAATCACTTGCCAATAAAGAATCTCCCTGTTTTCAAAGAATCTCCGGTCTCCTGCACCTTTCCTTTTTGCTTTGCTGCTACGAGCTGAAATAACTTGAAATCACCCCTAGAATCACTTTACGTTACTGGGGCAGCGGTAACAGTATCTTACTAATTGTTGTTTGTCTGCACCAGCACACGCGGTATGGGATGCATTGCTTTTTTGTCGTCGTAATCTTCAGGTCATGAAGGTAGTTGTGAATTTCCTGCATCGTGCAAGGAGTTGGACTAGATGACTAGATGACCCCCCAACTTGATGGTTCTAGAATTTTATTTATTTTGTTAAATTTGTACCCCGCCACATTCCCAGCAGAAGTTGGGCTCAGGGTGACTTACACTCAGAGGTTAAAACCCAATTCAGATGTGATGCCATGATGGTCCTCTGCCAAGTACCTCCCCTTAGCTCCTGGCCGGCATCCTTCAAGCTGCTGCCTTACCCTTCAATATTAGCTCTTTCCTTCTCATGTCTCAGGGTCTGAGTGTCCTCAGGTGACCTGGGAACTCTGTCCATAACCTGATCCATTGGGATGAAATGCAGTCTACATTAACACACATGAAGCCGCTTTATACTAGTCAAGACTGTGTGTCCTTCAAGGCCAGTATTACCTGCTTTGACTGGAAACAGCTCTCCAGTGTCTCAGGTGGAGATCTTTCACATAACCTACTACCTGCTCCTTAACTGGAGTTGCCAGAAATCGAACCTGGCACCTTCTGCTTGCAAAGAAAATGATCTACACTGAACTGCAACCCCTGTACTGAAAAGAGAGAGGAGGGAAGGTGAAGTCATGAACATATAGAGCTGCCTTATAAACTGAAACTAGCCATTGGTCCATAAAGGTTAATATTGTCTACTCTGACCAACAGCGGCTGTCCAGAGTCTCAGGTTCGGGTCTTTCACATCACCATTGACTCGTTTGTGTCGCCCCCGAGGCTTGCCGGAAGCCCCTTATTTCAAGTGCCTTATAGCTGGCTATTGAGGGTTTCCCAGGCTATGTGGCTGTGTTGTGGTAGTTTTTGCTCCTGTGGTTTTGCCAGCCATAGATACAGGGAAAATGTCAGGAGCAAAAACTACCAGACCATGGCTCATTCCGCACATGCAGAATAATGCACTTCCAAACTGCTTTCAGTGCTCTTTGAAGCTGTGCGGAATGGCAAAATCCATTTGCAAACAGTTGTGAAAGTGGTTTGAAAACGCGTTATTTTGCGTGTGCGGAAGGGGCCCGTGGCCAAACAGCCAGGAAAAACCACAACAGCCGATTGATCCACGAAAGCCTTCAACAAGACATCCTTACTGCTGTTAATTCCTGACCAATACGGCCCCTTAGAGTACCCCCTTAGCTCTTCTACTGTCACAGGATTGGCCATCTTGCTTGACCCACACATGCTAACCAGCTTTTTCAATCAGTTGGGGCAAATGCTTTGTATCCTGCCCCCCTGGGCTCAGCCTTCAGAACCCCACTGTGGCTACATCTAAATTCTCAATTCTGTGCCAACCCATTGTTGGTCGTTGGGCTGGGTTTTTTTTTTTTTTTAATCTTATTCAGAAAACAAGAACATGAAAATCAATTTTTCCCCATCTCAGTTATGGCTGGGGAACCCATCACTTTCAGCTCAGCTGCAGGATTAATCTATTGAAGAGTTTGCCGGAGTTTTGCTGACATGTAAGCATTTTCAGAATATATTACATCGCCTTCCCCCCCCCCCCCCCACCTCCCAACACCACTACTTTATAAAAATGGGCCTGGTACTCAGCAAGAAGGAGACAGAAAAAGAAGGAGACAGGGAGGGATAATAAAGAAGGTGAAGGGAATAAAGAACAAGTCTGCACGTGTGTGCTTCTGAACCGAGGCCAGAATTTTTCAGCACGGTGTAGAATTCTGCGGTAGAGTCAACAGCCAGTATGGTGTCGTAGTTAAGAGCAGATGGACTTTAATCAGGAGAACCGGGTTTGATTCCCCACTTCTCCATCTGAGCGAACCAGATTTGTTTCCCTACTCCTACATTCCTCCTGGGTGACCTTCGGCTAGTCACAGTTCTTTGGAATTGTCTCAGCCCCATCCATAAGAACATAAGAACTAGCCTGCTGGATCAGACCAGAGTCCATCTAGTCCAGCTCTCTGCTACTCGCAGTGGCCCACCAGGTGCCTTTGGGAGCTCACGTGCAGGATGTGAAAGCAATGGCCTTCTGCTGCTGCTGCTCCCGAGCACCTGGTCTGCTAAGGCATTTGCAATCTCACATCAAGGAGGATCAAGATTGGCAGCCATAGATCGACTTCTCCTCCATAAATCTGTCCAAGCCCTTTTTAAAGCTATCCAGGTTAGTGGCCATCGCCACCTCCTGTGGCAGCATATTCCAAACACCAATCACATGTTGTGTGAAGAAGTGTTTCCTTTTATTAGTCCTAATTCTTTCCCCCAGCATTTTCAATGTATGCCCCCTGGTTCTAGTATTGTGAGAGAAAAAATCTGTCAACATTTTCTACCCCATGCATAATTTTATAGACTTCAATCATATCCCCCCTCAGATGTCTCCTCTCCAAACTAAAGAGTCCCAAACGCTGCCGCCTCTCCTCATAAGGAAGGTGCTCCAATCCTTCAATCACCCTCGTTGCCCTTCTCTGCACTTTTTCTATCTCTTCGATATCCTTTTTGAGATTTCCCATCCAAGGTGTTTGTTGAGAAGAGAGGAAAAGGGTTTGTAAGCTCCTTTGAGTCTCCTTAGAGGAGAGAAAGGGAGATATAAATCCAAATGCTTCTTCAGCATCATCATTTTACCACTCTGCTCAGCAAAGTTAGAAGCCTTCCTCCATCTTATGTATCTTAAGAGCCATTTAAGCTGGAAGAAGCCTCCTTAGGCTGAAAGAAGGCTTCCAGCTCTGCTGAGAGGAACTCAGTTGGGTTGGAACCAAAGGTACCTTTTACATATGGTGGGATCTGAACTTCTCCCAGAATTCCAGCTGATTTCCAGGCTGCAGAGATCAGTTTCCTGGGTTAAAATGGCTGCTTCAAAAGGCAAAATCTAGGGTATACCATAGGCCCCTTCTGCACATGCAGAATAATGCGTTTTCAAACCACTTTCACAACTGTTTGCAAGTGGATTTTGCTATTCCGCACAGCTTCAAAGAGCACTGAAAGCAGTTTGAAAGTGCCTTATTCTGCATGTGCGGAAGGAGCCGTAGATTCTAGATGAAATGCCTCTGCAGATTTTCCCATTGCAGGCCCCGCCCCCAAATCTCTTGGAATTTCCCAGTCTGGAGTTAGCAGCCCTACTTTTGCACAGAAAGGTGTCTTCCACTTTTGTTTGCACACTTTGCACCAGCACATCTATCCCAAAACGTTCTGCTCCTTGGCGGTTGTGGGTTTTTCGGGCTTTGTGTCTGTGGTCTGGTAGATCTTGTTCCTAACGTTTCGCCTGCATCTGTGGCCGGCACGTTCAGAGGTGTATCACAGAGAGAAAACACTTCTCTGTGTAATACACCTCTAAGGATGCCGGCCACAGATGCAGGTGAAAGGTAAGGAACAAGATCTACCAGACCATGGCCACACAGCCCGGAAAACCCACAACAACCAGTTGAATCCGGTCGTGAAAGCCTCGACATTACATTGTTCTACTCCTTGTTCATGCAAGAGTCTGCCATGCATACCGTATTTCCCCGAAAATAAGACAGTGTCTCATATTAATTTTTGCTCCCAAAGATGCGCTATGTCTTATTTTCAGGGGATGTCTTATTTTTCTGTGTTCTGTTCATCGGGCATGCTTCCAAACAAAAACTTTTGCTACGTCTTACTTTCGGGGGATGCCTTATATTTCGCACTTCAGCAAAACCTCTACGACGTCTTATTTTCAGGGGATGTCTTATATTCGGGGAAACAGGGCAGTACTTCTCAATGTCTTGTGCCAGCTGCTCCACAAACATTTCTAGGCCAGCCCTATGTATCATGATATATAGACCAATCTCACCTTGGAAGCTAAGAAGAGTCAGTGATCACCAAGGAAAACTCTGCAGAGGGAGGCCTTGGCAAACCACCTCTGCTTCTCACGTGCCTTGAAAGCCCCTTCCTGGCATCGCCGTAAGTCAATTGCAACCTGACAGCACTTTACATGCACACTAAAGCTTTGTTGTCATTGTGGTTCATCTTCTCTAACCCAATGATTGTCTCTAATTCAGCAAGCCTTAAGGCCCAGCAAAGACAGGATACATTTCTATTCCTGCAGGCAGTGGTGGGATCCAAAAATTTTCGTAACAGGTTCCCATGGTGGTGGAATTCAAACAGTGATGTAGTGCCAATGGGGCTGGGTGGGGCACAACAGGGGCATGGTTGGGCATTCCGGGGTGGGGCATTGCTGGGCGGGGCTGTGGCAAGGACGCAGCTGCTGTGCCGGTCCTTGGGCAGGAAACAAATGCACGCAGGCGTAGGCTGCCACGCACGCCGGTGCACCTCCTGCTAAATTGCTTCAAGTTCTGCGCACTACTGCTGAGGAGCGGAGGAGGGGCGTAACTAAGGCAAAAATCACGTGGCAAAATCACCAATTAGTAACCCCCTCTCGGCACACACAAATAATTAGTAACCTACTCTCGGGAACCTGTGAGAACCTGCTGGATCCCACCTCTGCCTGCAGGGTAGCAAAAAACATGGAAAACAGTTGTGCTCTCTGAGGCCATTTATGCATGCACTACTTACCCCGTGGCTGTTTGCTTCGCAGCAGGTTTTTCCCACAATCTTTTGTTTGCACAGCGTCAAGACGCTGTTAAGACTTGTCAACGTTTCAGCTCTTCCCTGGATCTTGCCATGAGACTGTGGAGTGGATCAGGAGCAGGTGGCAACATGGGAACCCCTGGATTGTTTTCTTTTGCTTTGGACTTTTGCAGTGACTTTCTCACCCTTTGGGCTGGCCAGCCCCTGGCCTTTTGTCTGGTTTGCAGACTCTGCACTGCTTGGTAACGCTGTTAGTGATTTCACCCTGCTGGGGTCCCGAGGGTGGGGGTTGGAGGGCTGTTTGGGGAAGAGATATTAGCCAAGAAATGTTGTAGTGGAATTCAGGTCCAGCAAAGTTTGGTTTTACGCTGTTCGCAATATCCTGTCAATGAACAGATTTCTGAACCCAAGAATCTGGTCACTGTAAGGGTTAACAGAACCTGACACACAGGGGGCAACTTTTCATGGTTAAAATGCCCCATGATAGATCCAGGAGAGTACTTGCCGCAGCACTTTTTGCCTTGCTTTTGACTCTTCGCTGCTCCCTGGTTCTTCCTGGGATTTGAGGCAGGGCCGGCGCGTTATGCCCCAACTGTTTCTTCACGAGCCCGGTGCTTCTCCATTTGCACCGCGAGCGCTTCTGCAATGTCTTCCACACATGTGCGGACAACCTCCGTTTCCCATTTTCTGATTGGCTGAATTCCCCCCCCCCCCCGTTCCCCTCCTCACTTTCACTATTTTAGTTTTAAATTACTCTGAACACAAAACAGGCACTGAAAATCGGCACCTTCAGCCCCCCCCCCCATCTAAAATCTTTGTGTGTGCAAAGGATTCACTGTCCTACACCGTCCTCTGTCTAAAATTGAAATCTAAAATCCTTGCGTATGTGAGAGAATCACTGCCCTCCCATTCACGGTGCCTGGACATGCCGTTTTTTGTCTAAAACCCAAGGTTTCTCCCTTTGTAGTTTTTTCCACTGCAAAGGGGGGGGGGAGTGCGCCAATTCTCAGCGCCTGTCCATTGCAGGCCAGAGCAGCGAGGCAGGAAAAATGGCCCTGGTTCTGCTGCCGAGGAGTTTTGCATGGCAGTGGAAACCACTGGAGCAACAAAGGGGCATTTCAAAAGGATGTGAACTTTGGTGGTTCTGTAAATTTGCAGAGCAAAGCTAATGCCACAGGGTGGCACCGGGGCAACAACATGGCAGACATGCTGCAGCACGGGGAGCCATGAAGAACTCCCGACTGCCCTGCACTATTCTGCGTGCTAACAATGAGGCATTTTTACGTGAAAAATCGGCCAGGGATTCTCCTGTTTTGAAGTGACACTAGCTGAGCCAATTGACCACTTGCCCCTCCCCCCAGTTGCTCCCTTGTGATGGTCTCTTTCTTTCTCTGCCCTCCTGGCCAAAGAGGAAGCATGGAATGTAAAAGAAGAAGAAGAGTTTGGATTTACATCCCCCCTTTCTCTCCTGTAGGAGACTCAAAGGGGCTTACAATCTCCTTGCCCTTCCCCCCTCACAACAAACACCCTGTGAGGTGGGTGGGGCTGAGAGAGCTCCGGAAAGCTGTGACTAGCCCAAGGTCACCCAGCTGGCATGTGTGGGAGTGCCCAGGCTAATCTGAATTCCCCAGATAAACCCCCACAGCTCAGGCGGCAAAGCGGGGAATCAAACCCGGCTCCTCCAGATTAGAATGCACCTGCTCTTAACCACTACGCCACTGCTTTTGTAGTCCCCAACAAAATATTTGACTGCATATAATAGCCTTCTTCCCCACCCAGAACCCCATCTGAGAGAAAATCTCTATGCTCCAAATGACCTGATTATAAAGCAACAGCTCCATCTTTTGTTTGCAATATACTTTTGACAGCTAAAGCCAGAAGGTATTATATAGAACTTTTCTTTCAACCTGGTATAGATGTCTTTGCTCTTTCCTACCAAATAGGGGGTTTTGCCTTCATTTCTCTCTCTTCTCTGAACTTATTTCAAAACTTTAATTGTTAAATAGAAATTAGATGCTCTTAGTATCACCCAGTTTCTTCCCCAAGTGCACTCAAACTGGGGAAGCCAGCTAGGATCAAAAATGTGCAAGCTAGTTGGTCCCAGGGTATACTCTATGATGGAGCAGTGTTTACAGAGCTACACAGACATAGTTCTAGATAGTTCTGGATAACAGATCTCCTGAAAATCTACGTATGCTGCCTTGAGTGGTCTCTCTTTCTCTCTCAATTTTATTTGCTGTCTCCCCAGAGAACCTGTTCGTGATGGCTTACAAAATCATGCTATTTATTTATTTGCTTCATTTATACACTTCCTTTCTCCACCATGGGCCCCCCAAACAGCTCACCTTATTCCCTTGTCCACCAGGCTTATCTGGTGAACCAGATGTGCTTCCACATTCCTATAATCCTGGATGACCTTGGGCTAGTCACAGTTCTTCGGAACTCTCTCAGCCCCACCTATCTCACAAGGTGTCTGTTGTGGGGAGAGGAAGGGGAAGGAGCTTGTGAGCCATCTTGAGTCTCCTTACAGGAGAGAAAGGTGGGGTATAAATCCAAACTACTACTACTTCCCTCCTCCTCCTCTTCTATTAACGAAGATGGAAAGGTTTTTTTGGATAGTACAAACTCAGACAATTAGAGACAAGAAGGAGTATATCAATGTGGGTAGGGGTAAACTATTGAGCCTGAATGTCAAAATTTGTGGAACCTTAAAAATTACGATTGGAGGACAAGATGTTGGAAAATCGGATGATGACAGATGTAAGCAAGCTTCACGTGTTAATAAGTTGTAATGATTGACTCTGATTCTAGGGAAATGTTTTTAAATTAAAAAGGATCTGTGTGAGTGGCAGCAGCTGGAGCCAGCTGGTTTTCTGTTTCTCTCCTTTCTATCTGGGGCTGACTGTGGGCCGTGACCCCCTCAGCACAAGGTCGAGGGCAGTTGCCTTGTTGCTCCTTACATAAGACCATGCCAGTCACCCACAGCAACTTCACAATTTCACCTTTATTTTGGAGGGAAATGAGGTTTATATTTGCTTCAGGAGGGGGAAGCCAGTTTGTGTATGTATTGAGTAAGGTGTTTTCTGGATTCACCCCTTTAGCGCAGGAACTTTTTGCTGGCTGTGCAGGAGAAAGCCCATCGTGTGGAAGCATCTTGGGCAGGGGTGTCTAGGCAGTATATTCAGTGTATTCAATATCTCAATTGAAGCAGATCAGCAAATGGGAGGTGGATGGCACTGCGTCTCTTAGATATGGAGACAAGCTGCCCGTTCAATGACAGCCCAAGAGACTCACATGCAACATGTTATAGCTCTCAATCTCCGTGGCACTCTGTTTCCTTTTAAATAGGAGCAGACACCAATTGACATATCGCGATGCTGGGGATTTTATCCTCGGTATACAGACATCTAGATACTTTGTCCATCTTCAAGAGGCTCCTACTGAGACCTCTATCTTTTTGATTGACTCTTATTTGATTTATTGGGCTGGTTGTCAACATTTGTCTGTCCCCCGCTTTGAGGACACAGAACGTCGTCCAGAACAGCTGTCAGCTTTCTCACCGAAGCCCGTTTAAAAACTGATCTTCAAACTTCTTGATGCTGAAAACCAAGAGGCCGGTTCAAGACAGACATTGCTTGACCCGACGTTGCATTACTAATTCTTTTTTAACTACACATTTATTCAAGTTAAGAGAACACACCTCACCTATTACCCAATCTCTTTTTCCAAAAAGTGGTGACGCTAAAGATCAAACCTGAATCTTTCTGCATACTCCACCAAAGTGCATATTTTAAAAATATGTGGCTCCCCTCCACTTTTTTGTGAATTTCAAGACAACTTCAACAAGAAAGAAGAGACTCTGAGAATTAACAAAGCTTGGCTACCAGTACTTTAAAAATGGACTGATAACCCCACCCGCAATACAATGCAATCAACCACACCTGTGCATAGCAAGTTCCACCCCAACACTTACTGATTGGATCCCCACCCTGGGACATGGGGCGTTTCCCCACTTACCTTTGCTGCCCTTTGCTGCATGCTACTCTCAGCACGCGGTATCTCTGGCGTGCGCCCGGGCGTCCCCATCAAAAGGCGCCGGTTGGAGGAGCGCCAGGGATGCCGCGCGCTGAGGGGGCGCGAGAGCGGCAGCGTCAGGGCGGCTGCGTTGTCGCCGCCCCTGTAGTGGGGAGTCCCCCGGGACCCCACGCTACTTGAGGAGAGTAGCGCGGGGCTTAAGGTAAGTGGGGAAAGGGCCATGGACAAATAAACCTAAATAAACTTTCCCTTCTCACTAGACACAGCGTGTAACAGACTTCACTCTGTGATATACCTCTGAAGATGCCAGCCACAGATGCAGGTGAAACATTAAGAACAAGATCTACTAGACCACGGCCACACAGCCTGGAAAACCACCACAACCAGTTGAATCTGGCCGTGAAAGCCTCCGACAATACATAGATGAATACAGTTTGTTTTGTCTGACGATCTCAAGCATGGGTTGCTTTCCTTTTTAATTTTCTTTGGAGGGAGTTATTTGCGAAACTATGATGACACAACACAATAATCTGCAACGCATGCATGTTCAAGTTGTTGTAGCTTATCAGACAGCTCCCTCAAAACAACAACCAAAAAAGGGGGGGAAGACACATGTGCGGGATCGCCCTGCAAAACAAATGGCATTCATCAACTTTTTACAGTGCGATGGCCCTCAGATGAGCTTCAAGTAGAGGAAACGTCTGTGGGGAAACCTTCACCAAACGGCAGAGGCACAGAGAGCCTCTTCAGCAGCACACAAAATGGGGGGGGGGGTGCAAGCATGAAACTGCAAGAGCTCTGTCAGGCAACAGGCGGGGGGGAGGGGAAAACTATTTTGGCTGGCAATACTTTTTTTTGTCTGCACTGTATGAACAAAAAAAAAAGCCAAAATGAATCTTTTTAAAGCATCTGCAGGATGTTTTATTTCTGCTGTGCGGAAAAGACCATTGTCTCTTGCCTTGAAATCCCTATGCAGCAGTGGCGTAGGAGCAGCAGTGGTGTAGGAGGTTAAGAGCTCGTGTATCTAATCTGGAAGAACTGGGTTTGATTCCCAGCTCTGCCGCCTGAGCTGTGGAGGCTTATCTGGGGAATTCAGATTAGCCTGTACACTCCCACACACACCAGCTGGGTGACCTTGGGCTAGTCACAGCTTAAGAACATAAGAACATAAGAACAAGCCAGCTGGATCAGACCAGTCCATCTAGTCCAGCTCTCTGCTACTCGCAGTGGCCCACCAGGTGCCATTGGGAGCTCACATGCAGGATGTGAAAGCAATGGCCTTCTGCGGCTGTTGCTCCCGAGCACCTGGACTGTTAAGGCATTTGCAATCTCAAGAGAGCTTCTCAGAGCTCTCTCAGCCCCACCTACCTCACAGGGTGTTTGTTGTGAGGGGGGAAGGGCAAGGAGATTGTAAGCCCCTTTGAGTCTCCTACAGGAGGGAAAGGGGGGGATATAAATCCAAACTCTTCTTCTTCTTCTTCTTCTTCTTCTTCTTCTTCTTCTTCTTCTTCTTCTTCTTGTTCTTCTTCTTCTATGGGGTCACCATAGGTCAGCTGTGACATGATGACACTCACACAGAATCTAAGCCTATGAAGCAGGGTTAGAAAAATGGAAACACACACACACGAAATAGAACGGAGATGGGGAGAATGTTGTCAGCCATACTGTCAGCCATTTTGGGTGCCCACTGAGGAGAAAAGTGAGGTGTAAATTAAGTCAATAAATAAATACAATTCACGTTGAGACATCTCTCTTTTTATTTCTGGGCTTGGTAGACTGTAGCTCAGTCAGGGAAACTGAAGCACAACGCTTGCAGTCTCAGCCTGATATTTCCAAAGGCTGGACCAATAAAAACCACTTGTATGAAGTACCACAAAGCTGCATTTTTCATTATGTAAATGGAACACAGCAGGAGAATTAATTGATTATTCAATTACTATGGCTCTCTCTTTCTAATGTCTTGGGGGAGATGAGAGAACCTTATCAAGACCCTCCAGTGACTGTGGCATAACAAGGAAAAAAAGGAAGTATAATCCTGCTTACCCCTACCAAGCGCAATTCACAGTTTACTTTGGAGAGAAGGAAAGAAAGCCCCCCAGAGACATTCATGTTGCTCTCAAAGAAGCATAACTTTTTGTTTACCCATTAGCTCCATTTATACAATCAAACAGCATAAGTGGCACTGAATTACACCCATAATATTTCAGTATGCAAACATTCCAATGTTTTTTTGGTGGGGGGTGGGATATTGCTAAGTAAACTTTACTCAGAGGAAGAACTCTGTAGTGATTAGCTAAGTTATGGTTTAGAGTAGACATAGAAGACAAGAACTGAAACAGCAGAGAAATCATAGGAAAGAGAAGAAGAGAAGAAGAGTTTGGATCTATATCCCCCTTTTCTCTCCTGTAGGAGACTCAAAGGGGCTTACAAACTCCTTTCCCTTTGCTCCTCACAACAAACACCCTGTGAGGTGAGTGGGGCTGAGAGAGCTCTGAAAAGCTGTGTCTAGCAGCTAGCCCAAGGTCACCCAGCTGGCGTGTGTGGGAGTGCACAGGCTAATCTGAATTCCCCAGATAAGCCTCCACAGCTCACGCGGCAAAGCAGAGAATGAAACCTGGTTCCTCCTGAGATACACAAAATAATTGGTGGAAGGAACACACACACACACACACACACACACACACACACACACACACACACACACACACACACACACACACGATAGCGGAGCCAGAAGTGAATTTATTCCCCTTCTGGACTTTGTTCTGATTAAAGATTAGACTATGTTTATTTTCTGTGTTAGATAGGTAGAAGCCAACTGTATTAGATAGGAAGTAGGATTTATAGATGTCTTTTGTATTTGCTGCATTTGTGTATGCATGGAACCTCCTTGGCTCAAGGCAGGGATTCCTCCCGGCCCCATTTGGATACCTGTCCTTTCACGTGTAAAAGGTCCTGAGGCCCATCGAACACAAAGGAGATCCCGGGAAGAAAGCTATAGCCTCGCCCTGCCTAATCCCGTCAGCAGGCAGATAAGGGGGCCATCGTCATCAAGCTCCCCGAACACCTGAGGGACCCTTTGTGTTTTCCCGCCAGTGCACACATCATCGCCTCGCCCTACCTTGGCGTGCAATCCAAGAAGGAGATGCCCATCGAACTCTGATTGGTTCCCATGTATTGCAAATGTACGATTGGCTGCTTTGTATTTTGCTAATGAATGGTGGTGGGCTGTCTTGTATTCTCCTGGACTCCCGACGGGAGAAAGGGTATTTAAGATGTTGTAAAGCTGCTAGGCGGGGAGTTGTTGTGTGGAACGGAGGTGCTAACGCTTAGGTCAGCATCTCAATAAAACCTTCTTTCTTATCGTACTCGCCGTGCCGGGTCTTGCTTGGGTTCCCCTGCGCTGCCGAGAGCTGGGTATTGTGGGGTTAATAAAAAGTTACCAGGCAGCGCGGTAACACACACACAGAGACACCCCGTTTACTATAGCTGAATCCCTAAAGCCAGTGCTGGATTAACCTAGTAGCAAACGGATCATATACTACAGTCCCTGCATTTTCGAGGGGCCCGTACTAAATGCTTGCAAGGTGTCTAGTAAAATCTGTATTTCACTGTATTCTAAAGATCTGTTGTTTACATCTCAGGATTGCCGCATGCTGCACGGTATGTGTTGTGGGTTCTGCCTTTATGGGGGTGTGTGTGTTGGCTCCTTGCTGTGCATAGGCGGGGTGATGTACTATGATTACTGAAGTGTCAGATATTTGTCACATTATCTGGCTGTATATTAAATGAAAAAAAAATTGAATTACTTTACCACTCAAGTAAATAATTAATGTTTTTAATATTTATGTGCATTAAAAAAAAAAAGTAGGGCCCCTTTATAATGGTTCCATGAAAAAAATCCCACAGGAAAAGTGCCCACAGAAAAAAAGCCCACAGTGCGAAAAAGAATTATATTTCTTCGTGTGTGCAGCGGCGATTGTTGCGATTCGTTGTCAGTTTTTGTTGGTGTGGTTCATTTGTCTCTGCTCTCTCCTCTCTCATTATGGGTAAAAATTTTCAGTAGTAAATAATTGTTGTTTTAATTATTTGAGTTAGATCGTTGTTGTTTTACGATAAGGTGGCTCTTTGTCATGGTTGCTGGGTCTTTTGTTTATATTATGTTGTTTATATTATTCTTTTTAATTATATCATATATTTTTTATAATTTCTATTATCGTAATTATATTTTTTTCCATCTGGGCATCTTTCCATATGGCCATTTTTCCATGTAAGCATTTTTCCTGTGGAAATTCATATGGGTGGGCTTTCTTTCTGTGGGCATTTTTCTTATGGGTTTTTTTTTCCTGGTCACCCTTTATAATATAGGCTACAGGTCCTTCACTAGCTTAATTCCAGCCCTGCCTAAACTGAGGTCCCCATCATTTTGAGCCTGCTGGCTCATTTGGAATTTTGACACAGCATGGTGGGCACGGTAACAAAAATGGCTGCCACAAAATGGCTGCCACAACTTAACGAACATAAGAACATAAGAACAAACCAGCTGGATCAGACCAGAGTCCATCTAGTCCAGCTCTCTGCTACTCGCAGTGGCCCACCAGGTGCCTTTGGGAGCTCCCAGGCAGGATGTGAAAGCAATGGCCTTAACTTTAGTAACATCGTGTAGATCCTTATGCTGTGGTGCTGGCCACTGCCGAAGCAACATTTGAAAATGCCTGCTCAGCCAATCAAATTTCCAATAGTCAATTAGAAGCTTGGTTGGCAAAAGTCCAACTTGGTCCCACCTACTTCCTAAAAACATTTGGCAGGGTCTAGAAAAGGCGCATGGCAACTGCAGGCAGTGTTCGGGAGTCCAACCTAAAGTACTGTCAACAAAGGAAAAATAAGAATGTCTTAGAACTATCCAACTATCAAACAGAAATGAGATAAGTACTCCCTAAAATAGGGTGAAGCCGGGATCAGCCGGGGAGGCTGACTGGCAGAGATCATGCACTCCTCCTGCTCACCCAGCTTCACTTCTTAAGAATTACGTAAATAAAAAGGGCTGCGGCCCTATTTCAATCCAAGCCGTGTCTGTGAGTTACTTGAGTAGCCTCTGCACATCTGACCGCAATATTCTTCTACTTCCCAAGATGGCACTGCTTTTAAAATTAGAGGAGTATTTTACATATTGCTCCTTATCCTACATTAATTAAATATTTCACATATTGCTCCTTATCCTACATTAACTGAATATGAATAATCATCACATATTCCTGGCATCTTTTAAAATATTATTATACCTGCTTTTATTGTCTAAATAGACTATCCTCATTTCCTTCAAAACTCCTTCATGCAACTCTTATAATTAATAATGAAAGTTTTTTTTTAAAAAAATGGATCAATCCAGGCATCTACATCCTCTAGAAATGCCTTGAACATAACATTTGCAACAGCTGAGATTATTCCTGAGATGAACTTTGGATCGTCTCTGCTGTTGAGCCTGAACAACTTTGGAACAGCTGTGTTGCGGTGTAGTAGCCGCCGCCGCCGCCGCGAAGTTTCACTTCCACATGTCTTGCTTTTGTATCTGCACAAGACATGAATCAATTTACTCCCAGGGCTGCAAATGGTCAAGTGAGAAGATTGAATGATGCAGGAGGGGTGACTATGGGCCTTTCCCCACTTACCTTAAGCCCTGCGCTACTTGAGGAGAGTAGCGCAGGGTCCCCCGGCACTCCCCACGAGAGGGGCTGCGACAGCGCAGCCACCCCGACGCTGACGCTGACGTGCCCCCTCAGCGCACGGTTTCCCTGGCGCTCTTGCATAGGGCGCCTTTTGATGACTCCGTGCAGAGCGCCGGGTCGTGGGGACGCCGGGGCACATGCCAGGGATAGGATAGGGGGGATAGGAGAGAGTGGGGAAAGGCCCTATGATTCTTATAAGGCTGCACTAAAACATGTGCGTATGAAATAACCTCAGTGATGACCAGATAGTCAAATATGGGAAATGAGGGATGGGGATGGGAAATTAGAACTCCCACCGTGTTGTGTGAGTATGGTGGTGAAAAGTGATGTCAAGTCGCTGCCAACTTATGGTGACCCTGTAGGTTTTTCAAAGCAAGAAATGGACAGATGTGATTTGCCATTACCTGCTTCTGCAGAGCGAACCTGGAAATCCTTAGCAGTCTCCCATCCAAGTTCTAAACGAGACTGACCCTGCTAAGCTTTGGAGATCTGACAAAATCAGGCTAGTCTGGGCCACTGTCATTGTACCAGGCCTGACCATAAATTCCCTCCTGGAGGTAAGTGGGTACAGTAGTTTGTGTTTCCCCTTCCCGCCTTGAATGCAATCCTGGGAATCTGCAGCCTGTTGTTTTCATTGGGCACCTGGGTTATTTCCTGTGTTGGCTCGGATGGAGCAGAACGCAATTAGGAGAGGCCAGCATTGTTCCTTTCCAGCTGAGAGGAAAGAGTTGGGTTTCTCTGGGATAGGCGGCATGACTGAAGGTTGGGCGGTAAACCCTCATTCCTATTTGAAAGGGGTTTTTGATTTCCCAGTTCAGCCAATAACATCTGATGCTGTATCTTTCCCTGTTCCTAATTAATGACTTTTGCTCAGTGCTTTTCTTGAACAGACCAGGAGTCCTGACGGCCATCCATGTCAGCGCAAATAATACATGTCTTTTAAATGCAAGTGTGAGCAGTCAGACCCCTCCTCCCATTAACGCATGCTGTGCAGACACGGGCATAGGACTGGCATAAAAAGCAAAATTGATTTGGGGACTCGTGTGATGTGTTAAGCTTGGTCAGGAAGGAGGTTGGCAGCTGAACTTTTCCCCTGGCCCTAAGTGTGCCTAGATAGACAAAGGGGTTTCCTAATCCCCACTGTATCACTCTAAAAAAGGTGATTTAATTAGTGCTTTGAGCAGACTATTAACATACCCTGTCCGCAACCATTCCAGCAACCAATCAGCACTCAAGAGAATAGTCTGGGCATCTCTAGGATCCTGATGACTCATCAAGACTCTCCAATCCTTTTGGCACAACCCCAGAAAAACAATAAATTATTTGTATTGTCGAAGGCTTTCACGGCCGGATTCAACTGGTTCTGGAGGGTTTTCGGGGCTGTGTGGCCGTGGTCTGGTGGGTTTTGTTCCTAACGTTTCGCCTGCAACGTTAGGAACAAAATCCATCAGACCACGGCCACACAGCCCGGAAAACCCTCCAGAACCAATAAATTATTTGTCTCTGGCTTTCCTGCCAGTGTACCTTATATCACTACAGGACTCATTTTTGGGTGTAAATATTGGTCCTTTGGCTATTTACAGTGTTTGTGTGTCTTGCATCCATGCACACACACACACACCCTTGAATGTGGGTTCTTCTTTGCTCCTAGAAATGCTGGTTGTTTTCCTTCTCAGCTCTGCTACTCTGGACGGCCCATTAAGAATGATAACAATCAACTTCCCCTGATATCTTACCCAGCTTCCTCCCTTTTCAATTCAATCCACTTTCAATGCACTTTGCAGCTGGATTTTAGAAGAAGAAAAAGAAGAGTTTGGATTTTATATCCCCCCTTTCTCTCCTGCAGGAGACTCAAAGGGGCTTACAATCTCCTTGCCCTTCCCCCCTCACAACAAACACCCTGTGAGATAGGTGGGGCTGAGAGAGCTCCGAGAAGCTGTGACTAGCCCAAGGTCACCCAGCTGGCGTGTGTGGGAGTGTACAGGCTAATGTGAATTCCCCAGGTAAGCCTCTACAGCTCAGGTGGCAGAGCTGGGAATCAAACCCACTTCCTCCAGATTAGATACAAGAGCTCTTAACCTCCTACGCCACTGCTGCTCCTTTTACTGTGCGGAATAGCAAAATCCACTTGCAAACAATTGTGAAAGTGGGTTGAATGTGCATTATTCTGCATCTGCCGAATTCATGTCAGCTCTTGCGTGTTTTGCCTGTGAATGATCATTTCTTGGAATATATTTCTTATTTTCCTATTTTTATTCTTTAATAAAACCCGCTTCAATTACACAACCACCTGCTCATTTGAGAGTTCTCACCCAGGATAATCCTGGTATACATAGGTTATCAATCCCAGGCAGTAACCCACTCTCGCTCTCTGTCTCCAACTAATTTCCCCAACCCAAGGTGGAGACTGCCAGCTTAGGGTAACACTAGGACCCTACAACAGTGTTGTATTTCATGAATGAGCCCTATCAGTGTTTTTCGTAACTAAAAATAAAGCACTAAGAAGACTCCACAATCCTCCCCCTTCTATGCAGATCCCCAAATTGTCCTCACTTTCCTTCTTCTGACTTCTGCTATGTAAAGGAGGCAGGAATGTGGCTCTAATTAACGTAAAAGGGTTGCGTGAACGAGTCCCAATCAATTATGTTGCATTTGCTTTCATCATACTTGCCAGCAGTTGGTGAGTTCTCTGACAGTTTGAGTGCAACATTTTCAGAAGCCTCCAGTGAATCAATAATAAGTGATGCTCATAAATATTCACATTTTGCAAAGATGACTCTCTAGATTGGCTTCGGGGGGAGGGGAGTAATCGGGGAAACTTCAAGAGAGCCTGAGAATTCAGACTCGGCGCAATTCAGGTAGAGATATGAGGAAAAGGAGAACTTACAACAAGAGCTTTACTGACTGTGTGGAAGGAGGAGGAGGAGTTTGGATTTATATCCCCCCCCTTTCCCTCCTGTAGGAGACTCAAAGGGGCTGACAATCTCCTTGCCCTTCCCCCCCGCACAACAAACACCCTGTGAGGTGGGTGGGGCTGAGAGAGCTCAGAAGAACTGTGACTAGCCCAAGGTCACCCAGCTGGCGTGTGTGGGAGTGCACAGGCTAATCTGAATTCCCCAGATAAGCCTCCACAACTCAAGCAGCAGAGCGGGGAATCAGACCCGGTTCCTCCAGATTAGAATGCACCTGCTCTTAACCATTGCGCCACTGCTGCTCCTAGTTACCCCTCCCACTCTCTGTCTCCAACTAGAAGGAAGAAGAAAGACACAATCTATTCTTGTAGGGCCCAAGCACACCCTGGACTGCGAGACACTGGTAAAGGTCTACCTGGTGCTCCCAGGAATGCTGCTAATCTTGCCGCAAACTTACCATGTTCTAACATGCCAGAATAGATGTGAGCCAATCACTTGATCTGTTCATTTTGAGCTGAGCAGATGCAAATGGCTGCTGAACTGTTTTCTGCAAGGTTGTCCCGAAACTGTGCATGTGCCAAGATGCTGCTGATTCAAATTGATTGGCAACCTTGAGTGCTACAGACTACTTATACCTTTTTGAATGAGCTAGTGCAGGGGTGTCAAACATGTGGCCCAGGGGCTGTATTCAGCCCCTTGAGTTGGCTTATTAGGCCCACAAACCAGCTGAGGCAACACCCCGCTCGTTCTCGGAGCAAGGGGGGAAGGGGGTTTGCCTCAGCAGGCTCCCAGGCCTGATAAACTTTTTCAAGGGGCTCTGACCTGGGCTGGTGAGCCTGCTGTGAGATTGCTAGCTGAGGCAGCCCTAACACACACACACACACTTGGTAGGGGCGCAAGGCGCATACATGCCCCGGGCGCAGCTCCCTCTTGCTCTGACCCTGTCTGGCCCTCATAACAAATGTCCAACACTCCTGTGCTGGTAACTATGGAATTCTGTCACTGGATAGTAAATTCAATCACAAAATGACTGCAGCAGGAAGGCAATCTACCCACAAAATATCAGGGAGGAAGGTCATGTATCGGTCAAGCACCGAAAAGCCACTGTTGCTTTATGGAGACTCCAGAAAGAGGCTTTCAATGCTATTGAAAAGTAGAGATGGTTGGCCATCACCCCCCTCTGCAGAGTCTTCCTCAGTGGCCTCCCATTCAAGTACTACTGACCAGTGGTGGGATCCAAAAATTTTAGTAACAGGTTCCCATGGTGGTGGGATTCAAACTGTGGCGTAGCGCCAATGGGGCTGGGCGGGGCCCAACGGGGGCGTGTCCGGGCATTCCGGGGGCGGGGCATTCCTGGGTGGGGCTGTGGCAAGGACACAGCCGCTGCACCGGTCCTTGGGCGGGAAACGAATGCACGCAGGCGCAGGCTGCCACGCACGCCAGTGCACCTCCTGCTAGACTGCTTCAAGTTCTGCGCGCTACTGCTGAGAGGAGGGGCGTAACTAAGGCAAAAATCACGTGGCAAAATCACCCATTAGTAACCCCCTCTCGGCACACACAAATAATTAGTAACCTACTCTCGGGAACCTGTGAGAACCTGCTGGATCCCACCTCTGCTACTGACCCTGCTTAGCTTCCAAGATCTTAAAAGAGCAGACTATACCATACCATCTTCACCATCCTGTAGCCAGGTTGGATCAGGCCATTGAGGACGATGTTTCTAACAGCAGCCAACCAGATGTTGTGTCCTAAGGAAGGCAAAGTTTTAGCTCCTCCTCTAAAAGGAACATCCTCCCTCCTTCTCCGTCTTTCTACTTTGAACAGCCTCAAGTTTCCTCCACACTCCAGTTTTACAGCCGTACCACCAAGAAGCAGCCTGAGCAATGTTTTTGTTCATGATAACAGATGCACCTTACGTCCCCCTTAAATTGGCATATCGTTTTCCTTTGAGCGTTCTCTTTCCCTTTGCCACTGCATTTGCATATGTATGTAAGGGCCCATTCATACATCTCATCTCCATAAACAAAAAGGAGAAGAAGAAACATCTGCTTCCTGTTTTAACTTTCATTGGGAGATGGCTTTTGGGGGGGGGGATTGCATCAGGAAGAGTGGGCTGCCACCATTGTGTATGCTACAGAGCCATCTCCTGGCTGGAAAGAGAACAATACAAGCCCACCAGCTGGATGATCTCCACAACCTTGGGAAGTCTTTCTAAATCAGTGTTTTTAAACTTGGGAATCTGGCACCCAAAAGTGGGGTGCAAAGACTTTGAAATGGGTCGCAGGCTAGCTCCCCCTAATGGCTTCCACTGCCCTCTGCATGGCTCATTTTCTGTCCTGCCTCACACACTTCTCATATCCTCGACTCTCTCCTCTATTTGCAAGAAGAAGAAGGAGAGGAGGAGGAGAAGGAGGAAGGGGAGTTTGGATTTATACCCCACCTTTCTCTCCTGTAAGGAGACTCAAGGTGGCTTATGAACTCCTTTCCCTTCCTCTCCCCGCAACAGACACCTTGTGAGGTAGGTGGGGCTGAGAGAGTTCAGAGAGAACTGTGATTAGCCCAAGGTCACCAAGCAGGAATATAGGAGTGCGCCAAGCAGGAATGTAGGAGTGCGGAAACACATCTGGCTCACCAGATAAGCCTCTGGTTCACCAGATAAGCCTCAGAGGAGGAGTGGGGAATCCAACCCGGTTCTCCAGATTAGAATCCACCTGCTCTTAACCACCACACCACATTGGCTCTCTGGCAACTGGAAACTTTATGATAGCAGCTCGGAGAAGAGGAAGGAAGGAAGGCTGGAGTGTGGTTAGGAGCTGTTTGGTAGGTAGAAAAGTACAAGGAGGGGGGAAGAGGCAGGTGGTTCGCAGGGGTTCTGTCTTGGGGCGGCTCCTTCAGCAAACTGACCTCTTGCCCACTCCTTTCAGCACCCCAATGTCTTCTGCCTGCTGTGGGAGATGTACTACCCCTCCCCCCCCCCCCCCCAGCAACCTCTTTGCTACCATCTGTCATCTTCACATATTTCCTCAGCCTGGTCTCCCTGCCCCCTGCCCCATGTCTCCTCATTTTGCCGCGGCCCAGCTGAGGAAGGTCTCTGTTTTCAGGTACTTGATCTCAGGAGGAGGACAGTAGAGATGGAACCAAAGTAAGAAACTGGGAACTGATCAGTCAGCGGCAATTGCAATTGAACTGTCAATCAAGGAAGTTCCAGAGTCTGCTCAAGGGAATCCAACAAGGCAAGGGATGAATTGAGGGGGGAGGAGGGAATATTGATGAACGTTAATGATTTCCTCTTTTCCTAGGACTGTGCTCCACTTGTGCCTTTATTTCCCCAGTGTTTTCAGCTTTCCCACCCCACGGCATCATGCACGTACAGAGGCCCTGTAGTGTTTCTTGGGTGTCTGTGTTCTTAGAGACTGCAGATATAAACTGCAGGTGCACCCCAATACATCCACATGCTTACGCTGCTCTTTGCTTTCAGTGGGTTGCACATTTGAGTGTACAGTCAAAGCATGCATATTTTTTTCTTAAACTTCCCAGCTACCTTGCTCAAGCATCTGTGTCTGTGGCTAACCACAGTTTGTTCCCAGTGAAAAGTCAAATGTGAATGGGCAGAAGGCGAGTTCAGGGTCACTCTCTGGGACAGTGAAAATGTGAAATAGAACTTGCTGGAATTCTGTAGCATCCCTAGCAGATATATTGGGAAAAAAAACAGAACAGCCGTGTCTTCAAAAGGCAAAACAGAGATCCTGCATGCTCTGAGAACATGAGAAGCTAACAACAGTGGCGGGACAGAGTGGTGAGGTGGGGGAAATGGCAGCAGAAGCCTCTGGAGCAACACGGGGGCGTTTCAAAAGAACCTCCATTGTGACGGTTGTTGAAAGTCACAGAGCAAATCCAATGCTGCAGGATGCCGCCGGGACAGCCGCGTAGCAGACACGCTGCAGCACAGGGAGCCGTGCAAAACTCTCGATTGCACTGGATTTTGCCCCGTGCTAAAAATGGTGCAATTTCTCAGTGGAAAAACGACCAACGTTCAGTCAAAATCCAAAGCTTTCCCCACCATAATTTCTTACAAGAAAACTTTCATGTGATGAAAAAACTCATCCCTCCAGCTTCCTTCCCATTTGCTCTGCTTCATTGTCTGGTCCCGCTGCGGCCATCTCTCTTCCCAAATCCTCCCATCTCCACTTTTTATCTCCTTATCCTTTCCCTTGTAGTTTTATGCACTATTTAAAAACACATGCAAGATACACGGAGGCGGACCTACTGGTGATCCCTGGCCCCAAGGCGATCCGGCTGGCCTCTACAAGGGCCAGGGCTTTTACGGCTCTGGCCCCTACCTGGTGGAACAGGCTTCCAGGTGAGATCAGGGCCCTGCAGGACTTACAAAGTTTCCGCAGAGCCTGTAAAACGAACCTGTTCCGCCAGGCGTTTGGCCAGCTGGGATGATGTCAACTTCGCCATAAGAACATCTGGCCTCCTGTGGGTACATAAAGGGGGAAGGAGAGGCTGAAGCCATCTGTAGTTTTAGTATTTTATATATTATTTTATTGTAAATTATGTATTGATGTTTTAAATAGTTTTAGTGTTGATGGACACCGCCCTGAGCCTTCGGGGAGGGCAGTATATAAATATAAATAATAAATAAATTAAATAAATTAATAACCATCGGTACTTCAAAATTGTAATCTAATCCTTATTTCGGGCAGAAAAATTGGGGACCCTCATTGGAAAGAAGAGTTGCAACAGAAAAACTGCTTAGATTCCATTTAATTTTGCTGTCAGCCCTGGCTTTTGTGTTAATATCAGAATCAAGTTCAAATTTGTACACCCAATGCCACATCTACGGTGCTATGTTTCAGCCCTCTTGCCAGACGCTGTCCGATGTCACAAATTTGGAATTATGATCTCTCCTAGCTGGATTCATTCCACACTTCCTTTTCTGATCACTGGTAGAAGAACGGTGATGACACCCCCCGCCTTCCCATGATGTAAATTCCCACCATGCATTGCAGCGTATCGACCTGACAATTTTAACAATATGGCTCTCCGAACCTTCCCTCCTGTCAACAAATACATGAACTTGAAGTGACATCGGCAGCAGAGAGGAACAGAATCGAAAGGTAATTTGCCCCTGATCTCCTCCAGGAAATGACAGGAAGCACATGTTGTGACATGGTAGCTCATGAGCTGAGCTGGGCTTATGACAACTACCCCTTGAATGCCACAGATGCTCACCTCTGCGGAACATGTTGAACCACACATCTCTGATGCTCAGTCCCAGCAGCAATAGCAAAAATAGCCTGTCTCTACTTAGACTGCTGCCATAGGACTACAAATTTCACGGCAATGGCGTCCAGAACCAAAGGATCTTCCCATTCCTGTGCCACAGCTAACACACCACAGCTAACGCTCTCTGTGCGCACTGTTGTGGTTCCTGAATATCCAAAGTTCTTCAGCATCCATAGGTGTACCAACTTAATGTTTCTGGATCCACAGAGAAACTAAGGCGTCCTTTTCTCAAGACGACGACCTTTTTTGCACAGCACCCTGGGATGGCAAAAAAAAACGCTTTCGTCCCGGAGGGGAGCAGTTCATACGGTAGGCTTATGCTGCTTTGCAGCCGCGCCACCCTCGCTCCTCCCCAGTGGCGTGAAGCCGCCATTTTCCCACCTCTCTCTCCGAGCGAGGTTTTTAGAAAACGGTGGCTGGAAGGTGCCATCCCTCCCCCCTTGCCCAATTGACTTACCATCCCTGCAACCGTCCGGTGCTTCGCCGAGGCCTGGGGACACCCCCCCCCGCCCTGTGACTCCAGAGCGGTCGCGCAGGGCAGGGGGCGTGTCCCCTGGCCTCAGCAACGCGCCGGACGGTCGCAGGGATGGTAAGTCGATCAGGCAACGGCACAGCGCGGCGCCGTCTTCCCGGTCGTTACCGGGACTGTTTGTGCGAACGGTCCCGGGGGGATTGGGTCGGCGTCATGTACGCCGACCCGACCCCCAGGGTGGCTGTGTGGAAGCGGCCTTTAGGAATGGCTTGAAACACCTTAATATGGACAGCAACAAAAATATCTTGTACAGCCATCTCTCAGCCCTGTTCTGGAACAAATGATGGTCATATGAACTTAGGGCAAGTCCACCAATTACCATTGGTGACTGCAAATGCCATCACTACCGTCCAGCCTCCAGATGGGTACACCAAAATAATCAGCGGGTAGGTGTACCAATAGGTTAGACAGTACCACTCCGTACCAGTTGCTGGAGGTTCTCTTGAGCCCAGTAAGTTTTAAAGAATAATTTCTAAATAACTCATAGAACTTATAACACTTACTCCTCTTTTTCTCTGTAGGTATGCTCATTCATCAGTACAAAACGAAGAAGACTGTAATTCTATACTAAATAAACGTCTGCCGATTGTTATTTTCCATTTCGTGTATTTTCCCAAAAGACTGCTTATATAATGCCGTTGACTGTATGCAAAAAAAAATGCTGTAATGCCTAAGAAATTGTATATTTGTGGAAACGTTTGTGTGCAGCTACGAAGTTTTCTTTCTGCAGTGTGAACATTTGAGTTATATGTACTAAATGTAAAACGAATACACGAAACAGAAGATAACAATTGATGGAAATTTATTTAGTATAAAATTAGTCTTCTTTGTTTTGCACTGATGAATGAACATACCTTATATACTCATGTATAAGTCTACTTTTTCAGCACATTTTTGTGCTGAAAAAAGCCCCCCTCAACTAATACACGAGTGAACGGCTGAGCTTGCAGACCTGCAAAAAAGACTTGCTTTGAGGCAGCGGCTGTCGCCACCATGCAAGCATCTTCACTGTGTCATGATAAGCTATTCATGGGCGTTTTCCCACTTACCTTCTGCCCCACGCTACTGTAGGCAAGTAGCGCGGGGTCCCCTATCACTCCCCACTACAGGGGTGGCGACAACGCAGCCGCCCCAACACTGCCACTGTCGCGCCCCCTCAGCGTGCGTCATTCCTGGCGCTCTTCCAAATGGCGCCTTTTGATGACCCCGCGCAGAGTGCGGGGTCGTGGGGAAGCCCGGGCCCGCGCCAGAAATGACATGCGCGGAGAGCAGCGCGCAGAATACGGGGGGGGGGGGCGTGGAAAGTGGGGAAACGCTCCATGTCAAAAGAGAACCTGTAGGGACTTTTTAAAAGGGGGATCTTGTTGAGCATCTTCCCTATGAAACTTTGAAGAGATACTGTCTGTAAGAGTTATATATTCCACTTCAGAACTTTCAAAGTTATTGTTGATACCATACTGGTTTTCTTTGAAATAAATATTCAAAAATAGATTAGATAGATAGATAGATAGATAGATAGATAGATAGATAGATAGATAGATAGATAGATAGATAGATAGATAGATAGATAGATAGATAGATAGATAGATAGATAGATAGATAGATAGATAGATAGATAGATAGATAGATAGATAGATAGATAGATAGATAGATAGATAGATAGATAGATAGATAGATAGATAGATAGATAGATAGATAGATAGATAGATAGATAGATAGATAGATAGAGTTGGAACACAACACAAAGACAGTGATGTGACTAGTACTCCAAAAAAGCAGATGTGCAGCTGGGTAGATGTAGGGTTTACAGCACAAAGACAAACCGTACAACAGATAAACCAAGCTAATCTTCCCCACTAATCCACAGAAAAGCATTATTACCAGCCCATCTGTACCACCTGTATGGACTCTCTTCTAAACTTGCTGAGAATTCAGTCCAGGGACAAAAAAGAAATCGTATAACTTGCTGGAGCTATACCCATCTCAGACGTACCTCCCAAAAGATCTATTTGCACCACTGAATTGCAAAGTTTTGCTCTCATTGCTAATGCTTTCCTTAGCAGCCTTTCATGCTTCTCATTAGAATTCCTATCAGGGAAAACTACTGCTTATATTTTTATCCAACTGGAAAGAGGAGGGTAAACTTAACCTAGATTGGAAGCATTATGCACCTGATGATAGCTATGCAAAAGAGCATTGCTTTCGCCCCTCCCCAGCATTGAACACATAGGGAATGAATGCAGGCAGTAAATGTAACACCTTTGTCGCAAACAGTGGGATCATATGAGTTTTCCTCTAAAGTATGTTTAGTGGGAAGGACTCCCAAAGACTTGTACCTATGATTGCAGCCTAAGGCTATGTGTAAATTTTCAAATGGAGGCAGTTGATCCCATATGGCCTTTATCAGTTATGCCTGGCTACCAGAACTTGGCAAGTATGATCTATGTCTTTGCAACATCCAGCACTGCTTTCCCAGTGCATGCCTTGTTCTGCAGCTTTGATCAATAGCTGGATGACTCGACAGCTTTTCATTGACCAGCTTAGATGGCTATTGAGCAGCCGTGCAGCAGCTGTGGTGGTCAACCAGCAGTGGAACTGCATTGCATCATGCTGGCAGGGGATGATGGGAACTGTAGTCCGTAACATCTGGAGGCCCGTGTGTTTGACACATGTGATCTACATGGATCATGTATGTGTTCAACCTGAGACAGATGTTGCCTGTCTCAGTAGACAATATTGACCTTGATGGACTACTGGTCTGGGTCAGTATCAGGAAGTTTCATGTGTTTATGTATGCACTGTTTCCAGGTGCTATGTTCAGCCTACCAGTGATGGCGAACCTTTGGCACTCCAGATGTAATGGACTACAATTCCCATCAGCCCCTTGTTTACACACTTTGCCGTCACTTACCAGGCAGCAAGAAAATGCCCTTAGCAAAGCATTCTCAGTCAATCTTGAGGAAGATGCCCTCCCAAGATTTGCAGTCTAGGCCCGTGGTGGCAAACCTTTGGCACTCCAGATGTTATGGACTACAATTCCCATCAGCCCCTGCAATTGGCCATGCTGTAAACAAGGATTTTCATTAGTAGCCCTGTGGCTGTGAAGAAGAGGAGGATTTGGATTTATACCCCACTTTTCTCTTCTGCAAGGAGTCTCAAAGTGTCTTACAAACTCATTCCCTTCTTCTCCACACAACAGACGTCTTGTGAGGTGGTGGGTGGGGGGATGAGAGCATTCAAAGAGAATTGGGATCAGCCCAAGATCACCCAGAAGGCTTCATGTGGAGGAGGGGAGAAACAAATCCAGTTCACCAGATAAGAGTCTGCTGCTCCTGTGGATGAGTGGGGAATCAAACCCAGTTTTCCAGATTAGAGTCCAGTCCACCACTCTTAACTAAACCATCTTGGAATTCACTCTTTCTTTTATTCAGCTTTGTAGACCATCTTGGAAGCACTACCCAACAATCCTGTTCAGGAAAGCTTTTGAAAACCCAGGTAAAGTAGTTCTGTAACAGACTGGGTGGTACTAGAGACAATATTTTTGATGTTCTGGGAGTTATATTTTACTGGTGTTTAAATGGTTTTTAAATATTTTTATTGTTCCGTAAACCTTTTTGATATATTTTTTAAATGAGCTGAATAGATTACAGCAAGACTCATGTAATATAGAATTAGACCTTTCTGTAGCGCTTTCCCTGTACAAAGAGGCTTTAAAACATCACATCGCTCTAATTAATTTTGCATAAAACCAAAAATGTTCACATTCAATAGGCGGGGGAGAACAAAGAAGAGCTCGGAACAAGTTACAGACTGAATTTAAAAATGGAATGAGACAGATACAAAAGGGCCAAGAAACCTGCATTTCGCTTGCCCAATCGTCTCTCATTGTTACCCTTTGCTCTCTGCCTTTGAGCCCTGCTTGAATGTTACAGTGAACACCCTGTCTGTGCACATATAAATCCGTACGAAAGAGCCACTCACTGCACGTTCACTTTACAAATGAAACTGGTACCTGAATAAATGTGGGGCTTGTATTCAGCCATAGATGCTCAACTCACATACAAACAGCACTAACATGTCCACTGACCTAGGCTATACATGTGCTCATTATAACTTGTGAACAGGGCTCTTGTATCCAGGTTCCAGGGCCTTATCCCTTACAGTCAGGGGCGTACCTAGGCAAACTAGCGCCCAGGGACAAAACCTGAGTTTGGCGCCCCCCCCCCCCAGCCTGGTACTTGCCCCCACCATGACCAAACAATGATTTTTTGTACCAGCTCACAAATCACCTCCCACTTCCATCAAAATATACATGGCTCTCTACCCACCAACTCTTTTCCTAATTTCCTAATCACAACAACCCTATGAGGTAGGTTGTTAGCCTGAGAAACAACTCCAAGCCAGTGCAAGTGGGTATTAAGCATGTAAATCTCTCACAAATCACCCCCAGCAAAACATTTACCAAACAAATGTCAGCATCATCTCTCACAAAACACCTCCAGTGGAATCCACTTCCATTGGTATTTAAACTAGGGAGCTCAGATTCTTCTTTTAAATCTACCTTAAAGGGAGAATCTGGGGTCCCCGGTTAAGACAAAATTGAAAGTGATGCTGTTTGGGGGTGGATTCTCCCCCACCCTGAAACAACATCACTTTTGAGGGTTGGAGATTCAGATGAAACAAATAGCAGATTCGGCTGGAATCTGGGCAAATTTGGGCACATTCAGAGAAAAATTGTCCGATTATGTCCTGCCCAAAAATTAACAAATGCAAATGCAAAGTATTTGGGTTTTGCAGGGTATTTTTGGTGTTTTTTCAGCCTGCAGGGAGCGCATTTTTAAAGCTAGCGGAACCATGATTTCAGGGCATCATCCAGAGACTGCCCTGATGATACCACCCAAGTTTGGCAATGTTTGGTTCGGGGGCAGCAAAGTTATGGATGCCCAAATGGAATGCCCCCATCCCCACTGTTTTCAATGGAAGCTAACAGGAGATGGGGGCTACCCATTTGAGGGACCATAACTTTGGTTCCTTTGAACATAACTTCACCAAACTTGGGTGGCATCATAAGAATAGTTAACAGATGATACCCTGAAATTTTGGTGTCACTAGCTTTAAAAATACATCCCTTCCAGGTACCCCAAGAAATTTGCCCAAGATTCTTTGTTTTGCAGTGACTTTGCTCCATTGTAGCTAATGAGGAATTTCTGAGGCAGGCTGCACATTTTTGAAGATAGAGGTGCCAGACTTTCAAGGTGGCTCCAAGAGGCCTTGAGTAATAGCATCCAATCTTGGTGAGCTTTGCTTTTGGGTGGGGGTGGGGGAGTTGAGAGAGTTCCGAGAGAACTCAGCCCACAGGCTTTCATGTGCAGGAGCGGGGAAACAAAATAAGTCTTTTGGGGGCCCATAAAATTGAACCCCCAGAAGCAAAGGTCTCCAAACCTGGATGCTATTACCAGGAGGCCCCCAGGTGGCTCTATTACCTAGAGCCACCCTGAAAGTCTGGTGCCTCTATCTTCAAAAATGTGCAGCCTGCCTACACACTCAGAACGACCCTGAAATGTTGGCGCCCCCCCACATGACCAAATGGGGGGCGCCCGGGGACATAGGGTACCCCCTGTCCCTAGGCAGGAACGCCACTGCTTACAGTTGCCAACTTCTAGGCAATCTCTTGCAAAGGCATACTGAGGGAAAATGGCACCCAGAGACAACTAGGTCTCCAGGCACCCCCCTGTTTAGGGGCATGGCTCAGGGGCGTGGCCATGCCCCCAAGCCACCCTCCCCCACCAGGTTTCCTAAAGCCTGGCTGCTGCTTTCCCCAGAGCCTAGGGAGAGAGCACTTGCCAGTCTCCGGGATGTGCTTTTATAAGCATGGAGGCCAGGGGCGGAGCTTGGGGGCATGATGGCGCCCCTAAGTACTGCCCCTAAGCTCTGCCCCCAAGCAGAGCTCCCCCTCATCTCTGGAGGCTGGGGGCAAGGCGCTGACACCGGCCTTTCAGTCACGTGGGGGGTAGACTGGTATGCCTCTGATCTCCTGAAATTACAACTGATCTCCAGATAACAGAGCTCAGTTTCCCTGGAAAAAAATGGCGGCTTTGGAGGATGGACACAATGGAATTATATTCCATTGAAATCCCTCTCGGTGGATATAACCCCAACCCCATGTTCTACCCTGAAATCCCCAATAATTTCTCAACCCAGAGTTGGCAATTCTATGTCCATGGTCGCAGTTACAGAAAATAAGAATTCACAGTAGTCCTCAATGAAAATCTTCACTCCTTGACTGAGTGCCTTTGATTGGGCAAGGGGTTTGCCTTAGAGGGGCACACTATGACAATATATACTAGGCCAGCTATATATTCAGTATGGGAGGACAGGTGCCTGAGGAGATTTAAACTGCTGTGTCAAAATGCCCTACTGGAGACTGAACATGAGGCTAAGACCACAAGGAGGAAGAACTGATACCTTGGTTCCTTTACCACAATGTTTGTCCTCACTCACCACCTTGAAATGATTCATGGCCACCATTAAGCGTTTTTTCCCCTTTTTAAAAAGAAATTATTTGTAACCCCAATAAATAAATTCTAGATTTTTGATTAGTAGTGTTGACTGAAAGGCAATGAAGTACCCAGCTTGAGAAAGCCAGCTTGAGAAAGTCAGGTCTTGGACTTTCACTCAATAAATAAATTCTGGGTTTTTGATTAGTATTGTTTATTGATAGGCAACGAAGCACCCAGCTTGAGAAAGTCAGTTCTTCCAGGCCTGGCTTTTGCTAACCCCTTTATCCCTGAAGAATCCCCCTCCCGGTTTCCCAAAGAATGTGTGAAAAGAGTTCAAAGTTCAAAGACCTTTATTAGGCATTAAAACACAGCAGAACTAAGTAATCCAAATACAGTTTAATGAGACAAAACAGGTACTCCTGTTTCATAAAGTGCATACTTCAGAGCGAAAGAGGAACCCAGGAAATTATTTCGTAATAGTGAGCAAGAATTTGGCCACTATGTCCAGTTGCTTGGGATTCTCTGTATTCAGAAGATAGTTCAATTTAAGATTAAAAAGGCTTGGATGGACCAGTAAGGGATGATTGAAGGATTGGAGGATGATTGAAGGATTGGAGCACCTTCCTTATGAGGAGAGGCTGCAGCGTTTGGGACTCTTTAGTTTGGAGAGGAGGCGGCTGAGGGGGGATATGATTGAAGTCTATAAAATTATGCATGGGGTAGAAAATGTTGACAGAGAGAAATTTTTCTCTCTTTCTCACAATACTAGAACCAGGGGGCATTCATTGAAAATGCTGGGGGGAAGAATTAGGACTAATAAAAGGAATCACTTCTTCACACAACGTGTGATTGGTGTTTGTAATATGCTGCCACAGGAGGTGGTGATGGCCACTAACCTGGATAGCTTTAAAAGGGGCTTGGACAGATTTATGGAGGAGAAGTCGATCTATGGCTACCAGTCTTGATCTGCCTTGATCTCAGATTGCAAATGCCTTAGCAGACCAGGTGCTCAAGAGCAGCAGCAGCAGAAGGCCATTGCTTTCACCTCCTGCATGTGAGTTCCCAAAGGCACCTGGTGGGCCACTGTGAGTAGCAGAGTGCTGGACTAGATGGACTCCGGTCTGATCCAGCAGGCCAGTTCTTATGTTCTTATGATCCCCTAAAAACAGGTTTGGTCTAAAATTGTTAAATTTTGGACAGACTAATAAAATGTGCTCCAATGACTCCTCAGAGGTTTGACAGTATTCACAGGTACGCTTTTGCTGTGTGTAAGGGATTCAATGGTGTTGATGTTCAGAACAGCCGCCTGGCCTTGACTGAATTCCAGAACCCGGGCGATGGGCCAGCATCTGCGGCGGAGACTCTGGTGGAGGCCTTATCTCTTCGAGAGAGATGAGAACTCCGTTCCCATGAGAAACCGGGAGGGGGGATGGGATGGACAGAATTATAACCTGTGCTTCTGGCGGGAGACTTTATTCCTGCCACGTCGAGTACGTGAGCTTTCTAGGATGTCTGAATAAACGGTCTTTTACACCAAAAAGCCTTTTATTTCTGCTTCTATGGAATTCCTTACACTGTGAAGGTACCGTGAATCTCTCTGGGAAAAAGGTTAGTGAAAACGTGTTGGTTCTCGCTCTGGTAAATAGCCACCTCAACTTAGGAGTAAACCGCCTGGGTCAGCCTATTTATCTACAAATGTGTGAAGCCATAAAGATCAAGAGAAAGGAAAGGAAATTTCCATTACATAAAGCAGGCTGGTTACAGATACCTTGCAACAATTACACTGAAGTGAAAGTGCATCTCCATCACCCAGATGCCATCCCTGTCGATATAATTTGTTACAAAATCATTAAGCTAGGAATGCCCCTCAGTCACCAGGCGCAGTTCCTGACATATCGATGCTTCGATGCTTCAGTGCTTCTCACTGTGATTCTCTGTAACTCATATAACTCCACCCCTTCATTCAAAGTCTTAAAGGCACACGTCACCTCCCACACCCCAAAAATCCCTGCTAACTCCTCAGGAACTTCTGTGCATGACTTCAGAAGACTCAAAGTGCATATTCATGTGTAGTCCTAGCTAGCTGTTTTCAGATAAACTCGACACTGGCTTGTCCATGAATGGACTTCCCCAGTATTTTCAAAGGCAGCCATGCCAGTCTCTGGTTTTGAGGGAAGTGGAGTTAACCTAGGGCAGTGATAGCGAACCTTTTTGAGACCGAGTGCCCAAACTGCAACCCAAAACCCACTTATTTATTGCAAAGTGCCAACACAGCAATTTAACCGGAATACTGAGGTTTTAGTTTAGAAAAAACGGTTGGCTCCTCTCTGCACCTCTCTAGCAACTCTGCCTCCTCTGTCTCTGCCCCTACTTCAGGCAGCAGCCATCCGAAGCACAGGCACCAGGCCCGCCAGTGGAGTCCTCCCTGCTCGCCGCGATGCATGCACGTCGTGCCCAGCAGCCCAGACAAGCTTAGATGTGTGGGGGGCCCCCCAATTTTCTGCCCCCCCCCATGATGAACTCTGTGTGTGCATGCCCACAGAGAGGGCTCTGAGTGCCACCTCTGGCACACGTGCCATAGGTTCTCCACCACTGACCTAGGGTTACCATCTCTTGGAGAACTGCGGGAATGGCCTGTGAAGAGCCAAATTTGGGGAAGGAATGGAGACCAGCATAGATATGATACCATAGAGCAGTGTTTCCCAAACTGTTTCCCCCCATGGCCCGGTTATTTTAATACCTTTCCTCCGTGACCCACTAAAATGTTTATGGCCTGTTTATTAGTAAAATAAAACAAATTTGAATGTCACCCCACCACACGTCTGCCCATGGTGGCTTGGCTGGGGGGATCCCAGCCCTGCACTGGGCCTCATCTGCATGTGGCAGAGTCAGGGAGGCTCCCTGGGGTGCCGCTTCCACCCCCACCTCCCTCATGGTACCAGCGTCGGCCGCAAGCTGTGGCTCTATCCCCAGCCCCTTTCTGGCTGACCAGGGAGGAGCCCTGAAGCTGCTGTATCGTCCCGGCTGGTCCGGTTCTAGGTGGGTGGTGCCCTCTGAGCAAGAACGGGGGTGGGGTGGTCGGCCCCGGCCCCGGACATTAGGTGACCCACCATTTGGGAAACGCTGTCATAGAGTTCAGCTTCCAAAACTGGCATTTTCGCCAGTAGAGCTTATCTGTTCTGTGGTCAGGAGATCAGTTTGATTCCAGGAGAACTCCAGAGCCCAGTTCAAGGTTAGCAACTCTAGGTCAACCATGTCCAATTCTGTCCATCAAAGCCTCCTCCCTTAGAACTACTATGGACCTAAAGTAGAAAAGAATTCTTCTCTTTCAGGCTAATTTTAGACCAGAGGGAAGCAGCACATGAGCGGAAGGATTAAACTCCCTTTCCCCCTGAGTTTCAGCCCTGATCCAAATCAGGCTCCCAGGTGGTTGCTATTTACCACTGGCGGATCTCACAATCTCACATCCAGTTTGGCTCTCAGTCATTCAGCACTGTGTCTCCAAGGTGCCAATGTTGTCACTCACTGAAGCTCTCTCTTTATCCACATATCAGGCGGCAAGAAAGACAGCCCCGCTCAAGAGCTTCCAAGTGTTGCCTCAGTAATGGCCTTAACCCTGACCTTTGTAGATCAGGTGATCTCTGGGGAGAGAAAGGTAATTCAGAATCCATTCTCATTCTGTCCGGAGCTGTGGCTGCCAGTCTTGCAGAGCTGTGCCTACGTGTGGAGATTGTGAAAACTCCTTCTGATAGACTCCTGGTGGGAAAGCCAGCTTGCGCACTAAGCGTGGCCAGTTTTGGATCCTGAGGAGAAAATTACTGCAGCCCATATGTAGGAATATATACCGTGTTTCCCCGAAAATAAGACAGTGTCTTATATTAATTTTTGCTCCCAAAGATGCTCTAATTTTCAGGGGGTGTCTTCTTTTTCTGTGTTCTGTTCGTCGGGCATGCTTCCAAACAAAAACTTTGTTACGTCTCACTTTCGGGGGATGTCTTATATTTTGCACTTCAGCAAAACCTCTACTACGTCTTATTTTCAGGGGATGTCTTATATTCGGGGAAGCAGGGTAAATAATTATGCAAAGTCTGCAGCTCAGTGGCAGAATGCCTGTTTTTTGTTAGGCTGTGCCCCGCAAATGCTCTCCTTTTGGTTTATAGCATTTCCACAGGGAGCCAAAAACATTTCTCAAAAACATTTCTAAATGATCTTTTTGCCTGGAATATCTCATGGTGATTTGTTGAAACCCAGTTATGCTGGGATATGAATAAGGGTTGAACATGAAAACAATGGAACTTCAGTAGCAGAAAGGGGAAATAATGTCAAGCTTAAAAATGCGGACATCCCAGTGGTGGGATTCAGCCGGTTCGCACCACTTGGGCAGAACCGGTTGTTAAAATGGCGCTTGTAAACAACCAGTTGTTAAATTATTGGAATCCCACCACTGGGACATCCCCATCATCTTCTTCTTCAGGTAGTCAAGAGGATGGTCCTGAACATTTGGTGATCATTTTAGTTATTTATTATGCTGCTGGGCTTGAGGCGGTTTCCAGCAAATCAAATCACCAGGATATTGTGACAGGATCGTGCGCTTAATGAGAGATGGTTGCGGATTAATGTAATGAGGGCAAACAAAGCCAACTGAATCTGTGCCACTTCGATCAATCACTGATGGTGGTTGCTTAACAAATGAGATGACATCACAGTGCTGCATACCCAATCAGAGGTGTGCTGATGTTACCGAAGGCAAACAAGGCCAATTGCCCTCATTCTGAATAGACTTTTTCTCCCTTTTTTGACACACAGGCCAAGATACTGAAAAGGGTGGCTTTTTAGCTCTGTTTAAAATATTTGCAATAAATATCCAGCACTGCGGTAAAGTAAATAATAGAATAATGTACATAAATCCACCCCCAAACAAAACAAATGACACTCGGCTAAAAAGCAACAAAAATATGGAATCTGCGAATTTTGCAGCAAAGACATTTAGCAAGAGAACATTCTATGTTCAACAACCATGATCACCCATAGCCAAATGTCTGGATCTTTTGCCTCTCCACTGTCCACCTAAAATGGCTGTCAAAGAGCTTGCAGCGGTGCAATAATACCTGGGGTGGTGGTGTTTCATTTCCACAACCAGTTCTAAGAACATAAGAACAAGCCAGCTGGATCAGACCATCTAGTCCAGCACTCTGCTACTCGCAGTGGCCCACCAGGTGCCTTTGGGAGCTCACATGCAGGATGAGAAAGCGATGGCCTTCTGCTGCTGTTGCTCCTGAGCACCTGGTCTGCTAAGGCATTTGCAATCTCAGATCAGGAGGATCAAGATTGGTAGCCATAGATCGATTTCTCCTCCATAAATCTGTCCAAGTCCTTTTTAAAGCTATCCAGGTTAGTGGCCATCACCACCTCCTGTGGCAGCATATTCCAAACAACACCAATCACACGTTGCGTGAAGAAGTGTTTCCTTTTATTAGGCCTAATTCTTCCCCCCAGCATTTTCAATGAATGCCCCCTGGTTCTAGTATTGTGAGAAAGAGAGAAAAATTTCTCTCTGTCAACATTTTCTACCCCATGCATAATTTTATAGGCTTCAATCATATCCCCCTTCAGACGTCTCCTCTCCAAACTAAAGAGTCCCAAACGCTGCAGCCTCTCCTCATAAGGAAGGTGCTCCAATCTCTCAATCATCCTTGTGGCCCTTCTCTGCACTTTTTCTATCTCTTCGATATCCTTCTTTTGTGCCATATGTGAAATGAATGTGCCCAGAAGAACAGCAGGTTTTTATACCCTCCTTTTCTCCTCCTTAAGTAGTATCAAAGTTTCAAAGCAGCTTACTAATACCTTCCCTTTTTTCTCCCCTTCAACCAGCACCTTTTGAGGTAAATGGGGCTGACCGAGTTCTGAGAGCACAGGCGTAGCTCCAAGGTGGGGCACAATGCACCGAGCATGCACCCCTGTGAGGATGTTGCAGGGGCGTGGCGGGGGCATTCCAGGGTGGGACGAGGGCAGAGGATGCACCGGGTGCACTTTTCCCCCTTGCTATGCCTCTGTTTGAGAGGACTGTGACTGGCCCAAGGTCACCAAGTAGGCTTCATGTGGAGGAGTCGGAAATTGAACCCAGTCCTCCAGATAAGAGTCCACTGCTTTTAACCATTTCACTTACATCCAGGGTTACAGACAGTCACATCAGAGCACAGCACCTCCCATAAAACTGTGCAAAAATATGCACTGTGAAATAATATTCAAAATGCGAACTTACAAGAGCTAGATTCCAGTCAGCAGCACCTTAGAGACCAACAAGATTTTTGCAGTATAATGTGTGATATCTTAATGAGATGTTGCTAAAGATGCCAGCCAGAGATGTGGGCAAAGTGTTAAAAGCAAACATCACCAAACCACAGCCATGCAGCCCAGAAAAACCCAACAGCCAGTGTAGAAATTGCTTCCTGTGTGGCAAAAAGGGATCAGGGATAAAGCACACTTCAGAGAAAATGAAAGCGTTAATCCTTGCCCCGTTCCTTGGTGTATATGCTTGTGTATGTGTGTGTTTTACCGCATTGCATTATGTTGCCTGTATTTATAGCCCACTCAAAACGTGTAAGAGCATAATTATATAACCTATTTATACAGCTCCATGAAAAGCCTCTAAGTGTCATATAAAAAGCAAACTGAAGCATGAAATGTTATATCAAGACATCATGCAGACACAGAGCTGTATCAACTGACGTATAGAATTATTATTATTTTTTAGGAGTGTGTAGGAGTTGGGTGTATTGTAGGTCAGGCAGTTCCTGCCTAGCTGAACCAGAATGTTTACTTCGTCGCTGGAACACTCTTTTCAGTTGAAAACAGCACCTGAAACGGCACAGACATTTTTTTCTAGTTTGCCATTAGGGGAATCTTAGGGGAATCTAGTCCTACAGGTTCTATATGTTCCTGCTTGGGATTCCTGTGCAATCAAAAAAGTTTATCTGGTGCACAAGGGAGAGTGTGTTGCCGGCAGGTGCTAGCCAGGCAGACCAGAGTCAAAGCAGGCAAACAGCAAGGCATAGTCAAACAACCCAGAGTCAGGGAAGGTGGCAAGCAAAAATGTGGTCAAAACAATCCAAAGTCAAGGGACAGGCAGGAGATCAGGCAGAGGACAGAGGAAGGCAGGGCCCATGGAGAAAACCAGGAAATACACTCCTTGCCCCCATGCAAAGCCAAGCCCAAGGCAGGGTTTATAGGAAGTCCTGGCTAATGAGTTTGGGATCCTGCAAGAGCTTGGTCCTCCTCAGATGGAGATGCCTTCTGCTATACCTAGCAGTATAGCGAGCACTTCTCCTTGGTCTCTGCAGCTATAGCCTCTGTCTTTGCCTCCTTTGAGCAGCTGGTTTGTTACTGGGCTGTTCGGAGTTTCCTGATGGCTCTCCCGGCTGCACGGCATCAGGCTCTGCCTTGGCTTGCAAGGAAGGGCTTGGAGCTGACTCTGCTTCTTGTGTCTCCTCGTGAGGAGCCAGCTCTGGTTCCACAGTGTCTTCAGGCTCTATGTCAGAGGGCCTTTTCAGTGGCAGCCCCACAATTATGGAACAACCACCCCAGGGAGGTACAGTTGGCCACCTCACTTTCAATCTTCAAGAGACAGTTAAAGATGATAAGCAGCCAGTTCATGTGTTTTGGCTGAGCACAGTAATAGTCCATTTTGACTTCCAGTGCCTCTTCTTTTTATGCCCTTTTCCAGGATTGCTTCTTGTTTTCAAACTGCTCTGGGAAAGGAATGCATTACAGTATCTGAGAACACTGTGATGTATTGGATTAAGGAATTCCTCAATAATGTCCATCACTGCCCCCCCCCCCCCCATGTTGTAAGCAAGCAAAGTGTTGACCCACATTCTCTTCTTGGGTTTTAATGCCTTTTGTATTAGTTACCTCTCTCTCTCTCTCTCTCTCTCTCTCTCTCTCTCTCTCTCATCATGTACTGTATATATATATTTAAATAAACTTGTATTTAAAAAGAACTCAAGAGAGATGAGAGCTGAAGACAGTTTTATTCAGGGCTGCATTTAGGTGAGTTTACTAGCAGTCCTGGGTTGTGATCTTAAATGTTGGGCATCATGTTTTAATGTGTTCTATTGTATGTGTTTTCCTCTATGTCATAAGCTCCCTTAAGCTTCCCCTTCCACCCCAGTCCCCTTCCTTCAGTGGTGGGATCCAAAAATTTTAGTCACAGGTTTCCATGGTGGTGGGATTCAAACAGTGGCGTAGCACCAATGGGGATGGGTGGGGCACAACAGGGGTGTGGCCGGGCATTCCGGGGGCGAGGCATTGCTGGGCGGGGCTGTGGCAAGGACGCAGCTGCTGCACCGGTCCTTGGGCGGGAAACGAATGCACGCAGGCGCAGGCTGCCACGCACGCCGGTGCACCTCCTGCTAGACTGCTTCAAGTTCTGCGTGCTACTGCTGAGAGGAGGGGCGTAACTAAGGCAAAAATCACATGGCAAAATCACCAATTAGTAGCCCCCTCTCGGCACACACAAATAATTAGTAACCTACTCTCGGGAACCTGTGAGAACCTGCTGGATTCCACCTCTGCCTTCCTCCTGCTCAAAGGTGAAAGCGACATGTACAAGCCAAGTACCAGTAAGAAAGTGACCTGTGGGAACTCCCAGAGCCTGGGGGGGGGGGGGAGAATGGTGCCCGGGGCAACACCTTTGCAGCCAGAGAACTCCCTGTGTAAACAAAAAACGCACAGGAGAACTGCAATGCAAAGTGAACAGCCACATGCTATGTACTGAGCATGTGGGGCGGTTTACCAAATCGAATAGCCACATGCTATGTACTGAGCCCTTCGGGGGTAGGGCGGTTTACCAAATCGAATAAATAAATAAATAAATAAATAAATAAATAAATAAATAAATAAATACTGCATGCGAAAATGACCACTGTCTTTACTAACAATTTAAGGCTCATCTGTTTTGTTTGTCATATTTTCACTAACTCTCATCCCATCTCGCTTTTTATGTTTTACTTTAATTGCTTAAAATATTTTACACATATGTATTCATATTGTAACATACACCTTGGGCACAGTAAGTTGGGGGGAAAGGTGACCTACAAATGTTTTAAATGAATACACAGGGTTGTTCACGCTTCAGAGGAAGGGGGTGCCAGTGACATCGAATGTTCCAAAGTACTGAATGTAGCCATTATTTCATCCACTATTCTGTCCTTCCACTTACAGATGAGTGGAAGGCAGTGGGAGGGACGCACTTGCGCTGCATCATTGTTCATGGTCGTGCTTTTAATACTTTAAGACGCTATCTCAAGGGAAGATTCCGACAAACCCATTTATTGTGAAAGCGAAGTTAGAAAGCGAAGAGTCATGGAACTGCTAAAAACAGCACAATGGCTTGAATAGAAATCAGGTTAATTACAACTCAGGGTAACCCCTGTTGGTTGTTAATGAACTGGAAAACTTTTCATGATCTTTCCTTACTTGCGATTAGAGTGCAATTAGAGAGGACTTCTCTTAACCCCTCAATCTGGAGGCTTAAGGCTTCCAACTCCCCATTCCTTGTCAATATGGCCAAATGGGCACCAGCATATTAGTTCTGGGTGCTTTGGGTGAAATTAATTATCTGCATATATTTCAACCTGGATTCTGGCTGGGGGTGGGGGGAGGTTAGAATGGAAGCTGTATTGATTGCCAAGGATTGCCATGTCAGGTGAAGACGTTTTTATTTCAAACAGCTTTTAACATCTAGATTTTAGCAAGCAGCATTTTAGGTTTTATAGGTATATTTAAGTGACTTTTTAAAAGGCACAGTATATTTTATTTGTTTTTATTGCTCTTGGTTTTATTATTATTGTATTATTTTATTGCATTTTGTAAGTCACTCTGAATATGGCTATAGAAGGGCGGGATATAAATAATTTTAATAAATAAGTACTACCCTGTTTCCCCTAATATAAGACATCCCAGAAAAATAAGACATAGTAGAGGTTTTGCTGAAGTGCGAAATATAAGGCATCCCCCGAAAGTAAGACATAGCAAAGTTTTTGTTTGGAAGCATGCCCGATGAACAGAACACAGGAAAAATAAGACATCCCCTGAAAATAAGACATGGCACATCTTTGGGAGCAAAAATTAATATAAGACACTGTCTTAGGCCGTTTTCCTCGCGACGCCCCCCCCAAGAATTTCTGCCGACGGGGGTGGAGCGCGAGAGTGCCGGGTAGACGGCCAGGCGGCTCCGCTAAGATTGAAAGCCGCCAGCCCTTTTCACTTTCACTTGTTGCCGCTTACGGTGGTTCCAGCCGCCTACGAGTTCCTGCATTATCGGCCTCCGGACCTCCAGGGCCGGAGGGCAGCGTGGGCGGGCTTCGGAGGCTGTGCAGGCAATGACGACGGGACAAGGTGAGGGGAAAGGGAGAGAAACAGCGGTTCCCGGAAGGTGCCGCTCACACCGCATCGGGCACCGAACACGCTGTTAGCAACAAACAACCCTTTAAAGGGTTGCTTTAGGGCTGCCTGACGCTCTGGGAGAGGGGAGCGGTCGACACCGTTGCTGCTGCAGCAGCGCCGCTTAAAAGCGTAACGGGCGCCTGGGGAACAGCCGCTTTTTTCCGGCCCCCCCAGGCCGCCTTTTTTGGCCCGTGCGAAAAGGGCCTTTTATTCGGGGAAACACGGTATAAGTAAGTACTAACTTACTATTGTAAGTGATCTGCAGTTTACCTGGTAGATGACTGGAAGAAAATGAATGTGTGTTTCTTTGCTGAATATCCACCATACAGTGGAACCTCGGTTTTCATTGCCTTCGGTTTTCATCGATTTTTTCAGTGAAAAATTTGTCTCGGTTTTCATTGAGTTGCCTCTAGTTTTCATTGATTTTGCATTAAGGTGCAGGGTTTGTGGAGAAAAAATCAACTGAAAAAAGCTGTTGCGGGTCAGTGGTTCGCAACTTGTTTGCATCGAAAAAATGTCTGCCCCCATTTCAGACAAATCTTTAAAGAGGCATCAGAAACAGACTCCTCTTGGGACAGCTGGTGCGACATTGGTCCACTGGCTCTGAAGCTGGTCCTAGTGTGATTGTTTGTTACTGTTTTCAGCATTAAACACTATGTTTATTCACCAAAAAATGTGGTTTTGGTATGTTTTTTGGAGTGCCCAGAATGGATTAATTGGATTTACATTGACTCCTATGGAAAAGTTTGCCTTGGTTCTCGTCGATTCTTTTTGGACGGATTACCAACGAAAACCGAGGTTCCACTGTATTTGGATCATTTGCATGAGTTGAGAGTAAAAAAACTCTGCTCCAGGGAGGTTCAGCTTCTAACTCAGGGGAAGTTTTAGACACTACCAGTGAGATTACTATTATTGGATCTGTCTTGCAGGGGTTCCATCTTGTTTCGGGGAGGGGGGATTGGAGCACATTGCCATTGGTAGGGTTATGGCACACAGTGATATTTCTTCATTTGAGCCAGATGTGACATGGTTACCTCTTCAAATGCCTGCCTAGAGTCAGTGATGGCCTAAATGAAGGCAAATAAGCCCAAATTTAATCCAGACAAGATGGAAATGTGGGTGGGCCCACTGATATGAATATGGGGAATATCTGCCTTATGAAGGAGGCTCACTTAGATCCAGTTCTGATATAAGTCATGCCTATTGCTTTCCTATTTCACTTGATTCAACAGCTCCGTCTGGGAGGCTAAAATGCTCCAGTCATTTGTTGACTTGATGACTATAAAATGATTTGCGTTAGAATGTCCTTGAAAACAGTTTTGTTAAATTTTAGTAGGTCTAGAAATCAGAATTGGTTTGAGTCAGTTGATTATTTGTTCTGGGTCAAGGTGTTAAGTCCTGTGTGGCCTCAGAGAATACCTTTGCTAGATGAATTAAGAATGAAAGAATAATCCTTGATTTATATGTCTCTACTATAACTTTAGGAAAAGCCAAGCTTTTTCAGTTGTGACCCTGGTATGGTGGAACGCTCTTTCAAAAGATATCTAACAGGCATGCTCTGCCAGAGAATTTAGGAAATGACCCTGCTTGGGCAATGACCCTTTCCACAATGGCTGCTTTAATTTCTGAGGCCGCCAAACTAACTTTTCATGTTGTTATTGGTTTTAGATTGCTTTTGGAGGTTTTTTTTAAATGATTTATTTATTAACAGTCTTGCATTTGATTAAGTTTACTGTTTCATAACATTGTTTCAGCGTTTGTTGAAGGCGAATCTATTAAATATAATAAATAATAATACACCGCCATGAGCCCTTCAGGGCGGTCTATTAAATATAAATCATCATCATCATCATCATCATCATCATCATCTGAAGGCACTTTAATGTGGGATTGAGGCATCCAGATTTAAATAAATGACTAGACTACAGTTTAATAGTCCAGAGAACCCAGCCACAAGCTTTGATAGCAACCTAAGAAGCCAGGCAAATTAACCCAAGTAGTCAAATAAGCAAACTACTAGTAGTAATCATTTTATAGAATATAGCCAAAGGCTGTTTCAATAGAAAACAGGAAAACAGCAGTAAAAATAAAACAAATGGACTAACCATGCAGTCTTCCCATTGTGTATATTCAGAAGTAAATCCCAATGGTTTGGATCTGGCTGAGAATTTCCATCTACAGAATTGTGGCTTCTTGCTTCTCTGCACTAGCCCCAAATGCCCCCCTTCAAATGCTGCTCTGGGTTGTGGGGAACTAGCTTGGGAACGAATTCGAAGTCTGCCAGATGAGGGAGAAATGATCAAAATAACCCTCCCCGGCACGCAGAGATTTTCAGTCAGATACAAGCCTCTGTGTTCTATGGAACTTACTACCTTGCATGCGTCTTTAACCCTGCATCCTAAGTTTCTTCCGTTTTATAAATATGAAACAGGAATCCATAAAAGTGGCAAAATCGAAGCAGAGATTCTCAGGTTTTACTAACATTCCAAAGGGATGAGAGGGGGAAAAAATCAACCTGTTAGTATTTTATATGCTGGCATCCCACCCTTCTTTGGAGGCTTTCTGACATGCAGATTTTTAATGATGGAAACCCAAACTACGTGTGTTTGGCACTTTGCATTTTCTCTGCGTGCTTCCCGCAAACAACATCTCTTGCTGCATGGTTTGTGGAGGGAAGGGGGGAGGACGGAGAGGCTTGTTTGCTCTCAGCTGTTCAGGAGAGCAGAGCAAGGAGAAGATTGATGATGCTCTCTGGATGTAAGATCTCCTCCTTGTGAAGGCTGCTTATGAGGTCTGATAGACTTGTCATCTCTTAATAAACCTCACTGATATGTTGAAGAGGAGAGCGCCGGAGCAAGGGGAGGACACGCGAAAGGTGCCGAGCAATTTACTCGGCGTTACACTCCTCCCTGCTGCTTTCCAAGGGAGGCTTTTGTTTAAAAAGAGAAAGAGGACTTCCACTTTCTTTTCTGGGTTCGGCCCTACTTGTGAGGGACCACCACTGCAGGCCTGCACCCTGGGAGTCAGGCCAAACCGAAACCAAAGCTTGAACTACATTTCAAATGAGTTTATTCCTTTTGTGCATCCCATTCTTTCCGTCCAAGCACTCCAGGCAGTTTATAATGGGAAAGGACAAAAGAAAAGAGACAAAAGACAGAGCAGGGAACTGGCCGAAAAGTCCCAAACCGTTGCCAATCTCTTCAGGTTATGATGACGTGAGGTACCTGGCCTATTTCTCCTCCCACCCTTTTCAGTCAGGGTCCACGGTTGCCAAGTTCCAGGTGAGGCCTGGCGAGCTCCCCGAAATTACACTTGTCTCCAGACAACAGAAATCAAATACCCTGGAGAAAATGGCTGCTTTGGAAGGTGAACTATGGCATATATAGAAAGGGATATAATTCTGCCCTTCACAGGCTCCAGCTCCAAATCTGTAGACATTTTCCCATCTGGAGCTGGCAACACTACCTCACAAAACCCTGAGGTGAGGGAAAAGGAGCCACAACTGGGTTCCCTCCTAAACTGGCACAAACCCTGAACCGGTATTTGAAATTGTCTTGATTGAATATAGGCTTTTCCACAGAAGAAGAAGAAGAAGAAGAAGAAGAAGAAGAAGAAGAAGAAGAAGAAGAAGAAGAAGAAGAAGAAGAAGAAGAAGAAGAAGAAGAAGAAGAAGAAGAAGAAGAACAAGAACAAGAACAAGAACAACAAGAACAAGAACAAGAACAAGAACAAGAAGAACAAGAACAAGAACAAGAACAAGAACAAGAACAAGAACAAGAACAAGAAGAACAAGAACAAGAACAAGAACAAGAACAAGAACAAGAACAAGAACAAGAACAAGAACAAGAACAAGAAGAGTTGGATTTATATCCCTCCTTTCTCTCCTGCAGGAGACTCAAGGTGGCTTACAAACTCCTTCCCCCCCCCCCTCACAACAAACAAACACCCTGTGAGGTAGGTGGGGCTGAGAGAGTTCTGAGAATCCGTGACTAGCCCAAGGTCACCCAGCGTGTGTGGGAGTGTACAGATAAGTGTGTGGGAGTGTACAGATAATTCCCCAGATAAGCCTCTACAACTCAAGCGGCAGAGCTGGGAATCAAACCCGGTTCCTCCAGATCAGAATGCACCTGCTCTTAGCTACTGCTCTTAGCCACTACGCCACTGCTGCTCTATTGCCATTTGTGTTACTCCCAACCTGCAAATGATAACATTTCCTCCACGGAGTTCTGACCTGCTTTCCCCTCGTTTGGTTGCGGAAATGTTTCCAGCCACCTTTTTTCTCTTTCCCAACCTCAACCCTCTCCTTAATTCTTCTCCCATGTTTCTAGGCTCCCTGTGTGTCCCCTGCTCATTTTTATGGAGTATTGAATCGGCAAAGCTAAGTAGCATCGCTGCAGCACAGGCATAGAAAAAGTGGGAAAAAAATTACAGCATCCAGAAAACAATGTTTCGAAGAGGGAAATGTGGACAAACACTGAAGTAAACTATGGGATTGAAAATACCGTTGACATGGGGTGAACGCTAGGGGTGGAAAAGGCCATAGTTAACCCAAGAAATAATAGAACAGAAGAAATCCAGGTAAACAGTAGAACAGTGATGGCGAACCTTTTCAAGACTGAGTGCCCAAATTGCAACCCAAAACCCACTTATTTATTGCAAAGTGCCAACATGGCAATTTAACTTGAATACTGATGTTTTAGTTCAGAAAAAACGGTTGGCTCAGAGGCAGCGCTATTGAGTAAGCTTGGTGGTAGTTGGTGGCTTTGCTTTGAAGCAACCGTGCAACTCTTCCAATGGGTGAATCATGACCCTAGGAGGGTTTACTCAGAAGCAAGCCCCATTGCCAGCAACCGAGCTTACTCCCAGCTTCAGTTCTTCACATTAAAATCAGTGGGGTTTAACAGCGCTTAACAAGGTTACCTACACTACTTCCCCAAAACTAGGTCTTAGGTCTAATGCTATTAATTGAGCCCAGTGGCCCAGGCCAGCCTAAATGTGTGTGTGGGGGGCAATTCCCCCCCCACACACGACAAACTCTATTTGTGCGTGTCCACAGAGAGGGCTCTGAGTGCCACCTCTGACACCCTTGCCATAGGTTTGCCACCACCGCAGTAGAAGATTAGGATTTACAAACAGGTAAAGCAGATCAAACCAGCCTCTGATAATTAAAAAAGCTTGATTATGTTCCGTTCTTTGGACAATATCTTGGCATAACTTGATTAAGAAAAAGGTGAGTTTATAAGTATTTTAAATAAATAAATAACAGGACCATCCTCTGCTTAGTGATGACCCTATCAGCATCTTTTTTAAAAAAAAACCTAATTCAACACCAACAACCTTCATTAGGCATTAAGTAGAATAAATACAAAATGATTTTAAAATCAGCTGCTTTGGAAAATAATACAGAACAGACACGAAGTTAAAATTGGTGTCACTAAGGTGAGGAGTCATGGATCTTAAGCACTTGAAATAAAAAGGCTGCAGTGCTTTTGGTGTCCTTGTGACGGCCATAGTCCGGCAGTTGTATCATCTTTACATTATAAAGGTTCTTTGGCTTAGAGTCAGACTCAAGGGCAGGAATGGTGAGTCTTAATGTTGAGTATTTGGGGGCAGATAAAAAGGATATGTTCAAAAGTTTCAGGTGTTTTCAGACAATAGGGACAGACACTGTCATGAGTTGGAATATTCTGTAATCAACCATGGAACAAAGCAGTGGGGAGTGCATTACATCTGGTCCTTGTTATTATCCACCTATGTTTGGGCTCTGTCAAAAAACACAGAGATTTTGCCATCTGCCCTAATTTGGGCTGAATGCCAAGACATACAGGAGAACAGGCCTTCCTGGCTTGGCTTATAAGAAACTGTTGTTCTTGATCAAAAAAACCTCCTTTTGATAGCACTTAGGATCTCATTCGAGGGAAGCAAAAGGATGGCCTCTAAAGATCAGCCAAGTAAAGATAATTTGGTTATTGTGAGCCCCCATTCTGAAGATTGTAGGTTTGGCAATGCTATATGTTGGATACTGTGTTAAAACACAGTCTAGTCCAAAACTTAAATGTAAGCACGAGGGCCTGGTTTCTAGAAGATGTTGTCCAAATTCCAGGCACAGGACTGCATATGGTACACAGTGGGGCACTCCAAAGATCTTGTATAGGAAACTGGACTGTAATCTCTCAACTGATCAGTTCCAAGCACAGATACAGAGGGGAGCTCCATACAACAGCTGCTGTGACACTTTAGCATTGAAGACCTTGAGGGTCGCTGGGATGTATTTGTGGCCTTTAGAGAAAAAAAAACTGAATGACAGCACAGGCAGTAATAGAGCAGTTTGCTACTATTAGTCTCTCTGTTTGAATAACCTAATTCAATGTTCGGCACTCAGATATTACAGCCTATACAACAAATTATTCCAAAGACAATAAACAAACAGAAAACCTCAGAAGAATCGAAAGTATATTTCAAAACATACAGGAAAACTTCTTTGGACTGGATGACTTTCCTTGGTTTTCACCGCTTTGTCATGGCTGGCTAACGTATGTGTCTTTTGCCCAGTTTCAAATATTAAGTGGGATTTTATGGAATCAATATTTTTCTTTTAGTGACTACAATCAAGCCAGAGTTTTCAGACCATTTCAAAGGCCTGTTTAAAATTTTAAATTCTTTTAAAATTGGCAAATGAACAATTAGCCTCCTTACAGGAGAGAAAGGGGGGATATAAATCCAACTCTTCTTCTTCTTCGTCGTCGTCGTCTTCTTTGTCTTCTTCATCTTCTTCATCACTTTACAGTGTGACTACTTCTTGCCAAAAAGGCATCACACTTTCCCCTTTATCCCAGATATATTTAATTTCTGTATTTTATATCTATTTTCAATCGTTGCTAGCAAACCTGATTATTTTTCTTCTATTGCACTAGAAAGCTACCATGCTAATATACTTCTCTGCAAAACAAAAACACCTTCAAAACCTGGCCTCAGGAGCATAACAACCATTGGGCAGTTTGGGCCATTGCCCAGGGCATCGGAATTTTGAGTCACATGGGGGCATGTGAGGAATTCGTTTTTATTTTTTTTGTTTTTTCACATTTTGGCATGCAGGGGGTGCATTTTTGGACATATTGGCACCAAAACTTCAGGCCGGCTTGCAGGAGGCCCATATTGCCACTTCCCCTTTCTTTCCAATGGGAGCTAAGGAGATGAGGGCTACCCTTTTGAGGGTCCATAACTTTGGCCCCCTGAACCAAACTGCACCAAACTTGGGGGGTAGCATCAGGACAGTCTCAAGTCATCAGGACACAAGTTTTGGTGCCAATATGTACCAAAGAACTGGTGCAAAAAAAAAAATTGGGTCCTGGTGGGGTGGCTGCCCATGGGGGGGCATCCAACTCAGGTTTTGCCCAGGGCTCCAGTTTGCCTTGTTACACCCCTGCCAGGGGGTGATAGGAAAATATGATAGGAAAAAACTCTGGGCCGGCGGCGTGTGTGCCCATTGGTGCCTGGCCAGGGATTCAGTCAGTTACCTACCAGTTCAGGGGAGCCGGTGCAAACCAGCTGAATCCCACCTCTGAGTACAGCTTCAGCAACCCAATGCAAGTCCTGCCTTTTCAAGAAATGTGGAGAAATTCAGCAGGGGAGGATTTTGTAAGCAAAGAAGAGAAAACAAGATAAATACATCTGGGGAGGGGTAAATTGGGTGGAGCTTTAAAACCTGAATCCTGATTTCCACATTATGATTAAAGATCGAAGAAGCATTCCTCAAAGAAAAACACCTGAACTGGTACCAGAGTGGCAGGATGCACACAGGTATGAGATGGCACACACCATCTTCTGCCACCTGTCACCCTTGTTTTCAAATTCTGTGTCTTTGCAGCCAGCCCAGGCCAGCTCCCCAGTTTCAGTAATGAGAGGAAGAAATCAAGGGGCAGCCTTATCTTCCTTCCCAATTGGAAAAGGATTGCAGTGACTATTTCGAGTGTCTGTCGGTGTTTAATTGCTTCTCTTTCAATAAACTAAGCAACCTCAGTAAGGGGGGTTATCCAAGGTTCTGATGCAATGAATTGTCTTACCTCTGCTTGTTGCTGCAGCTGCAATTAATTTTTCTTTTTAGAAGACAATGCTTCTGCTCCAACTCTCCAGTCAAGAGGCTGGGAGGACGTCTGCCTCAAACTAGACAGGAAGGGGACAGACATATTTGTTATATATGATTGTCAAGTGGCAGCTGATTCATGGTGACCCAGAAAGGTTTTCAAGGCCTAAGATGTTCAGGAGTAGTTTGCCACTGCCTGTCTCTGTGTGGGAACCCTGGCCTTCTTTAATGGTCTTCCCTCCAAATACTGACCCTACAAAGCTTCCAAGATCTGACAAGTTCGGACTAGCCTGGGCAAACCTGACTAGCTTGTGTTAATACAGAAGAAGAAAAAGAAGAGTTTGGATTTATATCCCCCCCCCCCCCTTTCTCTCCTGTAAGGAGACTCAAAGGTGTCAGAATAGAATCTCTGGCAACATCTCAGTTCCCTGAATATTAGAAGAAGAAGAAGAAGAAGAAGAAGAAGAAGAAGAAGAAGAAGAAGAAGAAGAAGAAGAAGAAGAAGAAGAAGAAGAAGAAGAAGAAGAAGAAGAAGAAGAAGAAGAAGAAGAAGAAGAAGAAGAAGAAGAAGAAGAAGAGTTGGATTTATATCCCCCCTTCTCTCCTATAGGAGACTCAAAGGGGCTTACAAACTCTTTTCCCTTCCCCCCTCACAACAAACACCCTGTGAGGTGAGTGGGGCTGAGAGAATCAAACCCGGTTCCTCCAGATTAGAGTACACCTGCTGTGAACCACCATGCCATTGCTGCTCCCAGAAAATACATAGCACCACACATTATTTTTCAAATAAATGAATATATAAAGAATAGTTTATGTTTTGTTGGGGGGAGGACATACTAGCTTAGTCACGTTAGACATTTTTTGCATAGTTGACACACCGAGTCCAAAAGGTTCGCCATCACAAGACTAGAGGGAAACGCTTCCAGGGAACCATTTCACGCTAGAGATGAAAAAGAATGTTCACTTCATTTTTGATATATGTTTGCTTGTGCTTCCTCAGTGGTTTTTTGATACTGCTTTTGGTGTGTATGCATGCTGTAGAGTTGCCAACTTCCAGGTGGGGCCTGGAGATCTCCCAGAATTAAACTTCTCTCCAGAGATCTCCAAAGATCAGTTCATCTGGAGAACATGGCAGCTTTGGAGGATTGACTAAATACCATTATACTCTACTGAGGTCCCTCTCCCCCCGAAACTCCAGCCTCCCCAGGTTCCACCTCCAAATCTCCAGGACTTTTCCAACCAAGAGTTGGCAACCATAGCAACCATGGCAACCATAGCACGTTTGGGTTTTCAACCCTAATTGATATGGCAATCATATGTACAATGTATAGGGCTGAATCCAAGATGCTTTTCCGTTTGGTGAAAAAGAGAAGAGAGGTTCCCCTTTTGCCACCAAAAATACCTGGAAGGATCCAACTCAAAATTCTGATTGATTGATTGATTGATTGATTGATTGATTGATTGATTGATTGATTGATTGATTGATTGATTGATTGATTGATTGATTGATTGATTGATTGACACAAAGTGATGTTGAAAGATATTAATGGGGAAAATGCCATGCAAGGAAACAGAAAGTGGTGACAAAAAATAAAGAACTACAAGTTTGATTTGCTTGGAGGGAAAAGTGAAAGTTGAAAAAATCAGGAATCTGGCCTTTGAAACAATCCCTGTTCTGGGCTGCCCCCTGCTTTACAGCTGTCTAATAAGCCAAAGGCAAGAAAATCTGCAGGACAAACATCACACGCTCTCTCTCCTGCCCCCACCCGATATTCACCATTTCAAAACTCAATACATATTAATGAAACTGTGAACATTTGCCAAGGAAGAGATTATCATTCTGTTGAGAAAGAAATGCATGCATATATTATAAGCCACTGGGAGGAACTGTGGCTCAGTGGTTAACGCCTCTGACTTGCAGGCAGAAGATCCCAGGTTCAATCCCCCGCATCTTCAACTAAAAGGATCAAGTGTCAGTGATGTGAAAGATCTCTTTCCTGAAGCCCTGGACAGCCAATCAGAGAAGTCCGTCCTCCTGAGGAATCCTGACGGACTTTTTTTGATGCTTTTGGGGTGTATGCATATTGTAGGGTTGCCAACTTCTAGGTGGGACCTGGAGACAGTGGCGTATCTACCTAGGGACTTCAGGGGGCGGAGCCTGGGGGTGTGCCATTTACCCCCGGTACGCCTCTGCCTGGAGATCTCCCAGAATTAAACACCTCTCCAGAGATCTCCAAAGATCAGCTCATCTGGAGAAAATGGCAGCTTTGGTGGAGCCAAGGCTTTGACTCGCAAAAGGCAGCCTTGCGTCTTCATGTATGCATCAGGTTTCAACATTAAGCCCATTGGCATGTATAAGTTGCCAGCCCCTATGTACGCCACAGTAATGAAAACTGACAGTCCTAGTTACTAGGAAAGAAACTGAAAAGAAAAAAGATCGAGCATCACAGTATGTCCAGAATCCTAGCCTGGGCTCTGCGTCCCAGCCAGGTCACCTGAGTGAGGTTAAGGTGTGCACTGCGGGTACCCAAATGGATTGCAAACTCCCAGATTCTCACAGTTACAGTCCGTGTGCAAGAAAGACCTGTTAGCCTAATAAGGGGGCTCAGTATTTACACCAAATAACCATGCCCAATCTCCGCAGAGCAATGATGTTGGCCCTTGTAATGCAGTGGCGTAGGAGGTTAAGAGCTCGTGTATCTAATCTGGAGGAACTGGGTTTGATTCCCAGCTCTGCCGCCTGAGCTGTGAAGGCTTATCTGGGGAATTCAGATTAGCCTGTGCACTCCCACACACGCCAGCTGGGTGACCTTGGGCTAGTCACAGCTTCTCAGAGCTCTCTCAGCCCCACCTACCTCACAGGGTGTTTGTTGTGAGGGGGGAAGGGCAAGGAGATTGTCAGCCCCTTTGAGTCTCCTGCAGGAGAGAAAGGGGGGATATAAATCCAAACTCTTCTTCTTCTTCTTCTTCCTTCCATCAGCTGTATCAACAGGGAGATTTATTAAAACCCCTTACCATTAAAGGCTATGCATATGCAATGGGAATTGTGTAGATTCTATAGACTATATTTTACTTGATTGTCCACTTTACGCTGTACCCAGAGTTAAATACTTGTCATCCCTGCTACTCAAAAAAGAACATGCATCTGACTTGTAAAAGATTTCCTTTCTGCTGGACAACCCCAGTAGTGACGCAAATGACGCAGTTGCCAAATACTTGGATTTGTATATGGAACAGCGCTCTAGGAGCAAAATCTGAACTTTTCCCTCTTTTTCTCTTTGTATTTTATTTTAGTTCCCCTCTATTTAATGAAGTGGACCTGTGTATATTATACCGCAATATTGTTATGCCAATAAAGGTTTTTTTATTTGACCTGTTAGCCTAGTGCAGGGGTGTCCAACTCTGGCGCTTCAGGTGTTCACAGACTACAATTCCCACCAGCCCCTGCTGGCATGGCCAATTGGCTGATGGGAATTGTAGTCTGTGAACATCTGAAGCTCCAGAGTGGGACACCCCTGGCCTAGTGCATCGGAACAGTGTGGCTCTCGTGCTGGAGTAAACCAAAAATGGGGTAAGGAAGAGAGATGCAAAGTTGCTGCAAAAGACAGAAGGATTTGCTCTGAGGATAATGTTTTGCACCCCCTGTTTCCCTATAATCCTATGAACAAACAAACAACAACAATTGTGTGTAACGTAAGGAATGGGAAGCAAAAAACGTGTCACACACTTAAACAGAGGTTGCACTTAGCCAATATAATATGTAAAATGATTTCTTTTCAACATATTTTAGTATAACAATTCATAAGGTATGAGTATATAACATTCAAAAATAAGAAGACCATATCCATGGTTTAACCAACTAAGAATTGGGTTCTATTTACACCCAATAAATATATTTCAAATTTTTATGTAGAAACCAAAGTTCAATATCCAGTTCATAAATTATATCCACGTTGATAACAACTTATAGAATCAAATAATCAAAGTAAGTCTCTCGAACTCTCAACGCCAAGCTTCCAAAGTGTTTTCGCTGATGTGTCTCCTCAGCAGACTTTACTTTGATTGACTTCTTGGTAATTCCTGGCGCGCTACCGGCTTCCCCACCGACCCTGAGCTCTGGCGCTGCTGTCATCGTGCCTTTACTTCAAAAGGCGCTTAGGAATTATTGCCAGCTGAGGGGGGGGCTGCCAGAGAGGCAGCTACAAGGCTGCATTCTCGCTGCCCCTGAAGTGGGAAGTGCAGCTGGACCCCGCACTACTTGAGGAGAGTAGTGCGGGGCTTAAGGTAAGTGGGGAAAGGGCCAAGCAGTGGTGGGATTCAGCCTATTCGCACCTATACGGTAGAACCGGTAGCTAATCTTTTATCTAGTTCAGAGAATGGTTGTAATCCCACTACTGTGTCCTTTTGGAACCAGTTGTTAAATTATTTGAATCCTACCACTGCTCACAAGGTGTCTGTTGTGGGGAGATGAAGGGAAAGGAGCTTGTAAGCCACCTTGAGTCTTCTTACAGGAGAGAAAGGTGGGGTATAAATCCAAACTCTTCTTCTCTGCAGAGTGTCCACACTCACATAGTGCAGGTTGTATGGGTCCTCACTATAATTTGCACTGAGTGTGTTGATGGGAAAGAGACTCTGCTTCAAGGCCAACTCTTCCACTGGTAGCCATACATGAGCTCAGTTGGAGCAATCCAAAATTAGGTATATCATTTGGGGAGGGGGCAAGTTGATACAGACACTGGATGCCCAAGGAGGAGAGGCGTCAGCAGCAGAAGCAGCGGGCGCAAGAGTTGAATTCCCATTTAAATAAAATGCCAAAAGGCCGTCAGTGGAAGTGACATTTATACTGTTACTACAAATGCATTCAGTGGGAAAGCTGAGTAGCAGGAACCGGCGCGGGGGGGGGGGGAGGGAGAGAACAAGCTGTAGCGAAGGCTGCCATCTGTATATTGTGCCCCGTTTTTAATATTCTGTATTCTCATAAAAAGTGTTGTTTCTGTCACTATTCAATCTCACAAACTCACACGGAACACTGTTAAAAGTCAGCAGTGTGTGAAATGGTATTTTAAAATAAATGAAACCGGCTCGCCGAGCGGCGGAAGAATATTGCAATGGTGTGGCGCTGACAGACAGGCCCTGAAAAGTAACAACCGTTATCATCTTAAAGCAAAGCGGATTAAATAAAAACCCACAGCTAGTGGGGCATTTCCAAGTCTGATATTGACACAGCTGCTGGGGTGGTTATTTTTCATTGTCTCATCAAGACAAAGCATCACGGGATATCAATCTTCCCTCTGTCAGGCCGAGATGGGTCTATAGTATTTTTTTTTTTTTTGGCGGTGGTTGTTTACATTTTCATTATATTCCTTTTATCACCGCAACCCAAATTTTTGAGGGGAGAAGGAGACTAAGGTGGAACCTTGAAACCTCAGCACGAGCGTTGAGTGTTTTTACCTCATAGGGCAAAAACAAACAAAAACAAATAATTATTTCCTCCTCGCTCCTATCCCTGGCAATTCTCCGGAGGACACTGATCGTTATTCTTATATTTTGGCGAGAGATTAAAATCTAAGCACAGGGAGGGCTGAGCGGTGGGATGGGAGGCACGATGAGATTTTTTGCAGATGAGATCGGCAGGAAGTCAGAAAACACTTGTTCCCTCCAGGCTAAAAAAAAAAGGCAAAGAAATATGATAAACGGGCTTGCCTTGCTACACTGTCTTCGGCAAACTGGCCTCTTCCAGTGAGGTTGGCTGGTTTATGAAACCTAATTCAGCTCGTAGTAAATTATTTCTCATATTGTCTCTGTTTTATGTTGTCCGTTTTCTCTTCTAGTGTGTGTGAGGAAATCCTGATGGGAAGGTCATTTGTTTATTTAGAATATTTCTATACTGCCTGATGAAGGTGGCTTACAATTGAATACACCAACCATTACAGCTGAATACCCCACACAAGCAGCATAAAAGCAATCCATAAACAGAAGCGGACCATTAAAAAGCAGATAAGGTCAAGCCCCTAATTAGAAGCCTAGGATGCTCTTTTTTCGCAAACTACTTGGAATTTCGAACACCGTGTCATATCTCTCTTTATGTTCGGAATTAGGTCTAAATCTTCTCGAAACACGTATATGGCTCTCCTCGCTTCGATACTGGCTGCGCCTCCATTTTCGATCAGAACAGGACAGCCTAACAAAGCGAATGCTTTCGGATTCCTATCTCTCCACTTGGAGTCTTCTGATCAAGAAAAAAATTAATTCGTTAGGCTTCGCTTTAGATTTCTTCATAAACATGGACGAAGCGCAAATAGTCAAACTTCTGTCGCTAAGGCTACTTGACGCCAAAAACCAACTGCTTTCTACTCAGCACATGAAGGGCATTTTACCGAGGGTCTCTACCTTCCCCTTCAGTAAAGGGCATACCAAGGTATTTCTACAATATATCTTTGCCGTAATTCATCGCATCTTCAATGCTAAATTGCCCGACTTTACAACTCCTCCTACCCTCAGTGCAGTCCTGGAGTGGCAGATTTCTCCAGATCCCATACCAACAAAGAAGGTGTCCCTGCTCACAAAAAGCCATCGAAACAATCGAGCACATCCTCCTAGATTGCGAACTATATGCTTCATCTAGAAGACAATATATGGACCCATATACTGAGAACTATGCCTACTCATCAGACAAGGTCAAATCTTTCTATCTGCTTTGTGATCAGTCTTCTCAGAGATCCCTAGAAGTTGCCAAATTCCTGGCGCTGGCACAACAGATTCGCCACAGATTTTAGTTTATTTATTTATTGTTTGTTTGTTTGTTTGTTTGTTTTAACTGCTGGAAATGTCTTTTACTTATTTTATTTACTTATTTTAACTTGATTCTCCTCAACCTCTCTGTTGTATTTTAAACTCATGCCAATAAAAGGTTGATGATGATGATGATGATGATGATGATGATGATGATGATGATGATGATGATGATGATGATGATGATGATGATGATGATGATAAAAGCCTAGGTAAAAAGATGTGGTGCCTAAAAGTAAGCCAAGGAAGTGCCACGAGGGAGTGCATTCCAATGGCAAGGGGCCACCACTGAAAATGCTCTGTCTTTAGTTTTCACCTGGCTCGCCTGTGAAAGCCGTGGGATTTGAGAGGAAAATTCTAACTGGCAGGCTGGGTAGTGTGGGATCAGGTGGTCCTTCCTTTCTTTTGCATCATGGCTTGAAAAGGCTGCACATTTATCTTACTTTCCTCCGTATGTTACAGGTCACTGTGCAGCACGTGAACACACTCTTTCATGCAATTCGCCCAAAGTCTGGCACTCTTAATAGGGCTGAAACCCTATTCAGAAAATGAGTCACTGGCCCCTTCCGCACACGCAAAATAATGCATTTTCAAACCACTTTCACAACTGTTTGCAAGTGGATTTTGCTATTCCGCACAGCTTCAAAGAGCACTGAAAGCAGTTTGAAAGTGCATTATTCTGCATGTGCTGAATGAGCTTCTTATTTGGATGTAATGGGTCATGTTGGACAGCGTGATGAAAATTTCAACTCCATCTGTGATGGCGGTGAAAAGTGCAAAGTCAGAATCAGGAACCGTTAATGGCATCTAAAAAAAAGCAAAAACAAATGCAGGTCCAATTGGTCCTCATTACGTGTACTAACGATATCAAGATATAAAATCATGCATAAAGAAAACTACTCCAGATCTTGCATTTAAGTGCAAAGTCTTTGCTAGGGATTATTAAGAAATGGATTGGAAAATAAGACAGCTGCTACTATAAAACCATTGCTACAGATTGATGGTTTGGGCTTTTGCTGCATCGCTCCTAAAGGATCAAGAGATATATGAGCAGGAGCCCTGTGATAGCAGGTTAACAGGAAAGTTCTACCCACACAAAGTTATCTATGCACATTGGTTTCAATAGGCTTAACACTGGTGTAACGTTGCGTAGGATTATACTGTCAGCTCTTCAGAGAATTTTGGAGATGGTTCAGAGACTAGAGAGAGAAAATAACTACATCTGACCACACAGCAATGTGCACCAGATAGAGATCCATTGCCATATAAATCATTGCATGAAATATGGGAGGTTACCCTTGGAGACAAACCCAGAGAGCACCACAAACGCAGCTGCTTGTCTTTTCGCCAGAAGGCATAACTTTGACCACATTATGTCTCTTTTGAAACATCTTCAAGAGTGGCCCGTCTATTTTGGGATGGTATTTAAGCTGGCAAAGGCCTTTTATGCTCTGGCACCTATCTAGTTGGAAGTATTGTGCCTCCCACTATTAAACTGTGAGCCAGCTCCTAGCCTCCCCGTGCCCACACCTAAGCACTGGCGTAATGCCCATTGGGCAAGGTGGGCAGCTGCCCAGGGCATCACCTTGTGGGGGGCATCAAAACGCTGGGTTCGTTTTTGGGTATTTTAGTGGTTTTCCATTTTTGGCCTGCAGGTGGTGCAGTTTTTAGGCTAGCAACACCAAAATATCAGCATATCATCAGGAGTCTGTCCTTATGCTACCCCCCAAGTTTGGTGAGGTTTGGTTCAGGGAGTCCAAAGTTATGGACTCCCAAAGGGGGTGCCCCTATTCCCCATTGTTTCCAATGGGAGCTAATAGGAGATGGGGGCTACAGTTTTGAGGGTCCATAACTTTGGCCCCCCTGAACCAAACTGCACCAAACTTATGGGGTATCATTAGGGCAGTCTCCTGATGAGACTCTGAAAGTTTTGAGACTGTACCTTCAGAAATGTTTCACAGCTCACAGCAACCGCCATTGAGTCATAATGTAGAAAACTCAATGAAGAACAAAGATTCTTGGGCAAATTTCTAGGATGTTCCTGTAGGGGGTGTATTTTTGATGTATCGGCACCAAAATTTCAGGGTATCATCTGGAGATTATGGCACCCCCCAAGTTTGGTGCAGTTTGGTTCAGGGGGGCCAAAGTTATGGACCCGCCAAGGGTAGCCCCCATCTCCTTAGTTAAAAGAAAATGGGGGGATGGGGCAACTTTGAGGGTCCATAAACTTTGGACCCCTAAATTAAACTGCAAATTCAAATTTGGGGGGTACCTATAAGGACAGTTTTCAGGTGATACCCCTGAAATTTTTGGTGCCAATACATTCAAAAATGCACCCCCCTTACAGGAACGTCCTGGAAATTTGCCCAAGAATCTTTGTTCTGCATTGAGTTTCTGTATTGGATGTCTCATGGGGGTTGCAGGCTGGGGGGGACATTTCTTGAAGGCCAAGACAGACCCCAAAACTTTCAGAGTCTCATCACGAGACTGTTCTGATGATACCCCCCAGGTTTGGTGCAGTTTGGTTCAGGGGGGCAAAGTTATGGACCCTCAAAACTGTAGCCCCCATCTCCTATTAGCTCCCATTGGAAACAATGGGGAATAGGGGCACCCCCTTTGGGAGTCCATAACTTTGGACTCCTTGAACCAAACCTCACCAAACTTGGGGAGTAGCATAAGGACAGTCTCCTGATGATATGCTGAAATTATTGTGCTGATATGTCTAAAAAGGCACCCCCTGCAGGCACCAATGTCCTGGTGCAAAACAATTTTTGGTTGTGGTGGAGTGGCCACCCATGGGGGGGGGGGGGCATCCAACTCAGGTTTTGCCCAGGGCTACAGTTTGCCCAGGGCTGCCTCGTTATGCCCCTGCACCTAAGGCTGCATCTACACACTGCAAAGTCCTCATTTTGTTGGGAACCAACCTCCTTGACTGCTAAAAATTGCAGAACCGCTTTTTGTATTTAGTGGTGATTGGAGAATCAGGGTGGGAGGGAGCCAGCATGGTGTAGTGGTTAAGAGCAGGTGGATTCCATTCTTGAGAACCAGGTTTGATTTCCCCACTCCTCCAACTGAGTGGTGGAAGCATTTCTGGTGAACCAGGTGTGTTTCCACACTCCTACGTTCCTGCTGGGTGACCTTGGGCTAGTCACAGTTCTTCGGAACTCTCTCAGCCCCACCTACCTCACAAGGTGTCTGTTGTGGGGAGAGGATAGAAATGGAGCTTGTAAGTCACCTCGAGTCTCCTCACAGGAGAGAAAGGTGAGATATAAATCCAAAGTTATCGTCGTCGTCTTCTAAGTCTGTAAGTGGTTGCTTAGTATTCACGAGATCTTCTGAGATCAGGCCAGCCTAGATCATCCAGGTCAAGGCAAAAGACACACAGAGGTGGTTTGCGTGACCTGCCTCTGGACTTCTTTGGTGGTCTCCCATCCAAGTGCTAACCAGGGCCGACCCTGCTTAGCTTCACGAGATCTACTGAGATCAGGCCAGCCTGGATCATCCAGGTCAAGGCAAAAGACAAAGGCAAAAGAGGTGGTTTGTCAATTGCAATGTCAACAAGGGGGTGATAAAAATAAGGAAGGCAAAAGTGGACACAAGTCTTGCTGAGAGTCCAAATGCTAAGGGAGCTTATACAGTGATGGGCTCCAAAAAATTTTGATAACAGGTTCCGATGGTGGTGGGATTCAAACAGTGGCGCCGCCGCACACATGCCCCTCCAGTCCCTATTGGGCAGGGAGGGCGCTTTAGTAACCCCTTCTCGGCACTCAGAAAAAATTAGTAACCACTTCCAGAGAAGTGGTGAGAACTGGTTGGATCCCACCTCTGAGCTTATACCTGGGCAGTCCTGAAATTTTCTCAGCAGCCAGCTCCTACTGATCCAAATGGCCCTTCTCTCAAGCACCGCCCTGCAAGAACCAGCCCTAGTGCTTTGACAGCCGTTCGCTGCAAACAGAACGCTATCTGTGCAAGATCCCAGTAGTATACTTTGCATTTTCTTCCTGTCTTTGTCTGAGAAATGCCAATTGCTACTCTGCATCCTTAATAGTGGTGTAATCAAAAGTTATGATGCATTTTTCGGTAATCATAAGAAATAGTCCCCGTTAAGTAAAGGGAAATGTGCTGGTTGGGGCAGAGGGGGGAGAGGAATAAACCTGGTGAAAACATTTCCATTTTGAAATGAATGCGCCAAAGTCAATTTTGGTAAAGTGGTTAATGGCGTTTGAGCTTCTACTCTTCTCAGCCCCTTAACAGGAACGATTTGCTTTTAACAAACAAACTGAATAGAGATCTCTGGCACTGAATTAACTCAGCACCTTCCAGCCTTCTGACTGTAGTGCATTTAAATTGGGCAATAGAATCAGGCACTATCGACATGAATCTTAAGAGGCAGCCACTGAAATAAACTTTGGTAAACACAACAAATGAATAGACTCAGTTGATTCGTTTGGGTTGCGGTGGAAGAGGAGTTTGTTGGAAAGTTCCCCGTAGAGTGCAGTAAGGTAATCTTCTTCAGCGTGCTATAGTGGTTAAGTGCAGGTGGATTCTAATCTGGAGAACCAGGTTTGATTCCGCACTCCTCCACCTGAGTGGCGGAGGCTTATCTGGTGGACCAGATGTGTTTCCGCACTCCTACATTCCTGCTGGGTGACCTTGGGCTAGTCATAGTTCTTCAGAACTCTCTCAGCCCCACCTACCTCACAAAGTGTCTGTTGTGGGAAGAGGAGGGGAAAGGAGTTTGTAAGCCACCTTGAGTCTCCTTACAGGAGAGAAAGGTGGGATATAAATCCAAACTACTACTACTACTACTACTACTACTACTACTACTACTACTACTACTACTACTACTACTACTACTACTACTACTACTACTACTACTACTACTACTACTACTACTACTACTCTTCTTCTTCTTCTTCTTCTTCTTCACAGGTGGTGGAAAGTGATGCAGCTGCCTTACAGCAACCCTGGAGGGTTTTCAAGGCAAGATACTTCAGATGTAGTTTGCTATTGTCTGCCTCTATATAGTAACTCTGGACTTTATTGGTGATTTCCTATCTAAAGACTAACCAAGACTGACCCTGCTTAGCTTCCAAGATCTGACAAGTTCAGGCTAGCCTGTGATGTCCCAATCAGGGACCACCCTGGCTAGGGATGTTCAGACACCTGCCAATTCATCTCTCATTCTGTTCGCCAGTCACAAGTAGGGAGCTGATTTTTCATTATCAGTTCAGCTTTTCATCAAGTTACTTTTCATGTATTCAAACAGTACAGTACAACCAGCAGCATATTCTCATATGGAGTTCTAGCTTCCTGCCTCATCTACAGTCTTATTATCACTACAAGTCATTTGCAGCCAGTTGGAGGAGAAGTTATAACTTGGTGGTGGAAAAAGTAATTGGCATGCCGAAGATTCCAGGTTCGGTCCTCAGCATTTCCAGCTAAAAGGATCAGGTAGCCGAAAGTACAAAACATGTTTGTCTGCAAAGCCACTACCACTGGGGCCCCTTCAGCACTTGCAGAATAATGCACTTTCAATCCACTTTCAGTGCACTTTGCAGCTGAATTTTACTGAGCAGAATTGCAAAATCCACTTGCAAACAATTGTGAAAGTGGATTGAAAGTGATTTTTACTGCATGTGCAGAAGGGGTCCCAGTTTGAATAGACAAGACTGACTTTGATGTACCAAGGACCAGTGCAAGGCAGAGACATGTGCACAAATAAATAGTCAACCTTTAGCCAGCCAGTGATTGTAAACAGTTTTTTAAAAAACCTTACCAATTGGTGTTTGCTGAAATGCATGCTGAGGTCATATTGTCAGAAGTGGGATCCAGCAGGTTCTCACAGGTTCCCAAGAGTAGGTTACTAATTATTTGTGTGTGCCGAGAGGGGGTTACTAATTGGTGATTTTGCCACGGGATTATTGCCTTAGTTACGCCCCTCCTCTCAGCAGTAGCGTGCAGAACTTGAAGCAGTCTAGCAGGAGGTGCACCGGCGTGCATGGCAGCCTGCGCCTGCGTGCATTCGTTTCCCACCCAAGGACCGGTGCAGCGGCTGCGTCCTTGCTACAGCCCCACCCAGGAATGCCCCGCCCCGTTGTGCCCCGCCCAGCCCCATTGGCGCTACACCACAGTTTGAATCCCACCACCATGGGAACCTGTTACTAAAATTTTTGGACCCCACCACTGCATATTGTGCTCATGAATTTTCAAACAATCTTATGGAAGATGGTTTCAGAGCATGGCTGTGTTGGTCTGCCATGGAACAGCTAGATTTGAATCCAGCAGAACCAGAGACCAACAAGATTTTCATGGTGTAAGCTTTTGAGAGGAAAAACTCTCTTCATCAGATACAAGTAGGAATGGAGTTTTGGGTCTCTATACCCTGGTCAGGAGTGGGAGGGGGACTGTAAAAAATGTTTGCAAAGAGAACTAGTGTGGTTTAGTGGTTAGGAGCAGGTGCACTCTAATCTGGAGAACCAGGTTTGATTCCCCGCTCTGCCACTTGAGCTGTGGAGGGTTATCTGGTGAACCAGATTAGCTTGTGCACTCCAACACATGCCATCTGGGTGACCTTGGTCTAGTTACAGTTCTTTCGAGCTCTCTCATCCCCACCCATCTCACAAGGTGTTTGTTGTGAGGAGGGAAGGGCAAGGAGATTGAAAGCCCCTTTAAGTCTCCTTACAGGAGAGAAAAGTGGAGGATATAAATCCAAACTCTTCTTCTCTTCAAAGGAAGTAGTCATATTGTAATCAGCTTACTCAAAGCAGAGGGGAAATGCTTGGGGTCAGGAAATCGGAATCTGTAGTGAGATAAGAATCCTGTGTCCTTATTCAGCCCCCGGGGAGGTCAATTGTTCTGAATTCTGAATAAGCTCTTGGGGAGGGGGGGGGGTCAGGATGAAGTCTCCTTGATTTAATTCATTTAATTACCCAGCCCAACCATCCAGTGGGGGAGATTCAAGTTCAGATCCAAAAGTGACTGGTTCATAAAAAAAAGAATCTCTACCACTTCAGCTACCACTCGCGTGCCAAGTGGTTCAGTTCAGCTCAGATGGCACAGTGAGGCAAATGGATTGAAAGCTTGGCTTTCAGGTGACCATCGTTGTCAAATGCAGTATGATCCAAAGACCACCTCTTCAAGAACAATATTAAGGATGCGCTGCAAAGTAATGGTATTTGCCAAAGTTTTTAACATAAATTGCAAGTAACTTTTGTGGGAGTGGGGAGGAATTATTTGCCGTTGTAATTTGTTGGTTTTAAATGGCAATGGTTTTAATAAAGAGTCAGCCTGGTTAGAGGGCCAGGTTAGGATCTGGGAGGCTGAAATGTGAATCCCCACGCTGCCATGGAAGTGTGCTAGGTGTCCTTGGGCCAATCACGCACTCTCCACCTAACCTACCTCAAAGGGTTGTTATGAGGATACAATAGGGGAGAAGAGAACCATGTAAGCTGTTTTAGGTTCCCATTGGGATATAAATGAAGTAATAACCTCGTACCTTAGAGACCGCATTACCCCATATGCCCCTACTCGGCCTCTGCACTCAGCAGAGGCCAATTGGCTGGTGGTTCCTAGCCCCTCAATGATGTGGCTGGCCTCCACATGGGCCAGGGCCTTTATGGCCCTGGCCCCGGCCTGGTGGAACACTTTTCCTCCAGCTGTCCGGTCCCTGCGGGACCTTGGTGAATTCCGCAGGGCCTGCAAGACTGAGTTGTTCCGTCGGGCCTTTGGAGTGTCCAGTCGCTGAGTAGGGCGCCCCCCCCCTTTACTCACTATTTTTACTATTCTATCTTTGCCTACATCTCCGTTTCCCTCCTAGGGAGGAGTCCGGCCGTTCCCTCTTTTTGGGGAGGCTTTTAATGAATTGGGTTATGGGACGCCTGTTATTATTGTTTTGGCCGCTGTTTTAATGGATTTTAGTAAATGTAGCAATTGTTTATGTGGTCACTATTGCGATCCTTTGTTATATATTGTATATATGCTGATGCCGTTGTGCACCGCCCAGAGCCCCTTGGGGATGGGGCGGTCTACAAATCCAAATAATAAATAATAAATAATAAATAATAAATAATAAATAATAAATAATAAATAATAAATAATAAATAAAAAATAAAAAATAAAAAATAAAAAATAAAAAATAAAAAATAAAAAATAAAAAATAAAAAATAAAAAATAAAAAATAAAAAATAAAAAATAAAAAATAAAAAATAAAAAATAAAAAATAAAAAATAAATATATGATTTGTAAGCTGACCTGAACAATGAGGAAAGGTAGGATATCAATATTTTCATAAATAAATAAATATGTTCTCCTGTTTAACATGACTGCTATAAAGTTGTGCAACCAGAAGTGATGCCATTTTTTCCACCAAACTTCTTCCATTGCTGCACCACTGGGGGCAAAGTGCAGGAGGTCTTCCATTATAGCAGGCAACCTGGTTCACCTATGCAAAGTTCATGGCATCTCTGACCCAAGTAAGTAACTTGTCCTACTGGGAAACCAATCCTGAGTCTTATAAATATCCCAAGCTTGTGCCATTTGTTTCCAGGTTATGTCAAACATAAGCTACTGGCTTTTCACCTGCAGGTGACGTCCCAGAAATTACATCAGCTCTAGAAATTTCACCAGTTTCACCAACAATGCTGTAGGAACTGACCCAATCTCTATGTTACTTGCCATAGGTATATAATTGGAATGATTGGAATGATTGGAATGCAATAATTGAAGAGTATTGATTTTAATAAGGACCCAGTCTGGTTAGAGAAAAAGACCAACTAGGAAAGGAGCAGGAGTAGCGTTATACATCAGGGATCACTACACCTGTGAGCAACTCATGACTAAAATCGTGGAAGCCCAGTTGAGAACATCTGGGTAAAAATTAAGGGGGAGAAGAACAACAGTGATCTCATTGTGAGGGTCTATTACAGACCCCCAGCCAAACTAATGACTTGGATGATGCCTTTCTGGGACAGATGACCAAACGTTAACAAAGGACAGAAGTAGTAGTAATGGGAGATTTCAATTATTTGTTGGAAGTCAAACTCTGCCAAAACTACAAGGTCCAATAAATTTCTCACTTACCTCACAAACAATTTAATGGTCCAGAAAGTAGAAGAGGTAACAAGGGGGTTGACCATTTTAGACCTGCTCCTAACCAATAATGATGATCTGGTTAATGGGGTGGAAGTGATAGGATTCTTAGGAGGGAGTGACCACATTCTCCTGGAGTTTGTTATGCAGTGGAAAGGGGATGCCAAGCATAGTCAGACATGCATTCTAGACTTTAAGAAAACTGATTTTCAGTAAATTTAGGAAACTACTGTGTGTGACCCCATGGTTAAGAATTCTGAAAGAAAAGGGAGCGCCTGATGGATGGGAGTTTCTTAAAAATGAGATCTTGAAGGCACCATTTCAAAACAGTTCCAGTGAGGAGGAAATATGGGAGGTGTCTAATGAAACCAGGATGGAGAACTTTCAACTGACATGTATAAGAAATGGAAAAGGGGGGAAATCACCAAAGAGGAATTCAAACAAATACCCAGGACATGTAGGGAGAAAGTCAGAAAAGTTAAACTTCAAAATGAGCTCAGACTTGCCAGGGAGGTTAAAAACATTTTAAAGGGTTTTTTAAATGTCTGTAGCAAAAGGGGGGGGGGAGGATATGATAGGGTCACTGCATGGAGAAGATGGCCAAATGCTAACAGGGGATGGAGAAAAGGCAGAACTACTCAACTCCTTCTTTGCCTCAGTCTTTTTTCCAAAAGGAAAACATGAAATGGAACAGAAGATACAGTAAGGGAAATCTAGCTCAAAATAAAGAGGTAGCATTGGAATACCTGGTCCTGTAAATGAATTCAAATATCCAGGGCCTGATGAATTATATCTCAGGGTATTAAAAGAACTGGCAGAAGTAATCTCAGAATCACTTGCTGTAATCTTTGAGAATTCCTGGAGAAGAGGAGAAGTCCCTCTTTCCATTCACCTAGATTTCAACAGAAGGAAATACGTGTCACTGAAATCACACACTCAACAGTGCAGACCTAAACAGAGTTAAACCTCTCTAAATCCTTTGACTTCAATGGGTTGAGAAGGGTGTAAATATGTTTAGGATTGTGAAAGTACTCACATTCGCCTGGACGTTCCTTGTCTTATCTAACCGATCATCTTTTGGATTCCTTCTTTGTTCTGTCAGATTATGCAGCTTAAAAATAAAAAAATTACAGAAGGGCAATGAAAAATTAATGACCTCATCTGCACAGTGCACTAGTCATTCCTCTTTTATTAAAAAGGAGGGGGACCAAGCTGAGAGGGAAAGGGACACAAGGCATTCCTCTATGACAGTGATGGCGAACCTTTTTGAGACCGGGTGCCCACATTTCAACCCAAACCCCACTTATTTATCGCAAAGTGCCAACCCGGCAATTTAACCTGAATACTGAGGTTTTAGTTTAGAAAAAACCGGTTGGCTCCCTCTTCCTCCGCCCCACCCGCTCGAGCAGGGGCCAGCCTGCTGTAGCCTCCAGCAAGTCCCATGCACACAGCTCTGTGCCTCTCTAGCATCTCTGCCTCCTCTGCCCCCCCCTTCAGGCAACAGCCACCCGGAGCACAGGCACCAGGCCCGCCATCCGAGTCCTCCCTGCTCACCATGGTGCCCGCATGTTGTGCTCAGTGGCCCACTGTGTGTGTGTGGGGGGGGGGTTGGTTGGTGATTTTCCACCCCCACATGACAAACTCTGTGTGCACGTGCCCACAGAGAGGGCTCCGAGTGCCACCTCTGGCACCCGTGCCATAGGTTCGCCATCACTGCTCTATGATGATGGACTCAATGATAGCCTTGAAGGATGACAGTGGCGTCAACCGAAAGAGAGAAATGCATTTTTATTAGCGTTACATGTAACGAAAACAAATAAACATCTGTAATTACTGGTGGGGAATCTGCTGGAAATTAATCCAATCCAATACAGAAATGTTTTCTTCTCCTATTCTTCAGGCTTCAAGTAAGTGCTTCCCAAATTTCAGCAGAACTTATTGTTCAAATCGATATCCCCAGGACTCTAAGCATAAGACTCAATTAAAAGGATGCCAGCAAGCGCTCGCTATTGATCGCAGCCTGATCTAAAGCACAAACCAATCATTTTTTTTGTAGAAGCACTGGGGAAACTCTATGGTATTACAGGTATCTGTACGATAAGCTCTGCAGAAGGATGGGGGGGGGGATTCTTGGTAGTGTGGGATTCAGATGTGTTTAGTGTCTGTGTATAAACCTATGGTGTTGGCAAGAAAAGATTTTGTGGGGAAAGTCCTACTCTGGCCAAAGAGAGGAATAAGCTTCTTGGGAAAGAATAATTCCTAGCCCAGATTTTACTTCATCTCCTGAATTGTGTGTGTAGAACTGAGGGAAGTGGGTGTCAGGCAGCTGGCCTGACATCAAACAGGGCTACGTTTTCTGCTATGTTAACGTACTTCCGCCTTTGTACTTTGTAACCTGTAATATGTTGATTGGGCCCAAGCACCAGTTGGGCTGAGACCTCACCTGCCAGCTTGAGAATGAACAATTGTCACCTTTTTGCTTTGATGTTTTGGGGACAGAACAAAGGGGGCAGACCTGGGGGGACCTTTAGGGCATTAAAAGGGATGTTCAACCAGAAGGGGTAGCAAGCCTCAGCCATTCCAGCAGAACAAACTTGGGCATACCACCTTTGTGATATGCTTGTCTTGAAAAGGCAGCGAAAGTTCCAAAGCCTTCCACAAAAGGAAGAAAAAGTGCAGAGAAGGGCAACGAGGTTGATTGAGGGATTGGAGCACCTTCCTTATGAGGAGAGGCTGCAGCGTTTGGGACTCTTTAGTTTGGAGAGGAGGCGACTGAGGGGGGATGTGATTGAAGTCTGTAAAATTATGCATGGGGTAGAAAATGTTGACAGAGAAAAATTTTTCTCTCTTTCTCACAATACTAGAACCAGGGGGCATTCATTGAAAATGCTGGGGGGAAGAATTAGGACTAATAAAAAGAAACATTTTTTTCACGCAATGTTTGGAATATGCTGTCACAGTAGGTGGTGATGGCCACTAACCTGGATAGCTTTAAAAAGGGCTTGGGCAGATTTATGGAGGAGAAGTCGATCTATGGCTACCAATCTTGATCCTCCTTGATTTCAGATTGCAAATGCCTTAGCAGACCAGGTGCTCAGGAGCAGCAGCAGCAGAAGGCCATTGCTTTCACATCCTGCATGTGAGCTCCCAAAGGCACGTGGTGGGCCACTGCGAGTAGCAGAGTGCTGGACTAGATGGACTCTGGTCTGATCCAGCAGGCTTGTTCTTATGTTCACATGGGAAGACATTGTGAAGATTTATTTATTTATTATTATTCCACTTATATACCTGCTAGAGTAGTAGAGAGGTGGAGGAAAGCTGCAGAAGATTGAAGCATTAACTCAAAACAAAACATGGACACAAAACATAACTACCACCTGGAAAGGAGGCAGTAGGATGCAAGTGGGTCTTCAGGATCAAGCATGATACAGAAGAGGAAGTGGAAAGATACAAGGCAAGACTGGTTGCAGAAGGCTACTCTCAAAAAGCTGGAGAAGGTTTTCACCAGTGGTCAGACACATTTTTGTGAGACTTCTCTTGAGCATCGCAGCTGCAAGAAAGATGCAAGTTGAACACCTAGATGTAAAGACTGCCTTTATACATGGAGAAATAAAGGAAGAAGTCTATAGAGAACAACCACCAGGATTTGAACAACACAAGGGCAAGCATCGCGTGTGCAAACTGCAGAACAGCATTTATGAATTAAAACAGGCAGAACTGTGTTGGAACCAAAAACATCATCAGATGCTTCCTAAAGAAGGATTTAAACAAGGCAAAGCAGAACCTTGCTTGTACTCAAGGTATAGAGACAACAGATGGACTCACATTCTTACTTACCGTATATACTTGTGTATAAGTCGATCCGAATATAAGCCGAGGCACCTAATTTTACCACAAAAAACTGGGAAAACTTATTGACTCGAGTATAAGCCTAGGGTGGGAAATGCAGCAGCTACTGGTAAATTTCAAAAATAAAAATAGATACCAATAAAATGACATTAATTGAGGCATCAGTAGGTTAAATGTTTTTGAATATTTAATTCAAAGAAAAACAGTAAACTAGCTCTGTAAGCCCACCTGGAATAATGGCCAAGGTAACTTGAGAAGACCTTGCCAATATATACTAGAGTATAATAAGCCGACCCGTATATACTGGAGTATAAGTCAACCTGAGTATAAGCCGAGGGGGGCTTTTTCAGCATTAAAATGTGCTGGAATAGTTGACTTATACACGAGTATATATGGTGTGTGGATGAACTGTATGATATGAAAGCAAAGAGGATTGTGAGGCAGTGGTGGGATTCAGCAGATTCGCGCCATTTCGGCAGAAACAGTTGTTAAAATGGTGCTTGTAAACAACCAGTTGTTAAATTATTTGAATCCCACCACCGGAACCGGTTCTTAAATTATTTGAATCCCACCACTGCTGTGATGACATAGTTCAGCATTTGAGCCAAGCATATGGATGTGAAGTATCTCATGAGAAACCCGTGTGAAGACTGGTTTGATGACTTGCAGTACTGTCCTACAAAAGAAATGGTTGCAGATGTGTTCACCAAGCCCTTACCTGAAGAAAAGCTTGAAAGTCTACATAAGAAGATGAATCTGTTAGACTGCTGGACTAGTCACCTTGAGAAGGGGTGGTGCATACAGCAATGCCTAATGTGCAAAGGAACTGAGAAGAAGACCCCGCAGGGGGTGAGCAACTGGTCAGCTAGAGAGGGCTGTAAAGTTAGTGACCCCTCTGTCTTTTTTGTGTCACGTCTGTCCTTAGATTGATACTCTCAGGTCTAATATCCTGCTTCATCTTGGAAGATAGTTGCAGAAATTCTTCCTAGCTAACAAGTTAGCAGCATGCTCTCTCTCCCTCTTTCTTATCCTAAATGAAGTTCTTAATAAGCATTTATCTTTTACCCTTTTAATCTCTGTGTCAGCTGCTTCTCGGTGCAGCAAACTCCAAGTGAAGAGCAGTGGACTCTAATCTGGATAATCGGGTTTGATTCCTGACTCCTCCATATGATCAGCAGACTCTAATCTGGTGAACCAAGTTCAGATCCTCTGAAGATGCCAGCCACAGATTCAGATGAAAATGCTACTAGAACACAGCCATACAGTCCAGAAACCACACAGCACCCCAAGTTTGTTTTTTCTACTCCTCCCCAAGGAGGCTGCTGGACTACTCACAGTTCTCTCAGAGCTCTCTGAGCCCCACCTACCCCACAAGGCATTGGTTGTGAGGAGCGGAAGGGAAGGTGATTGTAAGCCATTTGGAGACTCCTTAAAGGTCGAGAAAAGTGGTTCAGTCTAAACTCTTCGTCTTCCCTTCTTCTTTCTCTTTGCCTGGTTTCTGAGCTGAAAACCAGAAATATAATCACCCAGATTGATTCTTCTTCCTGCTCTGCTGCACTGGCTACTCTCGGTTTCCTGCACAGGGTCAGTCCAACCTTTATCCTACAGCACTAAATTCACTCCCGAGATTTACAGAATGAGGAAATGAAATCAATGTGGCTGTTTTTTGAGTTATGTGAATATAATAAACCTGGAGAGATTCCTGCTTGGGATGCAGCCCAGTGCACTGCCCATAACTCACCAGCTTGTTCATTAAACAAACAGAGAGAAAAAATGAGAGAGTTAGGTAGCAAGGCTATTAGCAATCATCCCCCAAGGGAGGGAAAGCAAAGGCAGGCAGTCTGGCTGGGAGCATCCTTAGTGCTCCTTCCAAATTCAATTGGATTACCATGCCCCTGTCCCTACAGCCTTACAGCCAGGCTGACTTCAAGAGGTCAGTCCTAGTCCTAGTGCACCATTTTATTTTTTCAAGTTTAGTTTTAACAGATTTATTTATTTATTTATTTATTTATTTATTTATTTATTTATTTATTTATTTATTAATTATTTGATTTAATATACCGCCCTATCCCCGAAGGGCTCAGGGCGGTGAACAATATAATATCATATATAAAAACATACATATAATTTAAAACAATTATGTTCTACAAAAAGTGTCCAACGACCCATATGCAACCCTCCCAGAAAAGAATAATGGGTCCCGATGATGTTAGGGACCCCTGTAGAGCAAGGGGGGCAGGGCACCCTCAGCGGCTGGTCTCTCCAAAGGCCCGGTGGAACAACTCGGTCTTACAGGCCCTGCGAAACTCTCCATGGTCCCACAGGGCCCGGACAGCTGGTGGTAGAGTGTCCCACCAGGCTGGCGCCAGAGCCGTAAAGGCCCTGGCCCGAGTGGAGGCCAGCCGCGTCATTGAGGGGCCAGGGATCTCCAGTAAATTGGCCTCTGCTGAACGCAGAGGTCGACCCAGGACTTATGGGGTAATGCGGTCCCGAAGGTACGAGGGTCCCAGGCCTTAAAGGTCAATACCCACACCTTGAAGATGATTAGGAATTCAACTGGTAACCTAAAGATGAGGAAATTTTTTTAAAAAAATTAAAAACCGAACACCCATACCAGTATGGGGATTTGGAGAAGGGGAGGAGGAGGGTTAAAAGTTCAAAAATTGCTTGGGTCTGTTAAACCCAAACTCAGAAAATTCCACACCGCCCCTGAGCCTACTTGGACTTTGGAGGCAGTGGCATGAAGCTGATCTCTGGGCTCGGGTGGGCTGAGCTCAGCTTTTAGCTCTACACTTCCTACTACCTCTGAAACCAAGCCAGGCACCATGTAAGTGAGAGGGAGAGGGAGGAAGAGAGGGTATCCCCCCAACTCTTAAAAAAATGGTGACATGCTTAAAGTGACCCAAAATGCCCTCCCCCCCCCAAAAAAAAGTCAGCATTATTCAGGATCCACTTTTTGGCTCCCTTAAATCACTGTCTTTTTCGGTTTGAATTTGCTGAATGTATGCCATTAGTTAGTACCTTTGGACTGTGCTTTAAGGCAGAGGTGTAGCTACAAGGGGATACAGGGTGCACATTGCACCGGGGGCACGCCTAGGGGGACAGCAAAAAGTTCAGGTTTGTTTTTTGTATTTTTAGTGTTTTCAGTTTTTGGCCTGCAGGGGCACTGTTTTAGGCTATCAGCACAACATTTTCAGGGAGTTTTTGAGGAACTCTCTTGATGATACCACCCAAGTTTGGTGAAGTTTGGTTCAGGGGGTCCAAAGTTATGGACTCCCAAAGGGGATGCCCCCATCTCCCATTGTTTCCAATGGGAGCTAATAGGAGAGTCCATAACCTTTGAGAGTCCATAACTTTGGACCCCCTGAATAAAACTTCACCAAACCTGGGAGGTATCATCAGGAGAGTCCCCTAAAGATACCCTGAAATTTTGATGCTTCTAGCCTAAAAACTGTGCCCCCTGCAGCCCAAAAACGGAAAAAACACTAAAAAACACAAACAAACATGGGGGGGGGGCAGGAAAACTCAGATTTTGCACCGGGCTTCATTTTCCCTAGCTACACCTCTGCTGTAAGGTTAATGCCCCAGGGAAAGCCCACTGCCAATTCTTGACAAGCCCTCTCCATCCAAAATGTTTTCATTCTAGTATAAGCTTTTCTGGACAAGAGAGCACTTTGTTGGATGAATGCAGTGGATCTCCCTCGCTGATATGTGTAAAGTGCTGTCAAGTCATAGCCAGCTTATAGTGATCCCTTATGGAGTTTTCCAGGCAAGACGTGAACAGAGCTGGTTCGCCACTGCTTTCTTCCGAATAGGGACCGTGGGATTCCTTCGTGATCTCCCATCCAAATGCTTACAAGGGCCGACACTGCTTGGTTTCTGAGATCTGATGAGATCGAGCTAACCTGGACCATCTTCACAAGGCAGACATTTATATATGAGGTGATGAGCGGGAAATAAACAGTGGGGTCAAAGGGCCATGAATTGCAATAAAGTAAAACATTATTGTACACAATTCAGATCTGGTGGGGGAAAGTGCCAACAAGTCTCAGCCAACTTCTGGTGACTCCATAGGGTTTCCAAGACAAGAGCTGAACAGAGGTGGTTTTGCCATTTCCTGCCTCAATGTAGCAACCCCCTCCTCCAAACACTAACCAGGACCAACCCTGCTTAGCTTCCGATATTGGAGGACAGTTTAGCTTGGGCCATCCAGGTCTGGACAAAAATTCAAGTCTAATCAAGGAAAATACAGAAACAATTCACAGTGCTAGTAACCAGCCATTTCTCTAGTTTCCTAAAGTTGAAATTAATGGAAGCAGCTATTGATTTACCACTAGCTTTAACTGAGTCAGCTGGGCTGAGAGAAAGAGCACAAGACAGAGCTGCTGGCAAGGTGAGTGGGTTTTTGCCCTTCCTTCACTGCTGGGGAGCATTAAGTGAGGTTCCTGTGTGATAGTGTTTGAGGGTGGATGGGTGCTTGTAGCCTGGGGAAGAGGGGTTTCTGAATGGTTCTGTGTGTTCTGTCATCTAGTTTGTTGTTGACTGGGGAGGAGCTTCTGCCTGGGATCAATTGTTGGCCCCACTGTCTGCTGTTGCTGTGGTTATTGAGAGAGGTATGGTTGTGTCTGTGAGCTATTGACAGTAAAGCTCCTCTTCAACAGTGACCTGTAGCTCGAAGCCTGTAGCTCTTAGGTTTGGGGACCCTATAAGAAGCTAAGGAGTTTTTTCATTGCTATACGTGTTCCCTTTTTGGCTTCGGTAGAACAGTACATACAATATTTGGTCAGTTTGGGTAGTATATACAATATTTACAATATCTGCACTGTGGCAGATAGGAAGGCGCTCCAAAGGGTGATCACTACTGCACAGAGGATTATCGGCTGCCCTCTCCCCTCCTTGGAAGAACTCTATAATTCCCGAAACCTAAAGAAAGCCCAAAATATTCTGAGAGACCCGTCTCATCCAGCACACTCTCTTTTTGAACTGTTACCATCTGGCAGACGATACAGGTCTATAAAAACTAGGACAAAGAGGCTTAGAGACAGCTTCTTCTCTAGAGCTGTGTTTCTATGCTGAACTCCGTGGCTTCGTGTTGATGTGTTTGGGGCTGTGTAGGGATGGGTGGAGGAAGGGGAAAGTGAGGATGGGGTATGAGTCTGAAATTGTGCGCATCGAGGAATGCTGCTGTAAATTTCGTTGTGCATGCACAATGACAATAAAATGCTTATGCTTATGCTTATCTGTGTATATATTGGCTTGAAATTTCCCACCCTCTTTTTTGCTCACTCGTGTAAGATTTCATGAGTGGGCAAGACTGGGGGTTTTTTTTGGGGGGGGGGTTGTGAGCAAATGTCTGAACTAAATCGCCAACACTGGAATGTTCTAATTATTAATTATTTAAGTTATGGTTTTATGATTATGGAATCTATGTTTATTGAATGTGTTTGTTCATGGCCCTGAGCCGGGCTTAGGCATGGGAGGGCGGGATGTTAAATCAAATCAAGTAAAACACAATTAAAAGGTTTCAGGTTAGATCAACAAACATAGGAAATTCTAGGGTGAAGGAATCGGCTTGGAAAGTGACAATGAATGTTCAAAGCCCATTTCCAGTCACCGGTAGAGAGTGTGCCATCTTGGTTGTCCTCCTTGAGGACAAGGTGGACCTCACTTTTCAAAAAGTGTAAGTTGAACCTCAGACCGTGCTTGACTTTTTTAGGATGAACTTCAAATTACTACCGTTTTATTTGTCTTTTGAGAGCCAGAGGTGAAATGCCTCAGGCCTAGCCCTAATCCTATCTTCCAATTAGCGGATTCTCCTCACTTCCCTACTGCTGACACAATATACTTCCCTCCCCCACCAAGATACTTAGCAACTCTAATGTAAACCAGCTGGAAATATTAATATCCATTTAATTTTCAGCACTTAGACTTCATAACTCTTTCCTATTTTGTCATTCTTCACATTTATAAGACATTCAGGAAATGATTGATCTTCGCTGGATCTCTGCGGTCATTCACTTTTGCTTATCTTTTACAAGTTGGGGGTACACCAGAGATTTATTGCGGCCAATAAAGGTTGTTTCCAAAAGTACAGATTTTCTTCTTCTTTTGGGTATGATAATTTCAAATAACTCTTAGGCATGATAGCAATTACTGACAAGAAGCAGTTTCTGTTAATAGTTTATCACAGTTCATCATACATCCTTTGTCAACGGAAGCACTTTGACAAGCACGGGGTTAATTAAAACCAAGAAGACAATAAAGTACACCTAATCAAACATTACAGGTACAGAAATCAATTAGCAGATTTATGGTTCTTTGGAACTTTCTATAATGCGCCAAATTCAAAGAAACTGTCAGCTCTGTCTCCCCGAGAGAATGTAATTGAATTTCTAATTGAAACAACCCTTTCAATAGGGTAACACAATCTAACAAAGTTTGATTTGCATGACTGTGAGGTCTACAGAGGCCAAAGGAGTCGATGAAAACCTGCATCACCCAAGCTGCTCCCTCATTATAACAAGATTACAAAAGAAGTTTGGGATCTATCAAAATGGCGGGGATGGATTTGCCGAAGATGATGGGTACCTGTAAAGGAAGTTCAGTTTCGCCCCTAACAAGCACCTGGAGGAATCTCAATCAGGCCTCCTCGCTGCAAAATCAGTCTTGTCAATATCTCTGACTTCAGTCCCCATCGCTATGATCATTTTGATAAGAAACTAGTAGATTCCTATGTGGATAGTGAAAGCCCCACTATAGAGCTACTCACAGGACAGGTCTATACTTATTCATGTGATTCTCCAGAAATGCAGGAATAAGAACATAAGAACATAAGAACAAGCCAGCTGGATCAGACCAGAGTCCATCTAGTCCAGCTCTCTGCTACTCGCAGTGGCCCACCAGGTGCCTGTGGGAGCTCACATGCAGGATGTGAAAGGAACGGCCTTCTGCGGCTGCTGCTCCCGATCACCTGGTCTGTTAAGGCATTTGCAATCTCAGATCAAAAAGTTCAAGATTGGTAGCCATAAATCGACTTTTCCTCCATAAATCTGTCCAAACCCCTTTTAAAGCTATCCAGGTTAGTGGCCATCACCACCTCCTGTGGCAGCATATTCCAAACACCAATCACACGTTGCGTGAAGAAGTGTTTCCTTTTATTAGTCCTAATTCTTCCCCCCAGCATTTTCAATGTATGCCCCCTGGTTCTAGTATTGTGAGAAAGAGAGAAAAATTTCTCTCTGTCAACATTTTCTACCCCATGCATAATTTTATAGACTTCAATCATATCCCCCCTCAGCCGCCTCCTCTCCAAACTAAAGAATCCCAAACGCTGCAGCCTCTCCTCATAGGGAAGGTGCTCCAGTCCCTCAATCATACATCACTATAAGAGCAATCCTAAATAGGTCTACTCAGAATTCAACGGGCCTTACTCCCAGACAAGTGTTCTTAGAACTGTTCTGTTTGTAAGCCGACCCAACAACACCTCCCTTCCTCTGAAGCCAGTCTGATGAGGCCTAAATATGCCCCAGAAGTGTCAGACGATTGAGAGCAGCTGAACATCAATTTTATTTTATTTTTAAAATTAAATTTATATCTCGCTGTCCCTGGCCAATTAAATGAGAAAAGTGCTGAAGGAGAAATCAACCTGTTCAATCTACTCAGAATTTATAGCAGTGACCCCTAGCATGCTCCCAGTGGTCACTGGAGTACCAACTATTGTGTTCGTGGTACCACTAGGCTTTTTCTCGAAAATGTCTCTTTCCCAATAGAAAAAGCCGATCTTGGCTTTCTTCTTCATCTTTTCAAATTTCATTTCTAACCCATTTTTCTCAGTGAGAACCAAGGCAGATTACTAAATCGTGTGAACAATTCTATCAGACAGAAAAATCTGATATGGTAGGACTGAGATTATAAAACTGCGAAGCAGTGCAAACGGAAAAGTGTCTAAGGCAGGGGTCTTAACCTGTGGACCATGGATCCCTAGTGGGTCCATAGAGCTGCTTCAGGGGGTCTGTGAACCTAGTGCAAAAAAAGTTTTTCTTTGATTTCCTTTCTGTTACTTTGGACATTGTCTTTGTGGGGGAAAAATATTTTTCATGTTAAAATGCGTCAGTGTTAAAATATGTGGCATGTCCCCTGTGCCAACCCTGGGTAGGGTCCTCTGCTGTCCTTCCTTCCCTTCATGGGGGGTTTTCAGCCTGTGTTGCTGCCAGGCCTTTAGGTCACACTAAAGGCTCTTGGAATTGTTTCTGCAAGCCCACGCTGAATCAAGATTGAGCTCCACTTCTACCACCCCCAGCCTCTGGCGACGCAGCCTGCTGCACCCTCACCCGAAAGGTTCCTGCTTTCGCCGCCAGGTCAGGGTCCTAAAGGCTGCCCGTTCACTTTTTCAATTCAATTTATTACAGTCAAAGACCAGCCAATTACAGTCAGGGACCGACAAATTCTATACAGCAAATTACAGTCAAGGATCAACAAATTCTATACACGCTCTCAACCTTGTAATTCCCAGTGTAATTGTAATATATACAATACCCTAAAATCAACACTGAGGCCTAATTTGTTTCACTTATCCCATACATACGGTAACTTAGCATTAAAATACATCCAGTCCATAACTTAGCGTTAAAAAATCCAATCCATAACTTAGCCTTAAAATAAACCCGATCTATAACTTAGCGTTAAAATGAATCCAATCCATAACTTAGTATTAAAATGAGTCAGTCAAGTTAAAATTATTCGTATATGCGTGGGCTTGCCTACTTATTGTCTTTCGGCCTGTCTGCACTCCCATTTGTTCAATCCTGGATTAAAATAATAATAGTAATAATATTAATAATTAATAATGATTGTGAGCCATATATTCATACATCTGTATCTCTAATACAATATCAGTTGCCTGCTCACTGGTCTGCGTTTCTTTATAACAAACGTACAAAATTTGGCAACCAATCTAGACCAGTTTGGATTTTTGTCTTCCAGGAGCTTCCTTATACATACATTTTCTGGATAGCCCCTGAAGTTATTTAATATTGGGTCTAGTGTTTTGGCTCTTATTTCTCTGAAGTGAGGGCAGCGGAGGAGGATGTGGCCTGTAGTGTCCATTTCTTCTAAATTACAGTAACAGATCCTCCTTTCTTTAGGTATCAGGCTGCCCATTCACAAAAGTAACCCATAAGCACAACCCATAAGGGCTGGCAGTGCAGAGTCATTCAGGCTAGGGTCTCTGGCTCTGGACGTTTTGTTTCATTCCAGACAAGTATATGGTGGCAAGGGATGCTACTGTACACAGATAACATGCTGTTATCACTGTTGACATGTTATAATAACTTCCACGAAAACGTTCTTCTGTTATTTCTTGGCTTTAGATTATCTTCTTTTACAAGCCCAGATAACATTTACACATTTTCTCCTTATTCACTCTTGGTAGACAATGGTGGTTCTCCATGCCTACAATTTTTCAACAATATAAAGTGGAACCTCGGTTTTCATTGGTAATCCGTCCGAAAAGAATCGATGAAAACTGAAACCGATGAAAACCGAGGCAAACTTTTCCATAGGAGTCAATGTCAATCCAATTAATCTGTTCTAGGCACTCCCAAAAACATACCAAAAACACACTTTTTGGTGAAGAAACTAATTTGGTTCACCAGATAAGCCTTCGCAGCTCAAGTGGCCGTTATAGCGCCGTTATAACGCTGTTATAGTGCCGTTATAGCGCCGTTATAGAGCCATTATAACATTATAACGCCGTTTTAGAAGAAGTAGTAGTAGTAGTAGTAGTAGTAGTAGTAGTAGTAGTAGTAGTAGTAGTAGTAGTAGTAGTAGTAGAGAAGGATGAGGACGAGGAGGCGGACAAGGAGGAGGAGGAGAAGTTTGGATTTATATTTCCCCTTTCTCTCTTGTAAGGAGATTCAAAGGGGCTTACAATCTCCTTTCTCTTCATTCCCCCCTCCCACAGCAAGCACCCTGTGAGGTGGGCGGGGCTGAGAGAGCTCTGAAGAACTGTGACTAGCTCAAGTTTGCCCAGCTGGCATGTGTTGGAGTGCACAAGCTAATCTGATTCACCAGATAAGCCTTCGCAGCTCAAGTGGCCATTATAGCGCCGTTATAACGCTGCAATAGCCCCGTTATAACACCGTTATAGCGCCATTATAGCGCCGTTATAGCCCCGTTATAGCCCCGTTATAGCGCCATTATAACACCGTTATAGCGCCGTTATAACGCCGTTATAGCGCCGTTATAACGCCGTTATAGCGCCGTTATAGCGCCGTTATAACGCCGTTATAGCCCCGTTATAACGCCGTTATAATGGAGCCACTTCTTTGCAAAAGTAGTGCTGGGTGTCACTACCATCAGCCGGTAGTAGCCGTCGATCAACGAGACGAAGGATAAGGCCTCCTGCAGGGTGAGGAACTCCATCTCCTATTGGAAGAGAAGGAACCTGCTCGAGAGGAGTGTCAATCATTGTTTTCCTTCCCGCAGCAACTTCTGAGTTCTAAGTAGGCAACAGAGTAGGGAAATTTCACTCCACATTGTTGAGGGTTAGACTGCATGATTTCAGAGGAGGAGTTATGGTCACCAGATACCCCCGGGATTAGAGGATGACCCAGGAAAAGGAAAGAACAGGATGTACATTATTTATTTGCTTTCAGGTGTGCATCTGTACTTACGTGCTGTCAAATCGCAACTAAGGCTTGGGGGGAGGAAGAAGAAGAAGAAGAAGGAGGAGGAGGAGGAGGAGGAGGAGGAGGAGGAGGAGGAGGAGGAGTGGAGGATAAGGACGAGGACGAGGACGAGGACGAGGAGGCAGACAAGGAGGAGGAGGAGGAGTTTGGATTTATATTTCCCCTTTCTCTCTTGTAAGGAGATTCAAAGGGGCTTACAATCTCCTTTCCCTTCATGCCCCCTCCCACAGCAAGCACCCTGTGAGGTGGCCAGGGCTGTGAGAGCTCTGAAGAACTGTGACTAGCTCAAGTTTGCCCAGCTGGCATGTGTTGGAGTGCACAAACTAATTTGGTTCACCAGATAAGCCTTCGCAGCTCAAGTGCCCGTTATAGTGCCATTATAACGCTGTTATAACGCCGTTATAACGCCGTTATAACGGAGCCACTTCTTTGCTAAATTAGTGCTGGGTGTCACTACCGTCAGCCGGTAGTAGCAGTCGATCAACGAGATGAAGGATAAGGCCTCCTTCAAGGTGAGGAACTCCATCTTTTATTGGAAGAGAAGGAACCTGCTCGAGAGAAGTGTCAATCATTGTTTTCCTTTCCACAGAAACTTCTGAATTCTAAGTAGGCAACAGAGTGAGGAAATTTCACTCCACATTGTTGAGGGTTAGACTGCATGAGTTCAGAGGAAGTGTTATGGTCACCAGGGTGAGGAACTCCATCTCCTATTGGAACAGAAGGAACCTTCTCTTGTAACGCCGTTGTAACACCGTTGTAACGCCGTTCTAAGGCTTGTGGTTAAGGCAAGGGGAGCGGCTCAGGCTTGCCTGAGTGTTACGTTCTAGGGCGAAGTCCAATATTAGAGCAATGGTCAGTTTGAGGTTTCAGATTCTTTCCTTTTTGGGGGAAAAATTTTTGACTGAATAAATTAAATAAGAACAATAAGTTAGGGTTGGGCTTCAAGCAAGGGCAAAGGTTACGGCAAAACCCTGAAACCTGAAACTGACCATAACCCTATTCTCGGAGTGCGCCCTAGAACTCAATATAACACTGAAGCAAGACGGAGCCCCTGTCCTTGTCTTAAACCAAACCTGAACTTATTATTTTTATTTAATTTATTCAGTCATGAATAGATCCCAAAATTGTAACAAAAAATAAATAAAATTTATGTTTTGGGTTTTTGTAATGCCGTTGTAACGCCGTTGTAACGCCATTGTAACGCTGTTGTAATGCCATTGTAACGCCGTTCTAAGGCTTATGGTTAAGGCGAGGGGAGCAGCTCAAGCTTGCCTTAGTGTTATGTTCTAGGGCGAAGTCCAATATTAGAGCAATGGTCAGTTTGAGGTTTTGGATTCTTTCTTTTTTGGGGGGAACAATTTTTGACTGAATAAATTAAATAAGAAGAATAAGTTAGGGTTGGGCTTCAAGCAAGGGCAAAGGTTATGGCAAAACCCTGAAACCTGAAACTGACCATAACCCTATTCTCGGAGTGCGCCTGTAAGGCTGCTGTCTAACCTTGGAGAGTTCTCCCCTGCCAAGGTTCGCGCGCAGCCCAGAATTGGCGAGTGCGCTTAGTATCTGCTGTGGTATTTTCTTGCCTGTCTGTGTGAAACTGTCTTGCTGTAGTTTTCGGATGGGAACTGCAGGTGTTTATCAAACTTTGGCGGGAACGGGGAGGTGAGCCCGTAAAAGCGGCTGTTCTTGCGTTGGGAGGCCAGTTCCCGCATTGCGTGTGTTTGACTTAGATTGCCAGATCAATAAAGAACTAAAATGTTACTTTTGGCCTGGACTTTGCAAGTTCCTTACATTATGTGGGAACTCACACTTTTTTCTCAGACAAAGTTTTGAATTTCCAAAAGTTGTCTGTTGTCTTGTCATGCCCTGCTGTGGGCAGACATGAAGAGGTTAGGATTCAAGGGTCCGTACAACTCGGAATATGAGGTGTCGGCTGTGGTCCCCAAAGAAGATCCGGTCGGTAACCTCCCTGGATTCACCAGTCCGGAGAGTTCGGTTGGGGAAACTGAACCTCTGCCTTTGGTAGCTCTGTCTCAGCCACGACTCAGTCGAAGTGTTGCTTTCCTTCAACTCCCAGAACAGGTCGACCAAACTACTTTGACGGCTACTGTTTGCACTGTCTCGGCGGAGTGCATTGCATTGCATCGAGATTTCATGGATACCGGCGGTTGGGCGGCAATGGATCTTGCCCCTGTGGAGACGCACATTACTACGCATCGCTGTGTGGATTACAAACCGGTCATGAAGGTGGTAATCGAGGAAATTGGGATGTCTACCATTTATGGCACCACCCGTGAATCGATGGAGAAATTTTTGGATCGATATTTTGAGGAACCTGGCTCTGCGGATTACTGGCAAAGTACAGGAGCCTGACTAAAGTCCCGTCAAGGTTCTACGGACTCTGATGTCACATGCCACATGGAGACCTAGTCGCCTTGCCTGCCATCGAGGAGAACAAAGAGATGCTGAATCCGGGTGCCTCATGCCCCGGACTCCCCTCTCACTATCCCGAGGAAGATGTGCTGGAAGAGCCACCCGATCCGCCCAACCCTCCCGGAGCTACCTTGTCTAGACAGGGTGACGTGGAAACTTTAGATGACGACCTGGATGCTTTCACTCTTCATGCCCAGCATGAAGCGTTGCAAAGGGCCAAACGAGACTGGCAACAGGCCCGTGAAGCCCTGGTCGATGAGCTTCAACTCCACCAAGAATTCGAATGCGAAAGAGAGGCGCTCTACCTTCAACTTCAGAAGGATCGCAAACAGCAGGAACATGACTTGTTGCAGGCAGCAGAGAAATCCAAGCAAGAGCTCCTCCAAGAGTTGCAACATCTTCGGTCCCTGCATCAGAGGGAAACTGATGGAGTGGCAGCACAACAGGCCGAACGACAGCAACTCCAACGAGAACGCGAGCCGTTGGACAGACAGCGGGCCGCCCTTCTACAGAAGGAAAGGGAACATATTGACCTGGAGGCCCAAGAACAGACGGCTGCGGCAGACCTTCAATGCAGACTCTCCATCCAAACTGCCAGACAAGCGGGACCCTGAGTTACTGCCAGACTGCAGCCTCCTGCACAGCAGCCGACCGGCGGCCCTCGTGCGGCTCCGCAGTGGATCCAACCACCTCCGCAGCGTATCCAACAACCCCCGGCACCACCTCCGGTGCCGCAACCACCTCCAGCGCCGCTCGCCCAACTTCAGCCATGTCCGCATATTCCTGCTCGTTTTGATGGAACAGCTTCCAAACTCCCTTACTTCATCCTGCAGCTGGATGCGTACATGCAAGAGTATGATGATTTGTATCTGTTTGAGAGGGAGAAGGTGCAAGACATTGGATCGGTGCTTGATGGGGAGGCAGCTGAATGGTTCATGGAATTATTTGAGTTGGAGGCAGGTGAGCTGAATTCCGTAGCTGAACTTCTCCAAGGTCTCCGACTTCGCTTCGAAGATCGCGACGTGGTTGAGAAGGCCAGAAAAACCCTGAAAACCATCAAGCAAGGAGGCCGTCCATTCGCCAACTTCGCATGTCAATTTCGGGCAGCAGCCAGTAAAATACCTGACTGGCCTGATCGTATGAAATGCGAATACTTCTACGAAGCGGTTGACCCTGAAATCCGAAAATGGGCTGTCATGCATAATGAACCCCGAACCGTCGCTGAATGGATCGAGGTGGGCAGCCTCATCTCCGGCCGACTTACGCGGCCCAACTAAGCAAACCGGGGTTCCCCCTAAGAAACCAACCACTACTGCAGCGGGTCTTGAATCTACTTCCGAAAGGCGCCGGCATCTGGGTCTCTTGTCTCTACTGCGGAGAACCAGGCCACATGGCTGCCAGTTGCCCAAAGAAACCCAAACCAGCTGCAGGATCCACGCCAAAGAAAGCCACCGCGAAACCTCCCCGGAGATCAACTACCACCAAGACAGGTCAGGGTGTGTCCAAAGCCTTGGCAGTGGAAGAATCCGATGAACCCGAAGTGGAGAAAGAAGAAGATTTCATGGCAGTTGGATTGTCTACTGCTGCTCCAGAAGAGCCCAGACCTCCCAAGGACGCGGTGAGTGAAGGGGGTGCCCCCATTACTCTTATGACTTCATTAACCAATCCATCGAAAAATACCCGCATCCTAGCCAGAGCCCTAATTGATTCCGGATACTCTCACTGTCTCATGCGACCCCAAATAGTGGAAGAATTGGGCTTGGAACGCATTCCCCTAGCACAGGGGTAGGGAACCTGCGGCTCTCCAGATGTTCAGGAACTACAATTCCCATCAGCCTCTGTCAGCATGGCCAATTGGCCAGGGCTGATGAGTTCTAATTCTGGTAGGGGCTGATGGGAATTGTAGTTCCTGAACATCTGAGAGCCAAGAGGTTCCTACCGCAGGTTCTATTAAAACTCCAACCATTTACTCAAATGGATGGCAGCCCGATGGGGGAGAAGGGCGGCTCATTTTAAAACTGAACCTATTACTACTACGTTAGTGCTGAACATTGGGAAGGTGTGGATTTGGAACCTGCAGCTCCAGTGGCTGCAGCCACCCCATTATTATTGTTTTAGGAATGTCGCGGTTTGAAGCCCACTTGACCCTACTATTAGCTGGAGCCCCATGCATTTATGCAGCTTTCCACTGACCCTCCGGTGGGAGCCACATGCATGAGGCGTGATCCACCCAGCGATTGAGACAGGAGCCCTCGGCTGGAATTAAGCCCCTCCACCTGATTTGCCCAGCGTTCCCAAGCCTTATTGGGATCTCTCCCGAGTGTTTGAAGAAGAGGAGTGTGACCATTTGCCACCCCATAGAGACACTGATTGTAAAATCAATCTAGTTCTGGGGGCCAAACTCCCAAAAGGAAGGATTTACAGAATGAGTCCCTTTAAGGAGGTGGAATTACGGGCGTTCTTGGATAAGAATATAGCCAGAGGTTTAATTGGGCAACCAAGAGCACCTATGCTGCGCCTGTTCTTTTTGTGAAGAAAGATGATTCTTTAAGACTTTGTACCGACTATAGAGGATTAAATGCTGTTTCGATATCAAATAAATATCCCTTGCCATTGATTAAGGATTTGCTGGATGCCCTGGGATCGAGTTGACTTTTCACTAAATTGGATTTGCGTGAAGTCTACTATAGGGTGCGAATAGCTGATGGTTTTGAGCATCACACTGCCTTTAATACCAAATTCGGTCAACATGAATACCTTGTAATGCCATTCGGGTTAAATTGAGCCCCAGGGGCTTTTATGTCGTTAATTAATGATGTCCTTCAAGATTTCCTCTTTAAAGGAGTGGTGGTTTATTTGGATGATGTACTTACTTATTCGAAAACAGAGGAGGAACATGTCCAGTTGGTGCGCGCTGTTTTACAACGTCTCCTGGATAACTCACTGTTTAAGTTGCCCAAATGTGCCTTTCATCAAACCAAACTGGATTACTTAGGCTATAGGATCTCCGCTGATGGACTGGAAATGGATCCGGCCAAGGTGGCGGCTGTAGTAGAGTGGCCGGTTCCCACGTCTCGCAGAGATTTACAGTCTTTCCTTGGTTTTGCAAATTTTTATCGGGACTTTATTCCCCAGTTTGCACAAATCGCCTTGCCTTTGACTGATTTACTGTGCACCAAGGGCAAGGGAATCTCAGCTTCCAAACCAGGAGCTCCTCTTAATTGGTCTCCTGAATGCCAACAGGCATTCTGGCAATTGAAAACCGCCTTTACCACAGAACCAATCCTAAGACACCCTGATCCCACACTCCCATTCGTGGTTCATGTGGATGCTTCCGACAAAGCTCTAGGGGCTGCTCTCCTGCAGAGAAATAAAGACAATAAACTCATTCCGTGTGCTTATTTGTCAAAGAAACTGTCTGGGCCTGAACTGAATTGGACTGTAGGTGACAAGGAAACAGCGGCTATCAAAGAAGCCCTTAGTACATGGCAGCACTGGCTGGAGGGGGCAACTCACCCTTTCCAGGTTTGGTCAGATCATAAAAACCTTTCTGCCTTGTCAACCCCCACCAAGATGTCTGCGAAACAATTACGGTGGGCGGATTTCTTTTCCAGGTTCAATTTCACCGTTCATTTCTTCCCCGGGAAAACAAACAGGTTGGCAGACGCGCTCTCCAGCCTTCCAAAAGGGGCGGACCTGTCCTTACGCGCCATCCCGCACACAGTTCTAACTCCATCACAATTGGGGCTGGCGGTTACTAGGTCCCAAACGAAACCCGATCTCGCTCCGCCTCCTGTGAATTCCTCCACCTTTCCTGACATTGTCACGCCATTTTTGCAGCTCCTCTGGGAGGCGGGGAATCAGCCCCCCCCAGAGGATGATGTGGACCCGGCTTTGGTCCTGAGGGATGGGTTTCGGAGAAAGGGTGACTGTTGGTACATTCCGCCCTCCCTCCGCAGGAATGTGCTGGTGGCGGGCCACGATGCCAAGCCGGCGGGACATTTCGGATTTTAAAAAACGCTACATCTTCGCCCGCTTATGAACCCAGTTCTGAGTTGGCGCTCCATGCGCAAAGACATTGAAGCTTATGTTAAGGGGTGCCCTAAATGTGCAGAAGCCAAACCGATTGCGGGGAAACATGGTCTGTTACAACCAATCCCTCCCGCTACTAGCCCGTGGCAGATTATATCCATGGACTTCATTACAGATCTCCCGGAGAGCCACAGCAACACTGTTTTATGGGTAGTGGTGGACCTGTTTTCTAAACAAGCGCATTTTATACCTTGCCCCACCATTCCGTCAGCCCCCAAGTTGGCAAAATTGTTTGTGCAATACGTCTACCATTTGCACTCCGCCCCAGCCAAAATAATTTCAGATCGCGGGCCCCAGTTCATTTCGAAATTTTGGAAAGCGTTTCTGGGGTTGTTGGGGGTCAAACCTGCGGTGGCCACCCCATACCATGTGCAAATCAACGGCCAGTCGGAACGCACGAACAGAACATTGGAGCAATATTTGCGCTGCTACACAAACTACCGCCAAGACAATTGGACTGAGTTGTTGCCTTTTACAGAGTATGCCTATAACAATGCCATCCATAGCAGTATGAAAAAAACGCCTTTTGAAGTAGTCATGGGACGCTCCTTCCCTCCGTTCCCCCTTTGGGGCCTCAGTCTCTACAACCCCCGGAATTTAATGAATGGATACAATCTCTTGTGGAGGGTTGGGATTCCATCAGCTCCAGCCTTCGCCAAGCTCAGGAGTCCCAAAAGTTGCAAGCTGACAAGCGTCACACAGACTTTCCCTTACAGGTTGGGGAGTGGGTTTATTTGTCCACCAAGAATCTTAGAGATGTGCACAAATATTCTAAGCTTGGCAAGAAATTCGTTGGGCCCTTTAAAATTGTACAGGTGATTAATGAGGTTACTGCAAAGGCTTGCAGTTTGCCTCTAATTTATTAAAGCAATATTCATCCCTGATCTCTTCATTCCAGCTTGCTATAAGCGGGCTCCAGATTCCCGATTGCTCATGCTTGACCTCCAGGAACGCCCAGCCCTTGGTTTTTTGATTGATGGACACAAACACTATGAAATCGATGCCGTCTTGGACTCCCATTGGTCCCAAAACCGTCTACAATATCTTGTTTCTTGGGTGGGATACCAGTCAGGCCATAATCAATGGGTTAATGCCAATGATATTATTGCTCCTTCTTTGATTGCTGCCTTTCATAAAGCTTTTCCTTTCAAGCCGGGGAGGGAGGTTTCTTAGGGGAAGCAGAGTGTAAGGCTGCTGCCTAACCTTGGAGAGTTCTCGCCTGCCAAGGTTCGTAGCATTAGCCAGAATTGGGGAGTGCACTTCAGGTATCCTGCTGTGGTATTTTTTCTTGCCTGTCTGGCGTGAAACTGTCTTGCCTGTAGTTTTCAGATGGGAACTGCAGGTGTTTATCCCTAACTTTAGGCCCGGGAACTGGGAGGGTGAGCCCGCTCAAGAAAAGCGGCTACTTCTTGCATTGGAAACCAGTTCCCGCGTGCGTGTGTTTGACTTAGGAATTGCCAGATCAATGCCAAGAACTTCAAAAGCGTTATTTTTTGGCCTGGACTTTTGGTAAAGTTCCTTACAAGCCTCTGGTAGAGACTCAATATAACACTTGAAGCAAGACTGTTGTCACTTGTGTTAAACCCTAACCCTGAACTCACATTATTTTATTTAATTTATTCAGTCATGAATAGTTCCCACAATTGTAAACAAAAGAAATAGAATTTAATGCATGTTTTGAGTTTGGTAACGCCGTTACATCGCTGTTGTAATGGCGTTGACAAGTATACTGCCATTACAATGCTGTTAGTAGTGCCGTTTAATAGCATGAGATTATAAAACTTATGGTTAACACAAGGGGAATGGCTCCGGCCTGCCTGTAGTGTTACATTGAGTTCAGAAGCAGTCCGAATCAATAAAGTGCTATTCTCAGTTTTAGATTTCGGGTTCTTTCCTTTTTGGGGGAACAATTTTTGACTGAATAAATTAAATAAGAACAATAAGTTAGGGGTTGGGCTTCAAGCAAGCAGGGTTATGCAAAGGGAGTTCTGGCAAAACCCTGAAACCTGAAGCGATACATAACCCTATTCTCGAGTGCGCCCTAGAACTCAATATATTACTGAAGCGGAAGCAACTTGGCCATGTACTTGTCTTAAACCAAACCTCTGAACTTATTATTTTTTATTTGAATTTATTCAGTCATGAATAGATCCCAAAATTATAACAAAAATAAATTAAATTTATGTTATGGGTTTTGTAGCAGCTGTTTACATGCGGCTGTCCATATGCTTGCCGTTGTAACTGGCTGCTATTATTATAAGGCTTATTGTTAGAAGGCAAGGGAGCAGCTCAGGCTTGCGCCCAGTGTTATGCATTGAGTTCCCCAGGTAATGTAGGGGCCAGTCCAATATTAGAGCAATAGTCAGTTTGGGGTGTCGGGGTCTTTCCTTTTTTGGGGTACAATTTTTGACTGAATTAATTTACATAAAAATAATAAATTAGGGTTAGGGTTAAAACAAGGGCAGGGGGGCTCAGCCTTGCACCTTTTGAGTGATACGTTGAGTTCATAGGCTTGCATCCCGAGAACAAAGTGCTATTCCTCAGTTTTAGGTTTTCAGGTTTTTGTTTCAATTTCAGGAAGAATTACTGATTGACTAATAAATTAAATAAGAACAATAAAGTTAGGGTTGGAGCTTCAAACTGAAGCAAGGGCCAAGGGGATTCACGGCCAAAACCCTAGAAACCCTGAAAATGACCATAACCCTACTCTACAGTCGGAGCCCTAGAACGCATGATATAACTTACTGAAGAGCAAGGGGCGAGAACCCCCCTTTCCTTGTCTTAAACCTAACCTGAACCTATTATTTTTATTTAATTTATTCAGTCAGGAATAGATCCCAAAATTGTAACAAAAAAAATTTAAATGCCTGTTTTGAGTTTGAGTAGCAGCTTGTTATTTACATGCGCTGTTGTAGCTTGGCTGTTGTAATGCCATTGTAGCACATGGTTAATAGCGCCGTTTGTAAGTCTTAGGTTGAGTTAAATGAGGGGAAATGACTCAGGCTTACTTTTAGTCTTATGTTGAGTTCTAGGGCCGAGAGTCCAATATTAGAGCAATGGTCAAAGAACTCAATATAACACTGGAAACAAAGGCTGAATTGCCCCTTTCCTTGTCTTAAACCCTAACCTGGAACTTATTGATTTTTATTTAATTTATTCAGTCGGGAATAGATCCCAAAATTGTAACAAAAAACCAAATTTTAAATGCATGTTTTGGGAGTTTATTAACGCCGTTACATCACCGTTGTAACGCATGGACAACAACGCCGTTATGCCATTATTGCCGTTATAGCAGGTCTTAGGAGTTAGAACCAAGGGGAGGCGGCTCAAGGCTTGCTTTAGTCTTATGTTGGAGTTCTAGAAGAACTCAATATTAGAGCAATGGTCAGGGCTTCAATATAACACTGAAACAAGGCCAGACCCCCTTTCCTTGTGTAAACCTAACCTGAACATTTTATTTTTATTTAATTTATTCAATCAGGAATAGATCCCGCAATTGTAACAAAAAATAAATTAAATGCATGTTTTGAGTTTTTAGTAGCATACGTTATACAGCTGTTATAGCTTGCCGTTATGCTAATAACGCCGTTACTAGCAGCTGTTGTAAGTCTTAGGGTTAAGCCAAGGGGCTGGCTCAAGGCTTGCCTGAATCTATGATGTTGAAGTTCTAGAAGTCCAATATTAGAGCAATGGTCAGAACTCACAATATAACTTGAGCTTTGAAACAAGGCAGACCCCTTTCCTTTGTCTTAAAGCCTAACCTGAACTTATTATTTTTATTTGAATTTATTCAGTCAGGAATAAGATCCCAAAATTGTAACAAAAATAATGATTAAATGCATGTTTTGAGTTTTGAGTAGCATGGTTACATCACCGCTTGTAACACCGATTGTAACGCCCGTTAGCATAGCCGTTATAAGGCTTAGGGTTAAGCCAAGGGGAGTGGCTCAGGCTTGCTTTAGTCTTATGTTGAGTTCTAGGGCGAAGTCCAATATTAGAGCAATGGTCAGAACTCAATATAACACTGAAACGAGGCAGATTTTCCTTGTCTTAAACCTAACTGAACTATTATTTTATTTAATTTATTCAGTCAGGAATAGATCCCAAAATTGTAACAAAAAATAAATTAAGTGCATGTTTTGCAGGTTTTGAGTATGCATATACATAAGCTGTTGTAGCATACGTTTAATAGCATGGAACATGTATGCCTTAACTGTAACGCCGTTATAAGACTTAGGGTTAAGCCAAGGGGAGCGGCTCAGGCTATGAATCTTATGTTGAAGTTCTAGAAACAGTCCAATATTAGGCAATGAATGGTCAGAACTCAATATAACACTGAAGCAGAGGCGAATTCCTGAAGTCTTAAACCTAACCTGAACTTATTATTTTTATTTAATTTATTCAGTCAGGAATAGATCCCAAAATTGTAACAAAAAATAAATTAAATGCATGTTTTGAGTTTTGGTAACGCCGTTACATCACCGTTGTAACGCCGTTTAATAGCATGGTGCCGTTAATAGCATACGTTGTAAGCCAAGGGGAACGGCTCAGGCTTGCTTTAGTCTTATGTTGAGTTCTAGGGCGAAGTCCAATATTAGAGCAATGGTCAGAACTCAATATAACTTACTGAAACAAAGGCGAACCCTTTCCTTCTGTCTTAAACCCTAACCTGAACTTATTATTTTTATTTTAATTTTTATTCAGTCAGGAATAGATCCCCAAGAATTGCAACAAAAAAATGAAATTAAATGCATGTTTTGAGTTTGGTAGCGCCGTTACATCGCCCGTTATGCTTGCCGTTGTATGCGCCGTTATAACGCTTGCCGTTATAAGGCTTTAGAAGGTTAAAACCAGGGGAGCCGTGCTCAGGCTTTCGCTTTAGTCTTATGTTGAGTTCTAGAATGAAGTCCAATATTTGACAATAGTCTGAGAACTCCAATATAACACTGAAGCAAGGGCGAATTCATGTCTTAAACCTAACCTGAACTTATTATTTTTATTTAATTTATTCAGTCAGGAATAGATCCCAAAATTGTAACAAAAAATAAATTTAATGCATGTTTTGAGTTTTGTTAGCGCCCGTTACATCGCCGTTGTAGCATGGTTTAATAGCATACGTTAATAGCGCCATTGTAACCCGTTGTAAAGGCTTAGAAGGGTTAAGCCAATAGGGAGCGGCTCGGAAAGCACTTTAGTCTTATGTTGAGTTCTAGAGTAGTCAATCAATAGAGCAATGGTCAGAACTCAATATAACACTGAAACGAGGCGAAGAGCCCTTTCCTTGTCTTAAACCAGACCTGAACTTTCAATATTTTATTTAATTTATTCCAGTCCAGGGAATAGATCCAAAATTGTAACAAAAATAAATTTAATGCATGTTTTGAGTTTTAGTACTTGCCGTTACATGGCTGTTGTAGCATACGTTTAGCCAGCATAGTTAATACTTGTAGTTGTAAGGCTTAGAGGTTAAGCCAAGGGGCGGCTCAGGCTTGCTTTGGCAGTCTTATGTGTTGAGTTCTAGAGGTAGAATTAATATTAGAGCAATGGTCAGAACTCATTATAACACTGAAGAAGGCGGAGCCCTTTCATCTTAAACCCTAACCCTAGATATTATTTTTTATTTAATTTATTCAGTCAGGAATAGATCCCAAAATTGTAACAAAAAATAAATTAAATGCATGTTTTGAGTTTTGGTAACGCCGTTACATAGCCGATGGTTAATAGCTTGCCGTTGTAGCGCCGTTACGCCGTTGTAACGCCGTTGTAAGTCTTAGGGTTAAGCCAAGGGGAGCGGCTCAGGCTTGCTTTAGTCTTATGTTGAGTTCTAGGGCGAAGTCCAATATTAGAGCAATGGTCAGAACTCAATATAACACTGGAAGCAAGGCGGATTACCTCCTTCGTCTTTAAACCTAACCCTGAACTTGCTTATTATTTTTTATTTACCATTTGTTTCAGGTGGAATAGATCCCAAAATTGTAACAAAAAATAAATTAAATGCATGTTTTGAGTTTAGTAGCGCACTGTTACATCGCCGTTGTAACGCCGTTGTAACTTGCCGTTAAGTAACGCCGTTGTAAAGAGCTTAGAGGGTTATAACGCTCAAGGGGGGGCTGGCTCAGGCTTGCCTTTAGTCTTATGTTGAGTTCACTGATGAGGGGGGGGGTCCACATATTAGAGCAATGGTCAGAACTCAATATAACACTGAAGCAAGGCGAATTACACTGTCTTAAACCTAACCTGGAACTTATTATTTCTTTTATTTAATTTATTCAGTCAGGAGATAGGATCCCCAAACAATTGTAACCAAAATAGAAATTAAATGCATGTTTTTGAGTTTTGGTACGCATGCCGTTACATGTGTACGTTTAATAGCCCATGCGTTGTAGCGCCGTTAATAGCAGCTGTTGTAAGGCTTAGGGTTAAGCCAAGGGGAGCGGCTCAGGCTTGCTTTAGTCTTATGTTGAGTTCTACGGCGAAGTCCAATATTAGAGCAATGGTCAGAACTCAATATAACACTGAAGCAAGACGGAGCCCCTTTCCTTGTCTTAAACCTAACCTGAACCTATTATTTTTATTTAATTTATTCAGACAGGAATAGATCCCAAAGTTGTAACAAAAAATAAATTAAATGCATGTTTTGAGTTTTGGTAACGCCGTTACATACGCCCGTTATAGCGCCGTTTAATAGCATGGATTATGCTTGTGGTTACTAGCAGCCGTTATAAGCCAAGGGAGCGGCTCAGGCTTGCTTTTAGTCTTATGTGTTGAGTTCACTGGTAGTCAATATTAGAGCAATGAGTCAGGGGAGACTCAATGCATGACACTGGAAGCAAGGCGAACCCTTCCTTATTGTCTTAAACCCTAACCTAGACTTATTATTTTTATTTAATTTATTCAGTGGGAATAGATCCCAAAATTGTAACAAAAAAAAAATTAAATGCCTGTTTTGGGTTTACATTAGCGCTTGATTTTATCGCCCGTTTATAGCATGCCGTTATATATGGAGCCGTTAATAGCGCCATTTAACCCGTTGTAAAGGCTTAGGGTTAAGCCATAGGGGGGGGGCTGACTCAAGGCTTACTTTTAGTCTTATGTATTTGAGTTCTAGAGCGAAGGGTCCAATATTAGAGCAATGGTCGGGAACTCAATATAACACTGAAGCAAGGTGACGGAACTTATGTAAAACCTAACCTAGACACAATATTATTTTATTTAATTTATTCAGTCAGGGAATGGCAGATCCCAAAGAATTGTAACAAAAAATAAATTTAATGCATGTTTGAGTTTAGTAGCGCCGTTACATATGGATTCGCCCGTTGCCGTTTATATATGCCGTTAGATTGCTAACGGGCCGCTGTTATGCTTAGCGCCCGTTATAAGGCTTAGGGTTAAGCCAAGGGGAAGGCGGTTCGGAGAAGCTTGCTTTCAGAGTCTTATGTTGAAGTTCTAGAGCTGAGAGTCCAATATTAGAGAACAATGGTCAGAGACTCAATATAACACTGAAGCAAGGCAGAGCCCCTTTACTCTATCTTGTAAACCTAACCTGAACATTATTGTTTTATTTAATTTTATTCCAGTCAGGAATAGATCCCAAAATTGTAACAAAAAAATAAATTAAATGCATTTTTTGAGTTTGATTAACGCCGTTACATGTCGCTGTTGTAGCGCCCGTTTATGTGCCCATACGGTGATTAATAGCATGATTAGTAGCATGATGTAATGCGTTATAGGAGCTTGAAGCTTAAGAAGCCAAAGGGGAAGCGGCTCAGGCTTGCTTTGTGAGTCTTATGTTGAGTTCTAGGGCGAAGTCCAATATTAGAGCAATGGTCAGAACTCAATATAACACTGAAACGAGAGGCAGACCTCCTGTCTTAAACCTAACCCTGAACTTATTATTTTTATTTAATTTATTCAGTCAGGGAATAGATCCCACAATTGTAACAAAAAAATAAAATTAAATGCATGTTTGAGTTTTGCAGTAGCATGGTTATAGCGCCGTTGTATGCTTGCCGTTAATAGCGCCGTTTATAGCAACTGTTTAATAGCTTGCCGTTATAGGAAGACTTAAGGTTAAACCAAGGGGAGTGGCTCCAGGCTTGCGCTTTAGTCTTATGATGTTGAGTTCTAGAGTAGTCAATAATGAAACAATGGTCAAGAACTCAATATAACACTGGAAACAGAGGCGAACCACCCTGTCTTAAACTTATAACCTGAACTTCTTATTTTATTCAATTTATTCCAGTCAGGAATAGATCCCAAAATTGTAACAAAAAATAAATTAAATGCATTTTTTGAGTTTTGGTAATGCCGTTACATCGCTGTTGTAACGCCGTTGTAACTCTGTTGTAACACCGTTGTAATGCCGTTGTAACGCCATTGTAACGCCGTTATAAGCCAAAGGGAGCGGCTCAGGCTTGCTTTAGTCTTATGTTGAGTTCTAGGGCGAAGTCCAATATTAGAGCAATGGTCAGAACTCAATATAACACTGAAGCAAGACGAATTACCCTGTCTTAAACCTAACCTGAACATTATTTTTTATTTAATTTATTCAGTCAGGGAATAGATCCCAAAGAATTAGCAATGAAATAGAATTAAATGCATGTTTGGAGTTTTTTGGTAATGCCGTTTGTCGCTGTTTATGCTTGCCGTTTAATAACGCCCGTTGTAACTCGTTCAGACATAGCGCCGTTAATAGCATGGATTATAAGGCTTAGAGGTTAAGCCAGGGGAAGCTGGCTCAGGCTTGCTTTAGTCCTTATGTTGAGTTCACAAGAGTGAGAAGTCCAATATTGGGGAGCAATGGTCAGAACTCCAATATAACACTGAAAACAGGCGGAACCTTTCCCTTGTCTTAAACCTCAACCTGAACTTTCCATTATTTTTATTTGAATTTATTCAGTCAGGAATATTGATCCCAGAATTGTAGCAAAAAATAAATTAAATGCATGTTTTGAGTTTTGGTAACACCGTTACATACGCTGTTGTAACGCCGTTGTACTTGCCCGTTATATAGCAGCCTTAGTAGCATACGTTATAAGACTTAGAGGTTAAGCCAAGGGGAGCTCAAGGCTTTGCTTTAGTCTTATGATGATATTTTGGAGTTCTAGAGCTGAAGTCCAATATTAGAGCAATGGTCCAGAACTCCAATATAACACTGAAGCGAAGACGAGAATACCATGTCTTAAAAAAGCCTAACCTTACGAACAATTATTTTTTATTTAATTTATTCAGTCAGGAATAGATCCCAAAATTGTAACAAAAAATAAATTAAATGCATGTTTTGAGTTCTGAGTAACACCCGTTACATACGCCCGTTGCTTAACACCCGTTGTAGCGCCCGTTATAGCGTTAATAGCATACGGTTATATAGCTGCCGTTTATGCTTATACGTTGTAGCGCCGTTATGCTTGTGATTTAATAACGCCCGTTGTAAGCATGATTTAATAGCAGCCGTTATGCTTGCATATGCTTGTGATTATAGTAGAGTTAAGCCAAGGGGAAGCGGTTCAGGCTTGCTTTAGTCTTATGTTGAGTTCTAGGTAGAAGTCAATATTTAGAAACTATTGTTAAGAACTCAATATAACACTTTGAAAGCAAAGGCAGACCCTTCCTTAATCTTAAACCTAACCACAAAGAACAATATTTTATTTAATTTATTCAGTCAGGAATAGATCCCAAAATTGTAACAAAAAATAAATTAAATGCATTTTTTGAGTTTTGGTAACGCCGTTACATCGCTGTTGTAACGCCGTTGTAACGCCGGTGTAGCGCCCGTTTATGCTTGCCGATGTAATCTGCCGTTATAAGAGCTAGGAAGCTTAGAAGCCAGGGGAAATGACTCCCGGCTTGCTTTAGTCTTATGTGTTGAGTTCTAGGGCTAAGTCCAATATTAGAGCAAATGGTCCAGAACTCAAGCCGCTATAACACTGAAACAAGAGGCAAGGCCCCTTTCCTGTCTTAAACCTAACCTGAACTTAATATTTTATTTAATTTATTCCAGTCGGGAATAGATCCCACAATTGTAACAAAAAAATAAATTAAATGCATGTTTTGAGGTTTTGGTAGTAGCGTTTATGCTTGCCGTTGTATGCGCTTACGTTAATAGCATGCCCGTTATTAGCAGCTGTTGTAACATGCCCGTTATAAGACTTAGAGGTTAAGCCAAGGGGAGTGAAACAAGGCTCCTTTAGGCTTATGCTGAACATGTTGAGTTCTAGAGGCGAGAAGTCAATAATGAAACAATGGTTCAGAACTCAATGTAGCACTGAAGCAAAGAGCCAGACCCTGTCTTAAACTAACCTGAACTTATTATTTTATTTAATTTATTCCAGTCAGGAATTAGAATCCCAAAATTGTAACAAAAAAATAAATTAAATGCATGTTTGAGTTTTAGTAGTACTTGCCGTTACATGTATTTATAACGCTTGGATTTGTAAGCGCCGTTAATAGCATGCTTAGCGAGTAGCATGCCTGTTAAGAAAGACTTAGAGGTTAAGCAAAGGGAGCCGGCTCAGGCTTTACTTTTTTGTAGTCTTATGTGTTGAGTTCTAGAAAGAGTCCAATATTAGAGCAATGGTCAGAACTCAATATAACACTGAAAACGAGACGAGAACCCCCCTTTCCTTTGTCTTAAACTCTAACCTGAACTTTATTATTTTTTTATTTAATTTATTCAGTCAGGAATAGATCCCAAAATTGTAACAAAAAAAATAAATTTAAGTAATGTTTTGGGTTCTGGTAACACCGTTTTTTTTTTTTTTTTTTTTTTTTTTTTTTTTTTATGGATTAACACCGTTGTACTTGCCGTTATATATGCCGTTATGTACGCCGTTATGCTTAGCCGTTATAACATACGTTAATAGCATACGTTATGCATACGTTAGTAAAACTTAGAGGTTAAGCAAAGGGGAGGCGGTTCAGGCTTTGCTTTGGCGAGTCATATGTTTGAGTTCTAGAAGTGAGAGTCCAATATTAGAGCAATGGTCAGAACCTCAATTATAACACTGGAAGCAGGCAGGAGCCCCTTTCCTTGTCTTAAACCTAACCTGAACTTATTATTTTTATTTAATTTATTCAGTCAGGAATAGATCCCAAAATTGTAACAAAAAATAAATTAAATGCATTTTTTGAGTTTTGAGTATACGCCGATTACATGCAGCTGTTGTATAGCGCCGTTGTAACCTTGATAACGCCGTTATATGCTATGCTTGATTCGTAATGCCGTTATAAGGCTTAGGCTTAAGCCAAGGGGAGCGGCTCCGGCTTGCTTTAGTCTTATGTTGAGTTCTAGGGCGAAGTCCAATATTAGAGCAATGGTCAGAACTCAATATAACACTGAAGCAAGACGGAGCCCCTTTCCTTGTCTTAAACCTAACCTGAACTTATTATTTTTATTTAATTTATTCAGTCAGGAATAGATCCCACAATTGTAACAAAAAATAAATTAAATGCATGTTTTGAGTTTTGGTAACGCCGTTGTTATGCTTGCCGTTAAGTTAGCGCTTCGTTATACGCGCGTTTAATAGCAGCTATGCTTGCATACGTTATAAGACTTAGGGTTAAGCCAAGGGGAGTGGCTCAGGCTTGCTTTAGTCTTATGTTGAGTTCTAGGGCGAAGTCCAATATTAGAGCAATGGGTCAAGAACTCAATATGTATCGCTGAAGCAAGGCGAATTACCTTTCCTTGTCTTAAACATAAACCTGAACTTCTTATTTTTATTCAATTTATTCAGTCAGGAATAGATCCCAAAATTGTAACAAAAAATAAATTAAATGCATTTTTTGAGTTTTGGTAATGCCGTTACATCGCTGTTGTAACGCCGTTGTAACTCCGTTGTAACACCGTTGTAATGCCGTTGTAACGCCATTGTAACGCCGTTATAAGCCAAAGGGAGCGGCTCAGGCTTGCTTTAGTCTTATGTTGAGTTCTAGGGCGAAGTCCAATATTAGAGCAATGGTCAGAACTCAATATAATAACACTTGAAACAGAAGCGAAGCCCCTTTCCTGTAATCTTAAACCTAACCTGAACATTATTTTTATTTAATTTATTCAGTCAGGAATAGATCCCAAAATTGTAACAAAAAATAAATTAAATGCATGTTTTGAGTTTTGGTAACGCCGTTACATCGCACAATTTTGTAGCATGATTTAATAGCGCCCGTTAATGGCAACTCAGTTGTAGCATGCGTTTATGCCGTTTATGGATATATACGTTAGCAAGGCTTAGGAGTTAAATGCCAAGGGGGCGGCTCAGGCTTGCTTTAGTCTTATGTTGAGTTCTAGGTGAAGTCCAATATTAGAGCAACAATGGTCAGAGCTCAATATAACTTGAAACTAGGCAAGACGGGGCCTTTCACTGTCTTAAACCTAACCTGAACTTATTATTTTTATTTAATTTATTCAGTCAGGAATAGATCCCAAAATTGTAACAAAAAATAAATTAAATGCATGTTTTGAGTTTTGGTAACGCCGTTACATCAGCTGTTTATGCTTATGGATTTATGCTTATCGTTATTAGCATGCTTAGTAGCGCCGTTATAAGACTTAGGAGGTTAAGAAGCCAAGGGAGATGACTCAGGCTTTACTTTTAGTCTTATATTTGAGTTCTGATGAGGCAGTCCAATATTAGAGCAATGAATTAGAACTCAATATAACACTGAAAAGCAAGACAAATTACTCCTTGTCAACCTAACCTGAACTTATTATTTTTATTTAATTTATTCAGTCAGGAATAGATCCCAAAATTGTAACAAAAAATAAATTAAATGCATGTTTTGAGTTCTGGTAACACCGTTACATCGCCGTTGTAACACCGTTGTATGCGCCGTTGTAGCATGGTTAATAACGCTGTAGTTGTAGCCCGTTTATACGTTGCGCGTTATAAGGCTTAGAGGTTAAGCCAAGGGGAGTGGCTCCGGCTTGCTTTGAGTCTTATGTTGAGTTCTAGGGCGAAGTCAATATTGAAGTAATGGTCAGAACTCAATATAACACTGAAACAAGGCGAATACTATCTTAAAACTAACCCTGAACTTATTATTTTTATTTAATTTATTCCAGTCAGGAATAGATCCCAAATTTGCAACAAAATAAATTAAATGCATGTTTTGAGTTTTAGTAACGCCGTTACACGCTCGCTGTTGTAGCATAGCCTTAGAACATAGCGCCGTTATGCTATGCTGTAGCATACGTTATAGCATACCGTTTATAAGGCAGAGCTTAAGGCAAAGGAAGGCCTGACTCCGGCTTGCTTTAGTCTTATGTTGAGTTCTAGGGCAAAGTCCAATATTAGAGCAATGGTCAGAACTCAATATAACACTGAAGCAAGACGGAGCCCCTTTCCTTGTCTTAAACCTAACCTGAACATTATTTTTATTTAATTTATTCAGTCAGGAATAGATCCCAAAATTGTAACAAAAAATAAATTAAATGCATGTTTTGAGTTTTGGTAACGCCGTTACATCGCTGTTGTAACGCCGTTGTAACGCCGTTAACCAACTCGTTGTAATAGCGCCCGTTTAATAGCAAAGGCTTAGGGTTAAGCCAAGGGGGGGAAGCGGCTCAGAGCTTGCTTTAGTCTTATGTTTGGGTTCTAGAGGTGAAGATCAATAATGCAGAGGCAATGGTCAGAACTCAATAACACTGAAGCAAGACGGAGCCCCTTTCCTTGTCTTAAACCTAACCTGAACTTATTATTATTTTTGGCTGAATTTTATTCCAGTCAGGAATAGATCCCAAGATTGTAACAAAAAATAAATTAAATGCATGTTTTGAGTTTTGGTAACGCCGTTACATCACTGTTGTAACGCCGCATGGTTAATAGCATGGTTAATAGCAATGTAGTAGCATCACGTTATAAGACTTAGGGTTTAAGCCAAGGGGAAAGCGGCTCAGGCTTGCTTCTTTAGTCTTATGTGTTGAGTTCTTAGAGTAGAAGTCCACATATTAGAGCATTGGATCAGAACTCAATAGTAACACTGAAGCAGTAAGGCAGGGCCCCCCTTTCCTTGTCTTAAACCTAACCTGAACATTATTTTTTATTTAATTCTATTCCAGTCAGGAATAGATCCCGTGAAAAATTGTAACAAAAAATAAAATTAAATGCATTTTTTTGAGTTCTGAAGTAACACCGCTACATGCGCCAAGAATTCAAGCAACGTACCGCGTGGTAACGCCGTTGTAACGCCGCTGTAACGCTAACGCTATAAAGGCTTAGGAGGTTAAAAGCCAAGCGGGAGTGGGCTCCTAGGCTTGCTTTAGTCTTATGTTGAGTTCTAGGGCGAAGTCCAATATTAGAGCAATGGTCAGAACTCAATATAACACTGAAGCAAGACGGAGCCCCTTTCCTTGTCTTAAACCTAACCTGAACTTATTATTTTTATTTAATTTATTCAGTCAGGAATAGATCCCAAAATTGTAACAAAAAATAAATTAAATTTATGTTTCGGGTTTTTCTAAGGCCATTACATCGCCGCTGTAACGCCGTTGTAACGCCATTGTAATGCCATTGTAACGCTGTTTGTAAGGCTTAGGGTTAAGGCAAGAGCAGGGACTCAGGCTTGCCTTAATGTTACATTGCGTTCTAGGTCACAGTCTGAGAAAATGGCTATGGTCAGTTTTAGGTTTTGGGTTTTTATAACTATTTTGGGAACAATTTATGACTAAACAAATTAAATAAAAATAATAAGTTCGGGTTAGGGTTTAAGCAAAAACAGGGGCTCGGGGTTGCCTCAGTGTTATGTTGCATTCTAGGGCACAGTCTGAGAAAAGGGCTATGGTCAGTTTTAGGTTTCGGCTTTTTATAACAGTTTTATGAACAATTTATGACTGAAAAAATTAAATAAAAAAGAAGTTAGGGTTAGGGTTTAGGCAAGGTAGCTGAGGCTGAGAGAGTTCTGAGAGAACTGTACCTAGCCCAAGATCACCCAGCAGGAATGTAGGAGTGCAGAAACACTTCTGGTTCACCAGATAAGCCTCTGCCACTCAGGTGGAGGAGTGGGGAATCAAACCTGGTTCTCCAGGTTAGAATCCACCTGCTCTTAACCACTACACCACCTGGTGAATTTTAGAAACATTTTCAGTGGCTCCTTTTGTGTCCTTCCCACGGAAAGGGTCCCCTTCTACATTTGCTCCCAAGATCTTACTCATACACACGTATGCAACCTCCACATTTACAATCTGCCTCGCGCAGGGAGAGGAACTTATGATTCCACATGTCATGCTGCATATTTCGCTGAGGAGTGAGAGTCTGTGGATCTAGGGCTTATTTTAGCACAGTTCTCACCTCCGTTCCAGGCAACAAGAGTCTCACTGGCTGTCCAAAGCAAGAACCATGTTTGCTTTCTGAAAGCAGATGATCTTGGCGTTTGAATATTCATGGGTCCCTCTGCAGCTGTCTTACCAACCCTTTGAGAACCTGGTAATTAGACTTCAGTTGTGACTCTTAATGACAGACAATTGCAGCAAAGAATGGGAAAGGGTTAGCTGTACCCATTTGTCGGGATGGGAAGAAATTGACTCCAAGAAATGTGCTGGAAGCCCCATGAATTCGCTAGAAAAGATTATTAAGGATGTGTCACTGGTGACCAAGATCAAGTTAATTCATGGCGTAGTATTCCCTGGTGGTATCTATAGATGTGGAAGTGGGACAGTGAAGAAAGCTGACAGGAAGAAAGTGGATTCTCTGAAACGCAATTTTGGAGGGGAGGTTTATGGCTACCATGGAGAGTCAAAAAGACAAATGAGTGAGTTCTAGATCAAATCAAGCCTGAACTATCCCTAGGAGCTAGAATGACTAAGCTGAGGTACTTTGGTCACGTTACGAGACGACAGTAGTCCCTGGAAAAGACAACAATGCTAGGAAAAGTTGAAGGCAATAGGGAAAAAAGAAGAAGAGCCAACATGAAGTGTGTTGACGCTGCGAAAGGAAGCCATGGGCCTCAGTTTGCAAGACCTGAGCAAGACTGTTAACGGAAGGATGTTTTGGAGGATACTGATTCGTAAGATAGCCACGAGTCAGAAGCAATGGGACCGCAATTAACGTACATGGCTTTTTAAGTTGTACTTACAGCCCCATCCAAAGAGGCATGGCAGGTCAGGATGAGGCCCCTCCAGCACCAACCCCTCCAAAAGTTACAAATGGGCAAAAATCCACCATGGCACAGAATACAGATATGCCATGGAAATCAAACGATTTGCTCCAGCAAGCCTGGGCACCAAATGCTACTTTGGGGTCGGGTGCTGCAGAGCCCCGCAATGCCAAACCACCCAGGTAAGTGACCCCTTTGTCGGCGCTTTTGTCCCTTGCAGCAGCGAAGTGGGCACCCACACTGTCACGAGGGTACACTGGCTTCAGAGAGGATTTCACTCCCCCCGAATGGGGCTGTTAAGTGCTTTATTGTTCAGTCAGTTTTTCCTTTTTTGCAATCCAACATGACTCTCGATGAGAAAGGCACCTTATAAATGATATTAAGTAAGCAAACCTGACTAATTCTGAGGTAAGCAAGGACAAGTAGGTTAAGAAGTGAAACTTCTCAAGTAAGATGCGTGGGTGCCATAATATCTCCACAGTTAGTTGTTGTTTTTTTAATTTACAGAGAAGACAGTGAAGTTCGGGGGTGGGGGGAATGTCCTCTCCCTCCAGTGCTTGGCTTTGCCACCTATTCTTTTGTATCTTTGCAATTTGTTCATACGTTTTGGCAACGCACAGGATAACTTCAAAACCTTTCTTCTCTGTTCTGGCAATAACAGCAGTCAAGAAAAGACAACCCCCCCCCCCCCCCCCTCGACATTTAAAAAGCTCCGACTCAGAGCTTAGCAGCTCACAAATATTACTCACGCAATTTGTGTGAGGCAAAAAGAGGAGGTGAATAAAAAAATGTGTTCCAATTGAACACAAGGAGCATTGTTTGCATATCAGAAAAATTAATCTCTATAGAAAAATGTGAGAGCCTGCAATTCAGGAAGCAAAGAATTAGGACAGCCCAGCTGAGAATAATTTTCTAGCCAGTTAATTTAATTGCATAAATCATTCCTTTGTTAGCAATAAAGAGATATAATTAAAATGAGATTGCTTCTCATTTCTATTCTCAGGAAACTAAAGGAATTGATTTTGGGGCATACATTCCTGAATAGCACGTTGGCAAATTACACATACCTTTAAAAAAAAAAAAAAGCTACACCATCTTGTGCTAATGTTGTGGAGAGGTTTAATTAATTATAGATATACTATATTATTTTAAAGAAATAATTTACTCAATGCCCATTGAAATAACGTTTGTAAATGCAAGCACATTCTTTGGACAAAGGGTGTTCTGATTTTGACAAAACGGGCCAGGAAATTTAACTGGTAGTTGGCAGGAAAGTTACAACCAGATAGGACTGATGTTAGGAGACCATATTCTTATCAGTTCTCACCAGCATGGCCAATTGGCCATGCTGACAGAGGCTGATGGGAATTGTAGTTCCTGAACATCTGGAGAGCCGCAGGTTCCCTACCCCTGTGTTAGACAGAAGAAACCATTTTGGACTGAGGGAGCTCAGCCATTCTGTCCTACCTTCAGTGGCTACTAGCCTGCATTTCAGGTCAGGTGTTCGGCTTCCAAGCTATAACCACCCCCTGTCCATCTTAGATCTACTCTGTCAAAAATGGCGGAATCAGTCCTTCAGTCCCTCTCCATTTCAAGCATCTTTACCCTAACTTGATAATTAGAATTATTACCTACATGACCCCATCCTCATCATATACATTAGGGATTCCCAAAGTGAGCCGTACCGCCCACCCTTGGGGCAGTGGAAACATGAAGGGGGGCAGTAAGGAACTTTGGAGCGGTGGGTGTGTGTGCAGGAATTCCTAAGCCAGCTGGTAGGGAAACAGTCTGGTCCTTCCATCCTGGTGACCATCAGCACCACCATCCTTTTAGCAGTTCAATGGCTAAAAAGCCCCTAAAAGTGGGGTGGGGGACATCAGAGGCGCTTTTCGTACTGCAGCTTTGTTCTAGAAGAAGAGTAAAGAAGAGTTTGGATTTATATCCCCCTTTCTCTCCTGCAGGAGACTCAAAGGGGCTTACAATTTCCTTGCCCTTCCCCCCTCACAACAAACACCCTGTGAGGTAGGTGGGGCTGAGAGAGCTCCCAAGAACTATGACTAGCCCAAGGTCACCCAGCTGGCGTGTGTGGGAGTGCACAGGCTAATCTGAATTCCCCAGATAGGCCTCCACAGCTCAGGTGGCAGAGCTGGGAATCAAACCTGGTTCCTCCAGATTAGATACACGGGCTCTTAACCTCCTACGCCACTGCTGCTCTAGAACAATTATTTGGATAGTCATGGTTTCCGCGCGATTGACGTACTGTCGAGCCCCGTGCCATGGATCAGTTCCTGGTCAGTTCCTGACCTGTCGCATATCCGACCCCTGACCTCACCTTTTTCCTGAACCTGGTTGCTTGTACAACTTTTTCCAAGGAAATGGTTTCACTCCAGATTGGTGTGGCTTGGTGTGTAAACCCGGGCGGCTGCTCCACTTTTCAGATCCCCGCTCCACTTTTCAGAGTCCAGATGAATCAGATACAGGGCCAGATCCCTTCCATTGAATGTGGCTCCAGTGTGTAAGACAAAAACTGCGACAAAAAGGTCTGGTTGCTGCTCCAACTGGCATTCATCCACATCTGCTTTACATTTTTTTAGTGTGAAAAGGGCCAGTGATGTTGGGAAGTCAGGCAGAGGCGTAGCAAGGGAAAAAAGAGCCCGGTGCACTGGTGCATCCTCTGCCCCAGCCCCGCCCTGGAATGCCCTGGTACACCCCCACCACGCCCCGGAACACCCCCACCATACCCTGGAACACCCTCGCCACACCCACACAGGGGCGCGTGCCCGGTGCATCGCGCAACCCCCGGCACCCTTGGAGCTACACCTCTGAGGGCAGGGGCAGAAGCCTACTCCTTGGTGTAGCAGAATGTGCAACCTGCTTGGGGAGAGGATGGGTATCAAGGGGGCCAAACGAACAAAGACGGTCACTGCTAGTATTTGGAAGAGAAGCACCACTCCTTTTGGGGTAGGGTTGAGGGTGAATAAGTAACCAATGGGCGCAGCAGTGGCGTAGGAGGTTAAGTAGTGGCGTAGGAGGTTAAGAGCTCGTGTGTGTATCTAATCTGGAGGAACCGGGTTTGATTCCCCGCTCTGCCGCCTGAGCTGTGGAGGCTTATCTGGGGAATTCAGATTAGCCTGTGCACTCCCACACACGCCAGCTGGGTGACCTTGGGCAAGTCGCAGCTTCTCGGAGCTCTCTCAGCCCCACCTACCTCACAGGGTGTTTGTTGTGAGGGGGGAAGGGCAAGGAGATTGTCAGCCCCTTTGAGTCTCCAGCAGGAGAGAAAGGGGGGATATAAATCCAAACTACTCTTCTTCTTCTTCTTCTACAGGCCTTTCCTGCCTGCAATTAAGCTAGTCAATATCTCACCCCCCCAAAAAAATCAGGGACCTGAATACAGTCTACTGCCTGTACCTGGTGCTCAGAGCACATGTTAAGATGCTCACTGCTGCTACTGGTTGGGCACCTCCAAGCTCACAGGAGAGGCAAGCAGGCAGTAGCAGAAACTTGGGGGAGGGGGGGTGCAGCAGGCTTCTGGGCTCAGAGTTTCCCCCCTCATTCTCTGCCTCCCACCCATTCTGTCTCTTCCCCTCTCCCTGTCTCTCTTTCCCCACTGTGGCCTTGACATTCAGTGCAACAACTCCCTGTAATGATAGAGGTAATTACCGTATTGCACGGGCCCAGGGCAGTCCAAAGTTGTGCTACTATTGAAGCAAGCACTGCCTCCGACTCCTTCCTCCTTTGCCTCCTTCCTCCCTTTCTGTTATATACTTACTTGAACATTATTGCCAGCATTTGTCAATTGCCCTTTTATAAGTGAATAATGAAGCCCTTCTTTCTTTGGTAGAGAGCAATGGGTCTCACAGCTGACCCCAAACAAGGTCACTCTGGACACTCTTGGTTGCAGATGGTAGGTGATACCCTTTTGGTTGCCCATCTCTGGGATCTGGTCAAACACTCTATTCTACGGGCACGTAATGGAGATAGCAATATTGTGCAGAGTTATCTGGTCTAAGCCCATTGATTTCAGTTGCAAATGGGAATACTTTTTCCCATTTGGGGAAAAATGGGAGCAGCAGTGGCGTAGGAGGTTAAGAGCTCATGTATCTAATCTGGAGCTTGTGTATCTAATCTGGGTTTGATTCCCAGCTCTGCCGCCTGAGCTGTGGAGGCTTATCTGGGGAATTCAGATTAGCCTGTACACTCCCACACACACCAGCTGGGTGACCTTGGGCTAGTCGCAGCTTCTCGGAGCTCTCTCAGCCCCACCTACCTCACAGGGTGTTTGTTGTGAGGGGGGAAGGGCAAGGAGATTGTAAGCTCCTTTGAGTCTCCTCCAGGAGAGAAAGGGGGGATATAAATCCAAACTCTTCTTCTTCTTAAACTTTTAGTGGAGGAGATTATTCTGTGCTGTAACTGTATGGAAATAGGACAAGATCGACTGAATGGGGCTGCTGTCCTTACTGTGAATTATACATACACGGCCTTTCCATGAGCATCACTGATGCTCAGGAGAGTTGCTGATAAGAAAAGGGAATAAGCAGCAAGGGATTATCATGCCAGAGGTAAAAAAAAAATGCAGCGAAATACAGAGATCAGCCTCCAGCAGTTTGTAAACAGTAAATTGTGTTCCACTGAGGTTTAAAAGCCCGTGGCATCTTTCTGCCTGCTTTATTCTTGCAGTGATTGAGATCTGACATCAGATTTTCAAATATTGGATCTGACATGAAATTTCAACAAAATGTAAAACGTTATGGTTTGGAATTTTGCCTTCTTTATTGAGTTAATCCATCTCACGTTGGATCTCTGTCCTTTCCTACTGCCTTCACATTTCCTAGCATTATTGTCTTTTCCAGCAAGTCTTTTCTTCTCATGATGTGACCACAGTGCGATGGACAATTACTCATAATATTACAATTGAATAATGAAATCAAATATTGCTGAATATCAAGGGCACAACCCTTCCCCTGTGTGGCTGAATGCAGACGGATAGCCCAGAAATTGAGAGAACCTGGGGTTGGTTCCATCTTCTCCTTCGGCTCCTGTGCAGACAGCGCTGCAGGCTGTTAGAGGGAATGTTAGAGGGTATGAACCACTTTCATCTCCAACCAGTTCTCTTTTTTTATTTACAGTGGAAAAGAGTATTATAGTGTCTCTGCCTCTGTGATCTTGACTCAGGTACACTCTAATCTGGAGAATCAGGTTTGATTCCCCACTCTGCCACTTGACTTGTGGAGGCTTATCTGGGGAACCAGATTAGCTTGTGCACTCCAACACATGCCAACTGGGTGACCTTGGGCTAGTCATAGTTCTTCTGAGCTCTCAAGGGAGGGGAGAGAGTGAGGGTCAGCATGCAAGGGAGGGGAGGGAAGGGGGCCCGGCATCTGGACATGGCCCACACACCCTAGCGGAGGGAGGGGAAGGGAAGGGTGGCATGCAAAGGAGGGGAGAGAGTGAGGGTCAGCATGCAAGGGAGGGGAGGGAGGGGGCATGGCATCTGGACATGGCCCACCCACCCTAGCGGAGAGAGGGGTAGGGGAGGGTGGGGTGGGGTGGCATGCAAGGGAGGGGAGAGAGTGAGGGTCAGCATGCAAGGGAGGGGAGGGAAGGGGTGTTTGTTGTGGGGAGGGAGGGAAAGGAGATTGTAAGTCCCTTTGAGTCTCCTTACAAGAGAGAAAGGGAGGATATATATCCAACTCTTCGTCTTTTTCTCTCCTAATAGAAGGCCCTCTTGACAGTCATTGCCCTGGCAACAGAGAAGAGCGCCTGGGTGGTTGCCACAGGCTAAGTTCTTCCATCCCATTTGCCCCCTGGAAGTACTTCTGCCATGGCAACAGGGCATGTTTGTCAGTCTCCCCTTCAGCCAATGTACATCCTAGGCAATAGCCAGGGGGACAACTACCAAGAGGGAAGAACCTGCAATTCCTCTTTGCTGGCTTTGGCTGGCCACATCATGCTCAGGCTAGCAGGGTGAACTTGGGTGCTATCAGGGCCATCCAAGGGGTTCTTCGTGGCCTAGATTGATATGGAAAAATGTATTTCTTGAGTGTGAAGGCCACAGTGTGAAGGTCACACTACAGAGAAAAGAGGAACTAAAGGGAGGAAAGAACAGGGAACTAGGCCTGTGGTAGCCAGAAACACAGGATATTGACGCATGTTTGTGCCACATATAGAATTAGCTGATTTCCTAATAAAAGTATTCTGTGCTCGCTTAGCTAAT